>NW_016107317.1:4470101-4551085 GCF_001604975.1 Cebus imitator
CGGAGTTTCGCTCTTGTTGCCCAGGCTGGAGTGCAATGGCGCAATCTCGGCTCACCGCAACCTCCGCCTCCTGGGTTCAGGCAATTCTCCTGCCTCAGCCTCCCGAGTAGCTGGGATTACAGAAAATTCTTATATCAATTTTTACTGTATATATGTTTATTGGCTTTTTAGAATCAGTATAGCAACAAACAGGCATAAACTTTGAGGTCAAACATTTGCTGAAATTCTGGTTGTACCAAATACATACCAGCTGTATGGGGTTAGGCAATATACTTTTGTGAGGCTTTGTTTCTTTAATATGAAGTGAAGATAACTAACACCAATATTCCTAACATCATGTCCTACAATGTCCAGCATAACAAACCTCTGCTCATCTTTTAAAATGCAGCAAAATGGATGCAACTGGAGGCCATTACCTTAAAGTGAAATTAATGCAGAAACAGAAAACTAAATGCTATGTACTCTCATTTATAAGTGAGAGCTAAATATTGGGTTCTCATTGACATAAAGATGGCAACAGTAGAAACTGGGAACTAATAGAAGGGGAGTCGGGGAGAGAATTGAGAAACGAACTATTGAGTACTATGCTCAGTACCCAAATGATGTGATTATTCCTACCCCAAGCCTCAGCATCGTGCAATATACCCAGGACAAAACCTGCACATGCACCCTCTGCATCTAAAATAAAAGTTGAAAAAAAGGGTAAAATTCAAAGAAGTTGTTACCAATAAAATAAAATGCAAGGTGATTTAGAACGTTGATGCTCACGGTATAGGTAGGTCTGTCAGTGTGGTTACCAAAACTGCATTTTCAGTCTAAGGGTACATTTTCCAAGCAGAAAAATGACGATTTTTCAGTCAAGGATCTAGTAAGTGTACTTACATTCATGCCTCAGGGTGACATTTTTTTTTTGCCAAAAAAAAAAGAAAAAAACTTCGCCTGATTCTGCTGGTCTGACCTATATGATCTGCCTTTGTGCTTCTCCAATACTATATTCATTCTGCTATCAACAGCTTTTAGAATATACTGTCTTCTGTCTCTCTTATCCATTATAATGCAAGCTCCTTGAATACTGAATTGATATATCATTTACTTTGAAATTTCACCATCTACTGCAAGGTAAAGCATTTGTCACCATCAGTAAGAGCTGTTGATTAATTATAGTTCCCTTTCCTTTATAAGCTGTTTATGTATTCATACTACAAAAATATAAAATTAGAAAACTGGATAAAATATAATGTTGCAGGGATATGGATACATAGCAAGCCTCATGTGCTGCAGGTGTATGTGGATTTGTGCAGCCCTTCTGGAAAGCTGTCTGTCATACTTAGCCAAATCAAATAGAAACTCACCTACAGCCCAGCAATTCTGCTCCTGGGCATGTATCATAGAGAAATTCTCAGAGAGGTGTGTACGGGGATTTGTTAAATGATGCTAATGTTAGTGTTACTTCTAGTAGCAGAGAGTTGAAGGCAATCGAAGTGTTCATCTCTAGGGGAGTGGACAGATCTATTGCGGTTGGCAGCATGTATCACATGCTGTACTCTGCAGCATTCAGTAATAATGGAACCAGATAGGTGACTACACAGAAAAATGTGTGAATCTTTAAAATATAAGGCTGAGTGAAAAGATAAGGACAATAAACTACAACACAATGTCATTTAAAATTTACACAGACAAAACAGCAACATACATTTTAGTGTTTTGAAATAATTTAAACTTTTATTTTAGATTCAGGAGTACTTTGTTACCCGAATCTTTGGATGTTGCGTGATGCTGAGGTTTGGGGTACAACTGATCTTGTCACCCACGTAGTGAGCGTAATATCCAGTAGTTTTTCAACCCTGGCCTCCTTTCCCTCCCCCTTCTAATAGTTCCCCGTGTCTATTGTCATCTTTATGTCCACGCATACTTCATGCTTAGCTCCCACTTGTAAGCGCAAACATGTGGTATTTGGTTTTCTGTTCCAAATCAAACATTTCCAGGAACACCTAAAATCAAAATAATGTATGCCAAATCCATTCTTTCGGAATGGTTCCTTTGGTAGGAGAAAGAAAATGAAAATGCCGAATGCTGATAAAGTGGGGCGGGGGGCGGAGAAAATAAACAGTAACACAATGTCATTTAAAATTTATGCACACAAAACAGTAACATGTATTTTAATTTTTGGAAACAATTTTAACTTTCATTTTAGATTCAGGAGTACTTTGTTACCTGAATCTATGTTGTATGAGGCTGAGGTTTGGGGTATGACTGATTCTGTTGTACCCCAAAAAGAGGTTAAAAGAGACACAAACAAAAAGTCCTGTAAGACCTTGTAAGAAATTTGTATAATTGGAAAAGCACTGACAAACCACAAATATTTCTGAAACTTAGCAACTATTAATTGGCACTGCTGAAAGGGGAAGAAGTTATAGGTTATAGAAAGGGAAAAACTTAGATGCCGTTATCTAAAAATGGCTTTGTCTTCTTAGAAATGAAAGAAATATTTAATCCTATGCCAGAAGGGAAAAGATGAGAACCACGGAATCTGCATCCTTTGCTGTCGGAATCAAATGTTTGGCATTTGGGGAAGTTTCTTCTCAAGGGCTAGTCTTGAAATCAGATCCCACTGTTCACAGGCTTTTCTTTTTTAACCAAAAATAAGAAACAGAAATTGATAGTCATCGAGAGAAACAGAAGACTCATGGCACAAATAATAGTTCTTTTTTAATCATGGAAATGAGGTACTGTTGATCAAGCGCAAACAAGCTACGTAAGCAACAGCAGCAAATGGAAAGGGAGCAAAAAGCAAGTAACAAGGATACGTTCAAGCAAAGGTCTGAAATCCAGGGAGAAAAGTGGAATCAAGACTGCAGTTTTCTCACACTGCGTCAGGGTAAAGTGAAAAGAGAAAGCAGAGTTTGGTGAGAAGACAATCTCTTCAGTTATGTGTACACAGATATGTCAATTTCTGTAAATTTCATTTCATATTTTATTTCTCAGTGCAATCAAAGTTTTTCTAATTGCTTTCTGAATTTGTAGAAAAGGGAGTTTTAACTAGGTTGTGAGTTAAATACCTTCTTGAGAAAATTTAGTCAATTTTCTCTGCTTCCTTACCTATAACGATTTTTTACCTGCTAACAGCTCTGGTTGTAGCCATTTTTACTATAATTTAGCCATCTCTAAAGCCATGGTTCTCAAACTTTGTGCACTTTAGTAAGAATTCCCCTGACAATGTGTGAAAATGGCACATTCTTTGGACATCTCTCCCCGAGAAATTCTGAGCGGGGCTCAGAAATCTGCATTTCTACCAATTCTAGTCCAGATGATAGTCTTTGTAATCCACATTTTATGGAATATCTCCAAAGGGCTAATTGCGGACATTGGAAAGTAATATATATCTGTAAATGTCAGATTCCTTAAAGCAAAGTCATCACATAAGTAAAAGTTGGAAGCATTAGGCTATGACCCATAAAATGGGTGAATTTTTAAATTTTCTGTCATAACATATCACTGTGAAGCCTTCCTATGTATTTTCAAATAAAAAGAAACACCACTTTTAGTGTACTCATATTTAAGACATTTTTTAAAATACAAAATTATGGGATTAAAAAAAAGACTTAGCTGAGCTGAGATAGCTGTAGTGGTTATTCTGAAACCTGTCCTAAACGGGAGCGCTTCCTAACCTCTCTCCCTGGAACCCATCATCTGCCAGTAAACATGCATTTATTCAGTTACCCGGGATGCTGTATTTTTTATAGCAGCACAGACAGAAGCAAATTATTACCATTGTGATACCAAGAAACAAAACGTTGAAAACATTGCTATTCCTGGTTCTTCGTCCTCAACTCCTCCATAACTCAGTCCAGGCCATGTTCCTACATGGATTTATCCAGCTAAGGCTGATGCAGAGTGCTAGTCACCCCAGGAGAAGTGAGGCGATACATCTCTTCTCCTGTATCATTCATGCCAGTGCACTGTAACCCCTGTGGAAGGGCAGAGCATGTAAGGCTAATCATCTCATTCTTTTGAAGAAATAGGCTGGGTCCTTGATGAACAAACATGCCATTTTATGCTCTAACAGGAGAACCACTTTCCATGATCAAATGATACATTAGAAAAGCCTAGAAGCAAGTAAGCAATTAAGCAGATTAAGTAGGGTAGCTCATATACCAACTAAGGGAAAAAGAAACAAGCTCAAATCTCTATAACTGCACATTTCTGTTTCAAATTGTGTGCTGTACTATTGATAAACGTTGAAGCAGCAATTTTAGAATATGGAACCATCTTTGACTTAAAAAGGAGACTCAGGTGATATAAAGAACGGCTTGGGATGTACTAAGATACAAAGTGCATTTAGAGAAATGATCCGAGTTGCAATATTTCTCAATAATATTTTTAAATATCGTCTTAAAATTTTTATTTAAGGGGAGCCTTTTAGGACAGGACAGATACTTCATGAAAAGTAACTGAGTTACTGTTAGTAATTGAGGGATACTGTGGGAGCCTCCAGTTTTAACATAGAATCTCTCCCATGTAAGCATTTTCTTTAACGTAGGTACAATAACAGTATTTGCATTTGTTTTCATTATGCTGATGCAAAATTTACATGTTTAACTCGGTGTGTAAATGCATAAAATTATTCGCTTTGAATAGCTATTTGCAATTTAATCAAGTAGGATGAAGTGACAAGTATTCCTTTCCTTATCGTTTTCTCCATAAAGAATATTTATTTTTTCAGGCAGCCCCTCTCTTCCTTTTAGATAACTTTCAAGGTATCAGATCTAGAACATTTTACCAGCACTGTGTGGGGAGCTTCAGTTGCATCTGTGGGTGTTTTGTCCCCATTCATTTTCCTATTTTTGTAGAACTATGGCTCCTGTTAGTGTTTCAATCAGATTTGGGAGAAAAAAATAGTTTCTCTGGCATGCCTGCCTGCCTTCTTCTCATTTCAGTGGGTGCCATTACCAATATCTGCACTGAACAAAGACACAAGAAACAGAGTTGTCATGTCTCAGTCCAAATTTTGAAACCCATAAGGGTTATTTTTCTTCTCTCTACACCATTTGATTCACTTTCTTATAAAGTTAAAGGCAGGCTTGCTTAAGTTTTATCTTGTTTTCATTTGCTCAAGCTCCGTTTCTCAGTTCCGGATGTTCTGAAGATTATGTGTAGAGATCTGACACCCATCTTTTCTTGGCTATGGAATCCTGGCAGATTAAACTGTGAACACAATAGCACTGCATTCTTTTTAAGGCTACCGGAGAAATGCTTTCCACTCCTGCCCTTAGGTCAGTAGTGCATGTTTTTAAAACAAATCAGTCAAATTTAAAAGGGATTTTTAATAATAAATATGTTAAAGGTACAAGGAGATGGAAAAAAGTGTTTGGTGAATCATTTCTGATCATTTTAAAGGACAGTCTTAGAATTTCCAAGAAGCTAGAACTCCAGGGGATAATTTCATAAGTATGCTTATTTTTGATAAGTATGTTTAATTTTTTTTTTTTTTTGAGACGGAGTTTCACTCATGTTACCCAGGCTGGAGTGCAATGGCGCGATCTCGGCTCACCGCAACCTCCGCCTCCTGGGTTCAGGCAATTCTCCTGCCTCAGCCTCCTGAGTAGCTGGGATTACAGACAAGCATCACCATGCCCAGCTAATTTTTTGTATTTTTAGTAGAGACGGGGTTTCACCATGTTGACCAGGATGGTCTCGATCTCTTGACCTCGTGATCCACCCGCCTTGGCCTCCCAAAGTGCTGGGATTACAGGCTTGAGCCACTGCGCCTGGCCTAATTTTTTTTTAAAGATTATGCTGTTGCCAGAGAAGTTTTCTTTTTTCCAAATCTAGTGTTTACTTTTCTTATATCTTAAGACTATTCTTTCAGCTTAATCTTGTAGCAGGTGCCTTTGTTTAAAGAAAACAAAGATTATGCCATTAAAAAATACGCCCAAAATGAAGCAAAGTATAACTACGATAGTTGGAAAATATAAAATACTTGGCTGTGACACCTGACAGACAAGAAATAAACTGGAAAAAGAGATGTCCTCATTATAACAATAGCTATTCCCAGCCTTGCTATCCAAAGATTAATTTATCCTTCCCATTTCCTTCTTTGCCTCATATTCTTCCTCTTTCTTGCTGTTACTGTAATGATCAGATTCTGTTCTCTCTGAAGGCAGAGAAACTCTTTATTTTGCTCTCCATCAAATTGCTATAGAATTTAAGCTAGACCCCTTGAAGGAGTTTGTTCATGGCTGTATTTCTGACCCTTAGCAAAGGCACAATAAGTATCTGTTGTTGAAAGAATGAGTAATTGAATGAACAAGTGAATAAGATGTCATTGTCCCCACTGATATTAACAAGTAGTGTTCCAACCAACATGAATTCTCTCTTTTATATTTTTCCTTAGGTGATATAAGTTCATGTCATAATCACCTTCAATATATTTTGCATATGAAGGTTTCCAGATTTTGAAAGCCACCCAAGTGAAATCGTTCCTGTAATTTTTAATAAAATAAGAGACATGTCCATGTATTAATAACAAAACTAGAAAATATAACCACTGAAGTAATTTGGAATCAGACAAGATGCCCCTAATTTTAGCTTGAATGAATGTTTTATATTTTAATTTATGGCACTGCTTTGTAGACAGGCAAAACCAAAGCGCTACTCTTCAGAGACCTCCATAAAAGGAGATCATGCTACAGCCTTATTTGGAAATGTTTCTTTATGTTTCACATGTTCCTCTTCCTTACCACTAAATTTAAATTCCCTGAAAGTATAAACTTTGCTCTGATGCAATCGCAGGAAACAGACATTACATCTGAATAACCATACATCTTTTATGCTGAAATTGAGTCACTCATCAAATTTCATTTAATTTTTTGGTGATGCTTATTTACCACTTTAAAAACCATGCTTATAGTTCTCTTCTGGAATTTTTTTTTCCCTGAGCTTGGTGGAATTTCCTAATTTTAAAAGATTGAAGGAAAATTGGGTAAATGATTCTAAAATCGTGTTTCAATTCATTTGTTTTTTTTCTCCTTCAACCTCATAGTGCTACTGTTGCCTACCCTTCTGCCAGCTCGATCCATTCAGGGATACATTTCAAGCAGTGTCGACTCTTTCAATTAGAATTATTTTTAGATATTTGTATTACACTTAAAGTTTTATTTCACTTTGTAAAGGTTCATTTCAAAATAGAAAAGATACTTACTTTTTGTGCCAAACAGTAGTGTCTTTGACGGTAGCGCTCACTCCCCTAAACCTCTATAGTTGTTAATTCAAAGATTTAGGGCAAAATTAACTTAGAGTTGATTTTGCCAAAGCAGAGACTTAGAAGGCCTTTGCCCAGGATGATGTTTACACATAGTAGTGCTCAATAACTACATGTGACTTATTGTGAACATCAATCTTATCTATTAAATATTGTTATTATAAAGGCAAAATTTATAAGGAAAAAAATCAGTGCATGTGTCTATCGTTCTTTTTGTTCAATCAAAATGTACTTAGAAGCTGGGTGCAGTGGCTCACACCTGTAATACCAGCAGTCTGAGAGGCTGAGGCGGGCGGATCATGAGGTCAGGAGATCAAGACCATCCTGGCCAACATGGTGAAACCCCGTTTCTCCTAAAAATACAAAAAAAAAAAATTAGCAGAGCATAGTGGCGTGTGCCTGTAGTCCCAGCTACTTGGGTGACTGAGGCAGGAGATTCTCTTGAACCCGGGAGGTGGAGGTTGCAGTGAGGTAAGATAGCACCACTGCACTCCAGCCTAGCCACAGAGTGAGACTTTGTCTCAAACAGAAAAAAAACAAAAAAAAAAAAGCAAAGGAAATGTCCTTAGAATAAATCGCAAATATACAGATATATATTATACATTTTCTTTTCACCTGAGCTTCCCTGTGACATGTGAATTGACTTGCTTATGTTAATAGCAGCCATTTAGGAGTAGGTTTCTAAAGCACTGCATGATAATTAAATTGGGCATAATTCACAAACTGTATGCTACTTTGAAAATGGGCTCCTTCTAAAAGGTATAAGCTAGAACAGAACATGTACCTCATAACTGTCTCTGAACAGATTCGCATTACAGAACACCGCACACACAGTGTGGCGAAGATAATGTCAGCACTTAATGTAGAAAAATAATGCAACATGTTCTTCCTTTGGTTCATTTACTGCCATATGTTACTTGAGTAATGAAAACCTATTTGGTGTAGAGACAGAAGTGGATGTACTCTGAAACCCTAGTCAATAATGAAGGCTTACATTTGCTATTTCTGGAATGACTGCTAAGTACTCAATTATGAAACATCTCCAGATTATTAGAAAATTTCATTTGATGTGTCCCCTATAAAGACCAGAGGAGGGCATTTAGTTTTCTTTCTTCATTACCCAGTTACTAGGTAATGAAAATTCTTCCAAATTTGGAAATGCCTAATAACTATGCAGTTCTAATAGTACTAAATTAATTAATATTTAAACATTTTTATCTCCATAAGAGAATGTTATTAAAGAATTACTGGTTGCCCAAATACTCATATTTATCATTACTTTATATGATATCAAACAGAACTGTGAATTAAATATTAATTTAAATTATTCTAAAATGTATCAAAAATTCTATTAATTATCTAAATTATTCTAGGTTATGGAAAAATCTGGAGTACAAATAATAAACTTTATCAATATTTAAACAGAAGTGAATTAAATAACTTATTTAATATTACTAAGAAGCAATGTCTACAGCTCAAATCAGAACAAATATAAACCGTGTTTTGCTGTTTATTTTATATGATTGTGGAAGACAAATGAATTCTAAGGTACAAAAATAATTAGAAACACAAAAACAAATGATGGCAAATATTTTGTGAATTTGGCTTCTTAACTTTTCTGTTTGATTATGAAGAGATTTCTGCCAGGACAAAAGATAAACTGATCAATTTTTATAGAGTCATTCCATGAAGTTAACAACTTTTTCAGACATTTGGGCTGACCTGGAAGCAAACTACAAATTTATGACTCTTAATCCAGTTTGAAATTAACTATCCAACTCCCTAATAAATATGTGCAATTGTGAGGGATTACACTATGCTTAAACTCACCACAAAGATTTTTCCTGTGTGTGAAGTTTAAACCCACAAATTTTTAGTTTACCATTTACCATTTATTGAGACAACCTCTTTCAATTATGCATAGTATTTGGATAAATTAAAATATAATGAAAAATAGGTACTTGAACATAGCCCTTAAAGCCCCATGCAACTAAAAGCAGTGGCTGAAAAATTACAAAGAGAGAAATAAACCAGTTTACAGCGGCATTTTGCTAATGCTGAATTTTAAGTACGTATCAAAAAGCGCTGAGTCAAACAAAGAAAATGTTTTACTAAATGGTTAGAAAACAAACAGAAGCCTTCAAAATAGAAACAGCACCCTCCTTTCTTGCCCCTCCCCGTCCTACATATGTTATAGTAAGCATTGTCTAAACATATATAAATTGCTTGTTTAGAACTTGGAAAGAATTTAAGGCAAAAACCATGTGACTGTGGGAACAGAAAGTTAGTACTTCAAATTCAGAGTATCAGAAGCATGTCTTGCCGCTTTCAAACCTATTCACAGATTCTAGAGCTCTTCCTACGTGATGACTGGAGAATGATGGGATTTCTTCAGCTTCAAACCACTGGTGTTAGCTCTAGGATTTTGAGGTAGAGCAGGATGACATTAGGAGTAGAATATGAATAAATCAAATAGAATCTCTCAGAGTGGAAGATGAAGGGTGAGGTTGAAGTGGATGGTGTTAAGTAAGAATGAAGAAGGAAAGGAAAGAAGTTAACATAGGAGTTTTTATAAGATGTGGTTTATCTTCCCCCGATCCTTTTTGTTTCTTCCTTTATTGTCATTCCCCAAAAATGGTTTCATTTGGACAGGCAATGGTTGGTTTCAAGGGAAAGAAAATGACAGAGCAGGTGGTCAAATCACATTTTTTCTACTTTTCATCTCATTCTTAGCTTTGCTTCACTCATACATGTTATTTTTTCTCTTCTTTTGTGTTTTATTTCCAATATTTGTTCTCTTACCCCAGGCTTGGGCAGGAGGCAGCAGAAGCGGTAATCAGTAAAAATCGAATCAAAGCACAAAGAAGGCAGTCATTCTGTTGTCTTTCTTTCCCTCTAACTGCCCTTGCTTTTAGGATGAAGGATAAAGGACATGAAAATTTTCTGTTCACCACTCTATCTCTTCTCTACTATTGGCTTCGTAATTGTATATCCTGTTTAGACAGGAGACAGGACTGTGAAGGTGGGGCTTGGACCCCAGACCAAATGGAGGGCTAGTTGAAATAGGGATAGGGTGGCAGCAGCTTGCCATAAGACCTGCCCAACAATGGACCAAGTCAGTTTATCATTGCCATGGCAACACGTGGAAGTTACCTACCACCCCTTTCCATGACAATGACCCAATGGCCTGGAGGTTACCACCCTTTTTCTACATATTTCCACAGAACTTACACCTTAATTTGCATATAATTAAAGTGCGTGTAAATAGGACTGCCTAACTACCTCGGAGGTACCACTCTGGGCACACTGCCTATGAGTAGCCCTTCTCTGCCAGGCGTAGCACCTCTCGTGTTGCTGTATGCTGCTTCTCTACACTGCTGCTTCAGTAAAAGGTGCTGTCTAACACCTCCAGCCCACCCTCGAATTCTTTCCGGGGAGAAACCAAAAGCCCTCCTGGACTAAGCTCCAATTTTGAGGATCACCTCTCCTGTGTCACTGTCAGTCTAAACACTGCTGCTGTCCTGCCCTGGGGTTTGACGAAACTCTGTCATGGCTCTGACCTGTAACCTTCTCACTTTTTTATAACCCAAATAAACACTACAACCACAAATGGTCCAGTCTAAACATTGTGTGATATTCAAAGAAACACAGTCCAGCCAACTATGTTAGTAAAATGTCACCCAGATCTTTAAGCTCTCGAAAGTCACAAAAGGAGATCCTGTTCAAAATTCAGAGTACCACTTTATATCCATTTTCTGTAATTTCTCTTGGTTTACCACTTTCTCTCATGCCTAGGTGCTTTGAAACCCCTTTCTCTACCTCTAAACCTTCAGTTTTCTGACACAAATTGTGCTTTGGAGGGCCTTTTTTCCTTTTCTCTTTCCTTTTAGTTTGTTCTATGTTCTCATTCCAGTAAACTTCTACCCTTTCTGATACAAGTCTCTCAATCTCTTAGCTGATTTTACCCCAACCACCAATGCCCTAATATGTCTGATAAAGTGAACAGGGAGATTATAATGTGGGGCATGGGGTGAGGAGAAGTAAAAATGTCAGAATTTCCTTAATAGGTAGGGGAATTTAAAGATGCCTGGAGGATTCACATATTAATATTTTTTGTCCTTGTTATAACATCGTCAATTACGTTTCTCCTTAGTTGTCTCCCTTTTAATTACAAATACATTCAAGTCTCTCCCTAAATAATCCTCACAAACTTGCTTAAAATTTAACTTTTCAATGTAATCCTCAAACAACCCAGAAAACTAGTTTTCTTATTTATGCTGCCTCTATTTTCTAATCTTCCTTTTTTGAAAACAAACAAAAAAATCCCACTGAAGCCTGGCTTCCATGCTTGCTATAGGTTACCAGTCACTAAATGTAATGGCTTCTTTTCAGGCCTGCATTTTATGGATTTCTCTGAAGTCTTAACATTCTTTCTAGAAATTTCTCTGTTTCTGTCTCAACAAATTATTTTGTATTTATTTTTCTTGTGACTTTCTCTTAGTCTGCTTTCCTTATATTCTTACTATGGACACATCCCAGGGGGCAGTCTCAACTGTTTTGTGGATGACTCCCTCATCTACGACTCCAGACTTTTTTCTGCAGAGTTACCACAGGTCCCTTTGAAAGTCTAATGAGAGGCAGCAACACCTTCCACACGAATAAAAACAATGCCTATTTAATAAGCATATAAAGTTTTGTATTCAGCATCTCAAGCTGTATGGACTCCCTGAGATTCATCCATACACAACCTGCTCCAGAGCTAGATAGTACTGCTATTAACATTTCTAGCTGAATATCTTTTATGCTCCTCAGCTTGTCAGGTTCTTAGCCCTCCCTGTAAATTTCTCTTACTCCATCAAAACTTTATCAAGCTCCTACTGATTTCACTTTCAACCATTGGCATCACTATGCAATGGACCATTCAAACTAAAAACCCCAACGTAATTCAGTGTCCTTCTCTCTCCCAAGTTATACCAATATGGCACCAAGTTCTGACAATTTTATGGAATCATTTCCTATGTATCTACTCTACCTCCTGTTATGTTAGTTAGGCTCTCTTAACATGTTTTTTAAAAAATTCTCCAACATTTTATTCTAGGTTTCTCTCACTGTAATTTACCCTCATATTGTCAATCACTCTGTGAACCTATCTTTCTAAAGCACAGATCTAACCTAATTCCATACCTAAATACATTTGCTGACACCTTATTGCTTCAAGCAGGGTCACAAACTCAAATGCCCTTAGAAGCTAGATAAGGAATGTAAATCAGTGAAACAATCATTGGGCAGGAATCAGTCCAGGGGTAGGGGGTCCTAGAGGCAGCTCCCGCTCAGTCCTTGTCATTTGTTTCCATATAAAAATACATGTCCAATGTTGCCAAATATTTCAGTTTTTCAAGAGAAGGTAACGTTTATTTTTTTTTTAAAGTAAAATCTCTTAATTTTAAATGATTAGCTCAAATTGTTTAAAGCGTGAAGTAGGAAAAACTGTTAAGAACTCTGAAGGGTCTGACATTTTATCCTAATTCAAGCTAACAATTTAGCCTGTTATAGTTTCATGGGTGTTGGCAGAAGACATGAAAGATAAAGGACTTTACTACTATGGTAATAACAGTAGCCACTGTCAACATGTGCCCTCATTCCCTGAGCCCAAATCCAACAGAGTGACATAAAGGGGACCAGGAGTTAGCTACACACACAGTGGTTTGTATTACAGGAGAATTACCCTGAGTTTTGGGACCTGAATGTTTTATAATGGGCAGTAAGTTTGCCTGCCATCTACTCTGGAAGGAGGCACTATTTTCCAGGTTTCTTCACTATACAAACATCTCTGTAAAGATGGTATGGAAAAACAAAGGCGATCAGTACTTCTGCTTGCAAGATATGCAGAAACCTGAAAGACCCATAGAAAGTTGTCTCTCTACAATCAAAATTAAAACAGATTCATAGAGCAGCTCTAACCTGTGGGATGTGAGATTGCGACCTATGGAATAAAGCTGAGGTCATCACACTACGGCCTGCATACTGGACACCTGTCTTTGTAAATACAATTTTCTTGGTCATGAGCCATGCTAATTCACTTGTGTATGCCTATGGCTGCTTTTGTGTACCACAGCAAGGTTGAATAGTTTTAGCAGAGAGCAAGCTTGAAATACGTGCTCTTTGACCCTTTAAGGAAAAAAGACTACTTTTCTTTACTCTACACTGGTATAGAGAATATAATTTTAGCATGTTATCTAGACTACTTTAAATGTTAGGATCAACAATTAATGAATGAATTACAAAAATATCTTTTGAACAGCTACTGTTCGTCAGACAGGGTACAAGATAGTGATGTTGCTAAAACAACCACCAAAAAAAAAATCATTCCTTATTTTCTAGGGGCTCTGGGTCCAATAAAGGGCACAGACAACAGAATAGTGCAAATAACATAGCATAAACCTTCCTGTACGTGCTGTAACCACATGGATATGTGGGAGAACCCAGGAGGGAGAGTCTACATAGGGTGGGAGAGTAGGGGTGCTTCCGAAAGGAGAGTCTTCAAAGATGAAGCTGTATTCCCTAGATATGGAAAGGAGTAAGGACATTCTAGATACAGAAAGCAAATGGGGCAGAACTTGGAGGTTCAAGAAAGAAGACAACATTGGGCCAATGTGTTTTGGTAGAGAAAAAACATTAGGGATAAGAAAGGGCAGTGGGTATGTGATGGGGAGGAGAAACGGGTTAAATGAGTAGGGGTGAGTTCATCAAAGGCTTTGAATGTCTTGCTGAGGAGCTTATTCTAAAATAATGAGAGCTTTAAGAGGCTGAAGAGAAAAAAAGGCCAGTGGTTGCATGACTCAGATATAAAATAATCAACACCAGAATGAAGCAGTAGGGAATGAAGAGGAGGAATGTATTAGTTTGTTCTCATATCGCTATAAAGAACTAACGGAGACTGGTAATTTATGAAGAAAAGAGGTTTAATTGATTCACAGGATGTACAGGAAGCATAGTTGGGAGGTCTCAGGAATCTCACAATCATGGCAGAAGGTGAAGGGGAGGCAAGCACATCTTTACATGGGAGCAGGAGAAAGAGAGAGAAAGAGGAAGTGCTCCGCTTTCAAACAACCAAATCTCACGAGAACTCACTCACTATCATGAGAACAACAGGAGGAAATCTGTCTCCATGATTAAATCACCTCCCACTAGGCCGCTCCCCCAACATTAGGGATTCCAATTCAACATGAGATTTGGGTGGAGACGCAAAGCCAAACCATATCAAGGAATGAGCTACGGGAAAGAAAAGGTGATAGGATTAGATATACACATTCTTTCGTGTGCCCTCTGCTCCAGCCACATCAAATTATGTACTTTTCCTTGAATTCAGCATGCTTTTTCATATGTGTTTGTGGGCCCACATGTGTGTATTCTTTTCTGAGATGGGGAAGGGGGTGCTACTTATGTACTTAGGATTTCAGTGCCCACCAGACTATAAGCAACCTGAGGGCAGGTACCATGGCTTGATTATCATTATACTACTGAAACCCTATGAAGAGCTTGATACTAAGTAGAGGCTTAGTACATTGCTGGTAAATGAATGAATGAATGAATGAATGAATGAATTTACCTTCTTTCCCACTCATTCATTAGAGCTCACCTCAAAAAGAACTCCTCTTTATAAAGCTGAATTCCCTTTCTTTACTCTTGCTACTTTCCTCAGAGTACTGTGTTCTTAGAGAAGCTTGCATTATTACATGACATCAGACTGAATAGTGATGGTCTCTGTCAGCCCCAGGAGAATTTTAGAACTCACAGGGGATGTCTTACTCTTTATCCTATCTCTGGTGCCTGGTGCAGTACAGACAGTTTATAGTTGTTGCCTAATAAATGTTGGTAAAATGAACACGCACTTACACTTTACCAGGTTTATCTCTGATGAATCAATCATCTTTCTAAACAATTCAGACTATTTATCATTCCATTTGGTAATTCAGTCCATGGTCTGATCTTCAAGTTTGATGTATCTTTAGCCTGACAACAGTTTTAATTGCTGGACTGCACAGAGATGGTCACAGTCTCCCTCTTTTTGTGCCTGATCAAATGAGTGTATGCTTAATGTAGTGAAAACTTCAGACAACTTGGATGGCATCATGATGGCTAAGAACCATAAAAACTAAGAAGAGTATAAGCAGTTGCTTGCTTGTGCTCTACTTGTATAGGCACTGTTGTAGCTTACCATCTGCAAAATTAGTACCATATTAAGTTTATCCCGAGTGTAAAGTATGAATAGTAGGTGGTTAGGGGGTATTTTGGACTTAGAGTATCCTTTTCCAGCAGTGGTTTGAAGATTCTTGATGCTGCTGCTATGTGCTTTTATCCCCTCTGAGAGCACTCCATTTGCCTCATTAACCATAGGACTTGAATTAATATGAATTATTGAAGTTATTTCTTGTTGTCTGCTTTTTAAAAAGCATTTGGTTAAACATCATTGTTCTTTTTGCAGGAAATGCTGATTAACCCTTTAGCATAATTGTTTAAAATAAAGAAAACATAATATTGCCAGTTTGTTCAATGCCTTAAGACAGTGTTAATAATGAAATATAATGTAGTTAATTATTATGACCCTGCCTCCCACTTCCATGGGGAGGAACGAAGTGCTATGAATATACAAGCAATAGAATTTCAATGGATTACCGTATTTCTTCTTTTCTTCTACCTTTTGCACATCCCTTCTTCTATTATCACACTTACAATGCCACTATCGATCTTGGATTTTCATCGTGTTTAACATTAAAAAGAAACCAGAGCAAGGTCTTAGACATTCAGCTAAAAGAAGAGTTTAGTAAACATGATAGCTTCAGTCTTGCACAAGTAGAGAACCAGAAGACTGAAGAGCTCCTTTAGGTATTGTTTGAGATAGGAATGTAAATTGGCTGAACCCCAACTGACAACACTAAACAAGATTCATAAGTTTGGAGTGGACAAACCAGACAGATGGTGGACCTTGCATACCAATTCTGAGGCGTGTTTATCCACGTCTGAGTGTGCTGCCATCACACATCTGTTTATAGGAGCAGGTAGACGTGTTGACTATGCTGTTCTCTCATGCCTGAAAGAATCTTTAGGTGAACAAGGATGAAAGGCACTTCTCTAGGGTATACAGGCTCTCTCCAGATTTGTCAACATGGATACGTTTGGGTAGCAGTGATCTGGAGCTTTGTGCCCAAACCTGGTCACAAGGAGATAGTATAATTAAATTCATCCTGGTTCTCTGATTATTATCTGCTTAGACTTCAAACAAGCTAATAGAGCTCTCTTGATCCTTGATTTGCTCAACTACACCAGGTGAAATTTTATGAGATTAAACGGGGCATTCTACGTAAAAGAGTTAAAACAGTGTTGGGATAGAGTAAGTTCTTAGTACCTATTTTAGTTATTATTTTTCTCATACAAACCTTAAAAGGAAGCTCAGACAATCCTGGCTTCTTCTTGCTGACTTTCAGTGCAGTTGGGAAGGTTCTGTCAGATGGCAGTGGCTCCCTGAATCTTCCAGAATTTTCTGCTTTAGGCTCCAGGCATGACTAAAGATAAGACCTTGCTTAGACGTTGAAGGGAGGAGGTGGGGAAGAAAGGAAAGAGAGAGAACCAAAGAAAGGAAGATGAAAAAGAAGAGATGAAAGAAAGAAAAAAGAAAGGAGGAAAGAAATACCTTTTTCTCACAAGTTTTGACAGTCTATTATGAAGACAGCATTTGCTAATTAGCAAACTGTTTCAAAATTTGTACAGAAATAGTTATGGATGAAACAGAAAGCTAAGCCTTAACACATTGCAATACTGAGTCATGTTTGTCTTTATTTCAGTTGATTCAACAGTTGGTATTGCCACGCATCACCTTATCAGTATGCAAAGCTTGGTTTTCCATTTTGAATTTGTACTTTTAAAACTTACGTTAAACATTTCTCTGTGAATAGTATCAATTTCTCATATAATGGTTAACGATAATTTTGCTTAATCTTGAAACCATAGTTTTTCTCTAACACTCTAAAATCATTTTATGTCTTAATACACACAAACAGTAAAAAGTATACTAGAGCTGAAGATAAAGTAAGTCTTGGGTACTTCTTCCTGGTTCTAAAGATTACTTAAGAAAGTTAATGACTTATATTTGGCTATGAAATCATTTAGAAAAGAAAGGTAAAATCAATTTTTATGACTTTAAAAAAAATCTCATGATTATTTAACGTGCTATTTATAAGCTCTGAATGCTACAATAAGAAAAACTGTGTAAACTATGAAGCAAAAAGTAGACTATTTTGTCTTAGCTTTGAATAAGTAAACACTAAAATTCTATCTACAAAAGATATGCCTAGTTTTACTTTACAAATTTCGTGTTTGTATAGCAGCTCATGGATATAAGTTTACATTCAAAGTTCATATGATTTTAAAATTGTTTCCATTAAAAAATTTTTTTTGACAATGATAACAGCCGAGCTGAAAGTCTTAGGCAATGTTAAAGTAGGCACTGAGAAGACACTTTTTTTATTCCTCCTGATAGTCATTGATATAATTAACTGCCAGCAGCAAAGTTAGATATATATTCCATGGCCTTGAATTTGAGTCTAGCTAACTGGCCCCTGTGGGGCTAATGCCCATGACTTTGGCCTTTTTTACTATACTTAATAGTACAGAAACAGATTCATTTGGCTCCTCAAGGATTAGAGCTTTCTCCATCTAGCCTCCTCTTCAATACCTATGCTGAATTTTTTCCTTTTTTTGCTTTCAAGGAGCTAAATTTGGGGATAATTGGTGAGTGCTGAGTCTTAAACTTAAAAAAAAAAAAATCCTATTGGCAATACCTTTTTCTCTCTAGTAACAAAATATTAAAAACACCAAAGAGAAAAATGGAAATGTCCTAGCATTCCTAGAAGACATTGTTCTTTATGCTCCCTTTAGGGTAAGAAAGGAGGTGCTATTTCTTCTTCCTTGTTCTTAAAAAAGGGAGAGAACGCAAAGAATATTAGATCAGGAAAATATTCTTCTTTCTCAGTCTCATTAATATGCCATTCCCACCACTACCAGCTCCTCTCTTCTTTTCTTTCTTTCCCCCTTTCTCTCACTAGCAACAATTTCCTGAGGACAGAGAGACCGATAGTGCAAATAAGGTCACATTTGGAGACAGGTTGGTGATATATGCTAATATCCACTCTGGTCTAGCTGAGATCACCAATTTCATTTCTCTTGTTATCTATACCCTATGAACTGCAGCCTTCAGGGCAAAACGTATTTAACCTGCAATGATACATTGCCCAGGAGCCATTCAGTGTTTATGTCAGTCTTTATTTTTATTTAGAAACAATTAGAGCTACTTGGATTTCAAGAATTTTCATGACTTTCAGGTCAAAGTTTATTTTTTTAAAAAGACAAAATCATCTACAACTTTATCAGCATGCAGCTAAAATAACAAGTATTAATTTCAGATTGCTAGTTCTTTTTTCCTCTGGCTGCATTTATCCCCTGCTGCCATAAGGTATGCACAGACATATACTCTGAGAGCACACAGGGTGAGGATGTGGGTATGGATGGTGGGGAAGATCTGTAAGAGATTTGTACTTGGTAGCGGTAAAAAAAAAAATAAATTCCAATAAACATTGTTTTCATAGGATAATCTCATCTCTTGAGAACAACAGGCATTTAATTAAAATAAAACACCCATTGATTGGATTACAAGATTTTTAGATAATCACAATTCTGATATGTTGCCAAGTTAGAAAATATAGTAAAGTTCTCATTTGGTACTAATGGCACTGGCTCCCACTGAATTTTTTACTCACTATTACCAATAAAACAATGTAAAAACAAGTTCAAATATAATTTTAAGTAGTTGCAAAATGTTGATCATGTTTAATTATTTTTCATTTTACACTGGTTTCTTTTGATCCCTAAAAATAACTACCTGAAGGTAAGAAATCTTTATATAGACATCACAGACAAAACATAAAATCTGTTCAAGTCAGGTCCCTTAATATGGACTGGGATGAACAGAAGCCATGCCCAGCATCAGTGCGCTTTTTCTTTTCTTTTCTTTTTTTTTTTTGAGACTGAGTTTCGTTCTTGTTACCCAGGCTGGAGTGCAGTGGCGCGATCTCGGCTCACCGCAACCTCCGCCTCCTGGGTTCAAGCAGTGCGCTTTTTCAAAAGGCTGGTCTATCACACAAATAAAATAATTACTTGCCAGTGAGGGCAATTTGCATATAGCACTGAGATATATCATCTCTATTTTTTCATTAGGCTGTTTTCAAACAACTAAGTAGAAATTCATCTGAGTTACGTGTATAATGACACATTAAAATAATATGCTTGTGATCCTCTCATGAGAATCAAGGGCTAGCCATTCAGCCATATGGCCTGACAGTCAGGACTCAGAGAGGAATGGCGTTCAGCAACCAGATATATCACCAATCGTCTCTAGGGACCTCAGAGCAAGTGTTTGTAACGAATCTACTTTTCCTCCCAGTGGACAAAGATTAAAAATCTGCATATTTGCTTCTCTAGTTATCAATATTAAATAAATCATTCTTTCACATGTATGTATACAGATATACATATATCCAAACATATATGTAACTTAATCCACTGCCTACTAAGAGCTTTGATTTCTTCATCTTACTCAGTTTCTGCTTCTTCATAACTTCAGCTTTTCATGAACTCTGTGGGATTCTTCCATAACTTATTTCCTGTTTTAGCCCTCATCGCTCACTCTGGTTCTCTCCACATTTCCCATTATAAATTACTTTAAAAAGAGAATTTTATGCTCCCTCTGCTCCGTCCCGTGGATGCCCACTGCCCCCCCACCATCCACCATGGCCCTGCTGCGCTCTGGCCGCGTCCTCTCCGGGATCGCCTCTGCCCGAGCCAGCTCCTGGTGGACCCGTGTGGAGATGGGACCACCAGATCCCGTCCTGGCAGTCACCGAAGGCTTTAAGAGGGACACCAATATCAAAAAGATGAATCTGGGAGTTAGTGCCCACCGGGATGACAATGGAAAGCCTTACTTACCACCTAGCGTTCGCAAGGCAGAGGCCCAGATTACTGCAAAATATTTGGACAAGCAATACCTGCCCACTGGGGGACTGGCTGAATTTTGCGAGGCATCTGCAGAAGTAGCCGTGGGTGAGAAAAGCGAAGTCTTGAAAAGTGGCGGGTTTGTCACTGTGCAGACCATTTCTGGAACTCGGGCCCTAAGGATCAGAGTCAGTTTTCGGCAAAGATTTTTTCAGTTCAGCCGACATGCCTTTTGGCCCAAACCAGCCTGGGGAAATCACACACCCATCTTCATGGACACTGGCATGCAGCTACGAGGTTATCGGTGTTATGACCCCAAGACTTGAGGTTTTGACTTCACAGGCAGTATGGAGGACATTTCAAAAATACCAGAGCAAAGTTTTCTTCTGCATGCCTGCGCCCATGGGAGTGGACCCTAGTCCCAAGCAGCGGAAGGAAATAGCAACAGTGGTGAAAAAAAAATCTCTTTGCATTCTTTCACATGGCCTACCAAGGCTTTGCCAGTGGCGATGGTAACCACGATGCCTGGGCTGTGCGTCACTTCATCCAACAGGGCATTAACGTTTGTCTCTGCCAATCGTATGCCAAGAACCTGGGCTTATACAGTGAGGGTGTGGCAGCCTTCACGGTGGTCTGCAATGATGAGGATGAAGCCAAGAGGGTAGAGCCACGGTTGAAGATCTTGATCCAGCCCACATAATCCAACCCTCCCCTCAGTGGGACCCGGTTGCGTCTACCATTCCGAACCTCCAGATTTGCAAAAAAAAAAAAAAAAAAAAAAAAATGGTTGCAAGAAGTGAAAGCCATGGCTGACCATATCATTAGCATGTGGACTCAGCTGGTTTCCAACCTCAAGAAGGAGGTTTCCACTCACAACTGACAACACACAACTGACCAAATTGGCATGTTTTGGCTCCCAGGGCTAAAGCTGGAACATGTGGAGAGGCTGACCAAAGGGTTCTCCATCTACATGACAAAACACTGCTGCATCTCTGTGGCAGGGGTCACCTCCAGCAACGTGGGCTGCTTTGCCCATGCCATTCACCAGGTCACCAAGTAATGTCCCTGGTGCAAGGAAACAGAGACAACATTTCTATCTTCAGCCTCTGCTGTTGGGAGCTTCACACAGAGATAAGAGAGGGTGAATGGTGGTGAGTGGATCGTTTCTTTCAATCACAGTGTGTAACACTCGGCGACTGAATGTTTCTCAGAAAAGAACATGTCATGACATAGGGCAGAGGCATCTGTGGCTGGCCTCTGGAACATTGTGGTTCTAAACCAAACCAAACTCTCCCCTGCCCTTTTAATCCAACTTTTCTCAAAGAGTTTACATGTGCAAGAAAGTCATCACACCAAGAAACCTGTCAATTATGCCATTGCAATATTTCAGAAGCTTTAACTGGAGTGTCATACAGTGTCGGCTTAGCACACTGTATGACACACATCATGTATAGCACACATCAGAGGCTTTGAGAGAAGACCTAGTTCTGTCATGAACAGTTGGCCTCGCATGCTTCCTCTGATCTTGGAGAAACCTTATCAACAGGCCATATTGCAGAAATTTACGTTTATGAAAACCAATGATTCTGCTGCCACTACAGTAAGGAAAATATGCAGATTCCTGTCTTAGTTAAGAAAAAGAGAAGGCGCTATTTTCTCCTGTGTCATTGCTGTTCTTTTCCTTACGCACAAAGAGTTTTAACCAATGTAAATTTTTGGACCATTCTACTGCTTGATCAACCATCAACCTCTTCCTATCAGGATTTACTTAATATTAAAGAGGCCGAGAGCGGTGGCTCACAATTATAATCCCAGCACTTTGGGCGGATCACGTGAGATCAGAAGTTTGAGAACAGCCTGACCAACATGGTGAAACCCCATTTCTACTAAAAATTAGCCATGCAGAGTAGCAGGAGCATGTAATCCCAGCTACTGGTAAGGCTGAGGCAGGAGAATCGCTTGAACCTGGGAGGCGGAAATTGCAGTGAGTCAAGATTGCATCATCACACACCAGCCCGGGCAACAAAATCGAAACTTTGTCTCAAAAAAAAAAAAGAATAAAGAACATAATTTTCTGCTGATGCCATATCCTCACCTTTCTCAGCAAAGAGTAGCAAAGAGAAGGTAACCGCACTTTATCTCAGCATCCTCTTCAGTGATTGTGTAATTTTCTCTGGTTGGGATGTTGTCTCTGCCGAGTTGGACCTTCTCCCTTTGTTGAAAGTGTTTGTGCAGTCACTCATCCCACATCATGAGTTAGGCGCACAGGCTGGTACCAGGAAAGAGGATATTCTAGGCTTTGTGTGGTGCCAGCTGGGCTCAGGCTTCACCCATTGGAAAGAACCATCATCTGCTCTAATCATGTAGACTTATTGTAACCTGGTTTCTCTGTTACAATAAAATTACTGTAAACCCCCTCACTCCCCAAGAAAAGAGAATTTGATTTGCTCTTTGTCTAATGTCAGGCCTTAGCATTAGTTCCTAACCAGACTTCAGTTGCAAGCCCGTGCTGACTCAATCATTTCTGATTTACAAGGTCTGGGTTGTGCCCCCTCTTTAGCATGAGCTGTAGATCTGGGCACTTCACGAACAGGAGAGCCTGACATGTTGGTACATCCTGCCAGAAGCTATTGTCACTTTAATCCACCATGTTTCCTGAATTAGTCTTTCCAGTAGGTTATCCAAGGAAAGTAATATCGAGTCATTATTGGCCATACAGCCTCAACCCAAATACATTGATTTTGTCAAATATATTGATTATGTAGTCACATGGCAAGGCCTTGAGAGAATAGGTAATGCTGGCAAGACTTTGTAAAATGGAAATTCAACTGGGCATCCGGAGACCTGGATATTAGCTCTCTCTTGGCCATGAATTAGGTCTCAAAATTGGGCAAGATTCTCAGTCTTTCAGACTCTGTTCTACATCTGAAAGTTGGGGAGATCAGCTGTACAATTTGTAAGGTGGTTCCCGGTCTGAAATTCTATGAGTCCACATCATTAATGTTGAGGTCAGAATATATCTAGAATATGAAGAAAGCGATGAGCCTCTCAGGAGCTTCTAGGTGATAAAAGATCAGAATGAGGGCATCACTTTTTTTTTTTTAAAGGAAGAATATCTATCATAAATGGCTTCCTTGAGCTAATATGTGCTTGTGGATCTAGGATGGGTCACGGCCAACCTGCTGACTATAGACTACATAAAAAAATAGTTGGGCCAGGGCTGAGACACTCAAAGTCTGAGAGAAATAGATTCCAGAGAAAGGAAGTAAATCTGTCAAATCGTTCCTGAGATGACTTAACTTTCAATTAGTGAGTATACCTATTCTCTGACAGTCAGGAATGTCAACACTCTCTTAGTACGTCCTTTGATTTAGCTCTACATTTTTCTTATTCCAGCTGCTGACAGTTTTTGGTGGCTACAGTGAGCTGAACCCCTAAGAATCTAGACATGAATGAAATTGGAGTTATGCTAAAAAAATTAATATGTAACCTGAGAAGCGATATGCAAAGTCATTGGAAGGAAGGTGAGTGGCTCCCAGGCCGGCAAACTTCACAATCATCTGATTGCATATATGAGATCTAACAAAAGACTCTCTTAGGAGGCAGGTGTTATGATTTGAATGTGTTAAGAAAACTTAACTCTCAAGGCAATAGTGTTGAGAGGTGGAACCTTTAAAAGGTGATTAGGTCATAAGGGCTCTACCCTTATGAATAGATTAATGTTGTTACCAAAGGAGTGAATTTGTTACAAAAATAAATTTGGCTTCCTCTTGCTCTTCCTTTTGCTATGTTATGATTCCTGCCATTTTATGACACAGCAAGAAGGCCCTTAGAGATAAGGTCCCTGGATCTTGGACTTGCCAGCCTCTAAAATCATGAGCCAAGTAAACTTTCATTGTGTGTAAATTACCTAGTCTGTGCTATTTTATTATACAAGTGCAAAACAAACTGAAACAGTGGGTATCAGTAATATTTTGCTATAGTAGCACAAAATGAACCAAGACAGCAGGTAAGCTAATCATGGAACAATGGCCATGATAGAGTGTTGTAAGCCAACTTGGCTTGTGCTCATCTAAGCACTGTCCACAGGGAAAAGAGTTTTAGCCAATGGTCTTCTGCTATTCCAGAATTATTAACACAGTAGAGGTGAATGTCAGTGGTGGTAGCAAGTGAACTTTGAGATTTTTGGATTCTGTTAATTTCTTATTGGAGATTAGTATATGGACATTCTAGTTATATTAATACCTAGATCCCCAAGTCTTTGATTAAGATACATTTAGGCTTAAAGAGATACATTTTCATTTGATGTGATAAAACATTCAAATGTTGTTCTTCAAACCCAAGGACCAGACACTAGGCAGTGTGCATTCACCAAAGTAATGGATGTCACACTGGGGTCTTCAACATGGAAGAATGTCAGTAAATACAGTCTTCCCATGGTGATTGCACCACATCCATTACCTTCAGGTCATTCTCATGCTTAATTTTAAAAAATATTTCCACATTTGCTCTCAGAGTAAAATTCCAACTTCTGACATGGCCTTATCTACCTCTACCTCATCTTCTCCAACTCTGCCCTTCAGGGATATCCCTCAAGCCACACTTCCTCTCTCTTCCTGTCCTGTTAATTTGTCGAGGTTGTCTCTAACTTGGAGCCTCTCCACTCACTCTTCTCTTTACCTGGAAATTTATTTTCCCGATATGTATGTGGCTTATTCCTGTTCAGCATTCAGGCCTTAACTAAAATAATGATAGAAGGCTTCTGTGACAATCCTAATGTAGTTCTCCTATCTCTACTTCATTCTATTTCATTTATTTTTGAAATGTTTTATTTATTATATCTAACACTAGTCAAAATGATTGCACTTATTTGTTCCCTCTTTTAAAAAACAATCTCTTTTCATGACTAAAATATTTATTCTGTGCAGCAGGATCTTGTCTGTTACGCCCATTGCTATATTCTTAGCAACCAGGAGACTATCTAAAGCATATTGAAAGCTCAATCACTGTCCTTTAAATGAACATAACAGATTTTTATAAATATACATTCTGGCCATTAGTTAATCAGCTTAAGCTTCCCGTATTAGAGAATACTCACTGGTTTTGTTTTGGTCAGATGGTGACATTCCCATGGGGCTCACAGAAGGCCCTGATTTTTAGAACAAAACCAAGTAGTTTAGGTGGTGCTTCTCCCCAGAGCCTTGGTCCAAAGAGAATAGACAACATTACAGAAGATGTATTTCCTACATGGAGGCCTGAAGACATTATCAACTACAATGATAATTTCAGAACCAGAATGAAATAGGGAATTCTTTCATATGCTTTTAATTGGGTAGATAAGTTGTATATGACTTATACAATGTGATTCAAAGTAAACTTTTCTAATTCCCATATCACTCGGTGTTTCAGGGATTGCGGAGACAGTGTGCCAAAGTGGAAAGAGCTCAGACTCTGGAACCAATAGAGCTGGGTTTGCATTCCGCTCTATTGCTTACTAGACTTGTGCCCATGGACAAGCCCTTCCAATGTTTGAGTCCCAGTTTTCTCATCTGTAAAATGGAACTAGTAATATTTTCCAGAGCTGCCATGAAGCATGTAAATATTATGCATAAAGTACCTGGCATATCATAGACACTTATTGACTTGTAACTACCCTTACTATGAAGATATCACAGCCTTTGTTGGTATTGTGCTTTCATATTTTTTGTTTAATCTGGCTGCAAGTTATAGAGACTTCTTCTGGGAACATCAAGTTAGGGGTCATGGAAAGCTGGGTATCTTGACAGAAGAAAAGTAGGAAACCCATACCATTGTTGAGTATCATCTGGACTGGCAGTGGATCCAAGATAGCAGTGGGAACTTAGTAGCTGGTGTTCAAGCATATGCACGAGAGGAGTCCAACACCAACGGTCCGGTTGCTCTCCAAGGAGATTTTCTTATCCTTTAGCTACACTTAGTCTCTCTCCATATTGTGTATATCTTTTTATTACCTCATGCTTTTTGGCAACAAACAGACTGCATTTTCTTACAGTTTCCACTGACTGTAACTCTATGTCTCCATAACCCCGCCTTCCTCATTATGACCCATCCTCTGCTTCATACCTCTTGAGCCATATGTTCAGCTTCCATGTGGTACTAACTGCCTGGTTCTTGGTTTGCTTCAGTACTTCAGGTCTGAAGAGGGTCTCATATTGGTCTTATTCAAATTTTATGATCAAACTGCGGCATTGATCTCTATGTAGCCAGATATTAGTTTGACCTGCTTGAAATCAACATGTGCATATGGCTTAATGGACAAATAGCAATTTCATGTGATACAATCAGATACGTGTTGCCTCTGGTGAGGGACCATTGCCGAAGCTAGAAGGAGGTGGTGCCATTTAATAAACAAATAAACAACAATAAAAAGAAAGCATTCTATTTCATGCCATTTAGAACCTGTTGTGGCTGAGGCCAACATTGGATTGGCTCTTTTTGGCAAAATATTTAATGATTTTTATTGCCTGAAATTTTAGACCCAGAAATTTTAAACCTGAAAGAGACACTTTATTTAGTATAACCTTTTCGCTTCAGACATAAGAAACCAGACCTCAAACAGATAAGTCCCAAGTGACATATGGCAAATTAAAAGTTGGAAAACTAAACTACTGAAAGAAAGTTATAAAGAAATTAGTTTATATTTCCAAAAAAATCCACGTGTATAAAAAAGACTAAGAGACAGACTATTCTATCAGAAATGTCACAATCTAATCAGATTAATTTTAATATAATACGTGCTATTAGAATAAATGTATGCACAGGTGAGGGATCCTAGTGATGGAGGCTAGGGGAGACTCAGGGAAATTTTTCAAGATGAGCAGATGTCTGGACTGAGACTTGAAGAGTTGAGCCAGTGCTGGGAGGCAGTTATGATTGTGAAGCATGTTCTAGAGTAAGCATGGGGAAAAGGTGTGAGTTAGGGGTACCTGTGGGAAACAATAGGCAGATTGGGCCACATGTCGTCCCTGAGAAGTGTCCATGTCTCTCTCTCTTCTCCCTCCTTATCCTCTGCCTTGTCTTCTCCTTCATCTCTATTATGTTCACCTCTGGCAAATCTAAAAATAAATCTGCATTCTATATTCTGATCCAAATAGCAGTATGAAAAGGTGATTTAAGAGCATTTAGAGTGGTAGAAGGAAACCATGTGGAATTTGCAATTTATCATAACTACATCATTAGTTGTAAGAGGTCTGTTTCATTTGGGGTGCCCAATAAAACTTCCTTACCCCCTCTTCTTAAGAAGGCTGTCATTTCCTTGGGGAAGGTCACTTTAAATGGTGTTCAGGTCTTTTCAGGTGTTTGCAATCCAGTAAGTGTTGTCATTTTTGCACTTAATAAGCACACTTCCAATTCCTTTACCCATGATGCCCTATAGTACACCACCCAGCACATCCTCCTCCCCAGGATGACAGCAGGCAATTGATTACCCTCTTTGGGTACTCCCTTTTAGCTAGTTATGGCCCACCTACTTCAGTGTGGCTCTGATCGTGTATTCTTAATGCAGCTGCTTTATTTTCCCTGTATGTGTGACTGAGGTTCTAAGAAATGATTCATGTGAGAAAAATCAGTAGACTCTCTTGTCAGAATAGCCATATCACAAATAAAAATCCAGAAAGACCTATGCCCATTCCAAAAATGCAATTATAAAAGTACAATGTTTTGAACTTTCTACATAACAAAACCGAAAATGACCATTTATTGAAAAAGCAAGAATTTCACATAGGCATTTACATTTTCTACTTCCTCCTCATTTTATGGATTAAAAAGTAAATCTTTGCCAAAAATAAGACCTTATTTAGAGGCAGACAAGCAGGAAAAGCTGAATACTAAGCATTGCTTAAGGCAGTAAAGAGTTTAATTCAATACATTTTATCCTAAATTTAACTACAGAGTTCAGCATTTAAATGTATTGAGAGATTCAGAATCAAATCTCAGGCAAAGTTTTCAAAAAGCCAAAGCTTTTGTGTGTGTGTGTATGTGTGTGTGTGTGTGGTTTTCTTTCATTTCTTTGCAATATAACATATTTTTTTGTCTTTTCTCTTTGACGACGAGAATTAACTTGCAAAGAAATTTAAATTAACATCAAAGTGAGAAGAGACAAGAAGAATTTATGAGCTGAGATTAGCACTCCAAAGAAAGAAAACTGAAAATACAGCAATAAGATAACACTCTTGGTAGACTGTAAATGCTCCTCTGCTTTTCAAATTCCCTAACAGGGTGAGCGAAACCATTCCGAGAACACTATTGTCAAGAGACACCTTTGAACTGATCTATCCTGAAGAATAACCCCCAGAAAGGTAGAAAAAAAATAACTTTCATATGTTTGTGGCCACACAGAGCAGCTCCGACTTCTGAACATTTTTCCCCAATTATTTTTGTAAAGTATTGATCGCAATTTAATTTTGCAGTCCCAACATGAGAGGCGCTTCATGCTGAAATGTCTCACAGGAGATTGTAATCAGGGTCTAGCCTGAAGGTGAAGCGCTCGTACATAGGTTTTACTCTTTTCCTCCACTCTTCATCAGCTCGGGGATTGGAGCAGAGGGCATTCTCAGGCAGATTAATTTTTGACGATGGGATCGATGGAAGATGTTTTTTCCTCCTGACATTGAGTCATCTAATTTGCTGTTTATCTTTGGCTTATTGAGTTTTGAGCATTGTTAAATCATACCTTTCAGCTGTTTAATTTCATATGTGAATTTTGCATTCCCCTCTTGTACTTTGGCATAACTCTTTTACCTAAAATGAGCAGGATGATGGGCCTTTTTTGACACAGGGTTACTGCTTTTGAGTCTGTTAAGTACTCCAAGGTAATGTTATGGTACTTTCTAGCCTTTTTTTCTTAGCTTGTGGCCATAGATCAGTTCACCTCTAGGGAAATCATTACTTGCCATCATTATTATCCCCAGCACCTTCATCTATTCTACCTTGTTTCCTGACTCCATGGCTTGATGAAGTGCCTAGATGTGCGAACACCTTATCTCAGGTCTCAGAATTAACCCCTTCACAACACAGGCTGAGGAAATTATTTTTCCTGGGATATACTCCATCTAGTTCAATATTTGGGACTCTTTATAGTAATCACAGCAGCTTTAACAGTTTCAACTCTGTTTTTGCGGTAAGATGTGAATTTTGTAAGTGTGCTGATGGCTAGAAGAAAAATGCTTTCCACCTAGAGAAACTTGGCCTTATGCAACCTTTTTATTCTCCCTGAAAGGTAATCAAGCTGTATTTCAAGCCAGCACCTCATCTATACCCCTGAAAAATCCCCACAGTGGCAATAGTATATTAAATGTTAGTCATTCATAAATTTTTATGAGTGTAGTCGTAATTATCTAGAAATTAATAAACTATGAAGATGGCTTTTTTTTTTTTAGTTTGAAAGACTTATACCATATTTCTAAATAGACCTGAAAACAAAATAAAAGTAAAGATGTTGACAGAATGTACTTCTAGATTTGAATTTAATGTTCAAACAATCTGTCAGTTCAGTACCTTAGAACCATCCTATTTTATAAACCAAACCTACTTATGGGTTTGATTGAACAGGGAAATGTTATTCCTACTATCATGAAAAGAGGCCTAGACCAAGTCTTAGTAAACCTTATCCTTGCTCTGTTAACTAGTAGAATTTTTTTGAGAAAGACATAGCATATTGTTGACTCTCAGTTTTCTCATCAGTAAAATTGGGGAGTTTAAAAGACAGCCTATTTTCTAGGTATGAAATATATTATTTTACTCTGTAATGTTACAGACATATTCATCTGTCACCCAAGGCCTCACTCTCCTACCTCCTCCAGGAAGCCTTCCTGCCTATTGCTGCCCACAGTACAGTCACTGATGTGTAGTTACAGCCATTCACTTGCTGTTTTCATGTTCATTCTGGTGATGATTTCTGGTACTTTAAAAAAAAGTTTCACAACTGTATATTACAAGAAGGGTTTATGATTCTGTTTTACATGTTATTCCAATATCTCTAAAAATTGACTCTCTGTTCTTTGAGACTGCATTTTATTTTTGGAAAAAGCCCAAATTGGTCTGTTGATATTCTTATAAAGAAGGTGAGTACTCAAGACTGGAAACTTGGTTTTCAAATGAATCTCTATATTGTTCAAATTTCTTGATTGAAACCGACCATGAACACAACTCCAAGAGAAGAGATCTCAAAATGCATCGCATTATGTCAGCATTGTTAGAATAAGCATACTGTCTGGTGAATAACTACCTCGGAAAAATGGTTTCTATTTTGATGCAATTTAACTTAATTGTTTTGTAATCAGTTTCATGCCCTTACAGCCACACATTATATGTCTTGTCCCACTAAGTTACAGTTTCTTCCCAGGAAAAAAAGTGGTGTTTATCTGTATACATTTGTCATGTAAATATTTCAATTCTTTCCTCAGTTCAGCCTTCAAGTTGCTATTAAAGAATCAATCAACTAAATTAGTCAGAGGGTGTTTGTGTTTTATTAGCCGGTATCAGAGATGAGAATGAGTGAGTATTTTTAAAAATGAGAAAGTAAACTGTCTGTTCCACAGGAGAATATATGAATTACACATGTAAATAAAAAATTACGAATTAATATTCATATCTATAAACATGAGTGTAGGTGAATGTCTTTATGAATCATATTAAAATACTTTGGCTCAGAACTTTTTTGTTAACTTGTCAGCAGGAAAAAAAAAAAAAACACTTCCAAATCTGTTTGTGAAAGGAAAGAGCTAGAAACACTCTACTTCTCCAATGTGTGCCTTTCTTTGAGATCTGAATAAATTATGGAGGCTTAAGGAAAATATTGGGCTTAACGATGTTGGCAGCCAAGCAACCATGTCCACCAATTCCGTCTATAAGAGAAGTTCCCCAGTAACGCTGACCACATCAGTTCATCGAGTCCAAGTCCAGTCAGACACACACAGACACAGGCAAGATTAAAGGAACACCAAACCTGTTAGACTTGTTTGGTTGTCGTTGCATATTCATAAAATAGTAATGGTCACTTTGTTCGTTCAACCTAAACTTCAAAGATATTTTAACTCCAATGTTCTGGTCTTCATTTTCAGTATATTTTGTACCTATTGTACAAACCCATCTATTATATACATAGCTTACATATTTATACTGTATATGGTAACCATGATTATGTGGCATATTCATACTATAATTATATATTAGTTTTGACAATAAATAGCTACTCCTGACCTCCTTGGAATGTCCTTCTTACTTTACCTTCCAGCCTCCTAAGTGTGGTATGTCGCTTGGGAGAGATAAACTTTCATTTGTGATTATCTCATTATCTCACTGAAAGAAATCAAACTGCATGAGAAATTTCCTGCAGAATATTGTTAATATTTTATTCCTTTGGAAAACAAAAACTCGTATAAACATGTTAAGGTTTTGATACTAAGTTTATTTTTGTTTAGAAGGTACAAACATGATTTTATTTTTGTTACCAAGGTCTTGCCATAAAGGAATTTTGAATCACAAGTATTGAGTCACATTCTATCACCATAAATTAGATAAGGTATTTATAATACCAACCAAGCCTTGGGATGTAAGTCTGAAAGAGATAAATTCTAAAATTGGTTTAAAGAGGCTGTGAAAAGTGAGCCCGGAAGGGAGAAGCCCTGGTTTGAATTCCAAAAACTGGAAAAAGTGAGTCTTGATGGCTGTAATCCTGAGTCAGAGTTAGGGCTTCAGTAGTTGGTGTATTATTATAAAATCACGTTTTACTGTTGCTCCAAAACTCCCCCTCCTCCTATGGACAAGAACTTAGGGACCAAAAGAGCTGAATCATGATCTACGATTAGCTATTTCTGCTGCATCTATCATCAGCTACATCTATCCTGAGCAGAGGAGTTCCTAGGCTGTGGGACCACTTAGCTCTAGGTTCAAGGTTGGGGGAACAAACAGTGGCACTTCATGTTTGAGTTCATTGCCCATCAATACCAATACCCACCTTGACCCATCTTAAGTGCCTAGTGTTAATCGTTTCAGCCATTCTGCAACATGAACTTCTTCCGCTATCGTATATCTGGTTTCTTTGCATGTATTAAATAATAATCATATTTTCAAAAGTACACCAAAAAGAGAAAGAATAAATTCTAAAGCTCCGGACAATCCCTAAGTTTCACAGTGAGCTCTTTAATTATTTAGAGGTGATTTAGGATTCTGTAATTAATTTCAAATCATGTAAACTTAATAGCCATTATGTCTTACATTAATATCATATTTTTTTAAAAAAATCCTCGCAACTCTGATAGGACTTAGCTATGTTGCATTAAAATTTTGAATAAGGCTAATAAATCACACATGGAATTAGTAGGTTATGGAATTGCGGAGCAGGCAGGAGATTATAAAACAAGTTGTTAAATTTGGGTAATTTGTCCATACATAACTGTTTCCCATCACTCCATTTCCTGTCCGAAAATGGTATAAAAGGTATATCTTATAAAAGGAGTCTAAGGTTCTGGAATCTTCTGGCTTGGTCAGTTGACATTTATGCTCTATTAGGTTGCTAAGACTACCAAATTCAAGTGTAGGAATTTGGGGAATATAACATCATGGGGAATATAATAATGTCATCAGGAAGCTGCATCCCATTCTATCTTCAGATATTTTTCTTACTTATACACCTTGCATGGAGTCTTTGCTGTGGTCGCTCATCCTGGAAACCAAAGCACCCTTTGTTGTCTGGTCCAGAACAATCAGCGGTTACGCCCCCTCATTTAATTTTTCTAAGCCGGGTACAAGGTAGTCAGGGAAGGTGCTATTATCATCAACCTACAGAAAAAAGAATGTAAGGCTCAAGGAGGTATTTATCCAAGTTTGCAGAGCCAGCCAACATGTGAAAATAAATTTAAATTCAGATTGGTGGATTCTAATTCCTCTGTTCTGCTGCTGAGTCTGTGAAAAAGGTGGACAGAGATGTTTACTTTAGAATGGGCAGGTGGTGTAGACTTAGCCAGATTATGAAGTAGCAAATAATGAATTCCAAATCGTTTTGGCTTGTTTTCGCCAGGCAAAACAAGGCCCACCTTTTTCATTTTGTGGGGATAACCCATACGTTTTCACGGGCTGCACTGCCTGGTTCAGTGCCTGCTTTCCATAGTCAAACACAGAGATATCATGGTAGGCTAAACCTAGCTCAACATATGGTGCTCTGGGGAGGATTTGGGGGAGGGGAATGTATATAAAGAGTTCTTTTGTAGAGTGCAAGGATATTAAGAGTGAATATAAAAGGTAAAAACAATACCTGTGCTCTTAAGAATATTATTACACAGATATATCCAAAGGATTATAAATCGTTCTATTATAAGGACATGTGCACACGAGTGTTCATTGCAGCAGTATCTACAATAGCAAAGACCTGGAACCAACCCAATGCCCATCGATGATAGACTGGACAGGGACAATGTGGCACATATACACCATGGAATATTATGCAGCCATCAAAAACGATGAGTTTGTGTCCTTTGTAGGGACATGGATGAACCTGGAAAGCATCATTCTCAGCAAACTGACACAAGAGCAGAAGATCAAACACCGCATGTTCTCACTCATAGGCGGGGGTTGAACAATGAGAACACATGGACACAGGGAGGGGAGCACTACACACTTGGGTCTGTTGGGGGGAAATGGGGGGGGATGGTAGGGGGTGGGGAATTGGGGAGAGATAGCAAGGACAGAAATGCCAGATATAGGTGATGGGGAGGAAGGCAGCAAATCACACTGCCACGTGTGTACCTAACATGCAACAATCTTGCATGTTCTTCACATATACCCCAAAACCTAAAATGCAATAAAATAAATTTAAAAAAAAAGAATATTATTATACAGAAACTCGGTGGTGGCCGCCGCGCAGACCAGACTTTGCTCATTCTTGCACCTGGCTCCACTTTTCCTCTGCAACCATGACTGGCAAACCCAGTATGGCTGAGATGGAGAAATTCGATAAGTCGAAACGGAAGAAGACAGAAACGCAAGAGAAAAATCCACTGCCTTCCAAAGAAGCGATTGAACAGGAGAAGCAAGCAGGCGAATCGTAATGACTCACGCGCCGCCAATATGCACTGTACATTCCGCAAACATTGTGGAATGTACATTCTTATTTTACTTCTTTAGCTGTTTAACTTTGTGAGATGCAAAGAGGTTGGATCAAGTTTAGATGACTGTGCTGTCCCTTTCATATCAAAGAACTACTGACAACGAAGGCCGCGCCTGCCTCTCCCATCGGTCTATTTGGCTGGCAGGGAAATAAAGAACTTGCATGTTGGTGAAGGAAGAAGTGGGGTGGAGGAAGTGGGGTGGGACAAGTGTGAAATCCAGAGTAAAACCAAGCTGGCCCAAGGTATCTGCAGGCTGTAACGCAGTTTAATCAGAGCGCCATTTTTTTTCTTCAAATGATTTTAATTATTGGAATGCACATTTTTAAAAGTATGCAAATAAAATTTTAAAAACTTAAAAAAAGAATATTATTATACAAGCAAGAGAAATATCCAATATTTATGAAGCATTGTTGAATGCTTCTTAATGCCGTATATCTAGGCAGTCAGATGTATGTCTGTTCTCCTAAGAGTATTATCGATTTATGGTGGCTTAATAGCCGCACACGACGAATTTTACTTCATAATCAAATCGCCTTTGATAAGCAGCAAAGCCTAATGTAAAGTGCACTAGGTAAAGTGATGGTAGAGAGTATACAGTTTAGTGCTACCACTATATTCTAGTCAACAATAATAGTGAGGCCTACTATGTGTATCTACTCATTATTTAGCCTGGGAAGACTTCTACGCTTGGACAAATGCAGTAGCTTACCATAAAATATGTAAGTATGAAGCGCCCTTGAAGAGTACAGGTGGACTGGGGTTGGAGAAAGCCTGACTAGAAGAGTGAGTGCCATTTTGACATCTATCTGACAATAGGCCAATTTGAGAACTAACCAACTACTTGCCTAGGTCCTTGTGGATAATTAAACTTACTTTGTTAGAAGATGAAAGTTAGTGAGAGCTCTTAGCCTTGATGATTCAGGGAGAGGAGAAGGGGCTTAAGCTGATTTGAATCCGAAACCATTCATTAATCCACTTAACCTCATTCATTTTAGATGTGACTACTAATTTCAGGGCACTTTTGGCTTTTGTCTAGCTCTTTTCTCCTTTAGTGCTTCCTTATAAACAATTCCTTTCTTAGTTTTTCATTTTGTTTACCTCTCGCTCACTCTTTCATTCTTGGGAAATGACTTTCTGCTTTCCTAGGATACCCGGACCATTGTAACTATGATGATTTGTTTCATTTCAGAGATTTCTCAGTATGCTTTGCAATTCCCTGGTATACTCATTTTCCACCCGATGATGGTCTGCGAATTTAAGCACCTCAAAAAATTATTGGCTTACTTTGTGCCTTCTCTCTAATCATACTTTGAGGCTTGGTGAAAATGTGGCATTTCGACAAGGCTGTCCATGATTCTAGCAGCAGAATTAAATACTACACCTTCATCTGGGAGTACCTGGCACAAAAGTCTATCAACTATTATATTGTCTTTTTAAATGTTTAATATACCTGTGTTTACAAATAAAATGGGGACTTCTTGAGGGAGGGGCCAAATCTTCCTTACTGATATAACCCCATCAACTCCTGGTGTCTTCCACTTAAGGGATCGTCAATGAATATTACTTTGAAGAATTGTTTAAACTTCTGTGAAATGATGAAAAACGGAGAGTTGGGCCCAGTTATTCTTCTCTAGGCAAAGTGTTTGGGCTTGTGTTATTTGTTAGAACATAAATGAGTTAGCATTTATGCTTATGGAATAAGTTTGAAATCTATAATTGTAAATTCATGCTGATTTTAATGAAATCAAAACTCAAAGTGTGAAACCATCCAAATAAATATAATTTTCTCCAAACTGCTTTGATATGAAAAAGACTCTTTGGCATAGCTCCAATTAACTATCTTAGTCACCCACACAGAATCAAGAAGACTCCTTCCATCTGATTATAAGTTTCTGCAAATAGCAAAAACACTCAAAGCATTCCTGGTTGTTCTCTCTGTATGGGAATTTTCACAACCCAGAGCACATAGAATGGACTGATTTTGTCAGTTGTATAGACAGATCTGATCTATGTCTCATTTTTCAAGCTTTAAAAGTCCTACTGAATATGATTTTAGTAGTAAAAAGAAATCATATAAAATACGTTAATAAAAACGATGTTTTTATACTTCATCTAATATTTCTTGGCCAAGGTACATTTTCAAAGTTTAATTATAAGAGATTAATTTTTTATCATAGCACTATTGGTGTGTTCTAGTCTGCAGTTCTTAAGTGTAGTATTTAAGGGTCTTGTTTTTTGTTTTTTTTTTTAATGTCAAGCTTTTGTTTTATATTCTTCCAACCTTTGCCCACTATGGGCTTCTCTGCTTCTGTTAATTGTTCCAAACACCTGCTACAAACTCAGCCTGTGAACAAACAAAAACTACAGGGAACTTGACAGCGAAACAAATAAATACAGATATAGGAGTTTGATAAAACCTGCCCTCTGACTAAATCTGTAAATACTCAGGCTGAAAAACGAGAATGTCTGCAGATGTATCTGTTGGCAAATGGGAAAGAAGTGACCTACTGAGGCCAGTATAGGAGGCAGTGAAGGCATGGTAAACATGTCTGCCTACCTTTTGATAAGTTGTTCCAGATGGTTGCATAGACACAAGACAGACTCGTGAGCTGGTTTATTTCTATCATGAAGAAAAAGAAAGCAACTCTCTATCATGGGCCAGGGCAGGATATTTCACTGTCCATGTATAACACAACAGGCAAGTAGTTTTGAAGGTACCCACCCCTCATTATTTGAATGAAGGAACTTTACCAGCACTGGGCATATATCACATGTCTCCCAGCAAGATTAGAGCTTCACTAAAACTAAGAGCATGGTCTTTGCCCAGGAGGTAATAAATTTCCTGGGCTAGCAACAGTGAAGATTTGGGAAGTGAAGAAAAAAAAGTCTTTAAGCATCTCTTAGGCATGTCATGAAAGGGCACATTCAATATAACTCATATGAAAAAGTAATGTCTGATGGTGCTTGGGAAAGAGAGAGAGGGAATGGCGAGGCGTTTAGGAGTAATTCAGAAAGTAAGTTGCAGCAGATGTGTTCATCACTGAAGATAAGCAAAGGAATTGTCTTCACCCTATCTTTTGACCAAACCACAAAAGTAATGATCATGTTGTGTGGAGTGGGAGGGTCTACGGTCCCTTCTAATAACCAAACCACCTAATTTTGAAAACAAATTTAACACTGAAAAAAAGAGAAGCAAGCCAGGGAATCCTTTTTTATTGAGATTATTTTTATTTGACAAACTAGGAAAAGTTAACATCAGTGTTTCATTTTCTTTCATCTTTTCATTGTTGCTACACCTTGAAAACTAAAACAAGGGCCCTTTCCTGTATAGAGGTAGAGAGGAAAAACAATAAAGGTTGAGAGGAAAAAGTAGAAATGCAAAGAAGAAATGAAATTTCAGAAGGAAAATTAAAAAGAACCAGTTCTCAGGAGGCTGAGGCAGAAGGATCCCTTGAGCCTAGGAGTTTGAGGCTGCAGGGAGCTGTGGCTATGCCACTGCACTCCAGTCTGGATGACAGAGTGAGACTCATCTCAAACAAAGAACTGCTAAATGAAACAAAAGGATTTGTTGAGTTTTTAGGGACTTAAATATCCAGCCAGACCTTGCACTCAGAGAGACAGGTTGGTAAAATGTGCTGAAGCCGAGTGTGGCTTGGAAGAATGCCAGGGAGAATGCACAGAGGCGCTTCTTTGTGTGGTATTGTTTCTGTGGGTAAATGCCAAGACTGGCCCTGGGCTAATTGAAATGAGCAGCTGCATGGGTCACATCAGTAAAAGGAGCAAGTATTAACAGGTGCACGGGGGCCACAGGCTTTCCCTTTGTCAATATTGAAGTAAACAGGTAATGCTGTTCATTTGTCTTCTTAAAATGTAAAACTTCAGGCTCAAATTGAAAGCAGCCCTTGGCATCTCCTCTGTGTCTGTCAATGAGTATAGGCTGCCTCCAGCTTCCCAAATTCAAACCAGGCAGTTACTCATGTCCAGCAGGAAACAGAAGTTCAAGGGCTATATCTTCAGGTGTTGATGCTCAGGACAGACTGCAAAATCACAGGAACTTGTAGCAGGTGTCGAGTGTCTTTCCCAGATTTTACAGATTGCATCTTGAAGTTGTTTGTCTTCAAGAAGCCTCTTGTGGGGGGAGAAAACCTCTCTTCCACTTCTGATTCCATTCAGGGCCACTATAATCTTATTCTTGTTTGCTTGCTTGGGGCATAAAAAGCACCAAGGCCAGTCTTGCTAAGTTGTTTCATTCCCTCTGAGTCTGTCAAAGAAGTTGGACTAACATGGTTGCTGGGTGTTAAAAAAATTAACATTCTCACCACAAAAACTTCAGATTGGACCAAGGAAAGAATCTGTGAGTGGGGTTTAATGATCCATCAAAACTATAGGGTTTAATTTTAGACCAGAAATATTTTTCATTTATGTTTATTAATGTGAGACTTTTCAAGAGAGGACAAAAGGGAACTGCAAACTGTAAAACAGAATCATAAACAGTTGATTTTATCATCAGGGACAATAGCCATTTTAACCACACTGAGAGTGTTCAGGGGTTCACAAAGCGTTCGTCTCTATCACAGGTTCTTATTCCAAACAATGTGGAATTCTGCCATGTCCAGAAGGCAGATTGGGTAAACGTATTTTCCTTCTCTCCATTGTATACTACCTTAGCATTTTGACAAATCTGCTGTTTCATGTAACGCATTGTTTATTTTCTTTTACAACCCTCATACAAAATAATACTGAAAGAACTGAAACATGTTCCTTTTGTCTTAATATTTAGAGTCACTTTTGTACCAAACTTATATAATAATATGTGGCTCACCTAGGATGTGCTCCAAGCCCCAGGAGAGATTATTAATAAAGCTAATAACAAATATTGTTTTGTTGACTCTCAGGTGAAGCTAAGGAAAACATGTGACCATAGCTTGAGATCTTTCGCCTTCACAAAACCTCTCTCTTCCTCCTGTCACTTTAAACCAAAGCTGTTGAGTTAAGCTGATTGTATTGTCTTAACTAGTATTTGAAGAATCAAGTCTGATTTTCTGGTTTTGCTTTATTTTGTTTTGTTTTAATGAAGAAAGAGTTGGCATGGAGAAAACAGAACACTCTCACTTTTGTCCATTTCATTAGAATTATGGATAATCTGGTATTCCACTTTAATATTCATGTGTCGGGGAAAATATTAAAGGCGAGGCTATGTACATCTTGTAGTAGCCTCTGAATGTGACAGAGAGGCTGTACACCTTGATTTGTGGAATCAGCATTGCTAGTAGCAGTATCATTTAGGCCCAGCAGCTGGGAGGCTCAGCCAACCATTTGTGTCTCTGGGCTCTCCTGGAAACAGGAACATCTGGTTTTCTGTGAGTTACTCTGTAAATTGAGCCTTGCTTTATTCTCCGTTAATTTTTCACTACATTTTCTTCTTCAAGCTCATCAGCTTCTTTGGAACCTTTTTGAATACCTCAGTCATAAATTACTGATCTGGAGATTCTAGGATTGTGTTAATATTCTAGGATGGCAAACTGCATTGTTCAACTGATTGATTGATTAATCAAGCATTTATTAAGCACCCATTATGTACGAGATATTGTTATAGATCCTGAAGGACTTTTAAGGCACTCACAGTCTAGTGGAGGATACAAAAAAAAAAAAGTTTGTGATCAAATTACTCACAGTAACGTTGAGTGTTGTGGTAAAGGAACACTGACAACAGTGTATCTAACTCAGCCATGTAGATTAGAGAGGATTTCTCGCTGCAGTTTCTTTAGAGAAGGTACCTGGCAGATGAATTAATGTTTACCAGGAAGAGACAAGAAACAGCTGGAATATTTCAGGCAGAGGGAACAGCATGGGTAGAAACAGGAGGCATCATGGAACACGGCTATTCGGGGAAAAGGGGAAATGCAGTGTGGCTGGAGCATATGGCGTATTATGGTGAGGTGGAAGTTGAGTCTGGAAAGGTAGATGAAACCATGTATGTTGTTTCGGGATTTGGAAAACTATAGAATCTTTTAACTGAAGGCAGTGGGATATCAACTCAATTTCAGACACTCTTTAGCTTACTGTTCCAAACAATAAAACGTTATTGATAAAATAAGACAAAAGAATAACTATAAATGATGCATAAATACAATCAATAACATTTATGTAGTAAATAAGGCAATCTGGAGGAAAATACTATGAAACACATATACTCAATATGCATATTCGAGATAAAAGATATTTGTTAGAATACGTTCTTTCCTCCCCAAATTCTTTGGCAATGCTCTCTTTTCTATAATGGGCATTCTCCCTCTCAACACAGTCACTGATTCAAACAAAACATCTGCAACCATCACTGGCTGGATTCCCACCACTAGGTGCATTTCTAATGTGCTTTTCATTTATCTTTTTATTGTGTATTCTAGGGGCCTGCATATAGTAAGGGATAGCATATGAAACACGGGGCTAAATGTTCCCTTATGTATTGTGTGTAGCAGGGAGAAGGATACCTGTTTAAAGAGCTAGAAAATGATCTTGACTTATTTAAGAATATACAATGTGTACTTTTTAATCCCAGAAACAGACTTGCAGGACAATAAAAAGGGCTTTGCATTTTTATTTTTCTAAACAATAACCTTTTTTTAAAAAAAAAAATTGAGATAGTGCTAGATTTGGTAGAATCAATGGGTAATGATAGTGATTCCCAACTTGAACTTTCTTTTTCATTAATAACATGCTAGGCAATCATTTGGGAAATGTGTTTGTACCATCCAGCATTGATCTATTCTCCCAGGCCTTGTAAGCCAGGCTGCCATATCCTGAACACTACCAAATCTGATCATAAAGGTAAGTCTAAACTACTTGTGGGAGAGATCGTTCTTGGGTAATGAGCATGCTTCTGTTCCCCTTCTCCCCATTTAAGCTTCACATATTTTTGTTGTCCTTACTTTGAAAACCTGGATCCTAGCCCATGACATTGAGTGCTGTGCCTGCTCTGGTCTCCTTCAGGTTTCACTCCCTCACAGGCTCCATATCTGGCTCTTTTGTTATCCAGCATTTAAAAAATTCTGCTTTCACCTTTTGCTTTGGCCTCCCGAATGCCTTAATTAACTCCTCCTCTTATTAGCTTCTAGCCACTAGCCCATTATCCAGTTTTACCAACTGCTCGCCCTATGGTGGCATCTAAAACGACACAAAACTCAAAATTATACCTCAAGAATAGTAATCAATGAGCAAGTGGACTCCATGAGAGTTAGTGTGGGCTCAATGTATAACATTTTTATTTGTCAGCTGGCTGACAAAAGAGAGAGCTCGCAAAACAGGCCTGGGAGAGGTAAAGATATTTGGCAATTTGAGAGACTTACTAAGAATTCTAAAGAGTTTTAGTATAAGTAGAGGATACACTTACAAATGTGCTGGATCAAGTTCCAGCATGACAGATATGGACATGCATGTTCACTTGTGACAAAAATAGAGAGAGTCAAACCATACAAACACCATGGGGATTCCCCAGCTATGTGTGGGAAAATATATATGTTCTATAGTGGAACCATGCAAATTGTCAATGAATTAGTAAAGGTGCATCTTTCATTAGAAAAAAAAGCATAATATTCACATACATAAAGTAGCAACAATATACACCATGGTTCTCATTAGCAACGGCTCTTAATATATTTCCCACCAGGCAGACTACTCTGCCCACTTCTGAACTCCACAACCAAAAATTTGTGCGAAAAACATCAAAAACATTCAGAAGAAAGCCTCCAAGATTATTTAAGTTTGGGGAAAGAAGACCTTTGAGGAAAGGTCAAAGATTGGGGATTATTCCGGATGAGGAACGATTTTGAGATTATCTATGAGTATTTTATGTTTCTTATTCAGAGAACAGTTGATAAGCATTTTTTATCTACCACTACTAAAGGCTGAAAGTGAAACAAAGAATTTAGGCTTGAAAGAAGAAATGCTGGGTGAAGAGGGCTGTCAACTATTGGAAGGGTTATTTAGTCTCCTCCTAAAGCCTGGGTAGAATCTCAGTAACTAGGGATGTGTGTGATGGTGCTGGGGGTGGTGGGGTGGAAGAGTAGGGGAGTTCTTATCTAAATGCCAGGGATACACTAGCTGTTTCTCTTATTAGGTAATCTATGAGATATAACTGAAAGAGTTAAAAAAATTATTTTAACCATTTAGCTTTATACCCTGACTTTGAAGCAGGACAGCAAGTAATCTGTAACACCGATACATTACCATCTGTCATTGTATTTCATGTGGTTCACTGTGTGAAAAAGCTACGTGGATAAATGAAATCCAAAATTTCAGAATTATCAGTTCTATCTAGCTGTAGCCCCAATAGTCTTTTTGAAGGACAAGCGGAAGAAATGGTTTTGAGAGAAGTAAACACAGTAAAGAATAGTACTTGAAATTATTCAGAACTGAAAGAAATGTTGATAATTCTTGTTAGAATTCTGTTTGGCACTAAGTAAAAAGGCAACCTTGAAATGACAATGTATTTGTCCATTTCATGCTGCCGATAAAGACATACCCAAAACTGGGAAGAAAAAGAGGTTGAATTGGACTTACTGTTCCAAATGTCTGGGAGGTCTCAGAATCGTGAAAAGGCACTTCTTACATGGTGATGGAAAGAGAAAATTAGGAAGATGTAAAAGCAGAAATCCCTAATAAAACCGTCAGATCTGGTGAGACTTATTCACTACCACGAAACAATATGGGGGAAACCACCCCCATGACTCAAATTATCCCCTACTGGGTCCTTCCCACAACATGTGGCAATTATGGGAGTATAATTCAAGATAAGATTTGGGTGGGGACACAGAGTCAAACCATATTATTCCACTCCTAGCCTCTCAAATTCTCACATCTTCACATTTCAAAACCAATCATGCTTTCCCAACAGTCCCCCAAAGGCTGAACTCATTTTGTCATTAACCCAAAAATCCGCAGTCCAAAATCTCATCTGAGATAAGGCAAGGAACTTCATTCTATGGGCCTGTAAAATCAGGCAAACTACTTACTTCCTAGATTCAATGGGGGTACAGGTGTTGGATAAATATAGCCATTCCAAATGGGAGAAATTGGGCAAAACAAAGGGGTTATAGGGCCCATGCGAGTCTGAAATTCAGTAGGACAGTCAAATTTTAAAGTTCCAAAATGATTTCCTTTGACTCCATGTCTCACATCTAGGTCATGCTGATGGAAAGGGTAGGTTCCCATAGTCTTGCAGAACTCCACTCTTATGGCTTTGCAGGTACAGCCCCTCTCCTGGCTGCTTTCATGGGCTGTCATTGAGTATCTGTGGCTTTTCCGGGTGCGTGGTGGAAGCTCTAGATGGATCTACCATTCTGGCGTCTGGAGGATGGTGGCCCTCTTCTCACAGCTCCACTAGGAGGTGCCCCCGAATGGATCCTGTGGGAGGGCTCCAACCCCACATTTCCTTCTGCACTGCCCTAGCAGAGATTCTCCATGAGGGCCCTGCCTCTGCAGCACACTTTTGCCTGGGCATTCAAGCATTCCCATACATATTCTGAAATCTAGGTGGAGGCTCCCAAACCTCAATTCTTGACTTCTGTGTACCTGCAGACAGAACACCATGTGGAAGGTGCCAAGATTTGGGGCTTGCACTCTCTGAAACCATGAGCTGTACCTTGGTCCCTTTTAACAATAGCTGGAGTGGATTGGATGCAGAGCACCAAGACCTTAGGCTGCACACAGCATAGGGATCCTGGGCCCAACCCAGGAAACGTTTTTCCTCCTAAGCTTCCAGGTCTGTGATGGGAGGGGCTGCCATGAAGACCTATGACATGCCTTGGAAACATTTTCACCATTGTCATGGGGGTTAACATTCAGTTCCTTTTTACGCAAATTTCTGCACCCAGCTTGAATTTCTCCTCAAAAAATGGGTTGTTCTTTTCGACCGCATTGTCAGGCTGCAAATTTTCCAAACTTTCATGCTCTTTTTCCCTTTAAAAATTGAATGCTTTTAACAGCACCCAAGCCACCTCTTGGTGGCTTAGAAATTTCTTCTGCCAGATACCCTAAATCATCTCTCTCAAGTTAAAAGTTCCACAAATCTCTAGAGTAGGGGCAAAATGCCGCCATTCTTTTTACTAAAGCACGGCAAGTATCACCTTTGTTCCAGTTCTCAAGTTCCTCGTCTCCATCTGAAACCACCTCAGCCTGGACCTTGTTGTTCATATCACTGTCACCATTTTTGTCAAAGCCATTCAACAAGTCTCTAGGAGGTTCTAAACTTTCCCACATTTTCCTGTCTTCTGAGCCCTCCAAACTGTTCCAACCTCCACCTGTTACCCAGTTCAAAAGTTGTTTGCACATTCTCAGGTATCTTGTCAGCAACTACCCGCTCTCCTGGTACCAATTCACTATATTAGTCCATTTTCACACTGCTGATAAATGCGTACCCGAGGCTGAAAAGAAAAATGAGTATAATTGAACTTAAATTTCCATATGGCTAGGGAGGCTTCAGAATCACGGCGAGAGGCGAAAGGCACTTCTTACATGGCAGTGGCAAGAGAAAACAAGGATGATAAAAGAGCAGAAACCCCTGATAAAACCATCAGATCTCATAAGATTTATTCACTACCGCAAGAACAGTATGGGGGAAACCAACCCCATGATTCAAATTATCTTTCACCGAGTCTCTCCTATAACATGTGGGAATTATGGGCGTACAAGTCAAGTCAAGTACAAGAGCTTTGGGTGGGGACACAGAGCTGAACTATATCAGACAATTTCACTGAAATTAATATGGTGGTTAGGGTAACATGTAATCTATCACTCTGAATTTCTTAATTTCTTAACCTTTGTTTCCCAGCAACTTCAGATTAAATTTAATGGTTTAAATAAATTTTTATGCTTGAGAAGGTAAGATGTACCCTATGATATTAAGAGGTTGTCTGAGAAATATAATTTAAAGAGTAAGGGGGTATTACCTTTACCATCCAGGTACACAAATACTTAATTTCCATGGTATCCTAATCATAATTTTATTTTAAATTATAAAGACTTATAATTCCATGTTCTATTTTAAGACAATTTGAATGCAGTAAGTCTAAAACTCACCTTCTTCCTCAATAAACTACCACCCCCTCCTGCACTGACTGACTCCTAAGTGTTGTAGAAGTGTACCTTATCTCTAATTCTACCACTCTATTCGTTTAAGTACTCATATTTGTCAACTGTGTCAGCTGCTCCCCACCGTATAGTGTCTGCTGACCCTACCCCTGCTTTCATAAGGCCACCAGATTAAACTTCCTGAAATGTAAACCTGATGATGCCTTCCCCTGTGTTGTAACTTTTCACAGGCTCGTCATCTTCGGTTGTCAGTGTCCACATCTGATTGCTTTTCAACTATATGGAGCTCAGGTCATGACAACATATCTACTGAATCAAAATACACACATGCCTGCATTTTGAAAGTTCCATAGATTTGGAGACCCTTATTGTACAAAATAAACAAGGCCCTTCATCTCTGTATTTTAATCCGCAATTCCTCTGCATACTAGTTTAAGTTCCTTTAACGATACTGAAACCTCGCATACTTGGAAGTCTTTGTGTTTGGAATAACTTCCCTTCCTTTCTCTAACCCACTGGAAGTACCATTGTTTACTGCTCAAGACTCAGCTGCTTTTCTCAGAATATAGAGCTGTTACTCAAATTGAGCACTCTTTCCTCCCCTTGCCCAGAGTATCCATTCCAATTTCAACAGCATCACTTTGTAATGGAGCTGCTTTGTCCTTGCTTTACCCACAGGCTGTCAGCTACCTGAACTTGGAGCCTTGGTATTTCTTTCCTCTTTTCTCTCTACCCTTTTCTCTCCATGCTCCTGGATCTGCACAGGATTGGTATGATTTATTTTATTTTTTAGAGCCAGGTTCTTGTTCTGTTACCCAGGCTGGGGTGCAGAGCTGTGATCATGGTTCACTGAAGCCTTGACCTCTGGGGCTCAAGTGATCCTTCCACCTCAGCCTCCACTTCCAGGGTAGCTGTGATTATAGGTGCACACTACGACCAGCTGGTGATTGGTATATAAAAGGTACTAAATATGTGTTCTTAAAAGCATAAGTAGGAAGAAAAGAGTATGGGAGGAAATACTCTTGAGATGAAGCTTTGGAAGTTTGAGAATTGTTAAATTATCTTTTCTATACATGGAGGACACAGAGGAAGCTATAGAACTTGGCATCCGGACAGAGCGACATTTAAGATTGGGTTGGAAGGTTGGTATAAAATAAAAAAATTGTATTTGAGACTGGGCATGGTGGCTCATACCTGTAATCCCAGCACCTTGGGAGGCTGAGGCGGGCAGATCACTTGAGGCCAGAAGTTCGAGACCAGCCTGGGGAAAATGGTGAAACCCCATCTCTACTAAAGATAAAAAAATTAGCTGGGTATGCTGGTGTGCACCTGTAATCCCATGAGAATAGTTTGAACCCAGGAGGAGGAGGTTGCAGCAAGCTGAGATTGAGCCACTGCATTCTAGCCACGGAGCAAGAGTCTCTCTCAAAAACATAAAAATAAAAATAAAAACATTTTATTTGAAGGGCATAAGGTTAAAGCCTGATTTTCGATTCACAACCAAATAAAACCAAATAAATAGATTTCATAAATTTGTTACTTACATGTATTTTGATACACACATATTTAATAGGGAAAAGAATGAAGTGGGAGACTATTTCTTCATGTAATACATGTATTGATCGACTTACCACCTATGCAACTTACGACCATTCGACTTTACGATCACAATCACTAGCCACGACTTCTCCGCGTCTGGCAGCGCAAACGTTGCCCAGCTGGGCATACGACAGTGCGCACCAGCTTCCAGCAGCACTACCATCTCCGCGTGCACCATTTCAACTGTACATATAGCCTACTCAACTTACGACCAAATCGTGTTACGACTGGTCCGCGGTCCCGACCGTGGTCGTAAGTCGAGCACTAGCTGTATTTTAAGAACTAGACCTATTATCCAAATCACAATACTTTCATTAGAAAGTCTATTTGTATACCAAGACAAGCAGAAAAAGTAAATACCAAATAACTTCTTTTTAGTAAATATTGTTGAGTAAAATATATGTAAATATTATCTTTTTTTTTTTTTTTTCCTGCAAACAGAATAAAAACCTCACAGATCAGAAATGATCTTCGGATAGGATTTGGAAACAGGCAGAAAGACTTTCAAAACTTCTTTTATATCCAAGGCAAGGATCTGACATTATCTCCTCAAGGTGAAATAACCTTGAATGGCCTGACATTTGCACAATGGCTTTCTTTTTGATCTGCCTGTAGTTCTAACTAATTACTTGAACATACTTTTGCTATTTCTCTGCATCCTTCTTCCTCTATTGTTTTATGACAGTCTAATAAGAACTAAGCCTTCCCCACTAACCATACATAAAATTAGATAAATTGTGACATTCTAATGGAAATACTAACTTTATGTTGAAAAGTGAGGGTAGAGTTTTGGGATTGTGCAAGATCAGAGAGAAGACAAGACACATACACTAGAAAACATCCTCAGGTCTCTTTTTTCTGGAGGATTATGGTTTCACATGTGATAGGAAGGAGCCAAATTGGAAGGAGAAGTGATGAAGTTACACTGGAGGCTGTTATAATGGACTCCGTAAAATTTCCCTTCTTAAAATCAGGCTAAGCATGACTATCACAATACGACGTGTCAATAAAATTCCTAAATTTCTACAAGCCAAGTACATCAGTCAGGGGTTGCTTTTGACTATATGTAACAGAAACCCAACCAGAGTAACAAAAATAAGTCAACCGCAGTGACAAGACGCCGAGAGACAGCCTGGGCAGTCCAAGCTGAAGTCTGTTTCAGTCTGTACTGCTGCAGTGTCCCCAGATCATCAGTGGACCCTTTTAGCATGTGATTTCATTCTCTTGGTCATTTGTGCTTTAGATGGTTGATCTACTTCTAGTTCCCATTTGCACTTTTTAGGCACGAGGAAGGGAAACGATCTCAAAGAAAAAGTCATTCCTACGTCTGGAAAGATTCAGAAATCCTCCATTGATTGATTTTCATCAATCAAAATGGTGTATGGCCATTCCTGGATGCAAGAAAAAAAAAGCTACGAAATAGAAACCCTTTGATTAGGCATAACACTGGTCCATATGCTGTTAGTAAAAGTAAGAAAATATATTGAGGGGACGAATAGCAAGTTCTGCCATGCCAACCAAAAGCATTTATTTATGCCATATATTTCTTCAGAAGCCTATATGATTTTTGAAACAGGAATACAACTGCACTTTCACTTGAAATACAGCAGTCCTCAGATCCAGGGAGTCATTGAAGAGTGTACATTTCTTATTCCCTCTTTTGTAAGCCTGTTTAATACTTTAATTATAATAATTTAGGGTAAAAATCTCAAACCTCAGTCATATTTGACCCTTCTCCATTTTGTTCCTTTCATAGTCAGTCAACTACCATTTTTGGTGAAATTTCCTCTTCTCAATTGCTCTTTCCCATTTGTTTCATTCTCTAATGGCTACTATGCTATGTAGATGCTTAACTCTATCTTTGCTTTTTACCAAGCCATCTTGATCAAACTATCAACATCCTCTTTTGTCTGTCCCCAAGTCCACCCCATATATTCCAGCTGGAGTCAATCTTCTTGAACTTTGACATTAATTATGCTATATATCTGTTCAATATCTTTGGTGGCTTTCTCTCTGTCAGATAGATGAGTCACTGTGAAACTAATTGCTAGTACGCTTAGATTAGGGGAGGTCTCTGTACAAACACCCACATTCTCTTCATCCTCTAATGGTTTTCAAGACTAAAGGTAAATGTCGATTGTGAAGCCTTTTCTCATGTGCCGAGAAAGCATAAATCACTTCCTCCTTGGTGCTCCCCAGCACTTTGTAGATATCGCTACTTTCTCAGTTTTTAACTTACCTTCTGTGTTAACAGTTGTTTGCCTGTCTACCTCAGGTCCAGGGACTCGTCATTACATTACGCACAGGACATGGCTGTGAATCTGACATGCAGAAGGTGCCCAATAACGGTCTGTATCACTCACTACATGAATATAGTGATTACTAAGTTCATCTTGCTAAATATCAGAAGCAGAGTCTTCCCTGGTATAAATGCTGGACACATACATGGAACTCAAAACAATTTTTTTTTGAGACCAAAAGAAGGCAATTAAAAAATGCCTTGCCATCCAATTTCTCTGACTATGGCCTGAATCCCCAATTTATTGTCCTCTTTGAATCTCAGTATTTCACTTAGAAGAAATTCACTCTTTTGCTTGTTGAGTGCTCATCTGTAATTCTTATTCTTTGCCCCACATCTACCTAATGGAACGTAAACCATGCCTGATGCTCATCCATGCAGATTAGCACATAAAAGACTCTTAGAGAATTTGAAATTAATAAAAATAACAGTAGTACTAATAACTTGTACACGATGTATCGGACATTATGTTAAATGCTTGCCTTAGATTGTTTCATTTAATCTGCAATAAAACCCTATAAAGTAGGTATTACCTCCATTTTACAGATGAGAAAACTGCTACTAATGAAGCGAAGCGTATTTTCAAGATCATTTTCTGGCTGATGGCAAAGCTGATGTTGCTAATCAAGATATTTACAGTTTCAAACAGTTTCAATGGGAAAAACTGAAGGTGAATTGAGATGTGAATATTGTGTTTTGAGTTAAACAATAATCGAGTTAACCTTAAAAATAATAACTAAAATATGATCTTGTCAAATAGCCTTAATTAAGACTGGGGATAAGCTCTTAAGTCATGATCTCAGCCCTTGACTAATTATTCTGTTTCTTTATTGACATCTCAGTGTCCAACTAGTGTGCAACACTGATACTCTTCCTAAGTGCAGGTGATTTCTTTTACTGCTGCTTTATACACATTTGTTTGGTGGCTGCAGTTTTCAGGTTGAGTGTTCCTTTCTGGAACAGTTCACAGCACCTTGCTGTGATACACTCTGTATTTTTCTCATGCCTTTTATTTTTGCATTTCTGGTTTCCTCAGGTATTGTCTTTCAAAACAAACTTTTAAAATTGACACCTTAAGAACTAAACACACACAGACACACACACACACAATACTTGAAACATAATCTACTAGTCAATCTGCCTATATTGCATCAGGGTCTATAAAAGCTATGGGTCCACAATCGTACTCAAAAGGGGAAGAGTTAATGTAATATATACAAAAGAATTATCATACAGAAGAGAAAAAACTAAATATGGTATATGTGGCTTGTTTCTTCTATTGAAAGTGTATTTACTTAGATAGCATCAATTTGTATTCCTATTTCCTAAGTAGATAAGATTAAATGTAAATGTAGAGAATTAAGTCAAACCATGCCAAGAACACAAAGTGCTAATCAATACGATTGGGACTGCATGATAATCAGTTCAGAAGAGGGTCCAATAATTTCTATGAGAAAAAGAATTAGCCAAATATGCTAATAGGAAATTTGACTACATAGGTTCAAGTCCTTATTTCTGAGGGGACAAATATATTAAAATGTTTCTAGAGCTTATAATGAGATACTAGAATCTCATACATAATTTCAATCAATTTGGGAAAAAGCATTGAGTTATAAAAAATTATAACCTATATGAAACACTTGGAATTAAAAAAGTTCCATTGATGTGATAGGGAGGATGACTATTAAGTTATTGGTTAACTAGATGTGAACTGGCTGAAGCTAGCATCATTTTAGACAGTGTAGCTAGTTCTTATGCCCCAAACAAGGTTCATATAGTCAATAACACAGACCCTGTAAGTTTATTAAACACAATATTTTCTAAAATTTCAAAGGAATTACTATTAATGTCACCTTAGAAAGATATAAAACAAAGTACAGAAATTTTAAATTAAATTAATATTTTTGGTTGCAGCTTTAAGTATATTTTTTAAAAGTTTGGCTCATTGTGAGAATTTTTGTCTGTTTTTAAAGTACTTGAAACTTTTACATGGGATTTTATTGAAATGTTTACAGGAATTTGACTAAGATTCTAATCAGTGTTTAAGTGGTTGAATCAGATTCATTAAATTTACAAGTTTTGCCTTATTAGCTGCTTAAATGGTGTTCAAATGTTGAGATGGATTGTATTTATTAGAGTTGTATGTTTAATAAATTGGGCATTAAACAAAGAGTAAGTAGCAGCAAACATATTTCATGCACCAAAGTTTCTCAGGCAAATAAAATTTAAAGAGGACTGGTATGAAGCTACACACAGGGTGGGTGCCTGCAGTTTTGAATTACATAGCTTTTCTAGGGCCTTTAATTTTTGTTCATCTCATCCCCTCAAAATTTTAAAATATCAAAGACAAATAACACACTCATTCTGGAAGTAAGTTTTAAAATGCTAAAGACAAATAATATACTCTTCACATTATCTCAATTCTAAGACTGTAGCCTCACATTACTATGGCATATTTATTCCGATGCTGAAACTTGCAGCTTTTTACTTCAATGTATCCTCAAGTCGATGCTGACCACCTCTTGTTTTCATTACTGCTATAGGAAGAATCTTCTATTCTTGGTACTCCGGATGTACAGGTTCAAATAAATGCCTTCATGGTATGGTTAAAAGAAAGAGCTCCCAAACAGATTGCATCTAGGAAAATATAATCACTCTCATTCCCAATTTTCATCTTTAAAGATGATATTAACTCTGATGTGTTTGGCATTTTTGCTCAAGCATACGTAAGTCCTTCTAATGCTTGGCTATTCCCAGGAGCTAGAAAAAATAATAGCGACAATAATAATGACAACCATATAAAAGGTGATATGGTAGAGTGAAAAAAGCTAGACCCAGAAAACTGGTGTTTAAGTCTCAGGCCCACTACTTTCTGGCCGTATGACCATGAGCAAGTGAAGTAATCTATCTGTGCTTTCATTTTAATAGTACCGCTGTCACAGGTGTGTTGTAGAAATTACATGGGTGTGCGAAACTACCTGATACATGGCAATTGTTAGGTAAATATTATCTATTATTACTAAAAGTTTTTTGAAGATGGGTCATATGAAAATGTCATATGTTTCAAATGAACTGTTTTACTTTAGGTGATTTAAAGTCTTCTCCAGAGGCAGGATGAAAAAGATTTTGGTAATGTATTATTTGAATGTCTCTCGTTCCCATTTTAATTTTTACTGTGTCCACTAAATTTAGAATAGTTAATGCCAGCCACTTTGCCCATAAAGCCAAAATATTCTGTAATCACCCCTGTGATACCAATTTCGAGTATTCGGCTTTTAAGTCCAGAATATCAATTGTGTAAAAAGTGCAGATAATTCCAATTCACTTTTGATTGTAATGATCTGAACCAAACACAACACCTAATTGATCCAAGATGATTTGGTCTTTGTAATTTTGTGCATTACGTGATCTGCACGCCCAAAACAGGAATATCTTTGAATTTAACATATTTTCCTTTTCAGAAAACAGAATTCTTTTAATTAAAAACATTTTTAAAAAGTTCAGTGTGTGTAATTGTTAACACCTGCTATGTGTTACCAACAGATGTTTCTTACTTACCTAAGGGAACTGTTATAATTATTCTATAAGCTTATTGGAATGGCATTTACCAAGATAGTTGTGAAAGTTAGTTGGTGACTTTTTATGTAATGTTTGGTATTTTAAAAAATCCTTTCCCCTACTGCTGTCAATCCCCATAAACCTACCTTAACCCAGCCTGCCAAAAGCAAAAATGTCATTTTGGGATGCCAAAAATGCAAAACTGGCAACGATCATGCATATTTTAGTCTTCATGAAAAGTTACTGAAATGAAATCGTGTGTACACTAAAGCATGTAAAATTTGCTCAAGTGTTTTAGCAGCTATTGTTTATAGTGTTCAACATGGAAGTCTTAAATCTTGATTATAAAAGGAAAAAGATATCTTTTCGAATGATAATAACCTACTAACAGCATGGCCTCAGAGGAAGCTCTAGTAAAAGTGAGAGTTTTCTTTATTTTTCTGGCCGTTCATAAGGTCTTATAAATCCTAGGCTTTCTGAAATCTTCATTTATGGTACTAATTACACAATTACCTATAGGCATGTGTTAAATTTGATGCTGGTTTCAGCCAAATAATGGACCAACTGCAAACAATGAATAAAAAGGGGCAGCTTCATTTATAACCGCTATTTCAACAGAGCTCTATTGTAATCATAGAAATCTGAGGATTGCTCATTAATTAATTGATGTTCTTTTTTATGATGTGCTATTGAGTTAATGAGTAATTTGTGTGAGATAATTCTCTGAACACATTGATTACTTGAGAAATTTTCCGGGGCTTTCATATCAATGACATGCTGGATAGGTAGAAGATGGTATTTGCTTTTGTGTGCTTATTATTAGCAGGTTGGAGATGAGTAAAAACCAGCGCAAAGACACGTTAAAGTTATTTGATATAGGCCAGCACTCAGTCTGCTCAACGGGAGGCTGAATGCTCAGTCTGTCACATAGTAGGTGCTCAATAAATGTCAATTGAACTAATGACTATATTAAACCTCTGCTTTCTGTTATCTTAAATTACATTAAAACCACATTTAAAAATATCCATAATGATGTTTTTAAGAAAAAGTAATGATCAAAAGGCTTTTGCTAAAATTGTATTTTGTGCTAATGGCCTATTACAATAAACATGCAGATTGTTTTTGCAACTTATTCAAGTGAACATGAAACATGTTTGGCCTGCATAATTTCTATGAAATTGTTTCAGTGACGATCAGAGTAGTTTGCCTAACGTGGTAGTTAAACGGAAAACATTTCTGTATGGCATGTTTTACTACAGATATAATTTTCAGTGCCCTGTTTCAGTTAAGGTGCAACATCTCTTCTGTAAAAATGTAGAATCAAGTTTCCTGTTTTAATTCATTATACAGAACAGAAAATTTGAAATTTAATCTGACAATAGCAACAAAGTTGCTTTCTGGAAGATCACTTAAAATTTATATAAATGTGCAAAATTACAGCCAGCAATTGCTACCTTCATTTTTGAGAGTTTTATTTTCGCCATAAAAATAAATAGTGGTAAATTACCTAGCTCAGAGATCTGAAACATAATATTCAGAGAAACATTTGAGGTACTTTGTCTATGCTCATTATGACTTAGCTTTAGAAAGTCAACATCGTTACACACCTTTTTTTTTCTTTTCATGACTTAACATATGCTTTCTAGAGATCATCTTAGATTTTGCCAATTAAGCGCAATCATAATAGTGTAACACCCCTTTTATTAAAAACATAAATTCAAATGTAAAAAAGTGAATGAAAGAATCCAGCAGATATTTATTAAGCAAGATGAAAGTGAAATTACAAACACAGGTCAGCTTTTAAACTCAGTTAGCACTCTATTGGAGTGGAGGTGCACGGTCCTTCATCATAGGCAGCCTATGGGAGATGCATCTTAGGAAGGGGGCTGTCGCTGCTCAGAAATCAAAGCTCCATTGGAAGTGTCCTACTGGAGGCATCAGACAACAAGCTAATTGACGTCAGGGCTACACAACACAAAGGGGAAAGTTGACAACAATTCAGGGGCTTTGAGTCGTCAAGACAATTAGCTTAGTACTTCAGGGCAATAAATGCTACAATTTATGGGCAATTAGCTGTAAAATGGCCTATAGCTGAAAAATTATTCCTGTCTTGTTTCATAATTTCATGGAGATTAAAGATAATCTAAACAGATTAAGGTCTTAATCTTTAATCCAGGTGAGTAATTTCATTGGCAGTAAAAAGCATAAGAAATAATTTTCAATGTAGTAAATAAAAGAAAAAGCAGCAAAAACCTTGTTTGGTCTTCCAGTGGCAAGGATAGTTGAACAGCTTCAAGAAGCTGAGAGAAGTTTGTTCCCAATTTACAAGTATTTTGACATATAGATAAACAAAAGCAAAACCAGTTAAACCTTAAAGATCATCTGAATAAGATACTGACAATTAAAATTTCACATCCACACGAATTTCAAGCAATTGTTAATGGGGACCAGCAGGGCTACATTAAGAAAATCACTTTTCACTTTCTCTCCCTCACATTTTTAATTTGTCTTGCTTTGTTTATTTTGGTGATGCAAGTCCTTTCCCTTCATGAATCAAGTGTAAAGCTCTCAGGCTAAAATAATAGTCATTTTTGTGGGCCCCAAGTAGCTATTTTTGAATTTCTTTCTTTAGTATATCTCAAACCTGGGGGACATGGGACTCGAAGACTCCTAACCATGAAGCATCTGTAAAAATACATATTGTTCACTTTTCACAGAACCATTTTCTTAAAAATAAGAGGCAGTACAGGTATCCAGATTCACATGCATGTTCATAATAAAGCTTTGTCTTAAAGCAAATGCACACCAGCATTATTTTCAGCTTAATATTTTGGCCCCAAAACAAGAATCCAAGTATAACATTTAATTTTCATCTATAATGCATGTATTGGCAGGACAAAATATATATGCAAATAACACTGGAAAATATTGTTTCCTATACAAGTGATCAAGAAAAAAACAAAGAGAAAACCCACAGCACTAAGTTTGCTGTAGTGAAAATACGGTTCATGGTGCGTGTGCAGAATTAGATTAGTTGAGAAGTAGTTCTATTACAGGGAGCAAAAGCAAAGAAGCAAGTTCATGGGCAACCCAGAAGACGGGATCATATTCTAATTTCCTTAATTGTAATTTAAAGAATCATTCTCCATAATTTCTGTTTCTAGAGCTTTCTTTTTTGTATGCTATCATGTAAGGTAGTACTATTTCACCTTAAGAAATGGAATGACAAATTTCAGCCTAAGAGTGATGTATTCTGAGTTGGTAACTACTTAAAACAATGAGAGAGTAAAACACATCAAACTTAAAGTGTTTACTTTTTGAACATTAAAATTAATGTCAGGTAAATGCAGAAAAATATATAATCACTAGTTCTCAGCTTTTTAATCAATCCCTTTGTTTCTCTTCTTCTAGAAGATTCTATGAGCATTATGTTGCTCTGATCAAAAGCAACCTCACTACTCAAATACCATCATAGCTTCAATGTGCATTATCGTGATTTCAGTAGATTCACACTCAAATCTTTTTAGTGCCATAAATTTATTAAGCCATAAAGGTATTAAACCCTCAGCTCCTGTGGAGAGATCTGGGCAAAATTTATACAAGCAGTTTAATTTATTACTTAAAAATTATCTCATAATTGTGGTAAGAGATTTTTAAAGTAACCCTTTGGAAAAAATTTTACATGATACCCAAAGGCACTAGTTCACATAAGGGGTGTGGCTGAAAAAGCAAAACAAAGCCATTGTGTAGGTAAAGAGCACAAAAAGAAAAAGGATATTAAAAGGAAACCTGTTAAGCTTTAAAGTTATTCTACAAATGGCACTTTTCACGTTGGTATAAAATGAAAGTGCTTTAAGATGAAATTTTTCTGTATTTTTTAAAGCTGATTTTTAACCCCCTGAAAATAGGGGGTTATAAGAACACCGATAGACTAACTCATAGTGGCAATAAGTAGTGGATGTCACTAAAATGCTCTGTGTGTCTTTATTTTTTAGTATTTCTAATGTTGATAGACTTGCTTTATCTATCTGTGTATCATTAGTGAGATTTGCTTTTCAGTTCTTTACTAGAAAGTTACAGCTCATTTAAAATAGCTGGTAAATACAGAAAGCATAAATATACAGTAAGTTTAAACACTGATTGTACTAAATGCAACAATACAAAGAAGCAAACGGAACACAAATGGTAACACAATAAAACTGTATTACATTTGTGCTTCAAATATTACAATACATTATATACAATAGTCCAAAATAAACATCTCATGCCAAGTGACACAAAAACGAATAGCAAGCAAAAAAAAATCCAGCAATATGTACATTACTTTTTTCTTCAATAATAAACATTCAACTCTGAACTGGGGCAATTTCACTACATACAGATGCAGTCCGCCTTTTATTCCATATAACCATCCTGCCTTCCTATATCTACGCTATTCAGTAGGTTCCTGTGTCAATTCTTATATACATGTGGAGCAAAAAAGATAAAAGAATGTAGTGCTTTGTATTCTTAATGGGGTGATGTTGATAGATCAGCGAACCTGGGGTGCATAACCTTCTTTCATTAAACCTTCCTCGTAGTCCGTCTGGCAAAGGATCATGTTATTCTTTAGGAAAAATTTGTCTCCAACACAAAATCTGAAAATATTTGAAACAATAAAATGTGGTTAAGACCATTTCACTTGGATCTATAAATTTGAAGATTTATCTTCCTAATAATAGTTTCACATGATAATTCCCTGAATCTGAAAACCTGGCTTAGATAGTTGTCTTCATTATCAGAATTAAGCCATTTACCATTTGCTTCATTTAATGAAATTTTGCACACATTTGAAATCTTGCCTTTGTATGCAAAAACTGTAAGGACATCGATAGAAACACTTTGGGCACCAAACATGACTTGCTTTTTTTTTTTTTTTTTTTTAAACCTCATTCTCTAACCTCTATGACTCTGTCAATAAGATATTAGTAAAATTATTACATAACTTTGTCAAGGTTAATTTATAGGTTAAAAGTTTTTTTTTTTTTTTTTCAAACCTCATTGGGAAGGAAAAAATAAAAAGAACTGATTTGTATTTACACTCATTAAAAGAAAGATAATAATGTTTCACTGCAGTAATTATGGATGATTTCATCTCTGGCCATTTAGGCATTTAATAAAAAAGTAAAAGGCACTGACATGAATCAAACAATTAGAAAATAGCCCATTTTAAAGCTTCCCATTTAAAGCTTTCTTTTACTGTGTTACGAAAATGAGATTAAATTTTAGTAATCTAGAAGTGATCATTCTGAAGTGAAAGTTGCTTTCGTGTCAGACTCTGATGCTGAGCCATATTCCTTTGTTTGTGGCAAGTTCACCAACATGAAATAGTAGATGTCATTTCTTAGAGCACTTCCAATTTAACCAAAGGGAGTAACCTAAATGAGCTACTTAATATTGATGTGATAAATTAAACTAGTTTCCAATAGCTAATTAGGCATTTTATTTTATAAAGCACTGTTTAATGTGCAAGACTGTAATGTTTTTAATAAGCGTTCTTTTTGTATGATTTCCCCATGGTGACACTTTGGACACAATTAAGGTCAGAAATAAATGCTTTTTCTGTTTCCGCTACATTTAACAATAAAGTAACTCTGGGGAGATCTGTATATATATTTAATTGTAACAATTTAACCTTCAAACAGTGGTGTCTGGTAGAGCTGACCCAGTAAAACTACTTGTAATTATACAAGTTGACCTTTCTGACCTTTGATAGTAGTCTCTCTTTATCAGATAGTCAATTTCAAATGATGTTCCAGCAGAAATCTTAGTGGATAGATTAAATTGCGTAGTGAAAGCCACCCGTTAATGTTTTGTGAAGTTGAAGGTTTAAATGAGAAGCAGTTGGACTGATTTACATTTGCAAAGATTGGAATGCTAGACAAACAGTGAACTTATTTTTTTTCCAACTGGGTAGCTTTGGAAATTTATCCTTATACTAGCTAAGTAGATAGAGGGGAAAATAGTGTAATAAAAAAAGTAGATTGAGAAGAATTAGCTTTCCTCTTAAAGGAAAATTGGTCTGTTTATTTGTGGAATTCACTTTTTTTCGCCAGGATTACTGCCTGCTGATGATGTTGATTGAAAGCACAGACTATGCACTGATCTTGAAATCCTAGGGTTGTTTGTGGTCAAAGCTATTGGATACAATCAACATTCAAGTCCGGGGCTTTAAGTGTATTTTCTTTGTATTAGTTGCAAACTGTACACTTTAAATGTACTTCAATAACAGTGTTTGTACAAACCAGTTTGATACCCTGATCACTAAGATATGTTGAATAAAGGAAATATTTCTCTTGTTGAATAGACCTAAGTAGTAAAATCGATAGTTTATCTTTTAGGTGAAAAAATATAAAATAGCATGTAGAATATGTTTAATTACTGTACAAAGTTATAAATGTATATTACTGATGAAATTAATTTTGACTAATATGCAAATAATAAAATATCACCCAAAACAAGTAGATTCAATAAACACTCTTGTGTTCCACCTAATATTACTGAATCATTTCTTCTCTAAAGTCATTAATTTGGAAACACTCTCTTTTAACTCCATATTGTTAAAAATTTTGCTTTACTTTTTTAGTAAGCCCTAAAGTTCTATTAGCCATCAAATACAAACATTTTACTTTGTCATGTTATCACGTTATGTCATGCCGTTCATGCCTTTAGAGGCCTTCACACTTAGAAAATTTCTATTTGTAGATTAATAAATTCAAGGTAATTATAGTGAGAAAAGCATAAAACCAAGAGCCTGGGGATCTGTCTTGAGTCCTGTCTCTGTCACCTACTCATTGCAAGACCTGGGGCACATTTCAGACTATCCCTGTCTCAATTCCCCATGTGTAAGAGAAAAAGAGCCCGACAAGTAGATTATAGAGAGGTTCAAATGAGAAGTGTGTGAATGGCAGAGAGGTATACTGCAACCAGTAGGGTCCAAACCCTAGCTTCCCACTTATGGTAACTGAAGATAAAACTTCAGTTTGAAATATCTGTGACATCAGTTGCCTTTGTAGGCTTGCGGAAAGAGTAGAAATGAAATATCTAAAATCTTACCTTGATGTTTGGAATATAGGTAAAATAGCCACCTTTTTATACTTACCATGTGCTAAATGCTAAGCATGTATGTACATGATCACATTTATTCCTTACATCCAACCTAGAAAGTAAGCATTATTATGGCTTTTTACAGAAGAAAAACCTAAGACTCCATTCCAGAATTTAAAAACCCTACCCAAGATTCCATAGTTAGAACATATGTAGTAAAGGAAGGAAAATAACCCAGGTCTTTTTGGATTCAAGACTCAAGTTTTTACCTGGGGGCAGAAAAGCATGCGAACTATAAGAATAACGTGGAGATGAAACAGTTATGCAGGGCATAACTGTTTTTTCTTTTTTGTATTACTATTATTCGTTTGCATAACTTTAAAAAAGTCTGCCTACCATTCAGTTAGGTGGTATATACAGAGCAACAGAGGGAGAGGGAGAGAGAGAAAGAGAACTTTTCTAAAATACCCCATCTGACATATTTTATTGCTAATATGTTATCAACTGGATAAAGTGCACTTTATATGCATTTCAATTTATACTTAAAGGTCAAGATGAAACAGAACACAGATGAGGAATGTCACATTTGAACATATGACTCAAACAAAACGGCCTTGAAAGCTGTGGTTAAGAGCAGATTACGATTGGTCTGCAATTAAGGTTGATATCCTCCTTAAAAAATGTTTCATATATAAATACAAAGAAATTAGAGAGACAGCAACACAGATAGTACATATTTAACAAAGGAATCTGTAACTGTGATTTTAACCAGCTTCTTATGAGATTCAGCATTTGGAGGAAAAGCAAAAGCATTATGAAAGGAGTGATAGCCAGAGGATACTGCAAGTATATTAACAGATCAGGCTACAGTTACTAAAAATAAACATAATCTTTCTTGTAATCTGACCCTAATTACTTGTAGTATGCTCAGTTCAATTAGTTTTACCCCCTTTTAAAAAAATTATGGCAAGGAATAAGAAGATGCCCAATTGGATTATTAAATCATCTAATCTTGATGTTTTGGAATTAATATTAGATTTAATTTGTAGATATTTTTGAGTGATTGTCAGACTGAAGCAGACTTCATACAGTCTTAGAGACTTAAGAAGTATATGAAAGAAGTATAACTTATAAATCATCCTTATAAAATACAGTGCTTAGTTTTAAGCAGTTTATCAAAAGGCTATGCTAAGAAGTCTCCACTGGTAACATCCCTTTTAAGAAATTAAAATGTTAGCTTAGCCATCTTCTTTCCTAAATGTTAGTGACTGCCAATTATGATTAATTTCTATTTTACACTTATATAAGAAGGGGAATCCTATCTATATTTCTAGTGTCTATACCTCCCTATTCCACATTTTGGTTAACTATAAGTTAAGAGATTTCTAGTATACTGTTTTCAGTAAGAGGTCTGAGTCGTGTACTCATTTCACCACTATACACTTCCGGACAAATTTACTGTCTTTCCCATTGACAACCTGGCTGTCATTACACATCCCACTGCTAACACCCCTTACTGTATCAAATTATACTACCCATACCCCAAATCTTGCTGTACATTATTCAAAGCTTACCTTAATTTAACTCCACTACATCAATTCACATTTCTATGCTTAGTCAGAAAATAAAATACCTCTCTTGAAATGGGCCTGACTCCAGAAAGGGAGATGAGATTCCTTGGGTTTTTGTCTTCATTCTACCATTTTCTTCTAACTGTGTAATCTTGGGCAAATTACTTACATTTCCTATATTTTACTTTCTTCATCTGTCAAATGAAGCTAATAACAATACCTACTTATGGGTTATTTTGAGTATTCAAGGAGTGAGTGCATGTAAAACACTCAGATCACTGTTTGGCTTATGACTAATACTTTATTAGAATTCACTATCATTATTATTTGGTAATGATAATCTTTTCACCTTTACTTAAGTTGTTCCCTAGCAATAAATATTTCTCCCCTTTTCCTGTCTACATAAATTCTAGCAATCTTTGAGTTCCCATTTCCTCCATCAACATCCTCTGACAATGTCAATTCACTTATTCTGATCTTTCCCAAAGCACTTATTTGTTGGTGTATTGTTATTTTGGTGTTTCACAATTTCTCATGAATGAGTAACTGGTTTCCCAATCTAAACAGCAGTTCTGTGGTAAATGACCATGAGTTATGTTTCTTTTGAACCCTTGGCAGAACCAACCAAAACTGTACTACCACTTAAGGTGTGTGGTCATTAAAAATTGGTTAAGGTAGATTTATTCCAGACACCAATAGCTTTACAAAAACAAATGCATTTTAGACGACTAATTTAAATTTGTATTCATTTTGACTTTTATTCTATGACTTTTCAAAGACTACATTTACAATTTCATTTCCTCTGGGTCCTTGCTTTCTCTCTCCTCCTCCACATGCCCACCAAACCCCTTCTCTAATCTCTGAACATACTGAGCTGCTTTTCATTTCCTAAACACCTCAAATGCCTTCACATCTGCATGCCTTTGCACGTTGCTCAATTTGCCTGAAAATCCCTGGCTCCCTCATCTTCCCCAACCCCCAGCAGACACACTTCCTGTAAGTCAACCAGTTCTAGGGAGTTCTTTTTTTTTAAGACCCAGCACATCAGGCCTTTGATGCTTCCCTAACATTTCAAGGATAACTGTCTCTTCCCTCGGTATAGATCTATTTGGCATCGATTACACTCTTCTGTGAGGCTTTGATGTCCTGTCTCTCCCATAGCTCTGGACACGTCTAAAAAATAAACTAGATTTTATCCACCTCAGCTTCCACAGAGCCTAGCACAGTGCTTTTATTCTTAAAAAAAGAAAATTATTACATAATTTTATGTAGTTGGGAAAATTTCATCACAAGCTTTTATTTTTTCCTTAACAAAACTATCATTTAGTTTTACTGAGTTTACTAAGAGGAAGGGGCTTATTCACCTTTATGAAATTAACTTGTTATACAGAATCTTCCAGTTCTGAATGAGATTCAAGATATCATAAAAAAAGCTCAAATATCCATCCTGTGGTATCTTTTAAAATGTAGAAACTTGCAGAATTTTAATGCAGAGTTCATATTTTAGCTATACTCCTCTAAAAGGGGCAGAAGAAATCTATATATAAGGGACAATCAATCCCGAAAGGTTATTATTACTGATACTTTTTAAAACATTCAGAAATGCTTTGGATCTTAATGATACTCTGATTTAAAAGTTCAGATGAAATGACTGCTGAATAAAATTCATAAACATGTGTAATTCCACAACTTCAGAAGTCAGTAAGGTTTGCTTAAGGGGATGAAATGCCTATGAATTACCTACTTGCCTTGCATTTCACTTGAAAAAGTGCAATATTGTGACAGTGATTTGGCTACTGGAAGTGGGATAGGGGTTTCCTGGAGGGGGTTGAAGCAAACTTCAGAGTAAGAGGAGAATCTCCTATATTAAAATCTTCTGTATCTGGATGACAAAATTTGTCTGCTTTGCTTGACTGATGAAGATTAGCTGACTTCTTGCACTAAAGAAGTTTGTCTTGCAGGGGCTGAAGTGACAAGACAATAACTAAGTGCTAATTGTGCATAACCAGCACTAAAGATATGCAGTCCCATTATGGCATGTAATAAATGAAGCGAACACAGAAATATATTAGGTACTTTAATAATGATACTAGAATAGTATTTTGCAGCAATAAGAATGTGAACAGGTTTAGAGTCAAAATTTAGGAGTGTTTGTCTTACTTGACTGAGTTCTCCTGAGGAGACAGCCTTAATTGTGAATGCAACTTTTTATTTCAATGGTGAAATAAAATTGATATATGATTTGTAAATAGCATTAACAACCTACAATTACTTTGCATCATAATAGAATTTAGGCTGGGTTTAGCACTTGAATGATGTTTTAATTTTCTGTGTAGAACATGGATAAAATAGGTAAGCCTACTTAATAGAAAAAATGGACAAAGGACATAAACTGCCTACTTCTCTAAAAGAAGGAATACCAAAGGGCCACCAGGAATCAAATAAATGCCAATTAGAGATTATAATCAAATACCATCTTTCATCCCTCAAGGTGACAATGATTTTTTTAAAAAACATAATTCCTAGTGTTAGAGTGAATGTGAGGGCATTGCATAGTTTTGTACATTTCTGCTGGGAGAATAATTGGAATAACATTTCTGGAGATAATTTCAGCAATGTATACCATAAGCCTTCACACTGTTATATACTTTGTTTAATTAATTATCTTCCTGTGAATTTAGCCAGATAGAGGTATGAGCATTTGTTTTTTATATAGTCCATTTTATATTGATAATACTGATAATATTTACAAAATAAAAACTTTTGGAAACAACTTATATATCTGATGATAGAAGACATGCGTGAAGCTCTGTCCATAAAAGTGAACTTAGGAAAGCTTAAAAAACCTTAAAAGAATTTTTAATGTCAGGTAAAAAGGCACACAATATAAATTGAGTGAAAAAGTCCAAATAACAAACATTAGGATTCTTCCTTGTAACTTTTCCCTAATTTGCTTAAATGTGAGGGTAACATTTATGCAATATAATTTGTCCTATATACATAGAAACATGTATAGCTGGCTATATATCTAAATATTAAAATGTTTTCTTTTAGAATAGTGAGACATGAGACAATGTTGTGTTTTTATCATTTTCTATTTTCTAAATGTTCTACTATGAATATGTAATCTTTTATAAGTAGAAAAGCAATGACTTTACGATTGCATAATGGTAACTGCATTGTTACTGGCTACTATTAGTTGATCAACATGACACGTAGACAAAAATATTCTAAATTTACTACTAATACACCTCTAAAATGTATAAGATACATATATACATGCACATAAAGGTGTCTGTATGGATGTATGAATATTTGTGTTTGTGTATCCTTATCCCTACAAAAAACATGTGCAATTGCCAATTTATTTTTGTCTAAATGTTACCCTAGACTGAATGAACTTACTTTGATGCTCAGTACTTGTTGGGAAGAGTCAAGACATTGTAAGATACATCTTAAATGATTGTCTGGATAACTATTATATTGTAAGGTACATTAGGCCACAGTCTTCATATCTATAGTTGATAAGAGACACTATTGTGATATATGTCTTTTGGGAAAGTCAAGTTAGTGGAATATTATTTGGTAAATTATAAAAATAACTTTTGAGAACCTATTGTATTCCTGACACTTAATATAAATTATTTCATTTAAGTTTCAAACTCTGCAAGAAAGGTGTTAGTGTTTCTATTTTATGGGTGTGGGAATCAAATTCAGAGCGATTAAGTAACATACTCAAAATCACACAGCTAATATATCAGCTGATATATGGTGGTGCTAAAATTTGAATCCCGTTCTCATTATAAATGTCACATTCTTCCTACTATTCTACAGGGTCTCATAAGAAGATTCTCCATCAAATAGTACCTTTCGCAGTAAAGTACAATAATTGAGAAACTGATGCAACTAATATTTATTGATTATATACTATGTCCAAGTGTTCTCACAGAAACTCACTAAATTCATTTTCATTAAAATCTATCAAGTGTTTTAATTTTTGAAATGCTGTATTTTTAATGATATGTACATTTTAATAGTCTAAAGTTATCTCCATATATCACATGAAACAGGTGCCAGTAGTATATAGTTTCCACAGAAATAAAATATATATATATATATAACTTTCAATAAGAAAAAATGGAATTAAGTTATAATACTTTTGAGCTGAAAGAATTCTCTGAGATGGACTAATCCAGCTCCATATGTTACAAATGAAAAAACTGAGGTCCAGAGAATGAAAGTGTTTGCTTTAAGATCACACAGCTTATTAGTGACAGAGCCCATATTTGAATTTAGGTTTCCAGATTCCCTATTCAAGACTTTTTCAAATGCTTCTCTCCCATGATGATAACTGTTTAATTATTAGCTATATGTGGCCTGATACTCAAAGATATTTGAAACAATTGCAAAAGTACGTACAGAATTGGGTTAACATTTAAGGTAAACATCTAGAGAGGCTGAGGGTACTGGCTCATGTCTATAATCCCTGCACTTTGGGAAGCTGAGGTAGGAGGATTGCTTGAGACCAGGAGTTCGATACCAGGCTGGGCAACACATATTCCAGATCTATAAAAATAATTTTTAAAAATTAGCCAGGCATGGTGGTGCACACATATACTCCCAGCTACTTGGGAGGCTGAGGCAGGAGGATTGCTTGAAAACACAGGAGTAGAGGCTGCATGAGCCATGTTAGTGCCACTGTGCTCTAGGCTGGCTGACAGAACCAGACCTTGTCTCAAAAAACAAAAACAAGAACACGAGAAATCAGGAAATTGAAATCTTAAAAATAAAAGAAATACAAAATACTTAAATTCCTGTATATTTGCCTCATTGTCAATTTATTTGCTCACAGAAGTAGTACAAAAAAAGTAGATACTTAAAAACTACTTTTTAAAAGACAGGAAAATAATAAAAGAAAGGAACGAATAAAAGAAGTCAAAGTGTACAGAAGTATTTCCATTTTCTGTTACTTGCTCTTATACGATGCTTTTCTTTCAGGCAGAAGTAAGTCTTAAGACCTTTCTTCTCCTTAGTGGTTTGTTTCTGGGATGGGGGGGGGGGATTAAAGTTTACAAAACAGAAAAATGCTGAAATTAATTGCTTTAAATGTACCAATATAAATCCCACCTATTAAATAAATAGCCAGCACAGACAGGTTTACCATTTTTTTAGAGGCCAAAAAGAGATCTGCTTACCTCTGATTACAAAGCTGACATGCAAAGCAGTCCAGGTGGTAAACATTGTCCTTGGCACGCATCACCATCTCAAAGGCAGGGATGAGCTTACTACAGGCCGCACAGTTTCCCGTTACACCGAAGAGCCTAGAATAAGAAACATTTTTTTTTTTTAAACTCTTACAGAGAAATCTGAGATTGTGAAAAGAGATGATGCTAATATACCCTGTAAAGCTATCAATACACAATTCCTTATGATGTACACAAGTGGGTTGTATCCTAGGTGTATGCATAAATATTCTTCCACAACATATTCTCCATTGACCTTCTTTGATGAAAACCACATCTTGTTTGAGAAGAAAAGGGAAAGACAAATACATTAGGAAGCTTATATAACTGCACATAAACAGAAGTTAATGGGGGTGAATTCATACCAAAAGTCTTCTCTGGGTTAGAGTACACAGAAAATCTAAAAGCAATGTAACTTTGATCTTAATGTTATATATTAAAACTTTTTAGTTGGGAAAGGAACCAATGAATGAATGACTCACTATTTTTTGACATCTAGTTACTAAAAGGTTTGCCATTACTATTAAAAATACATTTATGAACAAGCCATTTAAATAGTCAAAAAACATAGAGGCGCATGTATGCACCTTATGCCTCTATACCATAGTTATAGCTATGATTATGTTATTCAAGTAGCACATTAAAGTAAATGAGGCTGTAAACTATATATAGCTAGACCAGAAATTGAAGCATAATATATTGTCAGAACCATTGGAATTGTCTAGGATTTCAGAAAAGTTCCTATTTGCTGTAGCTTCCTGAAAATCATTATCGGAATGACCTAAAAAAAAGTACAAAATAAAATGTCTCTCATTTCATAACGTGAGGAAACATTTTATCCATTTGCACTGGCAATATTTAAACCAAGTTTCTTTAAAGTTGATAATGATGGTGAAGAATTATTATAAATAATATTCCATGCATAGTAGTTAATGCACTTTTTTACTAGGAAGCAAACTAGATGAAAAACACCACATCTGCCAGTTTTCTTTTTTCTCCAGCGTCAGGCTGACAGGAGAAAAAATATAATGGCTCTCATGGGAAAGACCAAATTAAAAGCAGTTCTAAACTAATGAATTCAAAGGTGCTATAGAGAAAACTCATTTTGGTTATAAAAATGTACTTTTAAAAAAGCCTTTCATTTTATTGAATTTAAGGATTAGGCACAAATGTGCTGAAGTCTCTCATTACTTTCTATAGACTCCAAAGACAAGTCTTTTCTTAAGGCATGCATATTCATTTTCAAGTTTATAACTATTTCCTTTTACCAGGATAATGAGAGTTGTTGGAAACAGTTGTGAGAATGGTTTCTAAGTGTCTGGCGAAAATGTGCAATAAATGTTTATGCTCATATTTTTGTTGGATTGTCTCTTGAAGAGCATAAGCACCTTGAAGGTAGAAGCAATAAATGCATTTTGAAGACTTTGCTAATGTAGTCTGTGCACTTGATAAAAAGTAAGTGAAGTTTACATTCAAAAAGATCAGATTCATAACTGTTAGGCACTTATTTTCCTTACTGAATTGCAAAACACTTTAGTATTGCTAATTTAAATCATATAACCCTAATAACTTTCATGTTCTCAGTTTATAATCCATATTTTGATAAATAATATTTCTTTCAAAAGAACTTCCTTGAAAATGTAATATCTTACATCTGCTATTGGAGATGTAAAATGAAATCATCACAAATTAAAGCTTTCATCCTATTCATTTTTAAGCAGAATTTTTTACTTTATTGTGACGTTTCATATTTATTTTTCAGTGTACTTTACATGATCTACTTAGGAAGCACGTCACTTACATATGCTATTTTTTCTTGTGTTCTTTATTGTTTTGGAGAAATAAGGAAAACTTAAAAGTTCTTTATTCAATGAATATATACTTGTGTATATAAAATCTGGTTAACATGAGATAAAGCTGTTTTTAAGAATTATTCAGTTTGCTCATATCTAATAAACATACACACACAATGCCACTTTGAAATTCTGGACATAGTTTCCCCCAATTTCAATTGCTCTCGCTAGCTGAGCATTTATCAGCTACCTGATTAGAATTTGTTTCCACACAAACCATTGATCATCAGCCTATTACTAGGCAAATGACAGTTAATTACCCACTACATTAACCACTGGGACCTGAGACCTGCTTCTGCTGCCATCAGTCAACATGATAAATGTGGCAAGTTCAGTAATGCATGGCCAGCCCTGAGCTGCCTGCTATACTGTGAACAACCCTCAATCTCACTTCCAGGCCCAGGAAAATCTATGGTAATCTGCATAATTACAAGCTCTGGGTTAATAACAGACAAATGATTTGTTGCATCTAAACAAAGTCCTTGGAATGCTCTGGGTCTCCGATGGCTGCCTGTACGGCGAACCGCCACTAGTGTACTTTCCACTACGATGTGCACAAAACAGTTCTCTGACGTTACAGCCTTCCAATTTGTTGCCCTCCAATTTATGGATTCTGCATATGTGATTTTTAATCATTAAAGGACTCTTGAAGCAATATTATCTTAATTATTCTCTGCTGTAACCAGGGAATTAGGCTTCAGATAAAATTTTCTTCTTCCACGCGCTTTCCCTGCCTCGCTGGAGGCTCCATCAGTTTCCATCTACACCTGGACTCTGATATCCTAATGATGAATTATTGCCCCTTTTCCTAAGAGGGCGAACCTTACAAGGGAACATTTTACTGAACTGTCAACTCACAGACTGAGTGCGGAGATGCGGAAATCTGATCTAATTTACTGCAAAACGATGCATTTGTTAGACTTTTTCCTCAGTTTTGTCCAAGGATCAAGAGATCATTCTATAGCTACATCTGTGCTCTCTTTTTGCTGCTGGGACAAACCTGAGATTCTCTGGGAAAAGAAACAGTATTATTTTATAAAATGGGGTTTTCAAACGTATCATGTTATCCTTTGGTTTCCAAACATGACATTTGGTTTCCGAGGCAAAATAATTTTCATATATGTCAATTAAGCATAAGGCATGCATAGTTCTCATTTGTAAGATTTTTTCAGATTGTGCCTAGGAAATACTTAAAAAGAGTCTCTTAACTATCTAATTCATTTAGAGTACTCATAATTCTGAAAATTCTGGTAACCCCTTCCTCTCCACTCTTTACTCCTACACTCATTTATAAAGATGTCATAGATCCACTTTTCCATTTAAGCTGGAGAGCTCTGTAAATTCTTGTCTGTAGTCCCTATACAGTCTCATCCCCTACATAAGAGGGCCTAAGAGTTCTTAGTCAGACACTGAGACAGACAAAGCATTATTTTAAAAAGGAAGTCATTATGAAATTTTGGCCGAAATTAATCATAGCATACCAGCTTATAAATTTATGGTAAGGAAAAAAAACAAGCTCATTGATCAATTTTGCTCATTTTAAGATGTCTTACAGATTACTAAATCATGGTACATGACGATTTGTCAATTTATGGTGTAGATTTTTCTCTATCCTTTATGCTCATAGTAGGCCTTAAGCAATGTGACCTTTATCCTGTTTCTGACACACTTCTAAAAGTAGGCTTGTAATATAAAAGGTGACAAGTATCGGCTATACAATATCAGTGCATAGAACTATTAATACTTGTAGACATCCCAAAGGTGTGTCTGTCTCCTTTCTATTCCATTTTTGCTTTCACCGTCTTGTTTTGTCAATCTAAAACCAGATATGAATACAAAACCAAACGGACAACTTTCTAACTTTCTTATGGGTAAGAACTCAGCTTACCTGTATGCTGGATGACACCTGCCACACCGTAGTGAGCATGGGCAGAGAAATACTTAAGAACTTTTGGGTATGGGTGGCACTGCAAGAACTAAGACAAGTTTGGATTTTTTTTTAAGGCGCTGAGAACATTTTGCGTTTTTACTAAATGTTCAACAGTTTTGGCAACAATACCATAAATCAAGTGAACTCTCTATGGTTTAGTGTATATCCATTTCTATAAAGTTACTGGGGACTGGGGGTAGAGAAAAACTCAAGACATATAATCATTTAACACAGCAATAATGAATATGGTTTACTACAGGCATCAGGGAAAAATGAGTGTTCGTTGTCTTAGTGTCTTTTATTTCACAGCACCAGGTGTTTCTATAGATTTTTTTAAACCAGGTCAGTGGCTCAAGTCACTAAATGAAATTCCTCCAAGCTATGGGAAGCATAGTATTTGACTCAAATTAATTTAATATTTGAGGGAAACGCACAGATATATGTCACCGCAGTAAACTTTAATTCTAAACAAAGATCAGATCAGTAGTCAAGCAATCCTCATTTAATAAGATGAATATGCATGAATTTAGCAGTTATTTCATTTATTTTATACAGTCTCACTCTGTCACTTAGGCTGGAACAGTGGTGTGAACACGAGTCACTGCAGCCTCAACCACCTGGGCTTAAGTGATCTTCCTGCCTCAGCTTCCCAAGTAGTTGGGATCGCAGGTGCATACCATGACACTTGGCTAATTTTAAAAAAAATTATAGAGATGGGGTCTCCCTATGTTGCCCACGCTGAACTGGTACTCTTGGGCTGAAGCAATCCTCCCAACTCGGATTCCCAAAGTGCTGGAATTACAGGTGTGAGCCACTATGCCTGGTCTAATAATTTTTAAAATATTGAGGACAAGACTAGTTTAGTTATAATCCTATCTAAAAATAAACTCTATAGAATAACTAGAGATGAACAGAGGAAAAAACTTTGGCTTTCAAAGAATATGAAATTGTAATCAATTGAAAAGATCTTTAACTTTTGACTGTTGGATGGAAAAGTTTTATTGAATATGTATTGTGGGAAGGAATGAACACTTTCACATTGAGAAGGACAATTGCTTTTTTGTCTATTACAAACATGCTTCTCATCTCCTTTCCTCTTTTACTTTTTCAACTAAGAAAGGTAGTGATAGAAAATGAAAACACTTTGAACATTCAATTCTTCTGTTTTAAACTTAAAAAGTTAACCCATTACAGGCTGTAGAGAGTTGAGTCTATTGTTCTTTCTCTTTTTGGGTTCTCAGCATGTGCTCCACTGTCAGACAGATAAAGCTATTATGAGGGTTAAAGAAATGTAAAAAAGAAAACACCAAACATTTTAGAATGTACAAATACAAATATAAAGGTCTAACATTATTTTGAATTATGTTTCTAATTGTTGCATTTAGGTCTATCATACCTTAAATATTTTCATTGATGATTCTGCATTTTCCTGAAGTTAGGATGAAAAGGCTGAACACTGACACACTGTTGGTGAGATTGTAAATGAGTGCAGCCATTATAGAAAAGAGTCCGGAGGTTTCTTTAAAAATTAAAAACAGAACTACCATATGATCCAGCAATCCCATTACTGGATTAAAATGAAACAAAATCAGTATGTTGAAGAGACATCTGGCCACGCATGGTGGCTCATGCCTGTAATCCCAGCACTTTGGGGGGCTGAGGCGGGCAGATCATGAGGTCAGGAGATCAAGACCATCCTGGCCAACATGATGAAACACCTTCTCTACTAAAAATACAAAAATTTGCTAGGTGTGTAGTGTGTGCCTGTATTCCCAGCTACTTGGGAGGCTGAGACAGGAGAATAGCTTGAACCCAGGAGGTAGAGGTTGCAGTGAGCCAAGATCGCACGACTGCACTCCAGCCTGGTGACAGAGAGAGACTCCATCTCCAAAAAAAAAAACAGGAGATACATCATGGACTCTCATGTTTATTACAGCACTATTTACAATAGTCAAGCTATGGAATCAACCTACATGTCCATCAATGGATGAATGGTTGAAGAAAATGTGGCATACATATACAGTGGAGTACTATCCAGCCATAAAAAGAAAGAAATCCTGTCATTTGTGACCACCTGGATGAACCTGGAGGACATCATCTTAAATGAAATAAGCCAGGTATAGAAGGAAAAATGCCACATGATCTCAGTCATGGGAAAGCTAAAATAAAAAGTTGACATCATAGAAGGCGAAAGTAGCATAGTGGTTACCAGAGACTGGGGAGGGGAACAAAGAGGGGAGGAGGAAGAGGAGAAATTGGTCAATGGGGCCAAAATGACAGTTAGGAGAAAAAAGTTCTGGTGTTCTATTGCACAGTAGGGTAACTATGGTCAACAGTAAAGTATTGCATATTACAGAATAGGTAGAAGAGAGGCTTTTGAATGTTTTCAACATGAAAAAGTGATAAATAATGAATGAGGTGATGGGCATTTGAACTACCCTAATTAGATCACTATACAACATATATATATATTGAAACATCAAACTGTACCTTGTAAATATTTACCATTACAATGTACTAATTAAAAAAAGAAACTTTCAAAAAAACTCAAAAGTTTCCTTAAAAGGAACGAGATACAGTTTCTATTTTAAAAACCTTAGATTATTTCATAATTAATTCTATATTAACTTTAATTTAGCTTATTTCATTCAGCATTTGTAAATATTTTTCTTTATTAACATATACAAATCATGCCAAAACAGAAACATAAAAGCTATTTGCTGAAAGCTTAATATATAAAAATATACATGTACAGTACACACACACACACACACACACACACACACACACACATATATATTCATTCTCTCTCCAAACGTGCACTTACACTGAAAAAAAAAAAAAAAAACGAAAGAGTGAGAAGAAAAAATAAGTTAAACTTACTAAGTGCCTAACTAAAAGTTCAGTAAAAAACTACCAAAAGCTTATGCTACATAGTCGTATGTATGTTAAAAACTATAACTTGATACCTGAAATCCCAGCAACAATTCATGGTACTGAGAGAAAGCTGAGGTTCAATGAGCCTTTTTTAACGAAAGTAGATGCCTACTATGTGCAGGGTACTTCATGGGAAATGTTCAGATGAATATGGTTCAGATGAACCAATGAGAGTATCGTTCAGATAAACCACTGAGAAGGATAACCCAGGGACAGAATAAGAGAAGCGCTCTGTAATAAAGGGGAAGGTGGTGCATCACTTGTGCTGCAGGACCAGGGAAGACAAACCGGCTAAAGCAGGATTTGAATGACAGATGGCATTTCACAAGTAGAGAACTGTGGGGAGCTGAAAGAAGGTCATCGTGGGCTGATGTTAGAGGGTAAGCAGAAGCCTCTGCCTGGTCAAAATCAGGATTTATTTAAATACCTTTTTTTTTAAAAAAAAAATGACCAATATGGTAGTATTCTGCTTGGCAGAGATTAGGTGGAGTAGGTAGAGAAACCTACACAGCTTGGATGGGTGATGACAGCTTGGAAGATAGAAGCTTCATGTTTGGTACGTTGGTATTTTAAGAGAATCCTCAGAATATCGTCCCTCTCCTACACTCAGGCAAAACTCCACGCTTCCTTCAATCAGGCAGAACACCACCCGGCAGCAGTGGGTGCTCAAGCCCACTCAGAGGGCTCACTCCTCTAAGATCCGCCGGCCACTGGTTGGACTTACTGAGTAGCAATCATGATCTGACCCATTTAAACAACATGGTGAGGGTAATAAAATTACAGGAAAAAATTATCCCTGAAGAGGAGGGAGAAAGAAGATTTAACTTTTGATTTTTTGGAATTCTTGAGATCTAGACTTAGAACTACATTGGCAACAACAAAGAATTAAAAAGGAGTGCTAAAGGTGAAGAAAGAGATCTTGGTGAAAGTTGTTGTCATCTGTCGCTGGGTATTGTATGTTAATGGAAACCTGATTTCCCATTAAAACTACACTAGACTTGTAAGAACCTGGCATTACAGAAGAATCAAGTCAAACCCCATGAATAACCTGTATAAAATACCTGCCATAAACAATTGCGGAATCTACGGAATTCATTCCAATTTGAAAATTGTGATTCAAAATAGATTGTTTTAGTCTTGAGATAGGAAAACATACAAAAGAGAACAGTGATACCCTCCATACTGTGGATGAATACCTTTCAGTTTCACCAAATGGCTGGTTTCTTCCCCACTTCCAATCCATTCATAATACAAGCTAAGTACCCATTCGCTTACTGTGTATAGCTGTGCTGACTGGCATGTCAGCCACTAGCCACATGTGGCTATTGATGACTTGACATGTAGCGAGTCTGAATTGAGATGCTCTAAATGAAGTAATGGTGCGAGTTTCCAAAACTTAGCACAAAAAAGAAAAATATTTGAATAATTTTTGAAAATACTGATGACGCATTGAGATGATAATCTTTGGATACACTGTATTAAATGTGTTGTTTACAAAACTAATTTCACCTTTAAAAACTTTCCTTGGCTACTTTGTGTACTAGAAATATTAAAATTAATATGTGGATCACATTATATTTCTATTGGACAGTGCTGGTCTATAGCCTCAGCTTTCCTTACATCCCTAGATATATGACAATTAAAACTTTCAAACAAATGGAGATCCAGAATTTTCTAACTGAAATCCATCCTAGAAATCTCTCTTGTAATGTTCTAAGCTTAAAGAAGAGAAAAAAATACAGGCCAGAGACATTTTTTTTCTAACTTGAAACTTAAAAATATGTATGCTAATAGTGTGAATCATTATAGCTCACTCATAATCTGAAATAGATGACAATGCCCCACCTATTGTTCCAGTTTCAGGCTTACTCAGTGTTAATTCCCTTCTAAACTTGCCATTTTCTGCTCTATGAAGACAGCAACAGAACAATGTGCAAAGCAAAATGGGTTGATGCTTGGGCTAATTGGCCCTGTCTTAGCTCTGCTATAGAGAGCAGAAAATATCCATGTCTACACACAGAACCTTACATAATTATTTAGTGTCACAGCTAACATGAGAACCTATGTCCCTTATTCAAATTTGTTTTATCTTCTCACTATACGTCTCTGATTTTCCCTGAAAAAATAGGGCAAGAAGGGGTTGCTTTGGACAAAAATCTCTAGGTTTTGGACTGACAGAGGGTAATGGCTGATCCACATAGAATCATCATGTCTCTTTCTACACCTGACTCTTAAATGTTGCAAACACTATTTAAACATTATACTTTCACTTTCAACAAATAATTGTCAATTTCTTCTTATACCTATTTTTCAAAGACTTATGAGCAGGTGTTACTGCTATTTATGATCAGCACAGCAGCCTACTGGGAGAAGCTATTCAGAGAAAAGTAAAATAGAATGTTTTTCCCTTAACATTTGATGAGAATAATATTTCCAGGCAAATATGGCAATTGTAGCAACATTTCATAGAATCACAAAGTCTTAAATCTGAAAGAATCTTTTGTTGCTAGAACAAAAGAAATGTGTCAAGCTTACTATTTATTGTTGTGATATTTAAAAGAGGATTTTTCAAACTTTTAGACATAGTTATGGAAAGAACTAGAATATTAAAAGGGAGAAGAGAAAAAACAGTAAAATAAAGGATAGCACATATGTACTAAAACAGAAATATTTTAACTAGATTTTTAAAGTAGTAGAAACAGATATTTTATCTAATCACTGTAGCTCCTTGTTCTAATTTTAAGGTAAGTTTATAACGAAGGGATGGCCAATCAGCCACAATTATACAAGCATAAAAATCTACAACTATTTTAGATATTGTGGGCAATTTAGGTACTACACATCTCTCCCTTGATATAGCTCAGGAAGCTGCTAGTTTCAGACACAGTACAATAAATGCTAATTGGAATATGCTTTATACAATGTCATAATAAAAGCTTTTAAGAATTTTTTTGTGATAGTCTATTCTATAATGAGTTTCAGAAAGCTTTGTCTACTTGAAGTTGAATAGGGTTTTCTAGGTGAAACTTGTTAAGTAAGTAAGACTTTCCTAAAAACTAGCATTGAAGTCTTTTGATACCTTTACAGAATTCTTAGAGACCCATAATTACCTTCTTTTTTATCTTTCTTTTTCATCCTTTTCTTTCCATACGCTAAATATAAAAGTGAACAAGAAACTAAGTGGAGAGGTATCTGGTTTGAAAATATTTTTGAATTATGAGTTGTCATCTCATAATTAAGGAACTTCAAATAGTGAAATTTTCAACAGAAAAAAAAAAAGAAAATGAAAAGAAGCATTATGGGAAAATGACAATGGTCATTTTGTAAACAGTTGGAAAATAATCCTGGGACAGACGTTTTCTTAGATCTTTGTCAAATAAGCCATTTAATGTTTTCATGTGTCAATTTTACCATCTTTCCAAGAGCTGCTTATTCACTAAGGCACTGACACAGCAAAGCTCCACTGTGAACGTGAACTAGTGATTCGTATAATCTTGACTGCCATGCAAAAATCACTTGTTCTGATGTAAAGGATATCTTTTATATCCAGATATTGTCAGATGTACTGACAATAATCACCTGATTATTCATAAAAGTAAAAAAAAGTCACTTACCTTGAATAGGTAAGGCATCATTTAATTCTTGCAGCTAGCCAGGAAAATTTCAGATGATCAAACATTTCTTCTAGGGTTAATTACTATGCCTTACTTCAAAGAAAAAGTGCTATGTAGGAGAATAACAACAACCTATATAAGAATCTGCTATCTAGAGTTTAGTTTGAAATTTTACTTAATATTTTATCTTACCTCTTGGGAAAAACAACATCATTACTAATACTTTCTTTTAAGGTAAGTAGCAGGGTTCAGCATATTGTGTCACCTATTTTATAAGTTAAATTTTCCAAAAGGAAGCGTTATCACAGATATTGATCCTTGTTTTTAACTAAGTATATTACGTTACAAAGGCATCATCAGTATTTCGTAGTACTGAATTCCTTTGCTTTGACATAAACACCTAAGATTCATGAAATATATCCTATTTGGCCACTTTTGTTAAAGCACTTTCTGCAAAGCCAATTTAATACCTGACACCATTTATTTCATGAGTATAAACAGTATAAATATATTTTTTCAAATTCTTTAAGAAGGTACTCTAAACACAGTTAAAAAATACGGATTTGGTATGTGTAACAGCAAGGGTATTTATATGTCACAATTTTTCTATGACAATCTTGGATATAAACCTGTTGCCTAGACTATATAGTCATGTTATCTTTATCAAAAATCCCGGGTTGGGTAGAAAGTTATATGGCAACCCTAATAACAGCCAAAGATCAATGAGAACTCAAAGGTTTCAAAATTTCTGTTCTTTGGTTCCATCATTGACTCAAATATGCAGATTGAATTAAATACCCTCTCAAGATATTCATATAATTATAAAATTCTGTGATTCTTTGTTCTAATCAAAGTGTAGCTGAATCATTCAGATGAAACTGATGTAGAAAATTTGACTTAGTTTTCAGACTGAATTTGTAACAGTCTCTTAAAACTCATTGAAAAGAGAAGGTATATAACTTTTATTTAACATAGGTTAGTATTTAAAATAAATACACATTTTTAAAACTTGTGAATCCTTAAAAGGATTTTTGCATTGCCTTAAAGTGAGATTCAAGATAAAAATCCCACGTTACCAAAATAAAGCCATGAAAGCAATTATTTGTAAGATTAGATGAACTCCTTTTTGGAATAAGAAATTAATAAAAGGAAAGAGATTCAAAAAGACAAAACGGTTTTGTGGAAAGAAAAGGTACAAGTCATAAATATTAATTTGTTAAAACTTGATACTTTTTGTAATAAATTAGCACAACTCTCAATACAGTATTAAGGAGAATATTAAAGTTGTACTTTTATGTAGTAAAACTCTACAGAAGGAATTACAATAAAACCTGTAGATTACATATTTATATGTACACATACAACAGTTTTCAAAAACATTTTCTATGTTTTCTGCATAGTTGTTCAAACTTTTTTTTTTGTAAAGAGTTGTTTCTACAGTGCTGACTTTAAGAAATGATTTTGGAACGTATATCTATTTTCTTTATTGAAAAAATAGAGCTACTAAGCTATTTCCTTTATTGTGCCACCTTTAGGACTTATTATTTAAAGTACTTCCTAGACATTGCTATGCCAAAGTGGCTAAAATTTTAAACAGATGTAAAACTGGATGTCAAACCCTTCACAAATACAGTATGTATTAGGGTGTGTAACGTGCATATATATCCAACTTCCCACTTATAAAATATATTTAAGTCAGTTACCTCTAGAACCATGCATAGATTATAAAGCATATAATGCTCTGCTCACTGTTAATAAACTAAGCATTTTTGTAAGAAACAGAGGCCAATCACTTTTGGAAAATCTGTTCACAAAATATAGGTTATAGTAATTTGTTCTACGGATACTACATTAAGGCCAAATCTGCTAAGATATTGGTATGAATTTATTCATCTAATTTTTCACAGTGTGATAATAGCAAGTAGATATAAAATTGACCATCAAAATAGGAAATCATAAATACGAAATCCACAATGCTTGAAAATAGAGACTTTTAAAAATAGTGTAATTCTCAAAACTTTCCTGTTTTACTTATGTGTTTCTATAACCAGATACATTTTATAAAATAAAATACATTTTTTTCTTTGAAAGTTAGGAATAAGCCACTCAGTCAAATCACAGATAGGAAGAAACATTAAATAAATATATTTCAATGTCTATTCTCGCATAAATATTATTTGGGAGTTTAGAGAGAATATTAAATAAGGCAGGTCCAATTTAAAATCATTAGTGAATAAAGTCAGATATAGTTGAAACAAAGATTTTGAACTCAGACATATTGAATATTAAAAATGAGGTACTGGAATCATTTGACAGCTGATACTCAGTGGTAACCAGCAGCCCTGAAGAGACAACTTAAAAGATATTTGGACTCGTGTGTGTGTGTCTATGTGCTTGTGTGTCCACATGTATAAATGAAGTACTAACCTACTAGTTATCTCTTTTACTCTCAGCCTGTCAAAAAAACCTGTCAGCTGCAAAGGCGATAAGGGGGGCAGCTAAAAGAAGATACTGGAAGCTTAAGCTTCTTAATGTGCCAAGAATCAATCCCATGAAAGCAAACAACTTGAAAAAGGGTTATATGTATTTAGGAAATCTCTGCGGCTCCCTTCCCGCTCTGCTCGAGCTGGAGCGAGTGCTCAAGTTTTCTCACCCTAATGACCCCTGAAGCAGCCCTGAGGGATTGCAAAACAAGGCCGTTACACAAGGCAGCTTGCTAATTGAGAAGTTGATCGGGGGTAGAGAAATCCTGCTTTACCACGTTAAGTGTCGAAATCAAGCATGACTAGATTGACGTCGCCAAATCACCGTCTGGAGGCCACTCCACGCCAGGAGCAGCAGGGCTCTTCACACCTGATAGGCCCTCACTCTATCTACATCAAGTCGCATTAAGAAAGGAATGTATTATGGAACTGGAGTCCGTGCCCTTAAGAGCATTACTCCACTGCCTAATTGCTGCTTCTCCGCTTCCCAGGAGTAACAAATGTGTCCACGTGGACCCGCAGCTTACCTGATCCCCCTGGAAAACCAGCCTTCCTCCACCTACTCTGCCGATTTGCTCCATGATAAAAACGCACCACGACCAAGACCCAGAGTAACTTAGAGGAAGACAGTAGGGTTAGGAATTTTGTATTACATATCTCAATCACAGTGAGCACTTTATAAACGATGGCTTTTTATACCGTTTATTTTTAAATGAAGTTGCAGATACAGGCTGTCTGATCAATGAAAACGCCTGGCTCTCGGATAGTGATTTAGACACCACAGGGTGTGTAGAGAGGAGAGACCTTCTGCTTTTGAACTTTGAGTCCCCAGTCACAGATTTGCTGCTCTCCAACCTAAAATCTCCTGTGACAGATGGCATGATAGAGATTCCCAACAGCCCAGACTAGCAGGCTGATATTATTTGGTATTTTTTTCCTATACTCTTTCTGACAGATTCAAAGCACTTAACCAATGATGTGTTTTAGGTAGGGGATAGAAGGTGACTTAGGAACTTTCCCCTATTTGTACCACTTTTTAAATTTTAAATCTCAGTTTTCTTACTGACACAATGGAGTTAATTCCTATCTGTGCTCTGTTAACTATGAGACACATAGGGAAAAAAATGGCTGGCTCACGCCTGTAATCCCAACACTTTGGGAGGCCGAGGCGGGTGGATCACGAGGTCAAGAGATCGAGACCATCCTGGTCAACACGGTGAAACCCCGTCTCTACTAAAACTACAAAAAATTAGCTGGGCATGGTGGCGCATGCC
>NW_016107317.1:4551240-4583740 GCF_001604975.1 Cebus imitator
AAAAAAAAAAAAAAAAAAAAAAAAAAAAAAAAAAATGGCTTGTTTCTGACTGCAAAGGATTTAGTGGCCATTAGAAAAGAAAGTCCTATATAAATCTGTAACAGAAAAACTAATCTTTACCGTACATTTTGAGAGGTGGTAAGTAGCACCCCTTCTGTGAGTTGGGAAACAGAAGTACAGAGGTAGCAGTGACACGTCTAAGATCTCACAGTCATTAACAGCAGTCATAGAAATCTGGCCGGCTCTATGTGTTCTGATACCTAGAAGGTTGCTCCCTACATAAGGCACCTCCTTTCCTACCCTCAGCTGAAGTATGATGCATAGTATGACAAAGTAGTAACAAAAAGAAGCAAATACAAAACACACAAGAGAAAATGTATTTTTGTTTGTTTGTTTTTTCACCTAGCAAAACATAACAGGGCAATCTACAGTATTATGTAACCTAGTACTGACTTCCAAGGTATGATCTAAACCTAACATTATGATGTCCATCACGTTTTTATGAAAAGCTCCATATTCTCTTTCACAGCTCAAAATTCGTAAATAAGCCCACCTGAATAAAACCCCCCTAAAATGGAGGCTTTGTCTTCAGAAATATAGGCATGAGTTCCATTTCCGCACACTAAAGGTAATACTGTCTACGAAGCATTTTTAATGGAAAAAGCAACTAAAAGTCTAAGTCCTCTCTGATAATTATACCTCTGCAAATTAGACAATACAAAGATTTCCCTCTGCTTACATTTTAAAGAAATATCTGGAATCAATATCAATATGAAATTTGGTCAATTATATAAGGCCTTAGTGTATAAGAGCTAATGTTTATTGAGCCCTGTCTCTGTATCAGACACTGTTCGAAGCATTTCACGTGGGTTATCTCATTAATCCTCAGGACAACTGAATGAGGCAGCTGGCAGGTTATTCTTCCATTTTATGGATGAGGAAAATGAGGCATGCAGAATTATGTAACACAACCGGGGACACACAGACAGATGATAGGAGAGCCGAACTCCACACCCTCAGCCATTTAGGATTTCCCCTCATGTCTCAAGAGAACAACCGAAGGAACCTCAGAGGCAATTCACTACTGCCTCTTAAAGATCGCTTTTCATGTCCTGACTTGTAGGAACTGCTTATCCATAAAGCTAAATTCTGTCTCCTTAGACTTTCTACTCACTAGGGCTTTACAGAGTAAGTCTACTTCTCCCTACACATGACAGCCTTCTCTTCTGTAGACTATATTACCCTCCCTCTCCCCATGTTCAAATGCATATAGAAATGAACGTCGGAACATCTGCAAGCCCCTCAAGCCAGAGGTCTTGAACTCACCTTTGAATGTGACTTCTCTCCTCAGACCCCCAAATCTAGCCCTGCCACTGTGTTAAAAGGGGATCGATCTGTCTTCGTTTTTCTCAGGAAGCTTCCTCTAGTGCACATCACTTCTCCCTTGTGCTCACGCTACAACCTCCCAGCTGAACACTGAACATCTTTCCACCAGCCTGCCCTGCCCTGCTCTCTGCCTTCCACTCTGCAGCCAGTAGCCTTTCACACAGATCCAACCCACTGATCCTGCTTATAACCTTCTATAGCTCCCCATTGTATGCAGGATAAATGCAGGGAAGCCTGAAAGTTCCACCCTGTCTGTCTTCCTTTCTGTCTTATATCCCACCACCAAGCCTCACCTCCAACATGCTCTCCTGCCTGGACTCATCATCTAATTTCACCCCTGATGTCCTACCACTCCTGCCTGCTAAGTTTCTACTAAATCTATTCGTCCTGGAAATTTACTGCTCCTTTTTTTCATATTCAGGTCAAATGTCAGTGGATCTATAAAGCCTCTCTGATTTCCTTGAGGCAGAATAAGTAACACCCTTCTTTAGACATTTAAGCACTTGTTTTCATAAACTACTTCATCTTTTAGAATCTGTATCAGTTATGTACGTTTGTCTCTTTCTCACTAGATGAAAAGCTCCCTGAAAACTTGCCTTCTCCTTTACTCAGCACCTAACGCATGTGATATTCATATGCTCCAAAATTGCTGAATTCAAACGTAGGGATATAACTGGAAATTAACATTCTTGCATTGTCCAACTATATAGACTGCATACAGGGATTTTACTTATGCCCCCTTGATAAGTACCACCATTTTTAAATACCATTTTATTTTCAGTGCACAATGGACATAAGACCTGTAGGTGGAAGGCAAAAATAAATGATTTAAAAGCTGTTACAAAGAAATGATCATACCATCCTCCCCATGTTCTTTCCTGAACTATCTATTTTAGAAATAACCCAATAAGGGCAAAACTACACGAGTAAAACTACACTAGAAGCTTGCTAGGCAACATCAGAATGTACTTGCTGAAACTCAGCACCAATTCCATCTGTCTTTGAACACACTCAGGATGGCTTAGGTGCCAACACATCAGAATTCTATTATTAGCAGATGCAGAAAACTTGTGACTGGTAACATCTGTATCCATCATATCTAGTATTACCTCTTTACCATCATTACTCCATTACTCTAAAGAGTTAACAAACAGCATAGGCTGTGATATTATACACCTGACTTAGGCAGGCAGCTCAGAGGGTACACCAACATTCACCTGAATTTTGCGAGGAAGGGAACTTTCTTCTTTTTAGAATCATCTCCTAAATTTCCTTTTCAGCTTCCAGGAATATCTCTTATCACCATTCTTCCAATGAAGTCCTACTGAATAAGCTCAGTTATTAAAATCGTATTTTCCTAGGTAGTTGGCAATTATTCTTCATTATTTTCATCATATATATTGTCATCTTACTGCATTTATTTCAAGATTCCTAAATATATTATTCTACCTCACTCCCTCCTTCTACCCGCTAGTTAATATTTATTGAGTACCTATTATTAGCCAGATTTTCTACTAGATGTTGGATATAATAAAACAAATAAGAATTTTCCCTGTTCACAAAATGTATGTGGTATAGTTTTGGAGGAGACAGACAGGTAAGAATAATTACAAACAAACAGAAAGACATTCGCATCTCATAACAAATCATTCTGCACACATCTAAAAGAGAACTTTTTTTCCTTAAGGCATTAATTTCCTCATTTCACTCATCTGTTCAATAACTTACAAGGGCTCCATCTCACCAACATAATAATATTCAGGTTGCCCATGATGGTTCGCTGGATCAGTTTAACAGGGCCGCAGTTCTTTCTGTCTTCTGAATGTGCCAGCTAATTATGGTTGCCAGATTTAGGATTGCCAAATATTTCATGGGACATTTTTAGACTAAAAAATTTATCCATTATTTATCAGAAATTTGCGTGCAACTGCGTATCCTGTGTTTTGTCTAGCAACCCAACACTACCTCTAATTCCACCATCTCCTTTGGAATTAGATGTACAATGGAATCCAGTCCTCAGTAGGAGTAGATTCTCTCCTCATTCATGGCAATCTCATCGCCTCCCAGAAGTCTTCCCAGGCAGCAAAGACTGAGCTTTCCTTTGAACCCATAGTTTCATAAAACTTAGAAAATGTTAAGTAACAGTACTTTAATTTTCTCAAATTCAAGTACAATGAATGTTTAGGGGAATTCTAAGAGATTTTTTTTCTTCCAAAGCTTGTATAAACTACTCAAGTTTGAGAATTGCATTTTACTTAGCTCACCTGAACAATATAAACTAAAAATAACTTCCTACTTTTAACTCTACATGGGGTGGAAAGAGAAAGAGGAAGGGTCAGCTAGAAGGGATGGAGGAGCAGAGAAGGGAGGAAGTAGCTGGAGTAGTTGTGTTCTCTTTGGACTGTCTCAGGCTGGCTCATGCTTAGGTCTGACTTACGTCAAAAAGTTTCAAAGTACTAAAATAAAAATCACATTAAGCTGGGCACAGTGGTTTAAGCCTGTAATCACAGAACTTTGGGAGGCCAAGGTGGGCAGATCACCTGGCGTCAGGAGTTCGAGACCAGTCTGGACAACACAGTGAAACCCCGTTTCTACTAAAAATACAAAAATCAGCAGCTGGGTGCAGTGGTGTGAGCCTGTAATCCCAGTTACTTGGGAGTCTGAGGCAGGGGAATCACTTGAACCTGGGAGGCAGAGGTTGCAGTGAGCTAAGATCGAGCCACTGTACTCATCCTGGGTGACAGAGTGAGACTATGTCTCAAAAAAAAAAAAAAAAAAAACACATTAATTCACTAGAAGAATATATTCAAGGAGTAATAATTCATAGTTATATACTTAACAACATCTCATGTGAAATAAAAATCAAAAGAAAAAGTTCTTTATTCTAATGAAATGTATTGCATTGTTAAGGTTTAGTGTATTACATTTATACACACTCTTGGCAGACTATATCATTGCAAGTAGGTGACCTTTTCCAACCCAAACACTCTCTAGAGCCTAGTTTTTTAAAAAAGGCATTGATTACAAAGGTCATAAACTTCCATAGGGATTTTTTTAAAGAGAGCAAAATGTTTGCTCTTCTAGCATTAAATTATGTGTGTGTATGTGTGTGTGTGTATATATATTCCCTTAGATACACATAATTTAGATATTTAGGGTAACTTTCATTAAATGGTTTGGCTGTTTTCCAATAGAATTAGGAAACCAAGAACAAGAATTGTCCAAATTTGTTCAGATAATTATTACCACAAAAACAATAGCTGTGTTTCACAAGGAGGTTCTTTGGTGAGCCTCAGAAAACAAGCAAAATTGAATGTGCCTGATGGCACTGATGAGAAACAATTTTTTTTTTTGGTAGGATTTACATAACCTCCCAAGTTTACATTTAATTGACTAACAATTTAGTGACAGCAGCTTGAAAAGGTAACACAGATGCATAAGTGAATAGTTCCCTTGCTTCTTATTTGTCAGCATTACGACCTAATAATTTGAAAAAAAAAAAAAAAAAGTCTTAGAATCTTAGGCAGGGTAATGGCTCTAAGTAAAAAAAAGATCACAGTGGTGGAATCTTTTAGTACGAAATCTTAGTAGGAAGGCTGAGGCTGCCTCTTGTCTCTCAACCCCTTCTAGCCTACCAGGCACTCAGTAAGATCAGAAAATTTTTATCTTGTTTTCCCAGTAGAAACTGTATTTCAGAATGACCAATAGATTCAGTGACGAAGTGAATGTTATACCTTACAGAAAAATACCAGCTAATAAATATAGAAGTGATAGGATAATAATCTAATCTTTCAACCTGTACTGATTTAGATAACGATTATCCATTGCTATTTATACCCACTAGGTTTAATGGTCAACAGAGAACCAGGCATCTGTTGGTATTTAAGTCATGCTGCACAGGATACTTTCTAGTCACAATGAGAAAGGTGTAACTGTAAAAAAGTAGGATCAGTTTATCACCCCATGATCAATTTAAGTGTCATGAGTAGTGAGGTAACAGATATTATGTATTTCCTGATATTATACAATATGACATCATTTGTCATGTATTCTAAAACAGAATATATACCTAAATTATTTTTATTTTTGAATAGAGATGGCATCTCTCTGTGTGGTACAGGCTAGCCTCAGACTCCTGGGCTCAAGTGGTCCTCCCGCCTCAGTCTCCCTAGTAACCGAGGCTACAGGTGGGTACCGCTGCTTCTGGCAATATCTGAATTTAATGAGGCTTTAAAGCAACTACTATTTTCCTGGGAACACTAGGAATAGAAGCAACAAGAGCAAAGACACCATAAGGATGCAACCAACCAAATGAAGAAGGTGAAAGATTTTAGAGGACAACTGCTATAGTCTCTTTAATAAGTGAATGTCATAAAAAATGTCAATGTTCAAGATTAAGTGAGACTTAACAGACACAACAATCAGATGTAAAGTGAAGTCTTGATTTGGAAAATCTTTGGAGGACTTTTCTGGGGACAACTAGAGAAATCTGAACAAAGATCAGGTAGTAGATTATACAAAAATTCACCAGCATGGAAAAATGTACATCATAGTCTAAAAAATTAGGTTACAAAATGGTAAATAAATACAATCGCAATTTGATTAAAATACATACATGTACCTAAATACAGGTAGAAAAAGATTTGGAATGATGAATAATTAGAGCAAACATTAGTAGGTTCTGGTAGAATCAAGAGGTTTTTGTTATTGCATTTTTGCTAATCTACATTGTTAACATGACATGATGTTCTTATACTTCTTTTGCAAGAAAACCTCTTATTAAATGTAATTATACAAAGAAGCAGAATTGACCACCCAGAATTGACCATTGTTAACACTTTGTTTTATTTGTTTTAAATCTATTATGAATAAGTACATTGTGTACTGGACATGTTACATATATCACAGACATTTAGGCATTTTTCAAGTTTATATTCACTGCACTATCTTATAATCAATGTTTTGATGAAACTGTAGCCACTAACACATTTTTTTCTAATCTATAATTAATCAACATTATAAATAGGGTAAGAAAACAATTGGTTATCTGGAAAGAAACAAAGGAAGTTCATCAGTGCTTGAGTTTGAATGATCGAAAATTCAATTAGAGATGACAGGCCCAATTTATGGGGACCCAGGAGTAAGTCCCTGAAGCCATGTCCTCAGTCACAAAACACTAGAGTACAGCTCATGAGGATGGGTTCTAGAGTCACACTGTCTGGATTTGAATCCTAGCTCCATCACTTGAACCTTGGGAACACTGACTAAATGACTTAATTACCCTCGGCCTCAGTGCTTTCTTCTCTAAAATGGGTTTAATAATACTGTAGTTCCCAAGGGCTAGAGGAGATTCTATCTGTAAAGCACTTAGCACAGCATATAACTCATTGAGAATATCTGATAAATAGTACTAAAATGTAAGATACATAAAGGCAAATATTTCTGTCCATTTTTTGACTGCTGGAGCTTCAGTTCCTATAACCCTACCTGTTATAGAGTAAATCCTCAAGAAATATTTGCCATAATCTGAGTTTCATTCTGTTGACTTTATTTCACAATGTTAAAACAAACTCTCAAAATTCCATTGCTATTATAACAGGCTTACCCTCAGTCTCATTGAGATTTTTTCTGTGATACTTATCTAGTAGGAAAGAATAGAAAAATAGAGGATGGTTTTTTTCAGCAGAGTTTTCCTTTAAAATGATTTTTCATATGAATGGTGAACTCTAAAGCATATGTATTTTAACAATTTTATTACTACTTTTTATTAATTTCTTTTATATTTCTAACAAGCTATTTTTGGCATAGAATAAAACTATAAATTTGATTTACTTTGTTTTTTATTTAGCTGCTATGCTAAATTTACTTATTTCTTGAGTTTTCTCAATTTTCTGCAAATAAAATAATTATCTCTTTACTATTTATATTGATGTACTTCATTTTCTTATCTTATTACATTGGCTAGACCCTTTAAAACATTAAATATCAGTGACAATAATGAGTATCCCTGGCTTTTTCTTGACTTGAATGGAAATGACTTTGGTATTTAGCTGTTTTATAAGTTTGCAGTCAGGTTTCAGTAAATTTTCTGAATCATATTTAACTGGTTTCCTCTGTTTCTCTTGAGTTGGAAGTTTTGAAATGGCTGAATTTTATCAATTGCCTTTTTGGTACACACTGCCATAACCATGGTGCTTCTTCCTTTAATTTGACAATACCATGAATTAGATTGAGATATGTCCTGATGTTCATTTCCTGCAGTCTAGAAATAATCTTACCTGTTCCTACAGTACTATCCATTTTAGACAGTGACAGATTATTTGCTAATACCTTTCAAGTTTTTATATCTATATTATATCATTAATTTTATATATTTTATATTTTCTTTATCAGGTCAAGGTACTATATTAGAGTTATGCTAGTTTTGAATATGCTGCTTTACATATTTTGAACCTAAGTTTCCTGTGTAACATTTAATTGTGGATGCTTAGGAAGTTGCTAGAAAGACATTGCTTAAGCTTGTTGGAGAGTAATGGGCTGCAGGTAGAGATTGAGTCATCACAATATGAGGAGGGATTGAAACCATGAGGACAGACAACATCTCCTAGGGAAAATAAGTATACCACAACAAGATCACTTTTCCTAGCTATGGTCCTTCACTCTTTTAAGTAACTGATAGGGATGAGATGCCCAGAAAAGAATCAGAGCTAGGCCCGGTGCAGTGGCCCACACCTGTAATCCCAGCACTTTGGGAGGCTGAGGTGGGTGGATCACCTGAGGTCAGGAGTTTGAGACCAGCCTGACCAACATAGCAAAACCCTGTCTCTAATAAAATAAAAAAATTAGACAGGCGTGGTGGCATGCACTTGTAATCCCAGCTACTTGGGAGGCTGAGGCAGGAAAATCTCTTGAACCTAGGAGGCAGAGGTTGCAGTGAGCCGAGACTGCGCCACTCAAATGCAGCCTGGGAAACAGAGGGAGATTCCATCTCAAAACAAAAAAAGGAAAAAAAAATTTAGAACTATGTAGGGTCATAGCATCCAAGACAGTAGAAAGCTTTTAAAGAGAAGAAATAATCAACACTTAATATTAAAAGAGGAGAGAAATACTGCAAGATGATTCCTGATAAAATGCACCTTGGCTTTAGCAATTGGATTTCAGTAACAGCAGTATCAGCAGAGTCGTAAGAAAGAAGTCAGACCACAAGTTGGTGAAGAGGCCAAAGGAGGCTGAAGGAGTATGGATGACAACAACAGACTATTCTTTTTTTTGAAAAATTAGACAAGAGAGGAATTGATAACACTAACAGAAATTTGAGGGATAAGAGTATTTTTTCAGAACAGAAGAATCTTGGGTACAGCCATATGTTGAGGGTCAAGTGACTGTAGAAAAGAAGATACTAAAGACTGAAGAAAAACAAGGTACCTCATAAAACGAAGACCCACAGAATGTTGGAGGGAATGCGGCCAAGGACATAAAATTGGCCTCAGAAGGAATAGGAAGATCTCATTCACATAGACAGGATAGAAGAAATTAAAGATAATAAGAGGCTGATTTATATCAAACCTGATATAAAACATCAGGGCGTATCAATCTGTATATTATTTGGTTGTTTCTAGCAATGCTTAGCCACACTATAGGAATGGATTAAAAGGGGGTGCCTTTTTGTTAGATTTGAGCATGCCAATTTGTTAGATTTGAGCAGTGGTGAAAACTGAGCTAGCACAGGTATGGCAGGAGACATAGAAGATGGAAGTGAAGGGGACTTGCTGGAGTGACCGTTGGGTTCATACTGGGCAGGAAAGATAAAAGCTTCAAAGGTGTGACCAAATTAAGAGAAAAAGACATGGCAGGAGAGCCGAATGTCTGAAATCAAAGATCAGTGATATTACAAGTGAAACAGGACTACAGTGTGGCGTTTAAAATTCCTGAGATGAAATACTTTTCCATAAGGAAAAGACACTGTATATGATTCCGGGATGCTGGGCTGGTGTTCAGAAGGGTCAGGGAGGCTCAACAAGCTAGAGCCTGGCTTCAGACGAGTCAGCTCTAAGCCTTTTAGAAGCTCCTAGAATTATGGTAAAAGGGAAATGACAGCAGTGAGAAGGGGTAAAAGGTAGTATAATTAGATATATGGGTTTTGTTGGAGGATGCATTTTTTTTATTAGTTAGTGGGGAGGGTTGTGTATATCTAAGATGGCCAGTTTCTCCTCTTGGCTTCGTGGAATGTGGGATTTCCATGAGTTAGTAGTACCTTGCTCCTGTTGACAGCTGAAAGAAAAGTTGCCTAGTTCCAGGTAAGGCAATAGATGAAATTCAGTTAAAACAATATTTTGATGAAAAAAGCATCTGGCCAAAAGATGGTGGACATAGCAAAAGTTATTGACAAGGACGTGAAGTTTCTGGAGGACCCGGTGGAAAAGTGTTGAGTGAGGGTAACAGCAGAAATATCCAGAGAAATAAGGAAAGGAATGGAAACAAGAAGTTTTGGATGAATGTTGGTGGGTGGAGGAGTGGTGGGAGTGGATTTGCTTTTCATTCAGGAATTGCAGTTCAAGCAAGAGATTTCTTTTCTCAGGGTGGGCTGCTTCCCACTGTACAAAGCAGTGCCAAGGCTCCCTGTTAGGCTTAAAGCTCCCAGGAGATTTCTGAAGCAAGTGTATAACTGGTATACATGGGATGAAAGGCTGTGATCCCCTCCGTCAAGAATTCAGGATGTGAGGAAACATTTTCAAATGCCTTAGTTGTACACATTAAAGGGCCTGATCAGTTACTTGAAACTAGAATTTTATGGTCCTGACCAAAAGGTTATATACTAGCAGCTGCGTACCACATTAGAATTAGTTGCCAGTGTCTTACATCCAAGAGATTTTACTGAAATATCCAGAAAAAAAAAATCTGGTTTATCCAGAAAAATCAGCAACATTCAGCCCATACTCCTGCAGTGTGCTGGAATTACGTCCTGGCTTCCCCCTTTGGGTGAGGCATGCAAGCCCCAGTTTGCAACATTATTTTTCTTGCAAGACCCTGGAACCTGGAGGCATTTGAGTTTGTAATTCCTGTTTTAGTCCTTGGTGAGTTAAATAAGTCAGCCTGTTTTATTTACATTAAAGTATCATGGTAGAAAACAAGTTATTGATTATTGCTTCAAAAAAAATGATTTGCATATTTGTGTATATATTTTTAAAAAATGGATTAACTTCATGCTAAACAATCACTGGGCCACAAACATTATTAACCTATACGAAAGGTTACATTTGCTATCATCTTCATCCTATACAGTGCACGTAAATGTTGTTTCAAATATTGTTCCCAAATATTATTCAAGTTCACCTAATTTTCCATATAATTGCAGATTAGAAAATTAATTTAATCACAGTCTCCCCTTTCCTACATTCCTCTCACTCAGCTATCTGAACATCTTTCATGCATCAGGCCCTAGGCCCCACCTGTATTTTCTTTCTGTTGAAGTCCACCCATTCCAGTTACTTAAGTGATTTCAGTTGAATGATGTCATAAATAATCCTCAGGTAAACAGTTCCAAATACAATAGTAAAAGGAAAATATGAGTGAGAAATTACAAAAGTCTGGAGAATCAATTAACATATACAGTTCTAAACAACTGTTAGAAAGTAAATTTGATCTGGGCTGCCCAGGAAAGACAGAGAAGAGGGAAAATGTAAACAAGTATATGATTCACAGGCCCAAGAAAAACATCTTTTAATCATGTATAGTCTCAGAAATCTTGCTTATTCTAAGATCTGGGTGTAATTTCACCAGTGAGGCGGCAGGACACTGCGTGATACAGTAAACAAAGTCTGCAATAGCATACTTAGGAGGCTGATGTTTTCACAGCTGTTAATGAAAATCATCAACACAGGAAAACAGCAAAACCCTGATGTGCAATTCCATGAAAATTTTTGAGGGGCCAAACCAATAGGGGCCAAGATCAAAGGGAAAAATAAATTTAAAACTATCAGAAAAAATAGTTTAACATCCAGTTTTTCAGGTAATCTGCCATAAATACTATTTCTTTCAGATAACTTCTTAAAAAATAAGATGGAAAAGCAGCATTTGAAGTTGTAATCTCTGGGAAGAACACAGAGTGCTGAGATGTCATGATATGATGAAGTCTACATACGGAACAACTACGAAGCAACTAACACGCGTGCATGAATGGAGAATCACCACATGGCTGTGGTAAGGCGAGCGGAAGATCCTAATCTTCCTCAGCAAGCCTTTCTGGGTCTCCTCCAACACGCAGCTGAGTCACAGAGGCCCTGGACAATGCGTCTGGACAAATATCACACTGAGCATTATCTTCTACGTCCATAGATAAATCTGTTGTATAATATTGTCAGATTCAGGCCAACTGCATTCTGGAGGACATCTGCAAAGACACTGCATTTCGTCTTTGGATGTCCTTTCCTGGCAGGACCACTTGCCTCCCAAAGCCTGTCCTAGGATGTGGCAATAAGGCTATACTGCCAGGGTAGAGAATCCAAGATATACTTCTTTTGACTCCCCATCCTAGTAGATGATGCTTTTTTCCCATTTCTCTGGTACTCGAGCTAAGCTCCTGTGGCTCAGATTATTTATTGCATTACTTTTGTAACCTTTCTCCCAAAGGAACATGTAAGCCATACACAGTTGGCATCAAATATTACTGGATGACAGATTTGTTTTTAAATCAGTAAAATTAGACAATACATCTCATCTAAATTCATGGAATTCTCCCCTCTAATAATAGAGTCATGTGATAGCTTAAAAACACATGCTTTATCATCATTCAGTAGCAGTTTATTCATCAGAACATTCTGTACTCCTCTAAAAATCCAACAAATCTCATCACATCTCACATTTGGTTATTTTCCTTCTCAAAAGGTCTTGTTACAAAACTAATGCATTTAACTACCAAACTATGCCCACAAGGATACTTGGACAATGGCTTACGTTTTAAATTATAGCAATTGTGGGTACTACTGACCTATCAATCTCAAATATATTCATAAGCTACACACACAAAAATGAAATGAACAAAGTGATTCAGATTAAACAGCTCTGACTACCCATTTTAAGAAAATCACTGGGTGTGCCTAGGATCCAATGCTAACAATTTGTTACGCACTGCAGTGTTACAGCTTTCTAAATGGTAAGTAACTGTTTAAAAATTCCAAAGCATTCTTAAAATGTTTCACTTAAACATTTTTGCAATAAAATCTTATTGAACTGTTGCTTTCATTAATTTTCTATAGACTAGAGAGCAAGGAATTCAAGTTTTATTTTTTTTTTCCTTTAATTTTGCCTATACTAGCAAATAAACTGTGCCTCTTTTTTTAAATAAACCCCTGGCCTTGAGTTTTGGCCCCTTAATAGTAGCCTACATGGTTGACTACCCTTGGTGTTAAATTTTCTTAAATTGTATTTCTGTCAGTGTATCATTTTTTTAAGCAATGGACCCTATAATAGCAAGCACTGGTCTGTCAGGAGTGCATTTTAACAGCACGACACAAGTATTTTTCACTACAGGAGACAAACAATGATATGTATTACATGCAGTAAACACTGCCTTTGGTACACGGGGTTCTCTTAGCATTTATCTGTCTAAAATCTCACTGTGTCCTGAAGGGGGGTTTCAGGGGGAAGGAGAAGAATCTTGTCTCATATTAATGTTGCCAGTGGCTATGGTATAGCATTAGGAAAAGTCCACAAGCATTGCCACATGCCTCATGAAAGAAAACCTTGATTTAATTTTAAATGAACAAGGAATATTAATTCATGCTTAAAAAATTCCTTTCTTTCAGATAATTACTCCATCTTTTTCTTATGACTTCTTTCCCAAGCTTTGATATTTCCCCCCTTTTATTCACAAATCTCATTACAAAACAACTTTCATTTAAACATAAAAAGCTACTAAGATATAGTGCTCTGCAAATTTAAGGTGCAAAACTCCAAGAAATTCTTAAAAAATTATTAGCATTTCTATGCATTTTCTACTTTTTCCATTAAGCATTGTTTTCATAATTTTTAAAAATGTATAACGAAGTATTTATAGTATATAAATATATATAAATTGAAGGTGTGCCCTTAAATTTCTTTAAGAATATATAATCAAAATGTTTAGAGAACACTGTGAAAAATAATACGAGTAAAAGAAGTTGGTATTCAATTTCCTTGCCACCTGAGAAAAAGATACAAAATAAACACTATAAAGAAAACCTAAAATTTTATAATATAATTCTACTCTATGGAATATTAAATATAATGCTTTACAAGGCCATAGAATTTTTACAAGCTAAAATAGAGAGATCATGGGCATTTAAGATATTTTAGAAAACTATCACCTCAGTTATAAAGGAAATAGAATTTTCAGTAATTCTCCCAAAGATCCAAATTCACTCTAATTTATATAAAGCACATTACAATCTTAATTTAACAATCCATTCCAAATTCCAGTAATCTCCAGTGTTGAGATAATTTTCCATACAGCCTAAAGTGCACCTATTTAGACATTTCCCCACCCATCTCCTTTGTATATGAAAAGTTGGTAAATGATCTTATTATAGTAGTAGCCTTTCATATTCTTGATTATTAATCACTCCTCATGTTAATCTTCTCCTCATGTTTAATTTCTCTCCTATCTTATCTTCATAACTCAGTGCCATTCTCCCTTCCTAGCAACTGAAGCTGAGGTCGGAGGCGTGTCAGCCAGTGTGAACAACTCTTTCCCTACCGTGTTCCACTGTCATCCCTAACTATTTTATGAATAGGATTCCTATTTCTAGAGAAGAAATCTGAGACTTGGAGAAGTTGAGTAAGTGGACTAGGAACATGCAGTTGGGGTGTAGCAGAAGAGGGCCGACTTCAGATCTGGATACTTTACCATGATGCCGCCTGGCACGCCTCTGAGATCTAGGAATTAGATCTAACCTCACCCGGTTTGGAAGATTTTAGGGAAGTGACAAGAACACATCCATGTGACGTTATATTTTATTTACTGAAGTGATATTCACAGAAGATTAAAACAACAGTAGATGACTGGGTTCTAAAAGGAATACATGAGTTATCTGCCATCGATGATCACTGATGGAGGAGGGACAATACCTCATGTAGCAGAATAATTGTGTGAGACATTTAAAATATGTTGTACATGTTATGATGAATGCAGTATAAGCTTGCGGCTTTACTTTTATTTGTGACTTCACAGTAAAAAATTGGGTTGTAGTGCAGATGAAAGGCTCTGTATAAATTAGGGAAGAAAAATTTAAGAAATATTAACTTAAAATCTCCTGAAAATTTATATCTTTTTTAGGTTGCTGCAGAAATCAAGAGCTAACCAAGAAGACAAAACATGGAACCTATTTAATCAAATAAGCACTTGATCTCTATCCTAAAGAGAGTGGTTTGTTTAATAACTATCACTGATGAGAATATTTTAGATTATTTAAACACCAAGCAAACTATCAGGTCAAGATCAAGCAACTTCTCTTTAAAATCAAGCTCAAATTGATCTGCCTTGGAAGACGAGGGTCACAAAGTGGTTAGGAATATAGTTTCCTCAACTCAATCAGAATAAGACAAGCATCTGCCAGGAAGAACAGGAGGACTGTTAGAAATTGTAACAGACAAAAAGTCCCCAGGATGCAGACCACAGTAAAAATTAAGCCTTGTAAAGCTCTTTGGCTACTATCTCTGTCTAGCTTTCTGAAAAGTAGGTGCTGGATTTTTTGTGTGTGTGCATGAAGTATAAATGCCACCGTTTTTGAAATCCCACCCATTCATCCTATACCTCTTTGTAAAGATTCAAAGCACATTTGCATAGCTTCTTAGCCAAGTACCCATGAAGACATCCCAACCCATTTTAAAAATATAAATACAAACTCGAGAACTTTGATTTGTACCTAAAGGTTAAAGTTAACTTAAACATTTTTAAAATACATTTTGTACATACAAATCCAACTGTTGTAAATAGAAATGAATATTAAACTTTCGGTTTTGAGGATTGATGCTTAGCTCTTCTTGAAGCAAAACTAACATTAGTGAGCTAGGATTAAGGTTAGTGGGTTAGATTAGTAGTGAGAAACATAAGCATAAGTGTTTCTTATAGTGAGAAACATAAGTGGTGAGAAACAAACTCTCATAACATGTCTCATCAAGAATGTGATTCATTAAATTGTTTTAAATAACAATATGTCCTTAATGTATCTTCTCTAAATGCTGGATTTAGAAACATTTATCATAACTAGAGCAAATATGTTATTTAAATTTTTTTTTTAACTAGAAGATAATTAAATAGGTCTTGGCTTGACTTTAAAAAGTGAAAAAAAAAAAAAAAAAGACAAGAAAATCACCTCTTAGCCCTAGAATAACTGACTTCAAGAGTAGAAAACTAATGGCCTTTGAAAAATCCTCATCTTTGCAATTTCTATTACCTAAGAATTTTTTAAAAATCAGTATCATTGTGATCAGGACAGTCTGATGAGTTCTTTGGCCAAGATGTTAATGTTACTCTCATGAATGCTGTGTTGGCAGCCCTAGCTCATCAATATGGGCATTTCCTTGTATTTCACATTGAAATACTATGATGTATAGATAGTCCATTCTCCATGTTAATAGATGAATGTAGATGCATCACCTTAAAAATCAAACATGTGACTATATCATCCCCCTTAGATTGGCAACAGATAGTTAAGTGACCAAATCCTGAGGTCTATTTTTAAATTCATGTTTCACAACTATTACTTAACACACAGGGTCATCAATGAGGTCAAACAAAAAGACATCCAAAAAAACCTCCAATAAATAATAAATGAAAATAATCTCATTCAATTCAGCAGATGAGTTCTGTAATCCCAAATGAAATTGATTTCACAACTGCCTCACTGAATAAGCTTTACAGTGGTTTTCAAATGGAAGTGTTATCACTGTTGCAGGGGACATTTAGAAATGTATATGGTGCGTTCTGGGTTGCAACAGTGATAGGTGATACCATAGACCCACACGGTGGCTACCTCTCATTCTCGCCCCTCCTGCTCACTCACCCCAGCTGCACTCGTATCTGTGATGTCCTTCAAACATATGAGAAAAACTACCATCTCAGGGCCTCTGTACCGGATGTTCCTAAGTCCGGAATGTCCTTCCCACACATAAGCATGGCTAGCTCCTTCACTTTCACCAGGTCATTACTCAAGTCACCAACTCAGTGAGGCTGTCTGCATCCCCCTCATACAAAACAAAATTCCACAAACCTCTTTTGCTGCTTCATTTTCTCCTCATTGTGTTTATATCTCCTGATGTCCTATACTTATTTTATTGATTGTCTATTTCCCCCAAGTAGAATATAAACTCGAAGAGGGGAGCAGGTATTTTTGTGTTTTATTTAGTGCTGTATCTCAAGGCCTTTTACAGTACCTAGAACATACAGAATAATCACATTTATTGAATGAAAAACATGGGAACGGGATGATTGTTCTGCAAGAGGTATCAATTGTACAAGGAATGATAAGAATTTTGCAAGGGGTGTCAATTGTTGATAACTTACTGATATCTGTGATAAGAGATGGAACAGTACAAATAGCATGAAAGTTACAATCTGACTCTATCTTGCGTTGCACCCAAAATATAACCCAAAGCTCAAAGCTAAGCTTTTATGAAGACCACTGGCTTACAAAAGATTTTTTACAAAGTTCAGATACTTGATTATCCCCTTCTTCAGAAACTTTTCTAATCTCTCCTGATTATACCTCTTGTCATTCTCTATATCGGCTCCACGGGACTTATTAGAGTGAAACTCTTTGTATACTCTACTAAGTTATTTAACAAAAATAGTGATGTTTATCAGGTGTAGAAAATTTGAAAAATAACTTCCTTTTAAGTTCTTTCCAAATTTCCCACACTGGATAGCCTATTCTTCACAAAATAAAGTATTTATAATTTTGTACTTAATATATTATGTAAAATTAATTAGAAATATAGCATATCACATTATGTATAATAATGAAATATTGGCACTCAAATATTTGTCAAGTGACTAAATGGTTTCATTGTAAAACTGTTAAAGAGATAGCAAAGCAAGTAATTATAATTGCCATTCAGCAAGGATGCACTGCGAAAAAGGAGATTCTTCTAGCTCAGGACCTTTCTAATATTTTTCCTAATAAATGGTCATAGAAAATATTGCTTTATAAATTTGAAGGCAATGCAATTACTTATAATTTCTTTGTATCTCCCAAAGTGCAAATGGTCCTTAGTGGGTAGTCACATGCAATATTCATAGGCTCTAAAATTATATTCACAGTATAGGTGAGCATCAGCAAATAAACCTGCTCATTGAAACTAATACTTGTATGAAGTTATGACTGCTTTTTCCATTCACTTCCTTTATCCTACCCACCCAGGTAAACGAACAGGTACTAATCCACTCATGGTACCATCTTTATACATAGATATTGGTAAGAATATATTTTTATTGAAAAGTTGGTAAATGAAAAATAAGTAGTATGCTTAACGTTGTAAAGTATTTTAAAATGTAACAGTCTAGATTCTTCTATTTTTGGTGAAATGTGAGCAATGTGTCAAAAAACATTATCCTAGAAATGGAAAATTTTTTAAAAAATTAAAAATAATTACTAAAGAGATTTCAAAATCTTTTAAAAACAAAAAGCATAAAATAATTTCAAAAATGGGTAAATATGCATCTCTGTTAGAACTGCTAAAATAAAAACATGATGTTGTTTTGAAAGTTTTAGGAAATAGGAATAAACTAATAATGTCTAAAATTAGCTTTTCCCCCCTTGTTGCTTGTTGGGATCCCACAGCATAAATGAGACAGAAATTTATTTTTTCTCTGTGGTATCTGAATTAATGTTAACTGTTAGCATTAGCACATTTCATGAAGTTCCATGCCTGCTTACTAGTCCTTGTCATATACGATATTTATGTTTTCTAAAATTGATTTTCTCTTTTTATTAATAGGATGGGTTTAATGTGGATGATGCTTTACTGCATTAGTAATAACAATTTTACTTAAATATTGCTTTGGTGTGCTCTTCTGCAAATACTCTTTCAATTCCTAAGAGTCTTTTATTTTCCCAGTGGCCCAGTTGGAGAGTTTTTAATATTAAATTGAATCATAACAACACATGCTGATTAGAGTCTAACTTAATACATGCAGCTTAGTGTTAATTTTCCAACTTCAATTCAGGGATCTGACTATTCCAAGATGATTATTCATCTCAAGTGTGATTTCATTTTAAACTTGTAAAGTCCGTAACTAGAAATTTTTGCATCAGAAAACACTAACATGATAGCGCAAAGGAATTCAGCGAAAAGAGAATCATTACATAACTACAAAAATACTGTTGAGAAGAAAAAGGTTTATCAAGAAGATTTCATAATACAGCACAGAAACAAAATATGGCAGAAACAAATGCATGTGGCTGATGTGGTTAGTTTGTGAATATAGGAAACATGTTTGATTACCATAATAAAAGAATATGCTTAGGTCTTAATTCCTTTAGAGAAAGTTGTTCATTAATACTGATAATAAAGGGGAAAAAGCCTTAAGCCAAAGATATTTTAAAGTAAGAAATGAAAACCTAAATGCCACATTTCTTGCTTTACAGTATAAACTTCCACTTAAAAATAAGCTTCTTGTGTACCTTGAAAAGGGAAATACACAGTTAATCATTAAAACGAGTAAATTATGATAGTAAAAACAGAACTAGAACAGGCAGTATCAAACTCTATCAGAGCTAAGAAAAACAGAAGAGAATAATTAAAATCACAAGAAAATGAATTTAGGCATACCTTAGTTTTATAAAAGTTATCTTACATCTTAGGCTGATTAAAATCCTGTAAGAATAGGTGAGTGCTATAGTTTACAATTCTAAAGAATTAGCTGGTGTCAAGTTTTGGAATTTTACAAGTTTTAAAGCTTACCCAACTATGGTGATTTGTTGGCTAAAGTCAATGATGACAAAAGTAATGCCCACTCTAAGGTTACATAGATTCCAATCTCTGTATGTGCAGCATGTATATATATATAGATCCACACCTCTTCAAATTCTTAACAAGGGTAAGTGCCATATATCAGCAGAAGTAATCACTTACATAAACCAAATTTTGTAAGCCAATTAAACTAAAAAATAGACAGAAAAGGGCCTTTTATAGAGACATGGCTAATACAAATGCAGTTTTATAAAAATACCTAGCAAATTGAACAGAGTATTGCTATTTTTATTTTTATTCCCCTTGTTTTCCAGATCTTGTCCAGCATTTACACTTCATATGTTGTAATTTTTATTGATAAAAGTGAAAATGTTAGCTAATTTTTTTGGAAGATGGGATGGAGGATGCAGTATATGATTTTGAATAATAGGAGATATTCTCATACAAATAGGAAAAATGTTTTCAAACCAAATACCAAAAGAAGGCTTCAATGCCTCACAGTGTGATGAAGAGAAATACAATGGTCATTTAGGTTGGTGCAATTCTTTTTTTAGGCTATTTCATTTTTATGTGAGGCAGAAAACGGAACTACATAATACATTTCTACAATTTATATATTCATCAAAACCATTTACAAAATTACTACCTTCAGCATATTTTTAAAATGAGATTCCTTAACAAATTATGTTTATGCAGTCAAAACACAGCATTAAAATTTATTATTAGTCACTTAATGGAAGTTAATGGTGAGTTTATAAATGAAGTGCTGGCTTACTTTGATATAGTCTAATAGCAACTAAAAATAGAAATTATTTCCCAGAATTCTATGTATTTATAAAGTGCAAAATAAGCAATTTTAGCAATTCTCAAAGTAGTTTTTCCAGATGCATTTAATCCTAAATATACTTGCAGAAACAGAATATTTTTCTGCTAAGTCAGGTATGTCTAACTTATCCTCCTTATGTATAAAAACTATCCTGACTGAAGTATTTCATACTTGTAAAGAGATAAAAAGCTGTAAATACATAGAAACATTATAAAATATTTTTAGTACTCTGGGGGGTGGTGAAATTTCCAGTGAAAATATCTTAAGTCTACAAAACAAACTAAGACTAAAAGCCAAAAAACTAAAATTATTATATTAGTATATACTCATTTACTGAAAATGAATGCATTATAGAATTAAGGACAGAAAGATACTGTAGATAAATTTACCAATGAGAAGAAATGCTGTATGTGTAGTAAATATTTTAAATAGAAATTGTTTGGGGGCAGTTGGCGCTCAGGAAGTCTAGTGTGAATCCATCCACCAAATATTTCCCAGAGTGAGGGGCACTCTTCGGAAGTATTATAAAAAAAAAATGATCAGTCTTGATTTGCACTGGTTCAGGAGTAGTATTAACATTAAAATATTTAAAACAGATTTCAATAATGTTTTCCTACAATAAAGGGAAAGATGAACTTAAAATTGTAACTTTTTATAAAGCCACAAATAAGATAATGTATAAGGAATGTAACAGTATTTCTTAACAGATATGGAGTTCAATATGCTCATATGTCAAAATATTTCATAATACTAAAATTAACATAGACATTTAAATATGATAAAATTACGATAATAATATAGTCTTTAAAAGCTCAAGTGAAGCTTACAGAAATAAAGTTTATTTGTAGAGCTCCATTTCATATAAAAGCTTATGTTTTCAGAATTTAGAACAGTAAAAAGTAATTTTTCAAATAATGAGAATACATTGCTTTCCAGAAAAAGTACTTCCAAATGATTAATATTAAAAATATGACAATGAAATAAAAAGAATATTATATTCAACATTAAAAAAATCTGTGCTATAAATTACCAGATGAAATAATACTAGCAAGATATTCCTATTTACCTTCATACTTATAATTATGTACCAATATAAAGTTGAACTTACATAAAAATTGAGAAGCACCAGGTTTGATCAATGTGAGATAAAGTTACAGCTAGATATATGCTCTATGTGGCATTTTATTTTTATTTTCTCTTTTAGAGTTATTATATTATTATATTAAAGCACATAAAATTTGCAGTCAGTATAGCAAGCTTCAAATCATTTTAGTTAATTAGCAACTATAGTGAAGCATGAAGCATCACTCTTTCCTAGTAGTTTCATGTTAAACAAATCATCCTCACATATAAAAATAGCAAATTGCATTAAATTTTATATAAGACATTTTACAGCTTCTCATATAGGAAAAGCTATAAGCAGCTTCCACGGCACATACCACAGCAAACAGCTTTGAATAAATACTGGCAAGACGTCGTTCATAGAGATGCAAGATACATACAGCCTATATCAACTGAATGCTTAAAGTATGTCACAAGAAGTTGAAGGTTCAAAGAAAAAACAACAAAAAACTGCCCAGAAGTTGAGTTCTGGTTACATTCTGACATTCTTTATTGCCTTCAAGTTGAAAAGGAAAGTATGTTGGTATTTCTCCTAGTTCTATTTGATTGCTGCAAAGCATTAAAAAAAAAAAAAAAAGCATATAGAATTCCTAATTCTAAAACTCTGATTATGCATTGGCTGGCTACTTTATTCTGTTTTTCAAACTGAAATAAGGCTGATAGATTGCAGTGGTAAGAGTGCCTTAAACATCATCACTAAAACTTTGCTATTTTTACACAGTCATTTTTAATCTACATTAGACAATATCAATTTTAAGCTGCAACTTATTACAAAGATGCTTCTATATCTAGTTTGTCAAAAGCTATCTTTAAAATATAAAAAATATTTATAAATGCATTGGATAGATTTTTAACAGATACATTTCTTGGTCTGCCTGGCATATAAATATTGAATGGGTAGACTTCATAATTTCAGTCAGAAAACATGTTAGAGGAAGTTTTAAAAAGTCAGTCTTTCTCTTTCTTTAGCTAATGAGTTTCCAAAGGAGGAAAGCAATCCCAAAAATGGGCAAATTCTGTCTCATCAGATATGTGCATTTTATGTTCCACAGCGAAATGAATGATATACTAGTCCAGCTATGGAAAGTGAAAAATTCCACTGTTAAGATTTGATATTCAGTGTACAAACTATGGAAGATATTTCTCCCCACCCCTTAAATATAGCTAATACTACCATAAAGGCAAAAAAAAAAATAACTGGAAATAAATTTTCCATAATAATCGTTTCTATAAGCCTTAAGAAAATATCTTACAGTCTAAATTATTATATTTTCATATTACTTAACATCTCAAATCATCATTCAAAGAACTTACAAATCACATCATTATTATCACTACTCAAAGTAACACAAATAAAACACAGATCTTTAAGACTCATTGCTCACAATTAAGAGTGTTTCTTTCTTGCTTTCTGTTTATGGAGGGAGAAGAGTGTTAGGAAGCTAAACACAACTGGCAGAAATATTTTACTTTGATCTGCATGTAAAAATTTACGTGGCCCAGGACAATACCTGTAACCAACAATTTATGTGTACAGGCAAATTACTATTTTCTTTATTACTTTACTTACTTTGATTACGTTCTCAATAATTTAGTCAGGGAAATACAAATATGTAAGTTATTTATGTTCAGTTCGGTGCCTCAGAGAAATTACATAATATACAAAGGCCAAAAATTAAAAATAAAAACTTTTAAAATAGAACTTAAGTGATTAAACATTGGTTGTATAAAATACAAAATGGAAATCTACTGAGTTTGGAGGGAAATGAGAAAAATTACTTTTAAAGCTCAGGAAAATAGCCACAGAATGCTACTTGTTCACGGATTACATTGCAGATTCTGCGTAATTAAATAAACAAGTAGATAGGAACAATTTTAGGTGTGCCTTCCTTTTTCCCTTAATTTCATTAATTGTCTGAAATTATACCTCTCACACAGTAAGCATTTAATATACATTTTTGAATGACTATACATAATCAAAGAAATTAATTTGTAAATAAAATCTGCTTGACATATTTGTTGATTTAACATACAGAATCAGACAATTTTAATTTGCCAATCAAAGACATAGGCTGCTGAACATCTATACAATTTCACTGAGACACATGCTTTCCGCTTAAAACTAAACACCACATCTGCATCATAATCTATAACATGTAACACTATTTTACACACAGCAATTCTCCATTTCACTTCTGCAATTGTAAGTGTTGATGAAGTTGCCAAATAAGTCACATTACATACAACAAACCTTCAGTTTAAATAAGGGATAAGATTCCTGTTAACAACTTAGTTTGAAATGTTAACAACCCTTAGGCTGTTAACATAACAACCGCCATTAATGTGGTAATGACCAATTTAAGAGGAAATTGTACTCTGAGAAATGAATATATTGCCAATCAGGACCAGGGTTTATATTGGAAAGAATATTATATACTTTTAATAAGTTAACTAGCATTAAAAGTTTGAGCCTATCAGGAAGTAATGCAAAAGTTATTCTACAAAAAGCTATATTCACTCTTATAGAGATATAAAAACTTCTGATATGAAAACTATTTGGATAAATGCTCTTTAGCAAAATACTTGAGACTATCAAATACCAGTTTAAACTCATACATGTTTACTACCATAAGGAAAAATAAAACACAACAAATCTAACATTACTGTCTCTGCTTGCTACTATGCTGACACCTACAAAGCATGTTATACTCACGATACAGGTATTTCCTTGGCAAATTTTTATTTTTGGTTTTCAAAAATCCCCAGATACTTCAACTGACATTCTTTCAAGTTTACTTAATGTTGTCCTTTGGTTTATTAAAACACCTTAACATTGCCCGGGCTATATATACTCCTTATTCGAAAGGGTAACATAAATCCACTTGAGATACTAAAATTACAGACCAATGGAAAAGTCAAAAGGAGTCAAAAAAGCTGTGACTGTTGGTTAATACAGATAAAGCAAAACTAAAAAGCAGTATTAAATCACTAAAAGCAAATACAAATGCTTTATGTGGAAATGAGGCTGTAATTCACAATGAGCAGAAGAGAAATTTTTATTTCAAAGAGAAAAGTTCAAAGACGGGACAGTTCTAAAATAACGCACATAATACATTAATTCTGATTAGTTGTGCCAACACAATGAGAGAAATCCTGGCTGGAGAGAGTGACTTCTCATTGTTGGCACCTTGCGTGTGTTTTATGCACTCGGAACACAGAGAAGTAGTAACAAGTGGCCATAATTAGTCAGGAGGCTGTCAGGTGAGGCCGTCCTAAGAGCGAGAAAGAGTAGAATCTGATAAACAGTACTGCTTTCACCCTCTTGTAACTACCATTAATCAAACAATATATATTTTATATCTAAAGATTGGATCTGACTAAAAATAGTTGAATTATATACTAAAGAGAACCAAATTCCCTAGAAAACACCTCACCAAATGATCAAGGTACTTAAGGAGTTACTGTTGATTGATAAATTTTGTCAGAACTGAAAAAATGCCAAATAAATCGCTTAATGTCAGACTAGAAAAATGATTAATTGTATTAAATATGAAAATCCCAATGATGCCATATATCATCTCTAATTTGATAGATCCTACTTTATTAATATAAGTAATTCGCAGCTGAAGTAAGTCACAAAGTTGCCTGAAAAGCAAAATAATTTTTCTTCAGTAGAATTTCTGTGTTGAGTACTTAATGCTGGAAAACAAGCTTTAGTCAGCCTCACGGCTTCATAACCAAGAACACCTGCCTTGTCCTGAAAATGTTCAGATGTTTACAGGTTGGAGAGTGGCTGTCATTTTCCTGTAACGATGGAAGTCTTTACTTTGCTATTACCCATAAAGTCTGAGGGGATTCAATGCTGAGTTGTATTTTTGAGATTACCGAATGTCACGGGACGGGGAGGGGGGGGGCAGATGTCTCTACACTAGAGGAAAGTTTTCATAACTCTACAATAAATGCACTAATAAATATTACTCAAGGATTTGTACCTGACTTCCTCTGATAAACCTGAAACAGAAAGGACAGCTGAATAACTTTAGAAGAATCAATTCTGGTCCAACTAACAGGCAACAATTACATTATTTTACATAATCCATTTTTTTCAGGTTAAACTTTTTGAAAATAAAGAGGTAAGATATTTTGCCAAATGTCTGATTTGTTTCTTTGTGTTATGCTCAGCCTCCATTCCCCCTTAAGCTCTAAAAAAAAAGAAAAAAAAAAAAAAAGGAGAAATAAATAAATAAATCAACTTGAATGCTGGCTTCTACTAAATACATCCTTGACACTAACTGGCAGTTTCAATATAGGCAATGCCATAACCAGTTCCTAAATATGAGAGTGCAGGCTAGCCAAATAGAAATACTTTAAATATTGTGGTTTATTGGCTATTCCTTAAGCATTAATTTGAGTGACACACACAAGGCAACATTTTGAAGGCTGACAGGTCAACTTCTTTCAGAAATATAAGCTGGCAGTAAGGAAATGAAACAAACAAAAAAATACACTTACAAAAGTACTTTAAAAGGCATCTAGTCATCACTGGTGTGCAAGGATAATTCCTACCTCAGATAGTCTCTGCGACAAAGGATAAGATTAGCTTTAGTGTACAGGGTGGAGCCCACCTCTCCCAAGCGACAGTCACAGCAGGCACACTTCAGGCAGTCTTCATGCCAGTATTTGTCCAGTGCCTTTAGAAGATACCGGTCCTTGATCTTTCGGTTGCAGCCAGCACAACCTTTCGGCTTGGTGTCTGGCTGGACTGAGAGCATTTGTATACCTAAAGGAAGACAAAAGCAAAACAGAGAGCTGAGACTACCAGACAGAATAAAAAGATGTCAAAAGACCTCAAACAAGTTAAATATTTAGTATTTCCTTTTTCTAGGAGTGTTGGCTTTTCTTGATTAGGGCTATCCTGAAATCAAACTAAATTTTGGAAACAAAACATCTCAAACTTTATCAAGTGCTTATTAAATCATTCAAAAGTTACAAATGCCAAGTGGTAATCATAACGAATTCATGTTGACCATGGTAAACTGATGTTATAAATATGAAGTTCAGCAACATTAAAGAATTTTATAGGATTCTCATTCTCCCCATAGAGCAGTTCCTTTAGAAAGAAAATGTGAAATAACCATCTGAAAAGAAAGCTATTTAACAAATTAATCTACGTACAGTCCACAGAAGCAAAAAATGAGTTTTGCTTAACTGTTTAAAAATTTCACTTAATATGTGCTTGATGGTGGAAGGAGAATGCACCTGGAATGGGATTACACTGTCCTTATTCAGCAGTAGAGGTGTTTATAGTTCAGTACACAGAACAGCTACCCGAAAAGCTCACCAATCCAATATTGCTTGCTTGTATCCAAACACTTCCTTCTAGGTCCTTGATATTTCAAAGTATTTATTGTGTTCAAATAGAATATTTATACTCACAAGCATCAGTCAGCACCTATATCAATGGCAGATTACTTAGCTATATACTATATGCTTTTATGTAAACCTAAAGTATATGATTATACTATTTATTACCATAAACACATACATTTGTTTTATAGAGGAAACAAAAAACAATAGAATGCAAGATCTAAATATATATACAATTATACAAACATATATAAGTAAATATATGCATATCATATATATATTATGCTAAACATAGGAACACTTATGTATTTTAAAGATGTATATCCATCATAAATAAGAAATCCAGCTGGGTTCTATGGGTTTTACAGTTTGATTGAAACCTTTTGAATGAATGAATATTCACCTTTGAGTGTCTTCTTATTTCCTAGGTATTAAACACCCAGCTTTAGCAAGAAGCTGGACCAACTATCCAACGCCTCATGTTTATCAAATAACTCATTTTAAGCACTATAAAGTACTGCAGACGTCATTCCAAATTCCCTCATTTCACAAATTATGTTACAGGGGCCCAAGAGAGGTTCAGAGACTTGCTCAAAGCTGAAAGACAGTTAAGCTATAGACTCTGGTCGAATGGTCTTCTAACAGTCCAGAGACCCCTCTTCTGCATTATGTTTGCTCTTCTAAGCATAAAGTTTTAAACTTGCAGGTAGATGAATACAAAACACCAAACGTGCATGCATTACAGGAAAAGAAATGTCAAGCTATAATCTGTAGTTTTGTGCATTTTCCTTTTCCCAAACAGCTAAACCTCCTCCAGTTTCCTCTGATACCTTATGATGAAGGCTTCCCACCCCCATCACAACCTTTTTTTTTAAAAAAATAAACCCATTGGTAAGAGACATCAAGGCATCCATAGAGCAGAATAACTTTTCTAACTACAAATAATACATGAGTTGCACAAAATATTGTTAGGATGTCGAACTTTCATTAGAAAATAACTTGTCTAGTAGAGTTGTATAGGATAGCTATTCTTTCCTTCTGCATCATAAGCATAGCTGTAGTCACCGGAGCTGCAGACTAACAGCTGGATTTGTAAGAAGAGCAGGTGGTATCCCCATAGTCTGCTTTCTGTTCCTTTCCTTTGAAGGAGCTAAGGGCCTAGTGTAGATTAATCATAACCCTTGATAGCTCTGCTAAATCTCACTCTCTAGAACTTCTAACAAATAAAGTTTCTTTGATCAGAACTAGTTATCCTCTTCTAGCAAGGTTCCACAAGGAATGAATCCCATTAATTACAGTGAGCAACAGACCCAAGTGCCTGTTAACCATATACCTGGGGGGGAGGGGGAAGTTTTGATTTACTCAGTGAAATTCTGGATACTGTTACTGAAAACATCCAGATAATAAATATTAAGATAAGCCATTCTAATTAAGCCATCCTAATTAATGGCCGTTCTATTAAATTTATAAGGCTATTATTTTTATCACAAGACTCAAAGATGAAAAACTAAAAAAGAAAATCCCAGCAAAACCTTCTTAGTAGCAGCTAAGCTATGTTTCCCATAGCTGTGTTTCCATCATCAAGCATAGAAGGTCAGCTATTTTATTCAAAATGCTTTGCAGCCAAGACAGGGGATACCCACATTTGGCACAAGTAACACTACCTACTTGTCTTCACAAAGTGTTTTTGTTGTGTTGACATTTTAATTTAGCACTCAGAGGCCAATTAATATTTGAAACTCTTACATTCTGTTTGGCCTTGGGCATAAAAGGAGTTTGATATTTTACACTCCATCCTGGTACCTTCTTTTAGAGAACATCATGGCATTTCTCTTGAAAATGGAATCTCATGAATTCCATGCAAGTTAACAATTGTAGCAAAAGAACTATTTTGGTAGTCACCATGTTACTGTGTACTTAAAAGGCATAAAGCAGTCAGAGGCCTCTCCTCTTCCGCCAGAACATGTCTGGGTAGAGTTATGTGTTCTTAGCTAAGAAACATTTCACAAGTTGCTCATAGCACATCAGAACTCATAACTAGTTTTAGATTGGCATGTAAATTGTTCTGAGGGAAATTCTTATTGCCTCTGAGACCCTGCCATTCTGAGTTATTTGACAGTTTAAGGGAAATCATAATTAAAAAAAAAGAAATAAATAATAGCCTGTGCAGTGTGGTGTGCAGAAATAAGTAGAACCATTTCATTTAAACTCTGGTGAGCTTTTAATTGCCTGGATTGCATTGTGAGGCGGCCTAACGGTTGATTGCCTCCATTATGTTCCCTTGTTCTGTGCCATTCATCCGCACAGTCTCAGCTTCAGTAGTTAACACAACAAAGTAACCACAACTCCACAACACACAGGGTTTTAAAAAATAATAATAATCATAATCAAAGATTTGCAGCACTTAGACACAGTTTTTTATATTTTTGGGCTAACTACACAGAGTGAATAGAAAACATTTTGTCCCTGTCGGAAAATTCACAGAGAACAATTTGGGAGAGGGAACAGGAAGAGGGAATACATAAAGGGGGTTGGAAGAGATGAGGTGCTTCAGAAAGATGCTAAAATGGGAATGCAGGTTCTGCAGCTGGGAGCATTAACACAGATTAAAAGAATTTGGCCAACATGGCTATTCAATTGCCAAGAGGTACCAGACAAAAGATTTTCTCTCCTCCTGCCCATCTTCATCCTCTTCCCAGCCCCCAACCCAGGTTGGAAAACTGGATTGGGCCTAAAAGCTTGTTTCTCTCTGTTCACTGGCCCAGAGCATCCCTACAGGCTGCAGCCCCCTAAGGGACAACAATGCAAATAGATGTCCCCAGATCTCAGGCACTGGAGCTGCTTAACTCAGTTCTGCCCCTTCAACTCCCAGTCTCCCTCCCTACCCTTCACCCCCCCTCCCCTTTTTGAGCAATGGAGCTGGGAACCAATTTGATTCCCTTTTTCTCCAATGCAGCTGCAAGGCTCAGAGATACTGACATTTTTCCACTCTTATCAGTTTAATTACAGTTACCATGGCAGCAAAGTGCTAGTGCTTGGCAAAGGCCAACAAGAGATTTGCAAGACTGAGTTCAATTTTGATGCAGCTCACATGCAAAATAAAAAAAAAAAAATAAGAAACATACATACACTCTAACAAAGAATCCCTTGCGGAGTTTATGCTCCAGCCTTTTGTGGTTGTGTCTTTGCAGCCACACAGGGATGGTTCGCAAAGAATGTAGCAGTATTTGTTGCATCTAGCAAGATTAATTGGTTTAAGCAGCAGTCTTTCAAAGCAGTTACAACAATAATATTTCGGATCTTTCAGAAAGACACAAAAGCAGCGGAAGAGCAGAAAGGCTTTTGAGCAGCCAAGAGTGCAGAGCGCCGGCAAAGTGCATCTATGATAGATTATAACCTTACCAAAACTTTTCTCCTTTTTCTGCATGAGTTGACTTAGGCGTGCCTGAGTTGCAGCAGCTTCGCATTGAGCACCAAGCCCAAAGGTAGAAGTAGAAGGGGGTCTCCTTGATTTCGCTTAAGTGTGGACCTGGTGCGCAGCCTACACCGCCGAGGACCGACTATTGTGAAGCTACTTTGGGAGCGGGTCGGAGTGGCGGCAGGGGGTGGGGGAAGGGATGAGGACGGCCAGACAAGACAGGGCGCACACCCGGAGCCCCTCGCAGTGTGCAAAATGATGGCGAATGACAAAGCCACATGCTTCCCTAACTCTGCCCGTAATCCTAAAATCCCAGCGGCCCCTTTTAGCTTCCTGGTAACAAATGGATTTGATTAAACTGTCACATGCAGCGTTAGCATAGCATATCATGTTCAATATGAAAAAGATCATAAATCTGACTAGTATTTCATAACAGCAATCTGGGTAGCCCCCGTAAAAAATGTGCTGCATCAGTTTGAATCTCATCCTATTAGGACATAGGCACCTCGGTCCAGGGACCTTCCCCTCTTCTGGCCACTTCTGCCCCCACACCCCCACCCCAAAACACAGTCACTTTTCCATCGCAAAAGAACAACATTTTGTTATTATGGCTGCGTGGGGAGAGGCAGGAGTGTCAATCAGGACCAAAAGATTGTAATTTCAACTCTTTAAGAAGTGGGGGGGAGGGGGTGGGTATGAATTCCAGCAAGTAAGGGGGAGGGGTCCGGAAACCCACCCAGGACCGAATTAGTTCCCTACGGGCTGGGAGCAAACACTTCCTAATTCCAAACTCTCCCTGCCCCTCTCTTCCCCGGAGTCAGGGGTGTGGAAATACTGCAGTTCCTGGTGAACTTTGACTATTATCCACTCGAGTCGTACTTGAGACGTTCCGCGCCGCAGCCGCTCTCCCTCCTTCCATCAACATCTTCCGCCTGCATCTATTTCATGTCTCATCATAAAAATAATGAAGCCTCACATGATTTAAACGAAACCGTCTCAGTAGAGCTGCAGCCCGAGTGAAAGTTGCAGTGCGGAGCTGGGTTGCAGCTCCAGTTTATGCCTCATTAGCAGAGGCTGGGGAAGAAAAAAATACCCACATCCGCACACGCACGCGCGCACCCGCAGACACACACACCACAAATAAGCCGACGCGTGTGTACACAGTTGCTGCACTTACCTTCTCAATTAAGCGATACAGGGGGAGGCCGTTCAGTAAGCACAGTGGCTGCTTTGTAGCGCTTCTCCTTGGGAAAGGTCAAAAAGAAGCATTGTTTAAAAAAAAAAAAAAAAAAAAGACGGGGGAGGGAATGTCTATTTTTTTAAGTTTAAAATAATGAGGTCCTCAAGGATCCGCCAAGCAATGGTGTTGACCGCATCTGAGCCACAGGTGTCCTCCTTTTAGGCAACTGCAGTCCGAGGCTGTCTCTCTCCGTCCTGGTTCAAGACAACTTACCCCAGCAGCGTGCGAGGAGCCGAGCTGAAGGAAGCTCCGGCTCTCAGCTGCAAAATGCAATCCCTTCCCAGCCAGACATAATACAGCCAAAGAAAAGGTCACTCAGTTATTACTGAGCCGGCGGAGCCCAGGCAGCGCTTGTCAAGACCACAGAGAAGCAGCTCCCTTCCGATTTAAGACTATTTACCTCTCGCCCCCACCCCTCCCCTCTTCTTTCCTTCTCTCCCTCCCTCTCCCGCTAGCTCCCTCGCTCGCTCTCGTGTGCCTGTTCGTTCTGCAGCTCAGTCAAGTACAGCCGCCCTCGGAAAGTGCAAAGCAGCCACGAGACAGATCGGGCTTTGTTGCTAATTTCCCAGGGTGAAAATTTACAAGCCTGCGAGTGCAGTCAGCACAACCACATGCATATGCTACTCACAAACGCTGGGGACAACCCCGCACACAAAATGTGACCTCTGCAGGAGTCGACTGAGGAAGGACCCTACCTCCTGGACCCGTCCACAAGAACTCCTGCGAGAGAGCTCCGGAGGAAAAGGGTAGGGTTCCTAAAATAACCAGGGCATTTTGGAATAGGTGGCTACATTTAAAGCAAATTGCCTTCCAAAGCCATTTCTGAAGCTACCAATTATGGAAATTAAAATAAAAGCAAGAGAATCAAACTGCTACCAGAATACCCTGGAAAAGCACACGACCCTCCCCTTTAGGAAATGTCTGGAGGTGGCCGCACTTGCCGGTCTCTCTGTGACTCCCATTCATGAACTCTCTGAAGTCGCTGCTCCGCAAGTCAGCCACACAAGCCTGGCTCAGGAGATCACACACACACTCTCCGTCATCCCTTCCTCTAATGGCCCAGGACCCAAACTGTGAACTTGTTCTCCATTCACTAATGCTGTCCCCTCCACCCATCACCACCCCGAAACACACTTCCTGCAATTACTTGAATTCCTTACTATTTAAAACTCACATGCTCCAATGAAAAACA
>NW_016107317.1:4588740-4667186 GCF_001604975.1 Cebus imitator
AATATTCAATACCTTTTTAAGATAAAATGAGGCCCCAAGATTATTTTTATAATTTAGCTGGTATTATTTTCAGAAGAATTTTAAACAAAATAAATATCATGTTGTTGGTACTCATTTGAAAGAAAATTTTCTTCACATTGAAAGAAAATCGCTTACTGAACAAAGTAGTACATGCCATTCTCATATACCTCCAAGGAGCAGGGAAAATATGTAATATTTGAAATGTCCTTACTCAATTTATTTAACTATTAAGCAACAACAGCAAGCTTTAATTCCCTGATGATTTTTGACATGGGTAATATTTTTTAAGACAATTAACACTTTCTGGAGAAAATGAAAATGAGTTTTGATTTTCAATAACCTAGGGTGGGTAGTAAGCCTAACAAGAGAAATAATATTTTAATAGGCAATACTTTACTTCAGTTTGTAAGAAAGAAAAGAAAACAACAGCTAAACAAACAAAACTAAGTTTCTAAGAGGCTTGATGCCTTTCTTCTGAATCACTCCACGAAAGCAATTTGCTCTCAGTTTAAATTATATTCCATGACAAGTTGTAACTTACATGTTGTTAATATTCTAAGTGAGCTTTCAAAATATTTGCTAATTCTTTACCTATACAGACATCATGACAGACTGGCTTTCATGTAAAACAAGCTAAGAGGGCAATGTAATGACCCACCTGTCCCTCCTGCAAGTTTTGTAACTTTTCATTCACAGATGGAATTTTCTCTCCAAAATTGCACACTTCTGTTTCAATTTTCCACATAGTGAACAGAATCATTAGCCACTGCTAAGAGAAAACTTATCTGAAGCTTTAAAATGATAGCGTTTTTAAAGAATCTGGGCCAACCACAATTCTGGCTATTGCTAGTACCTATTCAATTTGATTTAAAGGGCTTTTTTTTTAAAGTTGTAATATTTGTTTTTATGTGAAAAACATTTGTCACCACTTCATATTTCAGAGACAAATTTAATATGTTTATCTTAGTTGAATTCTTTTAGAAGTTAGATGTATACAATCTAAAAGAAGATGGCACTTACTTTACAATCTTCTATTTCTTTTTGAGTCTGGATACTGTTGGAAAGTTTACATCTTTATGTGGCTGTAAGCCAGGTCTGATAGGCAATGTAGTCTGCCAAAGGAGCTAAGCTTAATGCAGATAATGGTTGCCCAGTCTTTCTCTAAGTACTTAATTTTTATTGTGTTTGCATCAAGCCTTCCACTGAATCCCATTCCTACCCTCATTCCTCCTCAATAAACGGGTGGAAAGATTTTAAAGCAATGTTTCAAATGCATGCTATTCCATTTCAGTTAGAGCCTCTGAACTGATGTAGATAATGTAAATTTAAAAATATCTTCATTTTCCAAGATTAGAGACAATGTACAGAAAGCATCTACTATAGTGATTAGCTTATATAAGCATCTTAATAAATGGTACTAATTATTATCATATTTAATATAGCCCAGCTCAATTTTTTACTTTTCATTGTACAGTCATTCTTGTGATCTTCTCTGTTTCTGTGCTTCTTTAACACGTTCTGTGGCTCATTGAAAGTGAATTACAGATAGTCTGTATTCCCTGCTAGTCTAAAAACCTTGAGGTTTCATATTTTGTCATATTTAGCTTTGCATATCACACAGTGCCAAGTAGAGTGTCTTGCTCACAGTAGACATTTATTAAATGCTAGTCAAATTGATTTGAATTAAATAAAAAAGCCACAGTGCTAAAGAAGATGTTTAGAATAAAAATTTTAAATCTACGTTATTGATAAAAATAAAAATCTAAGCATAGTAAAGTCAGATGTTAGTTGATAATATTTAGATATTTTAGGGCTGGGTGCGGTGGCTCACACCTATAATCCCAGCACTTTGGGAGGTCAAGGTGGGCAGAGAATCGCTTGAACCTGGGAAGGGGAGGTTCCAGTGAGCTGAGGTCATGCCACTGCATTCCAGCCTGGGCGACAAAGTGAGACCTTGTCTCAAAAAAAAAAGGTAGATATTTTTACATTATGCAATATTAAAAAAGATGTATGACTCATACATACTGTAAAAGTTGATTTTGTCATCTGTCATCTTGAGTAGACCACAAGTTCTTAGAGGAAGAACATATATTTTAGTAGCTGGAGGGAACAGTGTCTAGCACACAGTAAGTACTTAAATGTTTACTGCATGAATGGCAAAATAGAAAAATAAGAAAAAATAGATTCAATGGACAGTTAATCTAAATAAAATTATCATTACTTAAAATCACTAGCTTTCTGAGACAAGTAAAGGAAATACAAAATGGGGGTCAATGGAATTTTCAACACAAACTAGAATTACAACAGCTTCCTGTAATAGAAATTTAGAATTTTTACAAGGTTTATAGTGGTAAGAATGTTTAGGCAAATGATACTTATAGTTATTACTATCAGATATCAAAAAACACCTTTAAGAATTTATACATGGTGATGGAGCATCTTATGTGACATTTAAAAGGATGTAGCTTTTCCTAATTATGCCCTAAAATTCTTAAGAAAACACTAAAGAGACAAAATAATGGCATCAAGTCTGGAATACACTGAAGTTAGAATCTGAGTGGAACTCCTGCTAATTAAAGTTAGGCCAACTTTCTTGGCACTCTTGGGTTTTACCTCATGACAAAGTCAACACCTAACGTGGATGGGAAGACACTATCGTATTATGCCTACTGGTCTATACCCAGTGTATATTGTAACCAAAGAAAAAAAATGCCCAAATGTTGATTTTTGAGACCATTTTAGGTCAATTCTCAGACCTGCATCCATTTCCCCAATTGCCATCTCACTCCCCATTTAGAAACAGCATGTTTCAGAAACAAGTAAGCTGGGGCTATAGAGGTGGACTACTGCTTGCTCATTGCATACTGGCTGCTTCTCCCTCCGTAAGCAAAGATCTGAAGATGGTGAGAGAAACATCCTAAATACATTGAATACTGGGACTTTTAGACTGTTGTGTATTATATCTTCTTAGTTTCAAAGGACCAGGCAGGAGGTAAAAGAGAAATCACTATCTCAGTAGAGTGAATGTCCTGTTAGAAACTAAAAATCATATTGGAATCTGGGCAATTAATTTCCTTTCTAGATGTGAATCTGAGGAGGAGATTTTGTTGTCATTTTTGCCATGTTTTTTGGTCAGAAGGTATGTCTAAGGACAAGCCAACTATCCTATATTCTGAGAGTCACTGAGTTTAGAAAGTACTCCATTCAATCATTTCTTAAAGAGAGGTAAAAAGAAACAAAACATTAAGTGCCAAGAATTACTGTGGAATATGGGAAAAATAATTACCACCTGAAAGCCCAAAGGAAGAATGTGTTTTTAAAATTGATTTCTTGTAAGACTCAAGAGAACATTTCTGGAACCTGTTTGCTATGTTCAATAAAATGCAAAAAGAAATGCTTCATGAACCTCCATGAAGCAGGATCATCAAATGAGGAAAAGGGTGAGGTGCAAAAGAGAGACAGAAAAGCTAAAAGAGCTCAGTAAAGCTTAAAGTATAACAGAAAAATTGAACCCCACATTTTAAAAAGGTACTGAGAATACTGAATTCTAGTAATGATAATACTGAAGTAGGAATTGAGTGACATGGAGGATGGGCTGAGAAGCTGTCATAAAATGTTGCAGGATGAGAACAAAGAGATGAAAAGTATGAGAGAGAACATGATAGTTTATAAGACCTATTTTGGAGCTTCAGTATGTAATTTAACTAGTGGTCCTGAATAAAGAATTAAAACATATTAAACAGAAGCAGTAAATAAAAATATAACAGAAAAATTGACTGTTCGACTTGCATATTCAAATGTGATTGACTTTACTAACTTTAAGATAAAATGATAAAGGAGACCCACAAAATTCATATTGAAAACTTCCAAATCACAAGAGAAACAAATAATAATTTAGAAACTCAAGTATCCAAATAAGGAGGAAAAAGGAAAAGAAGGGATTTTTCACAAAAGAAAACTGTATCCAACTAGCTTCAGACATTGTAACTGTAAATATTTCAAAAAAGAAATCTAAGAATTTTGAAGGAATGATAATTTCAACCAACAATTTCATATCTACACAATGTATTTTCTTTTGTAAAAACCATTTAAGGTGGTTCATATATATAAAAGTTCGGAAAAATGAACATTTATGTACCTTTACAAAACAAATGACTTGAAAGATTGCTCCAAATTAATCTCAAAGAATCAGATTTTAAAACCTAAAGATGGGAGGGTCATGGCACAAAAGGAGTGGTTTTTGCTCTCTCTGTTTGGATCAAAGTTTTAGGGGCGACATTAGGTATTTCATCAATCAGTAGAGTAATTCTATAAGCCAGAGATTTCATTTCATTCTCTTCAATCCCCACCGCTTCCCCATCACCAGGAAATATATTTCTCATGTTTCATTCTTCACCTTGCTTTTCAGACAGAGCCTCTTGTTAGATCCAATGACCTAGGAAACTACCTAGAACTTGTGAGATGTCCAAAATATCATACAGTTGCCCCTCCATATCTGAAGGTTCCATATCCATGGATTCAGCCAACTACGGATAAAAAATATTTGGAAAAAAACTTAACTTGTACAGACATACTCTTGTTATTCCTCAAACAATATAGTGTAACAACTATTTACATTGCATTTGGTATTACAAGTAATCTAGAGATTACTTAAGGTATACAGGACAATGTGCATGGTTATACACAAATACTACACCATTTTATATCGGTGACTAGAGCATTTGCTGATTCTGATACTTGCGGGAGGTCTTGGAATCAATTTTACGTGGATACCACGAGACAACTGTATTTACATGGCTGAGAATTATGCTTGACAGTTTCTGTTTGCAATATATGGCAATATATTTTCAACTTTTTAATCATTTATTTCCCTCTTTAATGAGGCCTTTCTCAGGACTAGATTTGTTTTACAGATTAGGAAATTTAGGATGGCTAGCCAAACTTCTCAAGACACCACACTAAGTAAGAAATAAATTTGAACTTATATTTTCTGACTTCAAATCAGATATGTGCTCCATTTCTTGTCTAACATGAATGCTTCATAGATTTTCAAAAAATAGTACTTTATATTACTTTTTCTTGGTTTTCTTCCATCATTTGAGTTGAAAAAAAGGAAACAATCTTTATGTCACTTAATACTTCAATCAATTTAACCTTACTGTTCAACTCTCAAGTGTACAATTATCGTACATAATGGTATTAACATCTAAAAAATTATTTTTCTAATATTCAGTAGATATGACAGTAGATTCCAAACCGCTTTTTTGACATCTATTTGTTTGATTTCTTTGGATCAGATAGTTCACTATTATGTTTTTTCGGAAAGAAATTTGAGGACCCATACATAGTAAAGGTTTTTATAAAATAATAAATTTTGATATAATTTCAAACTTACAGAAAAATTGCTAAAATAGTCTAAGAAGCTCTTATATACCACTTATCCAAATTCATCAATTATTTATATGCTGCCTTATTTACTTACCAATCTCTGTCTCCCTCTACATATGTATACATACATGCATATTTTCCTTTAAATATTTGAGAATACATTGGAGATATTATGCCCCTTTACCCTTAAATATTTCACCATGTGTTTCTGGGAAAACAAGAGCAAAAAATGAAATCTCAATGTCCTCTTAAGTAGTTAAAACCCAAATAAAAAATCTGAAAAGCTTAATGTTCATAAAATACTGTTATCTAATTAACAGTCCACACACAAAATTCATCAATGGTCCCATTAAGATCCTTTATATCCCATTCCATTCTGTCTCCATCCAGGATACAATTCAGCATCAAGCACTGCATTTAGTTATCGTATCTCTGCTTTTCTTTCTTTGTGAAAAACCTTGAAGTCCAAAACACATTTCTTCTTATGGCCAGTAAAGTTTGGAGGCAGACCAGTTGTTCACCACCCTGGTTTACATTTAGACTTATCTGGAACTTTGTAAAGCCATTTTACTATTCCCACTCTACCCTTTCTGAGTCAGAATCCCAGGGAAGGAATTGCCCCAGAACTGATATTTGTTTGTTTTGTTCTTCAAAAGATCTAGTAATTCTGATGATCAGCTAGCTTTGAAATTCCTGAGGTCAACCAATGATAAACTTGGAGAAGGAGAGCAACACTGCTGAGGCTAGCCAGAGAGAGAGAGAGAGAGAGAGAGAGAGAAGGAAAGAAAAGGAAAGAAGGAAGGGAGGGAAGGAGGGAAGGAGGAAGGAAGAAAGGAAGGAAGGAAAGAAGGAAGGGAAGAAAGGAATAAAGAAAGATGAAAGAAGAAAAGAGAAATGACAGAGAGGAATCAGAGGGATGTTATAGAAGGTAGAAGCTTTTCCAGCAGGTATTCAGGAATATTTACCCCAAAACCACCCCTAGTAAAGACAGCTCTGGAAAGAGAAAATAGAGACCCTTTGGGCTTTCATAATTTTACGGTATCTGTAAGCAACTTGTTTCTTGAACAATTATAACCTGTTTGGCAAGAAAACATTTCTATAACCATGTACATCTGAAGAACAAAATTAACGTAATTATCTTCTCATCATCTGTAATACATTAAAATCATCATAAATCTACAAGAGTACAAAGCACTTTCCCAATTTGCTTGACACCACCTTTTTGGAGGCATGCCTGTTAACACATCCACTTCACTTCCTAAGTGACTTTAGAACTTGCATGAAATTCAGAAAAACTGTACCATATAACTCAGGTAAATTTTGGCAAAGACATTTATAAGGGAAAAATTATAAAGAAATAGCTTTTCTCTGTTTTTAGTTTAGGATTACATATAAGCAAAGAACAGCTAATACTACCAACAAAGTCACATAAAAGTATAAAATGATGAGCAGAATTATACATGAACCATACAAATGACTAATGAAGAACCATATCAGTTACTAATAGTAATGAAGATGATAGTTAGCCAGATCAAATAAGATATATTCTGAGGCAAAAGTACATAATGTTGAGAACTTTACTCCCTAAGGTTATTATAAATGGTTATCTTCACTAGAAGATACAGACTAATACCAATTTTAAAAAACTTCTTGCATTAAAATCTCCTCCTAAATACTCTGAGTTCCCATAATTTAAAAAAATCCATAAAATTAAAATAAATTCTTAAAGCAATAGTTCAAAGAGCCAAGCCACCTTTGTTTTTCCTCCAATAAGAAATACTAGAGTTGTTCCTATGAAGCACAGTCATACAAAATATTAAAAAATAGAACTGGTATACTGGATTGTCTCCGTAATTGCTGCTTAAGTAAAATATACAGTTTTATACTTTTAGGAGTCTATTGTGTTTACACTATTACCATATGATATGACACAGTGAAAATTAAGAAGCAGCTTTAGGTTGACTGTGCTCAGCTGGATGGTTTTCTACCTTTTGTGCTATAGCTGAGGTTATTCATTTGCTTGTATTTAGTTAGATCTTTGCTGGGCATGGAATATCCAAGATATCCTCATCTTCCAGGGTCTTTCCTCCATAAAGTTCCCTTTTAGTTCAACCTTCTTTACAGCATGGCAGCTGGCTTCCAAGAACCATTCCTAGAAGACAAGTCCCAGTGTACAAGTCTTTATTTGTCAAGCTTCTGCTTGCATCACACTTGCCACTGTCCCGTTGGCCAAAGCAAGTCACATGGCCAAGCCTGGTGTGGGAAAGAACTATACCAGAGTGTGAATACTATGAGACATGGTGCTTTAGAAGCCATTGTTATAATAGCCTGCCCAGCAGAAGGGTCTTAGAAGCATTTCTGTCTCTGTCGGCTAATAATTTGCATCTGATTATCCATCTTCAAATATTGAGTCTCTAGGTAAGGGGCAAAGCCAGAAATAAAGAAGATAGGTATATATTCATAAAAGTGCTTAGAAATATTCATTGAGATATATAGATTTTGTGGCTAAGTATGTTAATTACTCTAAATGGAGTCATATATTATTTGACTAGCCAAGATTAGAACTGATAGTTGAGCTGTTTCTAATATGTTGACTAACAAAAGTAATACCACAACTAACATCAGAGTGTATTAAAACAGAAACATTGGGCTAGGACATAGGAGCACACAACTGTCATTAAACTTGGGGTATAATTTAAGATTTTTAGGCCTTAGTTTTTTATATATTAAAACAAATATCTTAGTTCTTAGCATTCTTTCAGCTCTAAAATTTGCCACATTTTAAAAAATTCTTTAAGTATTAGCAACACACACACACAAATCACCCACATTCTCTCATCAATCAGTAAGCTATGCCAGGGATTGCTAGGAATATGTAAACGTTAATTTGTGGTTATTAATGATTTAATTCAAACAATTGGACTCTGTTAGTTACCTATTAAAATCTCAGTCACAACAGATAATATGGTCAAGAGGGTGCTTCCACGTTCTAGTTTCCCTTGAATATTACCAGATAGCTTCGTGATTAGAAATAAACAATAAACAAGATTTTTATTTGGAGGGAAGGGCTAACGGATACTCTGTATAAATGTGTAAATATTATAATTAAAAGAAGAAAAAGGGAGGTTACAATGTCCTAGTTTAATGGGAGTTAAGGAGTGCTTGTAATCCCTGGTCATTAGGGACACTATGCAAGAAACGTTTCTTACTTTAGAATTCTTCTTCCCAGAATTTTAACCTTCCCAACACAATGAGGCAACTGAAGCAACTGAATATTCATAACTCCTTCAAACATCCCCCTCTGCCCTATTAATTCTTTCCTCCTCCAGTCATTTAGTTTAGATTTTCTTTTACAGAAAAACCGTCAGAAGTTTACAGCAATCTAAGGCATTAGCTGTGCCTACAGATGAGCTGATACTTGCAAGGTAAAACTTTTGTCAAATCCATAAATGGCTTTTTATTGTTTCTTTCTCTAGTTCTTATATTCTTGTCCTGGGACATTGCTGAACTATTATTCCACTTCTCACTTGTAGATATGGCATCTCCATATAAGTTAATACCCTTCCTTTCCTACCTCCTTATATGCTATGTCCCTCATACTAATTGGTCCATCCTTCTGAGAAAGTAAGTTCTACATGACATAGAGGCTTTATGAAGTGCTGAAATATGCTTTGCATCCACAGTGGAATTTTCATGCAGGATTTTTTTTGTTTTGGATCACCGATCATTAAATCAAGTTTTCTGTGTCCTGAACTGAGTCTTTTACTTCTTTTAGGTTAATCTGGTTGTGAAGTAAATACTGTATAGAGTTGTCTGAAATAACTTTGTAGGATGTTAGACATGCTGTCGATCTGCATTGCCCAATACTCTAGTCTCTAGCCACATGTGGATTTTGAGCACTTGAAATATATTTTGTGTGATTAAGAAAGTGAACCTATATTTTAATTACTTTTAAATTAAGTAATTATGTATGACTAATAGCCATCATGTACTGGTAGTGTAATGGCAGAGAGAGTAGTCATTTTGCACTTTTAGAGTTATTTTCTTGGCTTTCTGACACAGATATTTCTTACACATGGAATGTCCAGCCTTAGAAAATCTTACCCAGTCTAATAGATCTAGATCCCGATTTATCTTCTACAGGGTATCTTATTGCCTTTGAGTCTGAACTGATCCTCTTTTTCTTGTAACATTAAGTGAACGATGCCTCTGGCACTTAGAGCAGACTATTATGCATTGTAATTTATCTGCTTCACAAAAGTGTGAGTTTTCTCCGTAATCAGATTTAAAACTTTTTGAGGTCAGAACTCTAACATTTCTTTTGGATTCCTCTTGGCAACACAGCATATGCTGGGCACCTGTTTGTTGCTCTATAAATATTTATTGCATGGATAAATAAAGTAGGTTACATCAGGGAGTAGGGTGACTGGGCAGATGGTGCCCAAGTGACAAAAGTCCCACTTCTTCCTGCTAGAAGTGACGGCATATTTTGATAAATTTCCCGTAAGGTCCTAGAAAAGTCTCTGAGAACTAGAATATGCAGTTAGGGAGGCTGACAAGGAGAGAGCCAATTTAGTGGGACTTGTAATGTGTGGTTATACAATTGTTGTATGACACATACGAGGGCTTCTCTGATTTCCTCCCAGTATAAAATACACTTCAGCAGAACAGAATACTGGAGTGAAATCGTAAGCTTTCTCTCATGTGTGTAGAAAGCCACATGGTGGCTCCCACCACTAGTAATTTCAGATATGTGTAATAGTTCTGGTTTGACTTTTTACAAGTTCTTGAAATTGTTGGCTATGTTATTTATATATACTGTGTAGTCAAACTGTTAGTGTAAAGACTATTACTCCTGAACTTTCTAGAGCAGAGTGGGATAAGAAAACAAAATGATAAAGCAAAGAATACAAACAATGCAACACATTGCTAATGATTTTAAATCATCCTGACAAAAAGTTTCTGACTATCTCGTGAAATTCTTGATATGTTTGAAAAAATATACCATTTGAAGTAACAATACGGTATCACTAACATTTTTGAAAATAGTCAACAATGTTTAGAATTTGTTTATACATATGGCATGCATTTTAGATGTAACAGCCAGGAAAATCTCATTATTGTAGATTTCACTGGAATATCTCTGAGGTCCCTTCCAGCTTTAAAATGCTGAATATAATTCAGAATTTATGATAATTCGAACTAGGCTAGGCTGAAATTTACTTTTGTATGATCTATGAAGCAAGGATTTGCTAATAGTGTAAACAAGATTGCTTGAGGCTTTTAACCAAGCAGTTTTTAAGGATTTTAACACATTGTGTGATACAAATGGATCTAATTTCAAATGATTCCCACCTATTTATTAAAGCACACGATGAAAGTCTGTTAGTTAGAAGTGCTTTTATTAGCAGCTAAATGTAGAGTGTAAATTTGAAAATAATAAATCTGTATTTCTTATTAGAGTGTATAGTTTGTATTTTACTTAATTCTGTTTTGGTTCTCTAAGGGTAGAAGATATCAATGAAGGTTTTCTGTAATTAGAAATGATTACTTCAAATACAATTGCCTGTTTCATTAGTTTATTTTTCCCCTTCTTACTTTATGCATTCTTTATCACCTTGATCTATTTAAAAATATATTTATGAGGCACTGATATTTCACAAGCAATGTAATTACTCTTTGAGGAATAATTAAAAATCTAGAGCTTCTTAAATTTGGCTGTAATTCTGATATCTATTTAAAATTATTCAAGAGTACAATGGATTAATACTGAAACTGTAAGATTAGGTTGATTCCTGTAAAGCCTTAATTTTCTTCTTCAACATGTTGTCATTATAATTTGTTTCTCTTGATGTAAAAACAATTCTCTGTGTACACAAAGGCTAAGAAATATTCTGTGCTACACTATGGAACTAAGATTTTACTCTAAGTAACAGTTTGACAATTTACTTCACTTAAAAAGAGCAAAACTCTTTCTAAAGGCCTATAGAGATAATGCATATAGTATAATTTACAAAAATGAATATAAAAAGATTTACTTTATAAAATCTTATATAACATTTGGAATGAGAATTTGAAAATCATTGAATTTAAAACACAATGTAGGAAAAATTTGATATCACTTGCTGTATATTGACAAATCTAAAATACAAAATCATTTCTATTAGAAGATGTTTGTGTACAAATCTTTATGGTTTCCCTTCAAGGTATATTTTAAAAATACCATATTTTTATAGCATGTAGAACATCGATATTTTATAACGCCATTTTCTAGATTCTATAGTCCATGTTTCTACTAATGGAGAGTGATGCTACGATAATAACAGACACAATTCAATGTAAAACTTTTACATTCATAGTCCTTTGAACATATAAAAAACTTTAAAAACATGTATCATTGTATAATTTAGTTAAATAATATTCAGTAAATATCTAATGTGTTGCTTAAGCTGGCCTAAATCTTCGGTATTATCATATTTAATTCTCAGAAAAACCTATGAAGAACTGTGATTGTCTCCAAGTAACAAATGGGGAAATTGAGGCCTTGAAAAGGAGACAGTAACTTGCATAAGAGATTCACGCAGTTGAGAAAGCATTTGAATGTACATGTCTGACTCGAAAACTCTTACCCTTCAAGATTTTCTGAGTAAAGTATTTTAATTTATTTTCTCCTGGTGTCACTTACCCTAATCATCTTAATGCCTTAATATCTCCATACATTAAATACAAATGCCAATATTGTTGCTAAAGAATGAGATCTATTTTTCTAAAAGGCATGAAATTTCTCTATTAAAAAGGCAAAGAAAGCAGTTGAGGGCTTTAAACGTTTTCAGTAGTGATTTCACAAAACTTGAATACAGTTATTGACAAATTATTTTGCTCACCAATCTAAGTGGGTACTTTTGATATCCAATCTGGTTGCATCTATTTGTTTTGTCCCATCTATGTTTCAATGTTTAAACTTTCATCGGAAATTCTTTATACCAAGGAAATGATTTCTTATATCTCATTCAATTCAGGACTTCTGCTCCATGCCAATTGGTCTGAGATGGTAAGTTTTACTCATTACTTCTTACCATAAAAGAAGTGCAATGATGTAGAAAATATAATCTGTTGAAGAAATGTTTGTTGCTACAGATTCCCATATATGAGGCTTAAATTTTCGTGATCTCTAAATCCTTTTCTGTTTCATCTTTTTCATTTTGCTCCCTAAAATGAGTATTACTTCAGGTTTTGCAGTAAGTATCCTCCAAGTGCAGACAGCACCCAACTCAAAGCAATCTTGTTTTTATGAGACGCTACCATGTTTACCCCAATGCTATTTTGGTTGGGTGACCCCTAATAAGTGGAATTGCTAGGAATAATCAACACCAAATAAAACAGAAAGTTTATAATTGAACAAGAAATAAAATGTGACTAAATAAAATTAGACATAGTATAACATCTTATTGAAATATTCATCTACAACATTAGATCCAGGAAAATTTGTCTTAGTAGAATAACAACCAAAAACAAGCAATCAGAAAGTTTAAATATTAAAACATTTTGAAAGGGGCAAAACTATTAATCAGCTTTCTGTCACAAAATTTACATGGCAAATAAATGATCAAAATTAAAGTATTTTCATAAAAGAAAAATGACTAATTGACAAGAGGAAATTATTGAACTATAGTTTATAAGAAGTTGACCATGGGATTAAATTGGTTCACGGATTCACTCTAAATAATAACCTTCCAATAAAAGTTTATAAATATTTCAATCATGATAAAATATTTTATTTCATTAAAAATGATTTTATTTTCTTAGATAGCATCTTGCTCTGTCACCCAGGCTGGAGCCCAGTGGAATCATCATAGTTCACTGCAGCCTCAGCCTCCTGGGCTCAAGTGATCCTTCCACTTCAGACTCCCAAATGCAGGGATTACATGTGCCCTCCACCACACCCAGCTGATTTTTGTATTTTTTTGTAGAGATGGGGCCTTGCTATGTTGCCTAGGCTGGGACAAAATACTTGTTTTTATAGGCAGAGATTCAAAGTATCAAGAAGTGAAATTTAAGGCTCAAAATATTCCCCCATCAAAATGATGCTGTCAAAGCAGCAGGGTTGAAATATTTTGTGTTCTCAAATCTATTGTTTTCATTCCTAAATCTACTTGTGAAATGAATTTGATAATAAGATCTGTCCTAACTATCAACTCACAGGGTTTTTGTGAAGATCAAATAAGATGATAACTACAAAAGTACTTTGTTAAATTTGGAGTATTATTTAGTGGTACTTGTTATTTTGAACTGCCTGTTAAACATTCTTTGTTGAATGCATGACTGTACAAACCAAACTTATGACATTTTCCCAAAAAGTGAATCTCTCCCTAGGACTTGACCACCCTGTCAGTAATACTACGATTCTAACACTTCTTCAAAATTCAAGGGTTGAAACCTCCACATTTGTTTTCTTTTTATTAAGTTTTTTGAGTTGCCTTTAACTCCTTTTCTTCCATGATTACTGAATCCAAATAGAGCCAAATAGTCTAATCAACCAGACTGTATTTTATAACCAAATTGTGGTCACATCTCAACTGCTACTCAGTTACAACTTTATCTCATTTTTATAATAGACATATTTCTAAAAATGTGCAGAAATTGATTTTTTTTTACAAATGAAATTATATTCTATATACAATAAAGTCACTTTAAGGAGTTCTACTTTGAAATTCTCAGTAGAGTGAAAAGTTCATTATCACTCTAGGTTTTTCTATATGTTATGTCAGTAAAACATGACATGCAAATATTATTTTCCCTTTTCAAAGAAACTCTTGCAAAAGACATGCCAAATGTAGTTCATTGAAGATTCACTTCTCTGGCAAAGCTAGCAATTCAGTGACCCATTGAATTAGTCTCATTGTGGTTACGTGGTTTGGTTTTCTGCTTTATATTAAACCCCAAAGCTTTAAATAAATGAGTGTGATTATTTGAAAGTTTTAAACAATAGTAAAACAAGGGCAGAGAAGAAGGAAAGAAGAGTTATCCTGTAATTTATATTTGAGGCAGTGTGGATGACATTTAAGATATAACTGTAAGAAGCAAATTATAGTGACCATAACTCAGCTGCATGATCAATTTTATTTTCAGTGGGACTCGAAATAAAATAATATAACTCAGCAGAACAAATTCTGTTGCCCAGGATAACTGTTGAGAGTATTTGAATTCATTGCATGGGAAAGAGGCATCTTAAATTTTTTTAATGATAAAACTTTAAAAAATGGTAATCATGCATGTTATTAAAATTAATGCAATAGGGTCATCTTAAGCATTGACTTTCTTATGGTAGGAAGTTTTCATTTGAAGAGTTTCTTAGGATTATTTTGTCATCTCATGTATTTATTAAAAATTTCTAGCCAGGCACGGTGGCTTACACCTGTAATCCCAGCACTTGGAGAGGCTGAGGCAGGTGGATCTCCTGAGGTCAGAAGTTTGAGACTAGCCCGGCCAACACAGTGAAACCCCAACACTACTAAAAATATAAAAAATTAGCTGGGCATGGTGGTGGGTGCCTGTAATTCCAGCTACTAGGGAGGCTGAAGCAGGAGAATTGCTTGAACCTGGGAGGTGGAGGTTGCAGTGAGGGGAGATTCCGCCATTGCACTCCAGCCTGAGCGACAAGAGTGAAACATCATCTCAAAAAAAAACAAAAACAAAAAAACCTAAGAGTATCAATGAATCCACATGATACAATTATGGTCAACTTAAATGACATGGTCATGTTTCAGTCAAAGAGGCTAATTGTGCATGTAAGCTTTCCTAGTAACTACTGAAATTAGAAGCTGATAGACCCAGGTTTTAATTTGCCCATGTTTTAGGCATTTCTGTATGTCTACTATATTAGAAACCAAACCAAAATGTGGAAAATATTACAGTGTATGGTAGTATAATTCTTTAAATATTTTAATAAAATCTGAGACTGGCCATAAATAAAAATACAGTTCAAAGTATATGAAGACATATAGATTAACAGGACAAGCCATGTGTAATTAGGTTACAGCTTCTAAAATAAAATTGTATGGATTTCCACATATCTCAAGGAAGAAAAAACAAACAAAAAAATTAGAACAAAAATGTTGTATTACTCACCCAAAGCCGCTGTGGACCAAGTGGCATCAGAGTGGTACAAGCAGCACCTGGATCCTTAATGCCTAGACCAGGTGTGGAAAGAGACTAATTCACTGATTAATGACATTAATAGCTGAACTGGTCTTAAGAGATAACATACATTAGCATGTATTAGCATGTTGAGTCACACTGTTATTTTCAAACTGTAGGGTTGAAATAGATAGTGATGATAATGAAGTTAGCTTAGTCCCAGAAAAACACAGGTATTTTTTCAAAGTTTTATGACTAAAATTTTGTTGATATGTGTTTTTAAGTTTAAGTGATCAATTCTTCTATAGGGACTGTGTAGTCTGGATTTTTCAGATCAGTTTAGATTTCATAAAAATGTTCTTTTTAAAATAATGTTAAGGTTAAATAAATGTAATTTTCCCTTTTGGATTATTTTTGTGTAATTAAGATCACAAATGAGAAAGAAGAAAGAAAAGTCTATTATCAGACCACGTTTTGGTTTTAGGTCCAGAATACATGAATGTTTTATCCACAGCCTAATACCATGATATTTTCATTCATTATTGATATACATAATACCCCTTAAATATTGATGAAACTATAATCTCTAAGGTCCTGAGCTCTTGTTTTCTGTTTGTAAACAAGAAATGTTTAAAGTCTAAATTTGCCTAAACTGACTGGGCACAGTGGCTCACACCTGTAATCCCAGCATTTTGGGAGGCCAAAGTGGGAGGACCACTTGAGGCCAAGAATTCAAGACTAGCCTGGGTAACACGGTAAGACTCCAGTCTCTACTAAAAATTAGACAGGCGTGGTGGCATGCACCTGTAATCCCAGCTACTCAGGAGGCTGAGGTAGGAGAATCACTTGAACTCGGGAGGCGGAGGTTGCAATGCAATGAGCCAAAAAAAAAAAAAAAAAAGAAAGAAAAGAAAAAGAAAAAGAAGGTCTCCCAAAGTGGTAGGATTACAGGCATGAGCCACCATGCCTGGCTGCATGTTATAAAAAATTTACCAACTTCAATATGCTCACAATTCTTATTTACATACAATCACTTTCAATATTTTTTTCTTCTAATGTGACTTGAGATTCTCTTTCATTGATAGGACTTAATAATTCCAAAAATAAAGTCACATATTTTGAATTGTTTCAAATATGTGGGAGGACAAGTATATGGTAGAGGGGAAGAACTTCTAAAGTTGATACTTTATAAAATTCAATAAAATGATTCACACACAAACATATAATATGTAAACATCCTTATGAGTAGAATATTTCCGTATATCTTATATAGATGTTGAGCTATTTATTGACATGTATGTGGAGAGAACTAAGACAAGTTTCCTGGTGAACTATGTTGATATTAGGCGATTCCTATACATAATCATATTGCAGAAAAAGTGGGAAATAGGGGTGGAAGATGACCAATTATAATACCAAATTTACATAATAAAGACAGGATTTGATTGGCCAGTAATGTAGCACAGTTTTTTGCAGTATATTTTATTATGTTAACATTAAGATAAATGTATGACAAATAAAAAATTAAATAATATCAATAATTTATGTCCAACTCAACATTAAAATATGGTTGCCTTTAATAAAATACTATTTTATGATCCACTTATACAGACTTTCTGTATCCAAATCCTCCAGAAGATAGCAACTTGTCTTATGGAACAAAGCAATTTTAAAATCTTTCATACAAAATTTACAATAAAATAAAGCCAGCAGAATAATGATATAAATTATTAGATAACTATGAATATATATAGATATTTCATTACAGGTAGAGGCAGTTTGTGGGGACTTTAAACACAGAGATATTGAAGTCCAGGACAGGATTTTTGTATTTAGAGAAATGTTTGTTTTATGTGTGTGTGTTTTTTTATGATGGGAATAGAAGGAAAGTACTCAATAGACTAGGACCTCTAATATGAAATTTACCAGCAGTGTAAATAACTATTCCCAGAACAACTTTAGATCTAGAATTTAATGTCATATCATAAGAGCTTCTTTACTTTTGTAGGCATGTTATTATTTCCCCATATGTTGGACTTTCATATAGTCAGTTTCTTTTAGGAAGAATAATGCTATATTGTGTTATTTATATGTCAGAAGGAGATGGATACATTTAACTGATATTATGGAATAGATATATAATCACTATTGTCACCTATTTTAATGTACTTTTAAAAGAAAATTGATTTTATTATTTATAATATACATGAGTGCATTCTCTATTTCAAACCTGTAACATTGTGTGTGACCACTTATTATTATTCTGTTTATATAAATTATTTCTAAAAATTTATATATAGTTATTTAAATATTTGCCATTGTTTCTTTGAAAGAGCTGAATTTAGATTAATTTTTATTATGCTTTTGCTATCAATGTCTTGAATTTTATTTGTAGAGTACAAATGTGAAGTCCTGAATGAGCTTGAATTGTTACACTATATTTGCCATTAAATAGATTTTTTAAAAGAATAGGCTATGGGGAGACAATAAATATGCAGTATTATAAAATTATATTTTGCTTTTAACTTGAAATAAAAATTTAATGCTGGATGGTGGAAATGGTACCTGGAATGTTTCTCTCAACATTTTAACACATGAGACTCTTATCTGTTATAAATACTGGATTGTGGTTGTCACCAATTTTTGTGAAAGAGAAAAAGAGCATTGCATTAGCCAATGTTCTTTGCCAAGTTACACTATAAAGTATTATTGCATTTTGCAACCACTCACTGATACTAAAGCTTTGATTTTAAAGAAAAGCTTTAGATTCAGGATCACCAAAGATAAGGATTCTCAAATTTGGGGACATCGTATGAGGGAAGTTCAGGTAAGCAGTTTCTTTCTATTCTCATTCTTACTTTTGAAGAAAAAAATTTAGTCTTTGATATGCAAATATTCCTCTGACTTTTTTATTTTTAATTTATTTCTAGGATCCCTGTTTTTCTCTGAGATTAAACTCTATATTAATATGTTTTTATACTTTATTAAACTATTATTGAAACTGTATTCATACACTTAATATGAAATATTAAAATCAAAATCTCTTCCACTGAAGTAGAGAGCTGATTTAAATACCTAGCTATTCAGGAAACACACACGTGCAGAAATCACATTTTACTTAAAAAAACCCAATACATTTTGTAGATTTTTTTTTTTTTTTTTTGAGACGGAGTTTCACTCATGTTACCCAGGCTGGAGTGCAATGGCGTGATCTCGGCTCACTGCAACCTCCGCCTCCTGGGTTCAGGCAATTCTCCTGCCTCAGCCTCCTGAGTAGCTGGGATTACAGGCACGCACCACCATGCCCAGCTCATTTTTTGTATTTTTAGTAGAGACGGGGTTTCACCATGTTGACCAGGATGGTCTCGATCTCTTGACCTCGTGATCCACCCGCCTCGGCCTCCCAAAGTGCTGGGATTACAGGCTTGAGCCACCGCACCCGGCCATTTTGTAGATATTTTTTATATTTTGGTCCTGAATAATTTAAAGTCTGTTGATTTATTTGTTATATTAGTTGGTAGGCTGATCATGCCACACCTTATTCTAAGCATCCTTAAATAAGATTTATCAAGAACAATCATGGATGTAAAAGTAGAAGTACTTTTTCTTTAAGGGATTTCAAATCTAGCTGTAAAGTATTATGTATGGAAACTAAGAAGAAATATTTTGGGCGATGGTTCCCCAAACACAGCTTTTTTTAAAGGAGACATCCCTGCGCTAGGCCCTGATGGGAATTACTTCTTCCCAGGCTGCCATCTTCTGAATCAGGAATGGTTGGAATGAGGAATTCTTGATCTTAGAGAAACCAAATCACAGATTTCCCAGCAGCCAATTAGCTAGAATAAGGGATGAGTAAAGCAAGTAGATACATTTTTGAGTAATTATGTTAATGCCTCAAGAATCGACCTAGCTAATCAGACTTGCTATTCCTAACAGGCCATGAAAGCTGAGTTTTGACTAAGGTGCCTGTGTGGAATCACATCAAAAGTCAAGTTTTCAAGTAGCACAGAGCTAAAATAAACCAAAAGAGGTAGTTGATACTGGGAGAAAAAGAAACACTTGTGAGAAGTATGGCTGTCAAGTATGATTAGAGCACCAGGAAAAAAGGTTATTGAATTCTTGTTTCTAAAGTAGCTAGGGCTAACTAAAATTCAGAAAACACCCTTTACCTCCAGCCTCTGGTAAGGCTTTTCGGTGGTATCCTGATTCTGGATTTCCATGTGTTCCAGCTCCATCCTCAGTCAATTCTCTTAAGCTTGCTTGGATGTGTCTCTAGCCTATGCGATCAAATTAAAACTTGCCTAAAACAAAGAACTATTCAAACCCAAATAATGCAGGAAATAAGTGTTTAGGAGCTTTCTGAATACACTTGAAAAAAATCTGAGTTTGACAAATTAGAAATTTTGTACAGGTTAGTTTTGAGTGAATATAGAAACCAGGCTTCAGGATTTATGTTTTAAACTCTTTTCTCAAGTCACTGGTCAGTAAACTTTTTCTGTCAAAGGCCAGATGGTATTTTTTGGCATGGTAGGTAGTATAATCTTTGTCACAGCTACTCCACTCTACTGTTGTAGTGAAAATTATTCTTTTTAGATATTTTTAGCCATTAAATTATATATATCATTCAGCCCTAACAAAATCAAGCAGCAAATTCAACTTAATCCATGCATCATAGTTTGCCTGGCTTAAAAGCATGAGACTGGGATTCAAGATTTCTCTGTTCATCACTCATTCACAACTAGCTGACACTGCACAGGTAGCATTCCTTCTGGACCTTGATATTCTTTTTTATGGTGGGACAATTGGATTATATGCACTTACAGACAAACCCCATCCCTCTAAATGCTAAACTTATTTTCTCTCTCTCACTCTCTCTCTATATTTTTTTCTTTCTTTTCTTTTCCTTTTTTTTTTGTGAGACAGGATCTCAGGATCTCATTGTTTCACCCAGGCTGGAGGGCAGCTGATCACAGCTCACTGCAGATTTCACTTTCTTGGCTCAAGGGATCCTCCTACTTCAGCCTCCTGAGTAGCTGGGACTACAGACACATAATCACCACAGCCAGATATTTGTCTTTGTGTTTTTTGTAGAGATGAGGTTTTGCTGTGTTGCCCAGGCTGGTCTGAAACTCCTGGGTTCAAGCAATCTGCCTGTCCTGACCTCCCAGAGTTCTGGGATTACAGGAGTGAGCCATTGCACCTGACCTTACATGTTGATTAAATCATTATAAAAGTTGATTATTTCATGCTTTAAAACTTATATCTCCATATTTTGTGTTAATTTCTGTAAAAATTCTACTCTTTTTTGTAATTATGAAATAAATGGAAACACAAACAAAAATTTACCCAGCCAAGGTATTTTGTAAGCATAAAATGTATTTGTGTCTATTTTATAAAGCAGGTTCTGGCCTCTGCTTTCATTATCTCTAGGGTTAAGTAGTGATATTCTGACAGTAAGTCCTTCAGTTTCTGTTTATTATTTGTAGCTCTGCATCAAGTGTACTCATCAACTGATGTTTTTAGGGGGTAGACACGTTAAACCTTCAAAATTTCTATGTTTATTCAGGTGCCCATAGTGGATACCAAAAACCAGAAAGCAATTAGGATTTAAAGACTTCAATCAGTTTTTCTGTGGGGCTGAGGGTAAGTTTTTCATTATTGTAAGAGCAAGTTGAGTGCCAAAGATAGCAAGATAGTTAATATTTTCAAAGCTTTCTGTGTAGTTGTCACTTCTAAGTTATCATAGTTTAGCTTACAATATGTAGAGAACTGAGAATGACTGAGAGTACTGAGAATTTAACCTTGATGACTGCTTAACACATGATTTCTTTTCAAAACTAGACCCTTATAATCACACAGTTTATGCCATGATTTGAAATCTCAATTTCATATTGTTACTGTATTTTTATTTTCATCCTAATTATGAAATATACTATGTTTCTCTATTTTCACTCTATAAACATTTCTTAGTATTATTCTGTGTTTAATTTAAAAAACAACCTGGGCTGGCCATGGTGGCTCATGTCTGTATTCCAGCACTTTGGGAGGCTGAGATGGGCAGGTCATCTGATGTCAGGAGTTCGAGACAAGCCTGGCCAACATGGCAAAACTTTGTCTCTGTTAAAAATATAAATATTAGCCAGGTGTGGTGGCACACACCTGTAATCCCAGCTACTCAGGAGGCTGAGGCAGGAAAATCGCTTCAACCCAGGAAGTGGAGGTTGCAGCGAGCTGAGACTGCACCATTGCACTCCAGCCTGGGCAATAAGAACAAAACTCTGTCTCAAAAAAAAAAAAAAAAAAAAAAAAAAAAAAAAAAAAGGCGACCCGGAAAACAAATTATTATGTTAACATTTAAAATGTAAAGGTGTTCTCACTTTAGAGTTCAAGGAAACTGGTTGGAATTTGTTTTGTAGGCTTATAAATGGCATTTACCTTCAGTAAGAATTGACTCAATCAAGAAACGTGGTGACATAGATGAAGTTAAGCCTGGGCATTTTGTTCATCACCCAATACGTTTTTAGGGACCTAGATGTCCGCGCTGGGTATCCATTCACCTCTCTTTTCATCATGGGATTCAAACCCCAGAGCTTTTCTGTCTTCCTTTTCTCTCTCTGATTCTACTCCTTACACCCTGTTCTGCTCTATATTAATCTACTAACCTATGGACTATATGCATTAACATTTGTATTAGAATAGGAACTTTTTCAGAATCAATAGACTATCTCCACTGGGAGTAGAGGTGATAGCCAAAGTAGGTGGCCTTAAGCCCATTTTGCCTGTACATGGAGTAGCTCTGCTGGGTCCACATTACAATATCTCATTTTTATTTTAATCCCAAAATCAACTTCATTCATTTATAAAAAAGAATTATATGAAGATCATGTGGTTGTTGAAGACAAACTAAGGAGTCCTCAATATAAGTGTGAAAGTGAAAAGGATGAGATATTCTCAGTACTGAAATCCTTCTTGCTCCTACGATGCTGACCACTATATTAGAGAATTCACTAAAAAATGAATTATGGTGTATGCTTTCCAGTCACTGCTGTTTGGTAGGAAATGCAGATACAAGTAAATAATTGCAATAAGATATTTAAAATGCTATAATTTGAGGTACTAGATACAGAGATGACACAAAGAAAGAAGTGGCTAAATCTGTTGGTTAGGGGAGACAAGACTTCATAGTAGACCACCTAGCTAGATTTTGAAAAATGAAGTTTATGGATGAAGAAAGCAATGAGAAGTTTTATGCCAAGATGTGGTGGCATGAAACACATTTGCCTTCTATTTTGAATAAAGAACTGGTCTTGCAAAGACGTGAAGTCAATAGAAAATCAATTTTCACAAAGGTAGTAGCTACCTCCAATATTCCAGGGATAGTAGCACTGAATCAAACTTCAATACACAGCCATCAGTGACATTGATAGTGGGCAGTGATATACTTATTGGATCAATTAAATGGTATAATTACAGCTACTGCTCTGTCTACCTCTTTTCATTTTGTCCTGCCATTTTTAGAGCCTCACTCCAGTCTTCCAGATTATTCCCTTAGTTACCCAATTTCCTTTCAATAGTGTGTTTTCATTTTTGCTTAACATAGCAATAGTTTCTATAGCACCTAGATACTCTGGCTCTTGCAGCAGTAAAGAACAGGAGTCTTGAATTTTGTGGTTGTTTTTTTCAGAGGTAGAGCAGTTCAGAGTGATGCACTTTTGTGCGTTGCACTTAAAGACAGTAGATATGGAAATACTGGGGTTGAGATTTGTGGGACTAGGGTGTTGGGTAAATTATGCATGTGAACTTTGGAATTACTTATGACCATGACTGTATTGGGGATAATAAGGGTTTGATTTTTTTCTTTCTTTTTTTTTTTTTTTTTTTTTTTTTTTTTTTTTTTATTGTGGTTTTTTTTTTTTTTTTTTTTTTTTTTTTTTAGATGAAGTCTCGCTCTTGTCACCCAGGCTGGAGTGCAGTGGTACAATCTCAGCTCACTGCAACCTCCACCTCCCAGGTTCACGCAAGTCTCTGGCCTGAGCTTCCTGAGTAGCCGAAACTACAGGGGACCGACACCACGTGTGGCTAATTTTTGTATTTTTATTAGAGATGGGGTTTTGCCATGTTGACCAGGCTGGTCTTGAACTCCTGACCTCTGTGATCCACCCACCTTGGACTCTCAAAGTGCTTGGATTACAGGTGTGATCTGGCAGAGGTTTGGTGTTTTTAATTAATTTGGGTATTTGGCTGTATTAGTCTGTTCTTATGCTGCTAATAAAGACATACCCGAGACCGGTAATTTATAAAGGAAAAAGGTTTAATGAACTCAAAATTCAACATGGCTGGGAAAGCCTTACAATCATGGTAGAAGACGAAGGAAGAGCAAAGTGACTTCTTACAGGGCAGCAGGCAAGAAAGCTTGAGCAGGGGAACTCCTGCAGGAGAACAGCACAGGAAAGACCCACCCCCATGATCCAGTTACCTCCCACCAGGTCCCTCCCATGCCGTGGGAATTATGGGAGCTAAAATTAAAGATGAGATTTTGGTAGGCATATAGCCAAACCTTATCATTCTGCCTCAGTCCCTCCCAAATCTCATGTCCTCAGATTTCAAAACCAATCATACCTTTCCAACTGTTCCCCAAAGTCTTTTTTTTTTTTTTTTTTTTTNTTTTTTGAGATAAAGTCTCGCTCTGTTGCCCAGGCTGGAATGCTGTGGCGTGAAATCTTGCCTCACTGCAACCTCTGCCTGCTAGTTTCAAGCAATTCTACTGCCTCAACTTCCTGAGTAGCTGAGACTACAGATGTGTGCCACATGCCTGGCTAATTTTTTGTATTATTAGTAGAGATAGCGTTTCACCATGTTGGTCAGGCTGGTCTCAAACTCTTGACCTTGTGATCTGCCTGCCTCGGACTCCCAAATTACTGGGATTACAGGCATGAGACACGATGCTCAGCCCCAAAGTTTTAACGCATTTCAGCATTAACTAAAAAGTCCACTGTCCAAAGTCTCATCAGAGACAATGCAAGTCCCTTCTGCCTATGAGCCTGTAAAATCAAAAGCAAGTCATTTACTTCTCAGATACAAGGGTGGTACAGACATTGGGTAAATATATCCATTTCAAATGGGAGAAATTGGCCAAAACAAAGGAGCTACAGGCTCCATGCAAAGCCTAAATCCAGTAGGGCAGTCATTAAAACTTAAAGTTCCAAAATGATCTCCTTTGACTTCATGTCTCACATCCAGGGCACACTGAAGCAAAAGAAGCTCCCATGGCCTTGGTAAGCTCCACCTCTGTGGCTTTGCAAGATACAGCTCTCCTCCTGACTGCTTTCTTGAACTGGCCTTGAGTGTCTGCAGCTTTTCCAGGCTCATGGTACAAGATGCTGGTGGATCTACCATTCTGGAGTCTGGAGGACCATGGCCCTCTTCTCACAGATCCACTAGGCAGTGCACCAGTGGGGACTCTGTGTGGGGGCTCCCACCATACATTTTCTTTCTGCACTGTCCTAGCAGAGATTCTCCATGAAGGTTTCGCCCTTGCAGTACACTTTTTTCTGGACATCCATACATCCTCTGAAATCTAGGAGGAGGTTACCAAATCTCAATTCTCAACTTCTATGAATGCGCAGGCTCAACACCACGTGGAAGCTTCCAAGGCTTGGGGCTTGCACCCTCTAAAGCCACAGCCTGAGCCATATCTCATTTAGACATGGCTGGTGCTGAAGCAGCCAGGATGCAGGGCACCAAGTCTTAGGGCTGCATACAGTAGTGGGGTCCTGGATCCAGCCCAGGAAACCATATATTATTTCCTCCTAGGCCTCTGGGCCTTTGATGTGAGGGGTTGCCATGAAGATTGCTGACATGCCCTGCAGATGCTTTCCCCATTATCTTGGCTGTTGGCATTTGGCTCCTTGTTACTTAGGCAAATTTTTTGCAGCCAGCTTGAATTTCTCCCCAGAACATGGCTTTTTCTTTTCTACTGCATCATCAGATGCAAATTTTTCTAACTTTTATGCTCTGCTTCCTCTTGAACACTTTGCCACTTAGAAATTTCTTCCCCCAGATACCCCAAATCATCTGTCTCAAGTTCAATGTTCCACAGATCTCTAGGGGAAGAACAACATGCCACCAGTCTCTTTGTATAGCGAGAGTGACCATTAATCCAGTTCTGAAGAAGTTCCTCATCTCCGTCTGAGACTACCTCAGTATTGCATGCTTTGTCAGCCTGGACTTTATTTTCCATATTACAATCAGCATTTTGGTCTCAGCCATTCCATTCAACAAATCTCTAGAAAGTTCCAAACCTTCCCACATCTTTCTGTCTTCTGAGCTCTCCAAGTCTCTATGAAGTTTCAAAATTCCCCACATTTTCCTATCTTCTTCAAAGCCCTCTCAACTGTTCTAATCTCTGCCTATTGTGTAGTTCTAAAGTCGATTCCACATTTCAGATATCTTTACAGCAGTGCCTCACTACCTGGTACCAATTTACTGTATTAGTCTGTTTTCATGTTGCTAGTAATGACATACCTGAGACTGGGTCATTTATAAAGGAAAGATATTTAATGGACTGACAGTTCCATATGGCTGGGGAGGCCTCACAATTATGGCAAAAGGTTAAGAAAGAGCAAAGGGACATCTTACATTATGGCAGTCAAGAGAGCATTTGCAGGGGAACTCCCCTTTATTTATTTTTATTTTTTATTTTTTGGGACAGTCTCTGTCTCCTAGGCTGGAGTGCAATGTCACAATCTTGGCTCACTGCAACATGTTTCCCAGGTTCAAGCAATTCTCCTGCCTCAGCCTCCTGAGTAGCTGGGACGACAGGCATGTGCCACCACATACAGCTATTTTTTTTTTGTTTTGTATTTTTAGTAGAGACAGGGTTTCCATGTTAATCAGGCTGGTCTCAAACTTCTGACCTCAAATGATTCACCCATCTTGGCCTCCCAACGTGCTGGGATTGTAGGCTTGAGCCACTGTGCCTGGCCTTCCCTTTATAAAATCATCAGATCTTGTGAAATTTATTCACTATCATGAGAACCTTAAGGGAAAGACTCTCCCCCATGATTCAATTACCTCCCACGGGGTCCCTCCCATGACATGTGGGAATTATAGGAGCTACAATTCAAGAAGAGATTTGGGTGGGGACCCAGCCAAACCATATCAATGACCAAGAGGGTAATAAATGGCAGATAAAGATGTTGAGAGTATGTAGCCAGGTGTCATGAGCCTAAAAAAAATTGCAAGCGAGTGACATTATGGTATAAAAAGAAAAAAATTAGGAACTAAGATGACTATCAACTTTCTTCCCAGCCCTTATGGTGTTTTGGACATTTGAGAAAGCTATAGAAAAGTATATGAATGATTTTTGAAGATGTAAAAGATGCAGAAAAAATTGTCTATAAGGAAATGGGATTTCAGAGGCCCAGAGGAAGAGTTAAGAAGGCAGCAATAGAGAATTAGTTGGTGAACACTGTAGAATTATGTGAGATTAAGAAATAAAAGGTGATAGATTATAGAAACTGACTTTACTTGGCCAATATCCTTGGATCTCAAGGATGGGCAGCATGGCAGGATAGAATTTTGGATAGAATTCTGGTAGAAAGATGTTTCTATGTTGGGACTGGAAACTATAAATGGTGAGGAGTTGCATATAGAGCCTCTTACCAGTCAGCAGTGTTGCAATTTTCGGACACCTCGAGAGAATATTAATAAATGTTTGTTTTGATTTTTCTGATTAGCTTAGCTTTAGGCCAGGCTTTCTCAACCTTGACACTATTGACATTTTAGCCTGATAATTCTTTGTTGTAAGAAGACTGTCGTTTGCACTGTAGAACAAACAGCAGCAAACCTGGCCTTTACCCACTAGTTGCCAATGCACCGTCCTCTCAGATGTGACAATTTCAGATGTCTCCAGATATTGCCAAATGTCCCAGATTGTAAACCAATGGACTAAGCTCTTCTACAGTTTTGCAGAGCAGAATGGAATGGTATTAAATCTGAAATATTAATGGCAACTTTTATTAAAACTTCTTGGCTTAGCAGAGGAATTGTATATTGGAATAGTAACATTCCAATACTAAAATATTCCAATTACTGAAAATTACTTTTCAGGAACATGTGGAAGTGTAATTTTAAAAAAATTCTAACAATTTCTTGTTGTGTACAGAATAAATTCCAGATTTAGCACATTAGTGAAATTTTTTCCCCAGTTAGTTCTGCTCTTCAGCTCTACTTCCACATTTGCCTTTCTGTCAACCTTCCATTTACGGTATTTCCCCCAAATAGTTTTTAAAATTTCTCATTTTACTTTTGCTCATACTTTTGGCTGCATATTTCTCTACCATAGTTTTCCAAAGAAATCTAGGATTCAAGGCACATCCCAAATGACATCTCTGTCCTGAATCCTTCTCCAGTTCCATTGATAGGATTTAATATCATCCACTCCTGCATTGAGGTGGTACATTGTAATTTTATACTGTTTATTGCATTCTACATTTTTAATGATGATACAATTTTTTCCCCGTGGAATGCAATAACTCCCTATAAAGTGCAGATCCAGTTCTTTAATTTCAGAAAGTTTTCTTGTATTATATTATTGAAAACTTCTTCTGTTCCATTTGTTGAGTTGCTTACTCAAGACAACCATTAATATTTAGGTTGGATCATGTTTGTACTCCATGTCTTTATTGTCTTTCTAACTAGATTTTTAATGAATTTACTATGATTATATTGAGTGCTTTTCCTAGGTTTCACTTTGCATTTTGGCTTTGTCTAGCCTGTTTTCAATTTATAAAAAAAGTTTATTGCATCTAAATGGTACTAGTTTTATGTATGTATGAAAAATAAAAAATATTTTTAAAAAATCCAAATGCATTTTTTTATCCTCAGCCCAAAAGTAAAAACCTTAAACAACTTTCCTCTATTTTTAAAAATTTAATTACAAGACTGTTTTCTTCAATTTGTATTCTTAGCTTTACAGCTACCCTCTAATCTTATTCTGTATTTTAATAATTTTATCTCTGGATTTAAAAAATCAAATTTGTGATCTGATTAAGTAATGGTACAGAAGAAAGTATTCATGGAGAATTCTCATTATCTTTAGCTATATTTTTCCCCATTATTTCTCAACATTTCTTTTTTTTCTCTTCCCCTCCTCCAACTCTTTGCCTTTTCCCTCCTCTTTCTTCTTTCCCTTTTGACTGTTATAGCTTACATATCTGACATTTCTTTTAACTGCTCTTGTTTAACATGGTCAGAGCCAAAACTCTATTTGACTTGCTTCTCACCATGTTTGAGACATTTTTGCCTTTCAAATGACTTAGTATTGCATGCTTAACCTATTTTTCTGAAGCCTAAGGGCATGGCAGGATGCTTGGTTATTATCTGAAGCCATGTACAATTTGTTTGAAGAACTCAACTCCCTCCTCAATCTCTCTCTTCTGAGATTTCATTAATCTTCTGAGATACACCCATGCCACTTAGTTGGGAATCTTACCCCTTTGGGAGAGTTGAGAGAGAAACATCAGCCCTTCAATCTGTTTCTCCATAAAATGAAGTATTAGTAAAATTTCCCAGGACTCTGTCTTTGTCTTTTTGCCATTTTTTTTCCCCTCTGATCTGCTTCTTGGTTGAGTTGAAATAAAAGAGGTCCATTTAGAATTATGTCCAGCCACAAAGCAATCTATTGTGTCCTTCAGTGGATACTACTTTCTAAACAGCTTTATTAAAGTTTGATTGATATTCAATAGAACTGCAAATATTTAAAGAATATAATTTGATAAGTTTGGTATATGTGTATAGCCATGAAGCCATCACCATAATTAAGATAATTATCTATATATCTGTCAGTGCCCCAAATTTTCCATGCCCTTTTGTGACCTCTTCTTTCTACCTTCCCTGATATCCTTCCCTTCCTCCTATTCCAAAACAACCACTGTCACTATAGATTAGTTTGTATTTACTAGATTTTTATAAATAGAATCACACAGAATGCACTCTTTTCTATTTGGCTTCTTTAACTCAGCATGAGTATTTTGAGATTCATGGATGTTGTAGTATGTATTAATAGTTTATTCTTTTGTATTGCTAAGTAGTATTCCATTGTTCGGATATTCCAGAATTCAATTATTCATTCACATGTTTGATTTGGGTCTTTTTTTAAATATCTTGAATTTATCTGCATAACTTTTGAAACATGTGAAAGGTGGATTTTTCTCTTCTTTATAGATTTTATTTTTCTGCTATATTAAATACCTTTATAATTTTTTGTTGACTGACAGTCACTGTGGATTTTACTTTATTGAGCGCTGGATCTTTTTGTATGTCTATACTTATTCTTGAGCTTTGTTCTGGGACACAGGTTATTTTTGAGATATTTTATATATTCATGCCTTGCATTCTAACTTTGTTATGTGAGACTGGGAATAGCGCTTAGTCTATAGCCTATTATTCCCCACCAATGAGGTGAGACCCTCTATGTATTTTACTCTATTCTTTATGAATTATGAGGTTTTTCAATCTGACTAGTAGAAACACACACTATATCCGGCTCTGTAAAGTGTAAATTTTCCCCCAGGTTTGGGAAGTTTTCTTACATGCATGGGCTGATGGAGACATCTGGAGGTCATCAGAGTTGCCTCTGGATGCAGCTCTTTTCTTTTTGATACTCTGTCCATAGATGTTTAGCCTCCTTGGTCTCGTTCTCTGGACTACCAACTCAATTTGCTAAACTTATAGTTTCTGGTGGGATCTGGCTGGGTTCTATGCAGCATCTGGAATATGCTTTCAAGGTAGCATGTTGAGCCAATTCCTGGGCTTACTTTATTTGCTTTTCATCTCTCTGGGATCACTGAAATTTGTTGCTTCAAGTCCAGTGACTTAAAATCTGATATTTTATATATTTTAATCAGTGTTTTTGGTTGTTCATCCAGATGTAAAAGGAATAGTTTGGTTTTCTCTGGAGAGTATAGGATCAATTGTGTCCTTCCCAATGTTTTGTTGCAGTTAGCAAAATTTTTATTTAATATCAACATTAAAAAACTTATAGCTATTATTGGAGTGCAATTCCATGATTTGCTTTTTATTTAATATGTATACTGTAATGTTTTTATTTAATTACACATCTGTTTTATTACTAGATTTTATACTCCTAATGTCATCTAAGACAGCTTAAAATCTGGAAAAGATTGACTTGAATTCCTATTCAAAATCTTTTAAGACATCCAATTCTCTTTGCCTCAGACCTATGCATTAGTGCACCAAGATTGAAACTGTACCTGTGTATGAAGAGAAAAAAGGCAGGAAAGAAGCAAGTAAGAAAGGAAGGAAGGAAGAAGAGAGGTAGACAGGGAAAGAGAGGAGGCTTAATCTTCTAAAACCAGTGTGGAAAGACCTTAATTTTAAAGCCCAGTTGAGGAAACTGACATCTATGAAGAGAATGTCAATATAAAGAGTTCAGGGCTAAAAGAAGATTACACCTAAGGTATTATTGGAGCTGAAAGGAGGGAATCTGGTGTTTTTATTCTAGGTGAAGAAAGATGGGACTGGCATAAAATTATAAACCACATATATATAGAGAGAGTTTTTATTTTTATTTGCGCAGTGCTTTTACTCTCCTTCCTTTGAATTACAGATTGCAGTTCTTGGATCAAAAGCACAAAATAATCAATCTATCCTACTCTCCTCGGCCACATGGTTGTCCTGTGGAGGTAGCGAGATTGAAGATGAGTGAGGACTTTTCATATAAAAGAAGTGAATCTACTCCTCTTTATTCCAGAACTTTAAGCCTTCAGCAGACACATGGAAACCAATGGCAATTAGTATCGGTGCTGGGTCATTTGTGGTCAGCTCTCTAAAGAGATAGTTATTATCTTCCAAGGGCTTTACATTAATTAATCTAGAACCCATTCAGTGAGTTCCATTTTTACTTAACTAGCTTCTATTTCCATTTACTTAAAACTAAAGAAACTTTTCTAGGAGAAGTTATGAGCAGTTTGGTATTATGAGCAGACAAAGTTGTATATTGATGAAAACTGAAGCTAACTAGGTGAGTGGGGCCAGGTCATAGAGGGCTTTCTTTTTCATGTTACATGCTTGCTCTTTATTTTGTAGCTTGCAGAATTTTAGGAAATAAAATGAAGCCTCTGTCAAATTTTAGTTTTTGATCAATCATTCTGACAGCAGTATTAAAGATAGATTTGAAGAGAATAAACCTTGAGAGAGAATGATCAATTAGATTCTATTTAAGCTAGAAGACATTGAAGACCTAAACAAGTATATTAGTTTTCTATTGCTGCTTAAACAAATTATCACAAACTTAGTGAGTCATAACAACACAAATTTATTATCTTATAGTTCATAAGCCAGAAGGCTAACATACATCTCACTGAGTTAAAAATCAAGGGGCCATCACAAACCATGCAAGCAAGATGGTAGAGTAAAATATTTAGATATTGAAATAAAAACAGCCACCAGCTTAAAAATTTTGTTTTAAGTGTAATTAACTTTTAAAAGGAAAGAATAAACGAAAATATTCTCAGGAAAATAAAAATAGGAAATATGTCATCAGTACCCCTGCCTTGCAAGAAATGTTAAAAGTTCTAGAAAGAGAGGGAAAATGACACTGCTAAAAATCTAGGACCTATATTAAAAAATGAAGAGGATTAAGAAAGGAATGACAAAAGGTAAAATAAACATTTTTAGTTTTCTTATTCTTAATTGGTGTTATTGAAAACTGGGTTCGAAATAATAATAGGAATGATGTGTTGAATGATTATAGCTTATGGGCAAGTAAAATAAATAACAGGAATATTAAAATAAGTGGAAAAAGAAAAAATATGTTACAATAATCTACATCACACATTAATATACTGTTATTTGAATGTGTACTTATATTAACTGTAAATATATACTGCAAAAGCTATAAAGACCACTACAAATAATATTTAAAAGAATGATAATATTCTAAGAAAAGAGAGCACTTGGAATAATATAAAATGCTCAGATAAGGGAATATAAAAAAGAAGCAAAAAACAAGTGCAATGACTGTTTTGATGGTGACTAATATGGTAGATATTAATTCATCTATATCAACAATTACTCCCAATGTAAATGGCCTGAATACATTAATTAAAAGACAGATATTGACCAAGAAATTAAAAAAGAAGATTTAACTATACGTTATCAACAAGAAATGCAATTTATAAACACAAGATACATTAAAAGTAAAAGGAAGGCTGGGCGCGGTGGCTCACGCCTATAATCCCAGCACTTTGGGAGGCCGAGGCGGGCAGATCACGAGGTTAAGAGATAGAGATCATCCTGGTCTACATGGTGAAATTCCGTCTCTACTAAAAATACAAAAATTAGCTGAGCATGGTGGCGCACACCTGTAGTCCCAGCTACCGGGGAGGCTGAGGCAGGAGAATTGCTTGAACCCAGGAGGCGGATGTTGCGGTGAGCCGAGATGGCACCATTGCACTCCAGCCTGGGTAACAAGAGCAAAACTCCGTCCAAAAAAAAAAAAAAAAAAAGAAAAAAAAAAAAAAAAAAAAAAAAAAAAAAAAGAAAAAGAAGGAAAAAGATATACCCTGCTAACACAAATCAAAAGAAAGCTGGAGTAGCACTATTGATTTCAGGAAAAGCAGACTTAAGAACAAAGAAAATTTTTAGGAATTAAGAAGGATATTACATAATGATAAGGGGTCAATTCAACAAGAAGTCATAGCAATCTTTAATAGGCATTCTCTTACCAAGAGAGCCTGAAAATATAAAAGGCAAAAATGGAAAGATCTGCAATGAGAAATAGACAAATTCATTACTAAAGTTGGAGGCTTCATCATCCATCTAACTGTAATTAACAGATACAGCAGGCAGAAAATTAGTAAGGACATAATTGAACTGAACAGCACCATCAATCAAGTGGCTCTAATTGACATTTATAGAATATTTCATTTAACAACAGCAGAATGCACACATTTTTCAAGGACACATGGAACATTCGCCAAGACAGACTGCATTTGAGGTTACAAAATGCACATCGACAAATTTAAAAGATTAGAAATCGTATAAAGTATGTTCTTAAAACACAATGGAATTAAACTAAAATCTAATAGATAGATAGCTGTGAAATCTTATTTGGAGGTTACACAACAAACTTTTAAATAACACATTGTTCTGAAAAATAAATTTCAAAAATCTTTAAAAATATTTTGAATTCAATCAACAAGAAAAATCTGAGAAGTGCAACAAAAGCAGTACTAAGAGGGAAATTTATAGCATTAAATGAATGTATTAAACAAGAAGAAATACCTAAAATCAATAATCTAAGCCTTCATCTTCAGAAAATAGAGAAAAAAGAACAATTATCAATGAAGTTGAAAATAGAAAAACAATAGGTGGTATCAATGAAGCCAAAAGATGGTTCTTGGAAAAGGTCAATGAAATTGAAAAATCTCTAGCCAGGCTAACCAAAGAAACCATACAGATGACACAAATTACTAATATAAAAAATGAAAGAAGAGTCATTATTACTAATCTTATGGACATTAGCAAGATAATAATAGAATATTATGAATGACACTAATGGCCCACAAATTTGATAACTTAAGTGACATGGACCAATTTTTTGATAGACAAAATATTTAACCCACAACAAGGTAAAATAGATAATCTGAATATGTGCACATCCATTAAAAACATATTATCCATAATTCATAAGCTTTCAAAATGGAAAGCACCAGGCTCAGATGGTTTCCCTCATAAATGCTACAGAACATTTAAGAAAGAAATGACACAAATTTTATATAGCCTACTTTAGAAAATGGAAGCAGAATGAACAATTCCTAATTTATTAGCACCAACTTTAACCTTATTAACTATAAATAACACAAAAGGAAAACATAGACTGAAATATCTCATGAACTTTAACATCTTCAACCACATATTAGCAAATCAAATCCAATAATCTAAAAAGAAAATTATAAACTATGATTAAATATAATCTTCTCCAGGTATTTATGACTGACTCAGCATTTGAAAATCAATTAATGCAATCAATCACATCAATGGTCCAAAGAAAACTCACATGATTATATCAATAGATGCAGAGACAAACTGACAAAGTTTAACATTCTTTTTTGATACAAACTCTCAGCAAACTAGGAATAGAAGCAAATTTCTTTAACTGAATAAAGAAAATTTACAAAAAACTTGTAGCTGATATCATATTTGATGGGGAGAACCTAGATGCTTCATTTTTAAACTTAGAGTTAATGTCACATTTAATGGTGAGAACCTAGATGCTTTGCTTTTTCTCAAAGATTGAGAAAAAGCCAGACATGTCTATTCTCACTACTGTTATTCAACATCATACTGAAAGCCTGAGCCAATTCAGTAAGATGGGAAAAGGAGATTAAAGTATATGATTGGGAAAGAAGAAATAAAATTGTATGCTTGCAGTTAACATAACCGCCTATGTAGAAATTCACCCCAAATTACCGAAAATCCCATCCTGGAACTAGTAAGTGAATATAGCAAAGCTGCAGTATGCAAGATTAATATACAAAAGTCAATTGCTTTACTGTATACCAGCATAAAAAAATTGCAATTTGCAATTAAAAACATAATACCATTTTATTAGCACCAAAAAGTAAAATTTTGACATATAAACCTATATTAGTCTGTTCCCACATTGCTATAAAGAAATATCTGAGGCTGGGTACTTTATAAAGAAAAAAGGTTTAATTTGCTGAAGGTTCTGCAGGCTGTACAGGAAGCATGATGCTGGTATCTGCTTGGCTTCTGGGAAGGCCTCAGGAAACTTACAATCACGGTAGAAAGTAAAGGGGGAGCAGGCACATCACATGGTAAAAGCAAGAGCAAGAGAGGGAGGGGAGAAGTGCTACACACTTTTAAGTAATCATATCTCACAAGACCTCATTCACTATCACAAGGACAGTACCAAAAAGATGATACAAAACCATTTATGAGAAATTCACCCACATGATCCACTCACCTCCCACCAGGCCCACCTCCAACATTAGGGATTATAATCCAACATGAGATTTGGGTGGGGGCATAGTCACTGGAGTTCTTGCATTGGTTCTTTCTCATCTGTGCGTATGGGTGGGTGTTCCTTTAACTGCAGTGTAGATTGAATATAGTCAGTAGATTTTTCTGGGTGTTTTCACAGGATGAAGGCTTTGTGCAGGGTTTTTATTTGTAGCTCACATCTTGTCTTTGGTTTCACAGAGGGCTATGTTAGTAAGATTTTTGGCATTTAAACTTTGGGATGTGATTCAGTAGGTGGCACCTACGCAGAGTCGTCTGTTGGTAGATTCCTGCTGACTTGTGTGGCTCCCTTATGTTTCTTCACAGCCCTAGCTCTCAATGCTCTGAAAGTATGGGCTCCTCTCCCACTTGAGTGCTGGCTGTTGATCATGAATTTGCACTCCTGGGCTGCCCACGGCACCTCTGGGGTAATGTTTCCTCTCCAACTTTGAGGCAGCAGAGTAAAAGACTTTAGTACTAATTGTGCCAATGGTCTTTTACTTGTCTCCTGGGGACTCCACCCCAGAGAGATGCAGGTCAGCCATCACTCAGTGTAATCAGCTTGGGATGAGGGGAATTTGTTCTGTGAGACCAGGCTATAGGTTCACTGCCTGGTGATGAGCTGGGAAGGTGGGTTGGATCTGTATGAGATGAACTGGCCTCCTCTCCTGATTTAAGCAATTCCTATCAAAATCTCAGTCTTTTTTTTTTTTGGATATTGGTAAACTGATCCTAAAATTTATTTCCAAAAGTAACAAACTCTGAATAGCCAGTTCAATACTGAAGAAAATAAAAGTAGGAGGACAGACAGTACTCAACTGCAAGACTTACTATAAAGCTATAATAATCAAGACACTGTGGTATTGGTGAAAGAATAGACAAGTGGATCAATGCAGCAGACTGGTTAGCCCCCAAATAAACACACACAAATGTAGTCAACTGATCTTTGACACAGGAGTAAAGGCAATTTAGTGGAGGAAGGATAACCTTTTCAACAAATGATGCTAGAACAATTGGTCATCTACTTGCAAAACACCAAAAAAATTGAGACACTGACCTTACACCTTTCATAAAAATTAATTCAAAATATATCACAGACCTAAAGCTAAAATACTAAGCTATTAAAAAGTTGAGATGATAATGTAGGAGAAAATCTAGGTGATCTTATACTTTTGTGATAAGTTTTTAGATATAACACCAAAAAAATGATCCATGAAAGAAAACAATTGATAAGTTGGACTTTTTTAAAATTTAAAACTTCTCTGTGAAAGATACTTTCAAGAGAATGAGAAAACCAGCTTCAGACTGGGAGAAGATACCTGCAAAAGACATAGCTGGTAAAATACTGTTATTCAAAATATACAAAGAGTTACTAAAACTCAACAATAAAGACACAAATAACCCTATTAAAATGGGCAAAATACATGAAAAATCACCCCCATCAATAAGCAATAAGCTTACAAAATGATGTATGATATCATATGTCATGAAGGATTTACATATTAACACAATAATGGGATACTGCTATCTAAAATAAAAAAAAATATGATAGTACCAAATGCTAATAAAGATGTGGAGCAAGTTTTATTTTTTGCTGGTGGCAATGCAAAATGATACAGCTACTTTTGAGGGTGGTTTAGTAGTTTCTTACAAAGCTAAACACAGTCTTATAAGATCCAGCAATAGGAGGATGGGCAGTACTCAGCTTCAAGGCTTATTATAACACTATCATAATCACAACAATTGTGTGTGACCACTGGTGAAAGAATAGCCAAGTAGATGAATGCGACAGAATAGTTAGCCCCAAATTAACACACACATATATAATCTAAAAATGTACTTCTAGATATTTACCCAAATGAGTTAAAAACATATTCACCCCAAAACTGCACATGAATATTTATAGCAGGTTTATTCATCATTGCTAAGAACTGGGAGAAACTAAGATAGCTTTCAAAAGGTGAATACGTAAATAAATTGTGGCACAACCATACAATTTATTCAGCAATATTACTGAGCAGTAAAAATAAATGAGTTATGAAGCCATAAAAAGACATGGAGGAATACTTAATGAATATTGCTTAGTAAAAAGAGGGTGTCTGAAAAGACTATATACTCTATGATTTCTACTATATGACATTCTAGAAAAGGCCATAGAGACAGTAAAAGATTTGTAGTTGCCAGGTTTCCAAGGGGAGGAGTAAATTGATGAGGTGGAGCACAGGACATTTTTAGGGGACTTAAATCATTCTTTACAATATTTTATCAATGAACACATGGCATATATTTGTCAAATCCCACAGAATTGCACAACATAAAGAGTATACCTTAGCGTGAACTGTAAGATTTAAGTAATAATAATGTATGAATATTTGTTCATCAATTGTAACAAATGTACCACAGTAAGGCAAGATGTTAGTAACATGGGTAACTGAGAAGTGGGGAGAGGAAGAGCCTGTGGGAACCCTTTGTACTATCTGCTGAGTTGACTGTAAAACTAAAACTTCTCTAGAAAACAAAGTCCTGTAATTTTGTAAATGGATTAAGGTGTTGGCAGGCTGTATTTCTTTCTGGAGGTTGCAGAAAAAAGTCTTTAAATTTTGCAGCTTTCAGACATCATTTACATTTCTTGGCATGTGGCCCCTTCCTCTGTCTTCAGAGCCAGCAATAATCTCCTTAAAAGTATATTAGGTTAAAGGAAAGTGTTTCTTTTAAGATAATTATTTATCTTTCTATCTATATCTATTATCTATTTCTTTAAAACAGAAGAGAAACTTGAAGAGTTTGAAGAATGTTACCAAGAATGAAAAAGTCTGAAGATAGAGGATTTGGAAGGAATACCTGGTAGAGGACATTCTTGAATGTGTGCAAATGGAGTCTAGAACACAACTGACTAGAGCTTCCCATTTTGTGAGACTGGAGGTTAAGAGGGAAATTTGTGGAAAGAGAAAGTTGACAAGGATGACCACGGTTATTTGAATTACATATTTTGAAATAAGAATCAAGTTGTTTCACTGAATTAAAATGTATTTATTGATTTTGTGCTATACATGTATATTGGATAATTGGATACTAAATATAACCCCTTTTTGATAAAATGTGTATAGTCCAAGTAAAAAGAAATTTAAGGAAGAGGAGCCTGAGTTCAAGAAATGTAAAAATATTTTTGCAGAAATTTATTTCAGATATTCCTTGACATCTTGCAGAAGATATATCTGAATTTACTTTTAATTGTAAAGAATACATCAGGTTATTTCCAATCATCATCCCCTCCTCAAGGTTAGTCTTCATCTCAAAATTTAATGTCAAATGTTTTCATGCTTTGATATCAAAATATCTAGCTGATAAAACCTACCTGAGTTTAATCTGTATGATTAAAATATTTTGGGAATATAAGCTAAAATTGGTCTGAAAAATCTATATATATCATCTACAGTGAAAACTACCCCAAGAGGTAGTGATGTGTATTAGAAGAATTTTTAATGATAAAATTATAAATATTGCTTTATGGTATTTGTGGCAAATGGACTAAAAAACCCCAACATAGAACATATAGCAAAATTCCAGAATTATAAAATAGTTAAATCTACTGTATTTGTAATACTAGAAGCAGTGGAGGCACAAAGGCACTGATAACATGTTGGATTATCAAAACTAATTACAACTTAATGTTGGGATGTTTTTGTTCTGATGGTTGAATAAAGGGCTTCCTGATATTTTGGGCAATTTCTTTATACAAAATAATCATAGAACAATGGAAAACCTTGATTTAGAAGGAAATGATTTTCTTTGTCTACATATCTATGCTCCAATAACCTAACTATCATCTATCTATCTATCTATCTATCTATCATCTGTCTATCACTCTATCACATCTATCTATTCATTTAGGCAATGACCATCTACAATGCACTTGATGATGGGAATTTTCTGTGCTTCCTCAATCATGCACAAGACCTACGTCTTCAAATCTTTACTTAATCTAGGTCCATTGTTAAGTACTTGGTTTTCAAAGCTCTTCTCTGTAAACAAAGTCTGGTAAATCTAAGTAAATGAAAGACATTCTTAAATCAACAGGTCTGGAATTAGTAGGTGCTAGTTGTCTATAATGATTGTCTAGCACATTAATAAAACATGAAAGTGTGATGGATGCTATCAACAAGCTCAAGATAAATAAAAAGTTCATTAACTGCAATTTGAAATTTATCAGATTTCACCAATTTCTTACTACTTCAATAGATCTTAAATGCATACAGAAACATACTAGAAGTCTTATATTGTGACTGTTTTTTCTTATTTTCCATTTGTTCTTAATAATTTTTATTCTATTCACTTAAAATTCTCTTTTAACTTAGATTATAATTACATAGGCCTCCAAAACTTTTATTTTGGATGCTAAATAAGCATTCTAAAACTTTTTTCCTACTGTACTTTATGTTTACATCTGCCTATATTTAAGTAGTAAACTTGTGAATAGGAAACAAGGCATTAAGTTTCATTGAAGTTATAGAACTGCATGTGTTAATGGAATAGAAGAAGAATAGTTAATGAAGGTATTTTTCAAAGCACTATAGCCTCACATTCCTTGTGATTATTGACCAATCTATCTCCATTAATAAATAATTAAGAAAATTTGCTTATATTTAAAGATAAAGGTTTCCCAATATTTAGAGTTGTTCATATTTTATTGCTTGGGTTTGCAAAAATATATTCCACCTCTCTTTAGATGTGTTATTTGGCAAACATTCATTATAATACAGATTTAATTTAATTTTGTTTGTATTTCATGACATGGTTGGAGAATTCTAAGTGATGTACTAGCACAATATGGAAAGTTGTTTAAAAGTCACTGGCTCAAAAAGTAGGAGAGATAAGTTTGTGAAACTGATTTTATTAAAATTGGATTTTCTCTTAAAAATTTTTGAATGAAAAAGATAAAGTGTAAAACTTGAAAGGTATAGCACTTTGCTTTTCCTTAAACTTCATCCTTTCTTTCTTTCTTTCTTTCTTTTTTTTTTTTTTTTTGATAAAGGGTCTTGTTCTGTCACCCGGGCTGGAATGCAGAGGCATGATTGTGGCTCATTGCAACCTCCTGGGTTTAGCCGATTCTCGTGCCTCAGCCTCCTGAGTAGCAGGGACTGCTGGTGTACACTACCATGCCTGACTAATTTTTGTATTTTTAGTAGAGGCAGAGGTTTGCCATGTTGCCCAGGCTTATCTCCTGACCTCAAGTGATCCACCCACCTCGGCCTCCCAAAGTGCTCGGATTACAGGAATGAGCCACCAGTCCAGGCCTTTTTTGACTATTTAGCTTAAGCTCTTCATGCATATCAACATTCTTTCAATAGCAACCCTATGCTAATCATTAGAGACACAAATGTATTGAAGTAGAAAGATGAATACACTAACTGGTTTATTTAAACATTGGATTGCCATACAGTAAAGAACTGGATCAACATGAATTAAAAAATAAACGGAAAGAAAAGGTAAGTTGCACAAGAATAAGAATGATAGGCTACCATTTATACAAGATTTTAAACACACAAATTAAGAATGTAGATTATTTATGAATCATACATACATAAACAAACTGTATGAAAATAAGGGAGTGAAAAAGAGACTAGAAATGTAAGGGGGAGTTCAGTCACAAAATACCTGGTAAACCCAGTAAGGAACTCAGACAATATCCCAAGAGAGATGGAGAGTCACTGAAGGGCTTTAAGTGTTTGAGGAGAGGTGCAAGGTCATAGTTGCTATAATTAGGTGTGCATTTTAAAAAAATCACTCTGACTTCTGGGTGAAGAAGAGACTGGAGGGGGATAAGACTGAAAGAACAGAAACCAGTTATTAGGTTGTGGTATTAATCCAGATGTATGACAGTTGCAGCCAGAACTAGTGTAGTTTAGTAAGAAAGAGAAAATTAGGCAAATTTGAGCACCCAGAGACCTTATGACAAGGACTTGATTAATTGATTTGGTAGGTGAGAGAGAGGAAAGAAATAAGAATAACTCAGGCTGCCTGTGATGTGAACAATCCTCTAAATCCAACAGAGTTTACAAGAAGTATGTAGGGTGAAAGAATATGTTACATTACACCATGGAGATGTAACCAGTAAAATCCAGACTGTGGGACACTCCGCATAACAAACCTTCCAAGCTCTTCAACAAACAGTCTGCAAATGGAAACACATCAGTGGCTCTTAACCACAGGCGATCTTGTCTTTGACAGGACATTTGGCAGTTGGGAGATAGTTTTGGTGATCACACCTGGGGAGACGGTATTGGTAAGTAGTGGACAAAAGCCAACAATTATTCTAAGCATCTGATTTTACACAGAACAGTCCCTAACAACAATGATTGGACTAAGAATGTCAATAATATGAGGTTCAGAAGCTGTCATAGATTATAAGAGGCATATCAACCAACCATGATTTACGGTCTTTTATATTAAAGCATGTATAAAAATGACATTTATGAGAAATTTGATCATTGACTAGACATTTAATAAAAGTAAAAATTATTGTTATATTCTAGATGTGATAATAATGTTATTATATTTAGTTTTCAAAAGTCCTTGTCTTCAGAAATGTATATGGAAATACTTATGATTATGTGATATCTAAGATTTGTTTCAAAATTGTGTGGGAGGAAAAATAGAAAAGGTCAATTGACAATAGATGTTTATTAGGTCTGGGCGAGGATACATGAGGGTTTGTTACGTCATTCTGCCTACTTTTGTGTAGGTTTAAAAGTATGCATCATAAAAAATAACTCCAGCTTTCTGTTTTGCACCATGCCATTTGTTAAAAGAAATAAATACAGATCATTAAATCTTTCTTGTGTTTAAATTCTTTCTCCTTTTTTCCTCTTCTCTTTTTTTTTAAACAATTCATATACAGATATTGATCGACTTACGACCTATGCAACTTACGACCATTCGACTTTACGACCACAATTGCTAGCCATGACTGCTCCGCGTCTGGCAGCACAAACGTTGCCCAGCTGGGCATGCGACAGTGTGGACCAGCTTCCAGCAGCACTACCATCTCCACGTGCACCATTTCAACTGTTATCCCAGACTCGGTACAGCAATTTGTGTTTTGTGTCTTGGATATTTTTCATCAAACCCCTCCCAATAAACTTCTTATACTTTTCAAAGCAATGGACCCAAACATCGAACGATTTGCAAGGATTGAACGGATGGCACAGGATGTGTTGTGTCCGTATCGTGAAATTTATGAAGAAAAAAAGAAACATACAATTCAGATAAAGCTCACCATGTTTATGAAAAAACCAACTCCGGTAACCCCAACTGCTGCCTCATATGACGACATCAACGATCCACAGCCAAGCACCAGCGGCCAATAAAATGTTTTGTACATGTTTATATATTTTGATATGTTTTGCAATTGGGAAAATGTTTCCTATCGTATTTTTTACACCTGTATTTTGTATTTTTGTATGCACCTGTATTTTGTAATTTTGTATGTTTTGCGAATATTAAACCAGTTGTACTGGTAATGCAGTGTTTTACTTAAACCTGACGAATGTAAAAATAAGAAACAAAATGGTGTAGAGATGATACAAATGGCATAAAATGAACGAAGAAAATTATGATATATAACAATAATGAAAGAAAATTATGATAAAATATTACTTAAAGATTTTTATAACATCATTTCACAGTACTGTACATATAGCCTACTCAACTTACGACCAAATCGTGTTACGACTGGTCTGTCGGAACCAATCGTGGTCGTAAGTCGAGCACTAGCTGTAATGGTCCTTTATAATATGTGTTGTTAGCAACAAATTATCCTGAACATTTCTTCATATAATTAAATAATTTAAAAAATATTAAAGCTCTTCATGCTATTTCACATTATACAGGTATCATCTGTGTATTTTTGCTTCAAAATAAAGTAGTAAAATAATTATGCATGTGTGCATGACTCTTGTGAGGATCTCTGATTATTTCTTCAAGATAAATTGTTTATGTAGAATTATCAAATTAAATATACTCATTTTTAGTGTACATCAACTGTTAGTGTAACCTGCTGCCAAATTTCTGTCCCTATAATTATTATACTCTGAAACCATTGTACTAACATGAGCATTTCATTACACACTTATCTCTAGAGATTATTTTGTGAACTCTTTTCTAATAAGCTAAGTATAATGAGATTATATTTTAATTTTTTTCTAGACTTTTTTTTAGCTCTTATCAGCCAACTAGAATCAATCATTGAGGTTTTAAAATTATTCTACTAGGCCCTTAAATTTGAGACCAACCTGGCCAACACAGCAAAACCCTGTCTTTACTAAAAATAAAATAAAATAAAATAGCTGGACATGGTAGCCTATGCCTGTAATCCCAGCTACTCATGGAGGCTGAGGCATGAGAATAGCTTGGACCTGGAAGGTGGAGGTTGCAGTGAGCTGAAATCAGGTCACTACACTCCAGCCTGAGCACCAGAGTGAGACTGTCTCAAAAAAAACTATAAATTAATAAAATAAAGCAATTATATAAGGTCCTTGAAATTGTCTCAGTATATAAAGACATTTGGAAGTATTCAGTATCATTAAATTAGTTTCTTTTCACAGTTAGGTAAAAGGTTTCTCTCTACCTTCTTTTTCAATTTTTCTTAAGATTTCTTAGTAACTTTTAGTGCTATTTTGGTATATATTGTGCATTTATTGGTAGGTTTATTGCTGAAAATTTTGTGTTTTGTTTTTATTGCGGATGAGATCTTTAAAATGTTCTAACTGGCTGTAATAAAGTCTTTTGAATTTTTATGCTATATTTCCTTTCTGGTTATTGACATTCACCATTTTCATCTGATTTATGAGATTAAATTAATTTTCTTGAATCTTTGAATGATGCAAATCAATAGTTTACATTTAATAATAATTTTCAGCCATCTTTCTGATAGTTAGATAACTATTATTTTGGGTGCAGCAAATTTTCTAGAACCCACGTATAGAAATCATTTTTGCTTCTTGTTTAATGAATATTTTCCATGATTTAAAGGAATTTGAAAGTCAACAGATTAAGTAAAATTATTTCAGATAACAATGCCTCAATATGCACAAAAACAATCAAATAAAAAAATTGAAACACCATGTTTATAATCTTCTAAAATCTGTATTCTTTACCCAAACTCTTTTCTCCTACAATGCAATGGTGATATGCTATCCACAATGAAAAATATTGAAACCTAAGACTGGAAGTAAGGAACATTATTTCTGGCAATAGTAAACATTTCTGGCTGGGGGTCGTAAAATAAAGTAGCTTGGTAGGAGCAGAGATGTCTTCAGGGAAGTAAACTGTGCATCGTTTAGGAGGAGGAAAGCAGTGTAGATAAAGACAGTAAGAAGCCACATGGAAACTGGGTATGCTCAGATAATCGGTATCAGGATAACTGATATCCACAACAATTCCCAGATCTCACTTTGTTAAGCTCCAAGGAATACACATTCTGTGTTGCCTATGGTATATTTATATAGATTAGTATTTTTTTCAGCTTGAATTTCTATAAGTATGTAACTCTTAAAAAACTTTAAACCTGGTAAGAGCAGGTGAAAATACTTTTCACACAGTGCTTTCTGGAAAAATAAGGAAACTATTTACTTTCAGAAGCATGAAGTATTGTAAATTGATGTGTACCAAGTAAATGCTAAATGAATGTCAAATGAAATATAAACTATGAATGCATGTCTTTCTTTTTGTAAATAACTAGTATTCAAATTATTTTAATGTTTTTACATCTTGATCATATGCTTAAATAGGATCACAGTGGTAAAATATCTAGGAGAAGAAAATTTTATACTAAATCTCCAGTTGAATTATTTCAAAGGACACGTTTGAAGAGAATCAAATTTGTATAATATCTTGTTCAGTTATAGCCCTAATCAAGTCTGCAAATCATGCCTTTCTATAATGTAAGATACATGATTAAGGGTCCATTTTGTTGTTAATTTCCATTAGCACTGATGAGAGCCGAACACATGTATCAGAGGCAGAAGAGACTCCTTAAGAACTAAGAAACATTAAATACATTGAAAAGATTTTTAAAATGTCTAGAGTTTGATAGCACTTTCTTCAAGATCCTCATAAGCAGAATACTGAAAGGTGCTGGCAATTCAATCAGTGGAATGCACCCCTTTTCTCTAACCCAGCACTGAGAACAATTGCTCCTGAATGACAAAGAGGGACTCTCTTCTGAAAATGCTATAATTTGGTGTTACCCAAAGCTCTTCTGCAAACACTGCCAACTACTTGTAGTCACTGAAGATTTTATAGCACTAGAAAAATAAATGAACATGAGCACCACATTGCTGTCCACCAACTTCTGCATGGCTCTGTCTCAGTTCCGCTGGTATTGAGAAACTTGCGAGTGCTGCCTCCTGCTTTTCTGTTATAGAAACAATTTGCAGAATCTCTTTACAGTAGCAAGGAGAAAGATGTTTTCTTTGTAGGTTTCCTATCTACTAAGAATCCTTCACTTTCGTACTATAGCTTCTACCTAGCTAATACCTATTAAGTAAATTTTTAAAACAAACAATCCCAATACTGTCTATTTATTTCTTCCTAATTCTGTTTTCTGTGAAACATCATGATGAGTATCTATGGAGCTAAGATGCGGAAGTGGTCTCAGCAGTTTTCATTCACATATTTATTTTACCAAAAATTACTTTGAAAGTCTAATTATGTGCAAGGCTAAAGATACCTTTTACTTTGAAACTTCCCGTGTTCACATACAGAAAGATATTTTTTGCCAAGATGGGTTAGGAATGGCAATAATAGCAAATAAAAACCTAAATTAAGGAAGAAAGAGCAAATAAATTTTTAATCATATAAAATTTCATACTTATGTTAAGGAACAAAATATTAAAAGTCGTTTTATACAGTGTGAAATTTATATCAGAGCTAGATTCGAAGTTGGGAAGCCTTGAGTGATATGATAATCATGTTTTCCCTCTTCAGTTGTACTAGGGGATTGAAATTTATATACTCAATAACCAGAAAAGAATCATAAAGTATCAGACTGGAGAAAGCTGTCTCCCTCCATTTTTTGCTGTCATTCCCACAGTGATTTTAATATTTTTCCTATGTCTTTGCTGATTTCTTCTGCCAAACATTGTTTTCAAATGTAGACTGTTTTGAAATGAATACTATAAACCGCATGTTTCTTAGCATATACACACATTTTCCAGGTACTACAAGGAAATCTTGAACAACAAAAAATGAAAACATAGAATGGCCAAGTCTTCTGCCAGTTCTAAACTTTACTAAATAGACTTATGTTAAGTTTTACATTTAAACTAATTTTATCACTTAACTCAAGGTTCATATCTTTCTGAAACATAAAGGAAAAGAGAATCTTTCACAAACAAAACTAACATCACATTTTCTTTGTGGTTTTCAAATGTTTTGGGCAAAATCCCAGAAACACTTAAGGATTTTATGCATTTAATTCATGTTAAACTGGACTAGTGATTTACACAGTATGCATGAGGTTATTTATTCATCTGAATAGTGACCAGAAATATTGTTCATTTATTGCTTTCTTTGTAGAAAGTGGTGTATGCATCACATGGAAACAGTAAGGTAGCTACAATGTGTCATGTAAATAGTTTTGATACCTTATGAAAAAACTATAAAACTTAAGGATAACTGGTCTTTTCTTGGATCAGATAAGAGATCTGATAAATGTTTCTTCTCTTTCGATGATTATAGCATAATTGAAAGAGAAACAAGGCAGTGAGTGGCTCTAGCTTGGCAAGCCATTTCTGCAGCTACGTATAAACTACTGTAGGCATCTCTTTCTCTTATCTTTATTACAATGAAATATAGTCAGGCACATTCTGATATTTATCTTCTTAAAATTGGTTTTAAAAATAAATTTTTAAAACCATTTTAATTAACAAAATATCTATTTGGAGTCAGTTACTTTATCAATAAACCCCAGTTGGGGCACTTACATGAAACCAAAATATTCTGTTTCACTTTTAATGACTATTACAAATGATTTAGTAGAAACATACATCTTCTATTACCTATTATTTACAATTATAAAATGACAATGTCTCAATTCTATTGTAAACCATGTATATTTATTTTGTGAAATACAGATATTTTCTTCTTCTGATGAATGAATGAAAAACATGTGAAAATTGTAACAGTTTTAAACAATATCAAGCCTTTGGGGGTTGTGATTCCTACATATTTTTTGCAAGCCACCATTTTCCTGTGTGCCTTTCACAAAACTAGCAATTTTTTTCAAGTTAAGTAAACTTAGGGCATCTGCACTATGAAAAGTTTGTCACATATTTTTCCTTGGAATGCTGTCTTTCTTCAAGCCCCTTCACAGAGTAATGTTAACTACATATGATATTTAAGTGATTTACCACTCTTAGTCACACATACTTCACAGCGTTTTTGCTAGCAGAAATATATTGAACTACCCACGTGCTTTGATGAGTCTTCATTGTAATACCTGCTAAATAATTGACTGGTGCTGTCTTGTAATCTGTGCTGATCAATTTTTCACTGAAAAAACAAATTTCACTATAGAAAATCTCAGTACTAAACATTTGTGATTATATCCTAAATAACCAGCAAACCGTTTGAAGTAAAATGCCAAGTACTTGTTAATATCTTGTGCAATAATTCATTATGTAAGCCATTATTACATATATTGCAGAGCAAGAGGTTTATCCTCCTACCTGTGACGCTAATAAAACTATCTGAATATTTGTAAAATGTCACACTTTTAGGGATATGAGCCAGTTTAAAGTACTATCAGTGCCACAGGTAATTTAGGATCAAAATTTATGTGAACAAATGACTAATAAGAAAAGGGAATTGGCCAAATTTGAAAAGGTGTTTATTAGAAAGAAATGCTATCTTTTAAGATTCTGTTATATATTGAACCACTGATCAACTTCTTACATAAATAACAAGCACTTATTAAACCAAGTTTCTATGATTCTGTATAATCAATCAAGACAAAAACAATTATGAAAGGAGTAGGCCATGACTGATCTGTCATTTCAGTGCAGCCGCTGATGATCTTGATGGTCTTGTCTTCCCTAATTCAAAGGGGCGGGGGCATTAACTTGTTGGTTTCTGTGTATATAGCAATCCCCCCTCCCTACTTAAGACTTTTGGAGGTACCCAAATGAAAAGGCTTTATACAGCTGCCCTGACTAAATTCTATTACTACTTAAGCCTACCCAATAAATTTGTATTTTCTTTCTGATAAGGCAGATATTTCAACCTTTTTTTATAGCAATAAGCTAAGCATTAGCGTTAACTACATTTCAGTTTATTAAATCTATGTTTTTAAATTTATATGTACATTTAAAACAATTCTTGAAATACTGAATCCATTTGAACATTTGGCAGTGAGGCTATAGTAATGAAAAATGCAGGAGGATTTTAAGAAGTTAAACTTGGCAGTTTTGATTTTTAATAACGTTCACTTACATTGAATGTACTGAATTGTTTTACACAATGTCTGAACTTTGGTAATACTTCTCTTTGGGCTACTTTCCTTTCTCGTTGAAAAACATAAATACTGGAGTTACATTGTGTTAACATTAAGAGAAAAATCTATGCTGCCCAGAATCTTCATCGAAAAACTGAAAAGATGTCAGTACATTTAGAGGGCAAAAGAGTGAAATTTAAGAAAAAAAAATATGGTTGCAGGAAACCTCTAGAGGTTATCTTTCTGTTTCATCCTGCTGGCTTCAGGCAAACTTTACCTAAACTATTGTAGGCAGATGGGTATCTGGACTGTTTTAAAAGATCTTGAGGGAAGCAATTCCATAATCTCTTAATATCCTTCTTTATATCTAATCTTTTTGCTCATTTAATTTAGTTTATCTTCAACAGACAAGGATAATGTTACCTTTTATAATATAATTCATCATAACCTTGATAATTGAGATATTATTCATATATGAAAGAATTTCCTCAGAGAGAAAGTATCATAATTTTAAGTAGAGACTTTAACATTAATTGTCAATGTAAAAGAAACATAAATTTATGAATTTTTAGGCCAAATAGAACCAAAGATAAAATCTGGTTTTTAATGAGAAGATAATGCTATCTTTGGAAGGGTCTCTTAACTTTTTCTGTTGGAAAAAAGTTCTACTTCCAAACATGGATAGAATATTTGAACAAAAGTTCTGAGATGTGTAAATTCTTTCAGTGCTTTCATATCTAGTGTTTGGTGCTGATTGTGCTGCAGGTTAGTAACAAATTTGTAACTTCACATACTTTGTCACTCTTCTAATTATTGTAAGTAGATAAAGGTAAATCAAACAATATTAATTCATTTTTTAAAAGTTTCAAATTGAGGAACTTTATGCTTTTATCTTTCCCAAATTTTTCTGTAATTTTAACAAAGACACAATAATTTTGCAATTTTAAACATGACTATAAAGACATGTAAAAAATTATAATTAATTATATGCAAGTTAGTGTGGTCCTTTTCTAAGCAGTTAAGCTAATAGACTTGCATTTTTTTTCAGCTATAATAAAATTCTTTATTTGAAACTGTCATGTCTCATTTCTCTTGCGTTGGATCAGCCAGACAATATAAATGAACAAAATTGTATGGATGGAAAAAAATCAACAACTGAAAATACAATCCAAATTTATTTTTATTGTATAATATTATACAAACAAAACATAATATTTTATTTTACTTTTAGCTAAAATGGAAGCAAATATATAAAAATTTAGATGTGATTTATGACTTCAATTACCATTTATATTTCATTAATTACTAATCTGGTTTGGACACAAAAAATGTTTTACTTTCTTCTGTTGTATCAATATTGGGTTTTGTGTATTCTGTTGAAATGCATCTTTTAATTTTAAGCAATGCTTAGTTTGCTTCAGTTTACAATGGAAAACAGATTTTCTCAAATATAGGTACTTCCCAACATGTATAAATATTTTGGATAAGAGTTTGTGTAATTTGTTGAGTTCTGGTTTTTAGTATCATCATATTTAGATTTTTGAATATATTGCATGGTTTTTCAGCAGCAACTCATTTGCAGTTCTTCATGCATACTACCTTCTTTTGGTTTAAGGATTTGGTCTTTAAATACAGAATTTGTGAAATGTGTTCAGTCCATATCTTTTGTGTTTGTAGAACTGTCTTAGCATAGGAAAATGAGCCAAATGTGTTGTGCCATTTAAATTTCCCAAAGATAAAGTTTCTCTGAGAGTGAGTTATTCAAATCATAAATTTGTGTAATTAGTGTAAAAATTGTTGCAAAGACATTTAAACAATTCTGATGGTTAAAATACCAACCAAAAAAACCCCACATTTTTTATTGGGTTTTTGCTGGTGACAGGTGATAAGTTACTTGAATTGTAAGCATTATTTTTAGTCCTTTATGTGTATGTATGAAGATATGTGTGTGTATGTATATACAAATATGTCTTCAGCACCATGCATATCAAAACTATGAATCTCTGTGTAGTACAGCAGACTAATAACTGGGTTTCCAAATCAAGGAAAGCATCAAAGTATCAGTGGTTCAAATTATAGGAGCATATCCAGCAGAAATTCTTCATTATTTTCTTCCTGATCTGTTTGGTTGCTTACGTTTTAGCTCAAAGAGATGTCTCATGAATGATACTGTGAACACATATAAAGTCTCTAGTGTCTGTCCTAGTAAGACATTGTTGCCTTAGATTTAAGTTTCATACTACCGCAGGAGCAATGCTCTTATTCATGCTCATCAATTAAATTATTATGTTCAACTCTTCAGGATTTTTCTCACAAAATGAATAATGTTCTGAACTGTGCCTGTCATAGTACCAATGCCTTAAAGTCCTTTGGTCACGTCAACATTCTCCTCTACAGCATGAATCATATTGCTTCATAGGGGTTAATATTTATATTTGGACTTTCATCAACTGGAATAGAGCACTCAAATGAATTTGTCCTGTGGTTCTCAAGTCTGTCTTCTACACTTTGAACTGTAATTTTAGCTACACACATATTTGCAAATACTTGTTTCTGTTTGGGACTCATAATTTCTGCTACCCTCCAGAGACACTTCTTTATGAACTTATCAGCTGTAAAAGGCTTTGATGCCAGAGCCACTTTTTTTTTATAACACACATTTGCATTTTACTGCAGCACCACCACTTTTTGTTTGCATTTCAAAATAAGTCCTGTTTAAATATCAGTCTTTTTCAGTTAATTAAACATTTTACCATACATTTTTTTCATACATTGGTCAGAATTTTTTTCTATAAGCAAATAAAGTGGTAATCTTTTGACATAGACATGATACAGTGGCATATTAAATACTTAGGATATTCAACATTTCCACAAATAAATATACATTCTCATTTTTCATAAAACATGGTCCCTCTTTACTTATGTTTCCTGCAGAGACATGGATATAAGAAAAATTTCCCTCAATTTTACTAGATGAAAAATAACAGCAGGAGTACCATGATAAAAAATACCTAATACTTGGCAAGGAGAAAATGGGGGATGATGGGAACCAAGCAATTGAAGAGAACATATGCCACTTAAGAGGGTGAGCTACAATCCGTTTTTAGCTCATTGATGCTACTTAAGAATTTCTGCATAGTTATTCAGGAGACCTGAAATATGGAACTGCATATGAAATGTCTTGCCAATAGCAGAGTAGATCAAACACAAAATACCCAGATGCAAATTTGGTCTGAGGACCACAAGTTGGTGATTCTGCTTGAACACACTAGTTTTTATTCATAACAGTATTGCAAGCTTTACTACCCAACTTCACTACTAGACTTTTCTCCAAATAGCATCTCATAATTAAAAAGAAAATAATACTGTCTTTAGAGAGTGAATATTTTGCTTTTGTTGATGATATGCAAAAAGAATCTGCTATATACTTTCAAGAAAGTCTTGAAAATGTTTTGAATTTGTGATGATAGCAAGTATGCACACTGGAGTCTAATGACCTTAGGTATATAAACCTTTTGTGTCTTTATAATCTCACTTGTAATATGGGAAAACAATGGTTCCTACTAATGTGACTGTTGTGGGAATTAAATGAATAAACATATGACAATTGTAGTATACCTCCCTCTCACTAAAAGAATAGACTTTATTTTTTAAAGTGGTTTTAACTTCACAGAAAAATCAAGCAGCAAAGTACAAGAGAGTTACAAATATTCTCTTACTTGACATATGCATAGGCTCCCCCACTATCAATATCCCAAAGCAGAATGGTACATTTGTTACAATGCAGAAATCTACATTGACAGGTCACTATCACCCAAAGTCCATGGTTTACATTAGGGTTCAATCTTGGTGTTGCGCATTTTATGGGTTTGAACAAATGTACGATGACATGTATCCACCATTGCAGCATCACACAAAATAGTTTCACTGCCCTAAGCATCTGCTGTGTTCCCTCTATCTATCCCTCACTCCACTCTAACTGCTGTTAATATTTTTATTGTTTCCAAAGTTTTGCCTTTTCCAGATAGTCATAGAGTTGGAATCAAACGATATGTACCCTTTTCAGATTGACTTTTTCCCTTAGTAATAAGCCTTTACGTTTTCTCTATGTATTTTCATGGCTTTATAGCTCATTTTTCAGTGTTGAAAAATGTTTCATTGTCTGGATGTATTATAGTTTTCTATTCACCTACTGAAAGATATCTTGGTTGCATCCATGTTTGAGCAGTTATGAATAAAGCTACCATAAACTTCCATAAGCAGGTTTTTTTATGTGGACATAAGTTTTCAACTCATCTGGTTTTAATTGTAATGTAGTTCAGTTAATCAATTTTTCTTTCATGCATTGTGTCTTTGGTGTTTTTTTCTGAAAAGTCATTACCATATCCAAAGTCATCTAAATATTGTTCCCTGTTATCTTCTGGAATTTTTACTATTTTGTGTTTTGCATTGAGATACAAGATCTACTTTGGGTTAAATTTTGTGAAGCATGTAAGACCTGTGTTTGGATTCAATTCTTTTGTTTTGCATGTGGGTGTCCAGTTGTTTTAGCATCATTTGTTGAAAAGATTATTTTTGTATCCATTGCATTGCCTTTGATCCTTTGTGGAAATTCAGGTGATTATATTAGTGTGAATCTATTTCCAAGCCTTCTATTCTGTCTCATTGACCTATTTGTCTATTCTTTCACCAATACCACACTGTCTTGCGCACCGTAGCTTTATAGTAAGTCTTGAAGTAGCCAGTGTCAGACCTCCTACTTTATTCTTCTTAAATCGCGTTTCTAGTCTTGGTCTTCTGTCTCTACATGTGAATTGTAGAATTCAGCTTGTCAATATACACAAAATAACTTGCTGAAATTTTGTTTGGAATTATGTTAAACTTATCAATTTTAAGTTGAAAAGAATTTAGACCTTAAGAATATTGAGTTTTCCTATCTATGAACAGGGAAAGTCTCTCCATTTACTTAGGTCTTCTTTGAGTTCTTGTATAAGTTTTGTAATTTTCTCACATAGATATTGTACATGTTTTGTTACACTTATGCCTGCCCTATCTATTTGAAGATTTTAGTAAGCAATAGCTATTCTTGTTAAAATGATAAAAATAACATAATCATCTGAAAGTGACTTATTTCCATTGACCCATTTTAAGGTGGCAATACTGATTTAAATAAGCAAGCTGCAGCATTGTTTCAAAAAAGCAGTACTCAGTGGTGACTACTTGAGTATTTGTAATAACATCTATATTTTTGTTATGCTTAAATAAATAAATATATGTAATTTTTAAGTTGCACAACTTGACTGTAGTTGCACAGCACAGACCAAAGCCATATATCCTGGTTTTAAATCCAAGCTTTATAATCTAATAACCATTAAAGCTGGGGCAATTTGCTTAAACTTTTTGGCCATAAACTTCATAGCTATAAAATAATAATAATAAATTAGCTTATTGGGTTGTTAAAAAGTCAACATATAAAACAATGGCTTATACACAGTTTATAATATATGACTATTAAATATTATACTCTTTTAGTCACTTCTTAAGTTATTTTTATAAAAATAAAGCGTATATAATTTCAGATATGAAAGCAATATATGTTCACCACAAAAGCTGTGCAATAATATAAGGAAACACAAAGAAATGTCCCCATGATCCGGACACATAGAGATAACCACCATTTACATTTCAGTATCTTTATTTATATTTTAATTTTTTTATTAATGTCATTTCTTTGGTTTTATTTTACATAATTGTGTTCCTATTATATTTACAATCTGGTACCCTGGAATTTTTTTTCACTTAGCATAATGACAAGAATTTGTCCATTTGAAAAAAATATTGTTTTAGGTAGATGGGAAACATTCTACTCAATAGTTTTCTTTTTTTCTAACAATCATTGGTCATTTAGATTGTGTCACAATTGTGTTACTCCAAATAGCATTAATAAAAAACTTTAAACAAAGCTTATTTCCTTAGCATATGTGATAAGCAAATTTTTTTTTAAATTTTATTATGTAAACATGTATACTAATCAAATCAGTCAAATAAGACTGAGTGTGTAGGTACACTGTAAGTTGCAAGTAGGGAGACTTTATAATGATAAAAGGAATAATTTTACATTAACTCAGTGCAGAACACTTGCACATATGAAGTTATTAAGCCTCCAAAGTCAGACCTCCCAAAGACTTAATAACCTATATTCAAATATGCATAAATCTTCAATTTAATGAACTGTACATGAGCATTAATATCATAAAAGAGTCATACTGTATGATTCCAACTATATGACAACTTGGAAAAGAAAAACTTTGGAAACAGTAAACATATTAGTGGTTGTCTATGACATCTGTATGTCACATCCTCATAAAGAATAATGCCTATTTAGGGGAAAATACACTCTGTTTTTGTGTCTAACTTGAGGTATTTTAAAAGAAGTAATGTTGAATAAGTTGAAAGAGATCCTAAACCCCATTACAAGCTTCTCGCACTTTTTATCACCAAATAGTCCTTTGATTATCTCTGACTTCTTCTATCGGCTTCTCAAACTCAATTCCTTTAGGATGGGTTTTCTCACAAACCAAGTTGTACTACAGGGCAAATATTGGTCTCATTTAAAATTAATCTAATAAATTAAGCATTTTATCATTTTTTCTGACCAGAATAAGATAACCAATATAATATCAGTGAATGATAAAATTCTAGACAAAGACAAAGAAACTGATGTAACTTATGCAGAATTATGTTTAAGAAATATAAGCTTTCACTGGAATACCTGAACAATTAAAATTATTTCAAAGTACCACCTACTCATTTAACATACAGGCCATCAGGTACTTAGGAAAGAATAATACCTTGAACAAAACCACATCTCTTGGCTTCTACTTTGATAGATAATAAATTCCCCATGTTGATGTTTTGGTAATTTAAATAAACATTAGTTATTTATAACAGCAAATTGTAATGAAATAAAATAAAAGGAAGAAAAACAAGTTAACAATTAAATTACAGTTAATATTGATTTTATAAACCTACTGCACATCACTGTTACAGATGTTACTTTTACGCCATTCTGTTTAAGCAAATGTACATTTTTATTTGTATGTACAAGTGAATTTGTTAAGATTCATTTATTTTTATATAAATAGGGTGGTTTTCTTTTGAAGGGATAGTTAAATGATATAAACAGAAAGTGAAAAATTTTGGCTGATCATTATGATAGACATAAATTTTGGAAAATGCTAAATCCATTATTGGTTCCTAATTACCAATATCCTACAACAACGAAGACCAATCATAGAGAGCCATAGAATTATCCCAACCAAATCTGTGATATCAATGCAATAATTCAAGAGTGATCTGTGAGCCTTTTAAGTGATTAGCATTTGGTGTTTAAACAGTAAAATTAAGGTGGTGTTCTTAATTGAGGAGGGTAGGGAAGGGACACATTGGCATTTCCAAAGCTCCAAAAATTAGGGGTTTTCTTCATCTCTTTCCAAACAGTGAGAAGTATAACAAAATTCTTGCAAAGTAGGCCTTACACAAAGCACCAGCATTTAACCTAAATACATTTATCTCTTAGTACATCAAGTTCTTAATTGCCAAGCATATATTACCAAACTGAAATTGAAGATAAATGAATATTTTATGTGCAGTCTCCAAAGGGATAAGAATTAGAAATTAAATTAAAGACATTTGCCAATGTTTTAATTTGCCTGTTAAAAAAGTAAGCACAAATATTTGATGCTGACTATATTTTAAATTCTTCAAATCTAACTCAGTCAATCTCAGTAGCAGTAATTTGTAACTAAATAGGATTTGCTTGACTCTTACAGAGATAGAATGCTGACAACACCACCACCACAATGGCAACTGTTTTTTACTTATTATTTTACTCTCACTTCTCTGTCATTGGGAGTGCTGTTGGGGAGAAAGAATAAGGAATACTTTTTGAATATTTATTATGTGCCTTGCATTCTTCTAAGTACTTCACATATGTTAGTAGGTACTATAATCATTCCCATTTTATAGGACAAAAACCTGAGGCACCAACAGATTAAGTGATTTGTGCAAGTTCACACAGCTAATAATAAGTCACAGTCTAGAGATGAAAACCTTCCTTATAATATTGACACGATACTGTAATACAGTAAAGCCTTAAAGTACATAATAACTTTTCATGTCAAGTAGATTGACAATTTCTGACTTATTTCCAATTAGTTTGGAATATGTCATCACATACCCAACCATATTTTTATAGCCCAAAGATAAACTGAAGATTAGATTTAATTATATAGAGGCCCTTTAAAAATTACTTCCACAAAAGAGAAAAACTAATTTTTCTTTTAAAACATCAACGATAATGCTAAAAAATAACAGGTTATACTACTTTGTTTAATTCCCCTTTATGGGAAATTAAATCATGTTGTGCTAAATCCATATAACATAAGAGTGTTATCCATAGGTTGCTTTGAATTTTCTTTAAATTCCTTCCACAGCACTGTATTTATCCCAAGTAAGTAAATCCCTTTAAACCCCTATTTTGTGGCTATCTGCCATGTGCTTTTATTACCTAGAGGGTAAAACTAATGTTTAACTATGTTCTTCTATTTGCCTTAAATAAAGGAAAACCTTAATATGTCAATTACGGCCAGTTCTCAATTATCTGCTGTCATGGGACAAAGACCACAATAGCAAGGATAATTTAAACCCATGAATAATTAGAAAGTCTAATTTCGCCATTATTTTTACTCTTTTCTGTAACAAATCTTTCTTGTCTGAACTGAAAATAGGTAGAAAAAAATAGACTCGATCAAATATTGTGTCTTTTTTTTTAAATGTCTCTGATACAGACTAGTGAAAAACCTAATTGAGAGAGAAATGTATCCAAAAGCATCCAAAAACTGACTGAGGAAGGTAATCTATATGTAAAAACTCCCATTATTCATTCATTATGTAAGAGATTCTCAGGTTAATATAGGGGTATATGAATTTTTCTGAGAAAGAAGCCATACCCTCAAATTTGAAAAGTTTTAGATTTATGTATTTCTTTTTTCAGGTTTGATCAGCTCACCAGTCACTGGGCTGACACCACCCCATATTCCAGTGATATTAGCACCTCCATTGACATCTGGCAGGATGCCTTCTGTCAGGAGCCTTATAGCCAATCAGAGTTGATGATATTGTATTAATGGTTCCATAATAAAACGAAAAAGATGGCCTTCATTTTGATGAAAGCTGTAAAGTAGCTATTGTGCTTGTTTGGTATTGCAAGGCCCAAATGTATTATTTATGCAATTTTTCTTTTGAAAGAAAAACTGAAAGAGCAGATTTCATTTTATAGCATTCAGTCAAAGCTATTGTCTCATGAATGTGAACATTTCTGCATTTTATTCCCTCCGAGTGTAGAAGGCATTTTTTAGAGACCATCTAAGTGGGGATTTAAAAATTTAAAAACTGCTTTTAAAATAGGTAGGCCCTAATGACTGAATCTATTGTTTATACTGGTAGATAAGCTAAATCAACACTTGCCACGTGAGAACTTGCACTTAGTTGGAGTTATAATTTCCAAGGTCTTAGGTAGTCATTAAGACTTTCTGTTTGCGTGTTTTAAATAAAGAGAAAAAAGTCAGCAATTTTATCAGAAAGTAATTTATCAGGAACAAATGCACAAAACAATAAAATACATTTTTAAAATATTAAATCTATTTTGTCTAAGTACTTCATTTTGTACTTTTTATATAGTAGTTTCAGTCTGCAAAAACATAGATTATACCAAATGAAAGAATGAAGAAAATAATCCACTTGTAGGAAAAAAACAAAAGCAAAACCAAAACCAAATTTTAATGAAAAAGCAGATTTAACATAATAACATGATATAATAACTTTCTTAGTAATTCAAGTATCCAGTATCTTATTTGAAGCTTCATATAAAGTACAAAATTAGTACAAGTTGAGTAGCCATTGTCCAAAATGATTGTGACCAAAAATGTTTCAAATTTTGATATTGTTTTGGATAGTGGAATATTTGCATATATACAATGAAATTATCTTGGGGATGAAATTCAAGTCTAAACATGAATATGTTTCATATACACCTTATATCCTAAAGGAAATTGTATACAACATTTTAAATAATGTGCACAGAACAAATCTTAAGTACTTATGAGTAGAATTTCTACTTCTGGCATCATGTTGACACATAAAAATTTCAGAGTTTGCGTTTTTGGATAAGGGATGCTCACCCTGTATTAATAAAGTAGGTAAAATTACAGAGATAGTCAAAGATCAGTGGTTGCCAGGAGTTAGGATGTAGAGAGGGATGAAAAGGCAGATTTTTAGGGCATTGAAACTACTCTTTATGATACTATAATGGTGAGCAAACTGTTATTATGCATTTGTCTAAACCCATAGAATGTATAACACCAAGAGTGAACCCTAACGTAAACTATCAACTTTGGGTAACAATGACCTGTCAGTGTAGGTTCATGCAATGTAATCAATGAGCATGTGTGGGGGCAGGGAATAAATGGGAAATCTGTAACTTCTTCTCAATTTTTCTGTGAAGCTAAAGCTGCTCTAAAGAGACTTAAAAAAATATAGATACAGCTACATCTTCATTCTTGGCCAGTGATCTTGCTTCTTATTTTACAAAGAAAATAGGAGTGAAGAAGATAATTTTACCATGTTCCCTCTACCATGTTTACCCACTGTTGTCTGAATACTTGTGTCTTCCCAAAATTAATATGTTGAAACCTGATCCCCGCTATGATTATATTAACAGATGGAGCCTTTAGAAGGTGATTAGAAGCCTTTATGAATGGGATTAACGTCCATAAAAGAGGCCTGGGAAAGTTTATATGTCCCTTCTGCCCTTTGAGGACACATAAAAGGTACCATATATGAGAAACAGGCCCTCATCAGACACCAAATTTTTCTGTAACTTAATCTTGGACTTCTCAGTCTCCAGATCTGTGAGCAACAAATTTGTGTTTATAAATTCTGCAATCTAAGGTATTTTGTTTTGACAGTCTTAACAGACTAAGACATTCTCCTACCTGCCTCTGTGTCTATCTACTCTGTTTTCTCACCTCATATAAGAATGAACTATTTAGTGCTCCTAGCGAAGAACAATCTCTTCCTGTGCAATAAATTTTATGCCTTCTTGCCTACTCAACACCATCACTCTAATAATTATCCCTTCTATTGCCTGTATCAATTATGCTTTTTCTTTCTACATGTGGTTATTCCTCCCATTAAAAAGACAAAAAATATTTCTTGATCTCCTTTTCCCTCTGGCTATCACCCCTCTCTTTTCTTCTATTTGTATTTAAAATTAATCAGAAGAGTCATCTATAAATAACCAGTCTCTAGTTCCTCTAGCACAAGTTTCTCTTGAATCCATTCCGTTTTTTGGATACTCATTACTCCACCAGAAGTGTCCTTTTCTTTGTCAATAATGAGTGCCATGTTTCTAAATTCAATGCTAAATTTTCAGTCCTCTTATTTGATTGGTTGGCAACATTTGACACAATTGAACCTTAAAAATTTCTACTTTTTGAATTTTTTTCACTCTTACCTAAGGATTGTTCTTTTCAATTTCCTTTTCTGATTCGTCCTCACTTCATAACATTGGTGTGTCTCAGAGCTTATATCTTTTCTCCTTCATATTTCGGTCCTTGTATCTTTTCTTCTATCTGGATTCATTCCCTTGTTTGTATCTAGTATTGTGCCTTTTACAGTTTTATTCTCTCTTTTTTTTGGTTTGAGATGGGGTCTCACTATGTTGCCCAGGCTAGCTTGAACTCTTGAGCTAAAGTGATTCTCCTGACTCAGCTGCTGGAGTAGTTGGAATTATAGGCATCATAGTTTTAAGTGACATTTATAACCTATAACCTTCTAGCCTCAACTTAGACCCTACGTTCAAAGTTAAATATACAAGTATTATTTGAAATCTACCTTTAGATGGGTATTAGTTATCTCTCAAGCTTAGCATGTGCACAACCACTGAAACCAGTTCCCTCTAGTCTTTACCATCTCAGAGAATGGCAACATCGTTCTTCTAATAATTTAACCCTAAAGCCTTCTACTCACCTGTACACATCCATCAAGCAACCTATTAGCAAATACTAACACTCAACGTTTAGGAGATATTCAGAATCTGACAACAATCACAACACTTTCATCACTACTACCTTAATCAAAACCAATATCTGTCTCACTTGGAATATTGCAATAGTTTCCTCTCCAACCTTTTCTCTCCATTTCTTATTCTTCTTAAGTCTATTTTTAAGAAATTACCCAGAATAATTGAATGAAAAGAAAGGGATGTCTGCGTAACAAGTCTCCTTAAAGCCCTCCAATATCCTCCTATATCACTTGGAATAAAAGCCAAATCCTTCTCATAGTCCTTGGCCTACACAGCGTCACTTCATTGCCTTCTTACTCTTGGGTGTTGCTACTCTCCTGCATATTCACTTTGCACCAGCCATCCTGTCCTCCAGCTTGTTTCTTGAACACAAAAAGCATTCTCTGCTTCAGGGTATTTACATAGACCATTCTCTTCAGTGGTAGAAAGGTAAATTTAAATTTTGAAGTTCCTCCACATGTCTCCCTAATCCGTGCCTCTTCCTTTTTCCTCACAGTTATGTTCCAAGCATTTTGAGGAGCATTCGCTTACACGGTATTGGGTTCAATGCACAGGGTGTGCACCTTGTTCTGGTGTCATCGTTACAAACTTTAGCATCTGCTAACCGTACCATTCTTGTTTTTTTTAATTTTTATTTTTGAAGCAGAGTCTTGCTCTGTTGCCCAGGCTGGAGTGCTGTGGCATGATCTCAGCTCACTTCAGCCTCTGCCTCCCGGGTTCAAGCGATTCTCCTGCCACAGCCACCCGAGTAGCTGGGACTGCAGGCAGGTGCCATCATGCTTGGCTAATTTTTGTATTTTTCGTAGAGACGGGGTTTCACCATATTGACCAGGCTGGTCTTAAACTCCTGACCTCATGACCTGTCTGCTTTGACCTCACAAAGTGCTGGAATTACAGGTGTGAACCACCGCACCTGGCCACCATTCTTATCTAATCTTCCTTCATGAACATTTGCAGATTACTCACTCTCACATTTTCTTTATTCAGTCCACAATACCACCTCAGGAATGCCAACTCTTCAGGTCACATCTGCACTGTTCTGGTCTCCTGGTAAACCTTCTACTGCCCCAGGACCCCTCTAGGCTGCAGAAAACTCTTGTTAAGGTCATTTTAGGTCTTTCTGCCCAGCTATATCACGTGACGCATTCTACCACTCCTGCCCCACTCTAGGCATGGAGACACCTAGGGATCTTGTGAACTACCTCTCTTCCTGGGAACAGGGAACTCAGCCCAGATTATTTCTGATTTAATTCTTTCCCTTTCCAGGGATTCATTTTGGGTAGAGGAAACAGAAAAGTGTTATTTCTCAGGAACCCACCAGTACTCATGTTCTCTTTCCTCCTCTTTGATTTTTCTTATCGCCTGCCTATTTGCGGAATACTTATCTGGTCTTGAATACTGCTGGAGATTACAGAAAGTTTCTTTTCCTACTGCATATTTTTCCTTAGCTTCTGTTTGTGCAAAATTTCTGGATTTGAACCATAAAACTACTAATAGATTTGCCTTTGTTGTCTTTGTTTTGCTGTACCATCTCTCCCTGGTGGCAGAAAGCAGATAAGACTCTAGATCCTCTTTGAAAGGGGAAGATAGTAATAAGACATAGAAAGTAAAGAAAAAGACTCTTCAATTTATATGCAAAATATTATCCTTCTAAATAGAATTTATAATCTATTTGGAAGCAAATATAAGATACTCTAGCATGATATTTATCCTGGGAATTATGTATTCTAGGTTTGATATATCTTAATTTATGATGCAGTGAGTTAATGTAGAGCTGTAGGCTTCTTGAGTTTCAGATTGAGGGGACTTTATTTCAAAGAATCATTAAATAACTTTGACTATTATATGAATATTTAAATATATTCTATATATTGCATAATTAAATATACTGTATTGTATTATATATATGCTGTAAATACTATATGTATAATATTTTATATGGATATAGAGTTAAATACCCTAAATATTCTACTGTCTACTTTTGCTTTTATAAATTTTAGATTAAGAAATCTACAGCCATAAATTACTTTAAAAAAAAACTCTTCTTTTTTCATATTAGATTGGTGAGCAGAAAAGGATTATCAAGTGCTTCATATCTAGCATGCTCTCTAGAAAGACAAAGTAACCTGGTGGGGCTTTGCTGATATTTGCTTATAAAGTTGTTATCCCCACTACTCCTTCTCTTCCTCAATCTTCTCTTTCTCCTCCTGTTTTTTGAAGACTAATTACAATGGTCTCCTCTGTAGTCATTTCCATCGTCATCTATATAAAGTATTCCCTTAAAAGCCTGCTTGTGTTTCCTTATATTCTATAAAGCAATCAGCCCTCTGGTCCCAACTTCTGGGAATTTAAACCTTGTAGCTGCTATCACCTTCATCCTCAAATTCTGAATTATAAAAAGTTGTGGTTTTCCTGTAAAAAACATTGAACATTTATAACGATGAAGGGTTTCCTTTCAACTGAGGTCCACTTGAAGTCTGAAATGCATGAGACAATCTGGTACAGATAGAGACAGATATTTCAGGTAAGATAACACCAAACTTAACCAGTTTAAAAAACCTTGAAGGAGACTGGTGTCACTGGTGTAGCTGGGGGCTATCTGCGCACCATTTTGAAAATTGGGATGATGTGACTCCTATCAGAACTTCCATGTCAGAAGGGTTTTCACTATGGGATTAGTTTCTCCAGCATCTAGATGATGCATGGCCCCCAACAGCTGTAGTCAATCTCTTGGATTCTAATGTCACCTTGTAGATGACGTTCTACAGGTAGAGAGCACAGCATATTTCTACTTTGGGCACTTTTTTTTCACACTCTTTGATTTGACAATAGATTCATATTTAAAATTTTAGAGTGTTTCCCTTGTTTTCTTCCTTTACTATTTTTGCCACATGTAATATGTGAAAAAAATTCAAAGAAAAAGTCTTCATTTTTTTTTCACATAACCCTATTTGCCATAAAGAATTTAAATATTCCGTTCTCTTCATTTACATGCTCATTCTACAAACACTTGTTAGGTATTTATTATATGTCAAGTTCTGTTGAGGACATAATTTCTACCCCCTGTGTAAGTTATACTCTAAACAACATCAACAGTCATGTAAATAAATATTAAAGGGCTGGGTGCAGTGGCTCATGCCTGTAATCCCAGCACTTTGGTAAATCAAGGTGTTGAATGCTTGAGCCTAGGAGTTTGAGACCAGCCTGGGCAACATGGGGAAGCCCTGTCAATCCTGTCCCTACAAAAAATAGAAAAAAAAAAATTATCTGGGTGTGGTGGGACACGACTGTAGTTACAGCTACCCAGGAGGCTGAGGTGGGAGGATTCCTTGAGCCTGGGAATTCAAAGTGGCAGTGAGCTGTGAGCATGCCATTGCACTCCAGTCTGAGTGACAGAGCAAAACTCTGTTTCAAAAAAAAAAAAACACTCATGAAAATATTTTAAAATTATTTTAGTGATTGTCTTTATCCATTCAGATTGCTAAGACAAAATGTCATAAACTGGGTGGCTTATAAACAATTGACATTTGTTTCTCATAGTTCTGGAGTCTGGGAAGTCCAAGATCAAGGTACTGGCAGATTTGGTGTCTCGTGTGAGAGTGGTTTCTGGTTCATAAATGGTGTCTTTTTGCTGTGCCCTCACATGGCAGAAGGGGCAAATGAGCTTCCTTGGGCCTTTTTTATGAGGGTACTAATTCCATTCATGAGGGCTCTGCCCTCATGTTTTAATTACCTCCCAATGTTTCTACCTTCATGTAACATCACATTGAGGGTTGGAATTTCAAAGTGTGAATATTAGGAGGACATGAACATTCAGACCATAGCAGTGCTGTGAGAGAAACATGTTCATATTTGAAGGGAATATAACCTCAATTATACTCAGGGATAGGCTTTAAAGAAGAGACCATCCTTAGACCTTGTAAACATAAGCACTTCTGTGAATATATTTCTATTAGTAAACAAATGTTTAATCTTACTCTGAAGTGTATTAGAATTTGAAGAATTTATATAGACAGACTTCTGTCCATAATTAAATTAATGTGATGCTTCAGAAGAGTTCCTTGAAGAGTTTTGATCTCACAGTTGTATTCATAGTAGGAACCTATGAGGTATAAGCAACTATGGGTTCTTTGTTCCAAGTTAAATTCCTGAGTTAGAACTAGGAATGATTGCACCAGTCATCTTTACCTGATTATCAGTGGTAAAGCATTTCTGGCTATTTAAGATAAGTTTTCTAAAAGCACTTGTAATGTCTCTTGATCCCAGCCTGAGATTAAGAAGGAGAAGCCCAGTCTTGCCTAGAAGTTGATTTAATTAAAGGCTTTCAGGAATATCTATTGGAGTTTAAGAAACAGTGTTGATTTATGCAGAATTATAGGGATAGATAAGATAACATTTCTTTGGTAAACTTAGCATAAGCCACCTATAGGCTCTCAAATATTATCCACATGCCATGGTCATTTCTTAAATTAAATGGAAAAGAGAGCCATTAGTTTGTATGAAAAATATTTATTCATCCCCAACTGAATGGTGCGAGAGGAGTAAAGATAGAAAGTAGTATCAGAATGCATCATAGAATCGACACTACCCAGTCCATGTTGTTAGGCATTTAAGGTTTACACAGAGCAGCAGTGTGCTGCAGCAGTCACATTCCAAAGTGATTTTCCTGCAATCAGAGTTTCATTCATTACCCAATTTTCATGCAACTCCCCTGGCATTTGAAATATGTTTCAAGGTAGACTCCCCAAGGGCTTTTCCCCTCCCATAATAACTGATCTGCAGTGTCCAAAGATAGATCTAAATATCTTTGGTGCAAATTACTTGAGGCCTGCAGAGCATGATTCTCTGTCATCTTCATCACATTTCACACCTACAGAACTGATAACAGATTAATATCTAGGCTGAAGATATTTCATCAGCGTCTCTGGCTAAGGCACCTTGCATTATTTTATCTGGGGGCACCAATAAAAGGAGGAGGGGGCCCAGAAAGAAAAAATTTATTTGCACTCAGAGAGGAGAAAAAAAAGAAGAATTTCTTCTAGTATTATAAGAAAGGCGACAAAGCGGGTCCTGGCAAAGTTCTCTGCTCCGATTATGTATACACTTTTATTCAATCATTGTATCGCTCCGTGTCTGACATTTGGTCAATAGTGCAATCTACCACCGATCAGAATAAAACAGCCACCCCAGAGCACCTTGGAATTTCATTAGTTTCCTTTCAATGTAGTCCTTATAACTAGATGTTTATTTGGAAACACAAATTTAAAGTTCAATTCTGTGCCCTGTCAATATTAGTAAAAAGTCAAGGATCCTAGACGTTACTGTAAGCCTGGTGGTTTTCTTATTCATTTATTTATTTTTAAAGAAGAGTTGAGGGAGGGACAGTAGAGCATAAAAAGTTATTAAAATTAGAATTTAAAATAAAAAAAGATTGAAAGCCAATTTTACTTATATGGAAGATATATTTCTCCAATGATAAGTGCAAAATTCAAAAGTACCTAGAAAATAATTTTTACAAGTGTCTTGAGTCTTTGTATATTATAAAGGATATGAAAGTGAAGCTCGGTGGGAAAATAGTGCTGTCAACACAAAATATTGTTAATTACAAGGAGGGAGCACAATATGATTCCAGGAAATGGATTTGGTTTTGTCCAAACATAGACATGAAGAGTGGGCCAACTACATATTAGCTGTCAGCTTTGACATAACTTTTGTCTAATCCTCAATTTTTTCATCTGAAAATGGGGGTAGTGACACCAATCTTGAGCTGGGCAAGAGATGAAATATATAGTAGCATATATTGAAAGCAGGTCATATGATAAGTCCTTTACATTCAATTCCTCTCCCTTGTTTTCACAATAATCAGAATAAAAACTAGCTGAGTATCTTATTACTTTAAAATGATTTTATTCTACTTCATATATTTTGTTCCTCAATTATAGATTTGTTTATTCGACATCTATTTTGTTTTGTTGTTTCCTTCCTTCCTTCCTTTTTTCCTTCCTTCCTTCCTTCCTTCCTTCCTTCCTTCCTTCTTTCCTTCTTTCCTTCTTTCTCTCTCTCTCTTTTTTTATTCTTCTTTTTTTTTTTCTGAGACAGAGTCTTGTCCTGTAACCCAGGCTGGAGTGCAGTGGCACATCTCTGCTCACCGCAACCTCCACCTCCCAGTTCAAGCGATTCCTCTGCCTCAGCCTTCTGAGTAGCTAGAATTAAACACACACACCACATGTTCGGCTAATCTTTGTATTTTTAGTAGAGACGGGTTTTTACCATGTTGGTCAAGCTGGTCTTGAACTGCTGACCTCAAGTGATCTGCCCGCGTTAGCGTCCCAAAGTGTTGGGATTACAGGTGTGAGCCACAGCACCCGACCAAGATCTATTTTGTATCAAATGAATTGATGTGTTCGGGCTATATAGAAACAAATGAATGAATCAATTAAAGATCAGTAAGAACTAATATTCTCATAAGACTAAGATGCTGAAAATATTTATAGTAACACCTTTTTAAGAAAAGAAATTTGGGAGGCCAAGGCGGGTGGATCACGAGGTCAAGAGATCGAGACCATCCTGGTCAACATGGTGAAACCCCGTCTCTACTAAAACTACAAAAAATTAGCTGGGCATGGTGGCACGTGCCTGTAATCCCAGCGACTCAGGAGGCTGAGGCAGGAGAATTGCCTGAACCCAGGAGGCGGAGGTTGCGGTGAACCGAGATCGTGCCATTGCACTCCAGCCTGGGTAACAAGAGCGAAACTCTGTCTCAAAAAAAAAAAAAAAAAAAAAAAAAGGAAAAAAAATTTGTTCAGTTATTAGAAGATTATCTTTAACTGGGCTAATACTGGTTTCGTATTTTAACACAGTGTGCTAAAAGGATATTATCAAGGCGTTATTGCTATGTCATATACAGATTTAAAATGCTATCTGCTTTTGAGATAAAAAGAAGCTGCAATAAATTCATAAAAGAGACCAAAATGCCTGGTGTCACTGTGAGATTGACAACTTAAATTTTTTGAATATAATACATTTTATTGCATCATAACACATTTTAAACTCCTTTCCATTTATACTATCAACTGACAGTACCATTCATGTTTTTTCCTTGTGCTTCTTTTTTTGTTTTATTTTGTTTAGAAACTTTGGAACCATTTTCTAAAAATTACTGTGTGTAAAAATAAATGCAGGGTTGGGCGTGGTGGCTCATGCCCGTAATCCCAGCACTTTGGGAGGCCGACGCTGGGATTACCTGAGGCCAGTAGTTCAAGACCAGCTTGGTCAACAATGTGAAACTGTGTCTATAATAAAGACACAAAAATTATCCAGGCATGGTGGTGGGTGCCTGTAATTCTAGCTACTTGAGAGGCTGAGGCAGGAGAATCACTTGAACTCAGGAGGCAGAGGCTGCAGTGAGCCGAGATGCGCCATTATACTCCAGCCTAGGCGACAAAGCAAGGCTCCATCTCAGTAATAATAATAATAATAATAATAAAATAAATAAATAAATAAATGCAATATTCAGCTTCCCATTCATTAGTTTTGACCCTCAGTTGTAATTGTCTTTATGCACTTCAAGTCAGCTAAATATTATTCTATATTGTATTTTTACCACAATAATGATTTGGGATATTGTAGCTGAAGCAAAATTCACTTTCTGCAGATCATAAAAAGTGGAAAAACATTAGAACCTGTAATGTTAATCACTGCAAAACAGAAACTTACATTTTATATGAAATTGCATTTTCCAGTAGTTTTTGAAATCAAATTACTGTAATAATTATAATGGTAATTAGCATTTGTTGGGTTACTCTGTGGTAGGTACTGTTCTAAGTTCTGTATGTATATTAGTTCATTTAATCTTTACAACAAACTTTATGAGGTAAGTATTATTACTACTCCTATTTAAATGATGAGTGGACTAAGGTACAGAGACATCCAAGTTCACAAAGTTACAAAGAAGCAGACCAAAGCATGAGTCAATGCTGTCTACCTCCTGAACCTGAGCACTTACCCACCATTTGTGCAACAAATAGTTGGCACATTATTTTTCTATGCACTGGAAAACTTGAAGATAGGAATATATGTAGCTCTTTCAGTATTATCTACTAACAGAAATGGAATCTGAAGATAAATTATACAACTCTTAATTTATTATTCTTCTGAAAAGACAATAGGATTATTAATATAATTGCTAACTTTCAAATTTTCATGAGGAACAAGTATTTACTGAAGCTTGAATGAAACATAAGGTACATAAATGGAAAATTTATGAAGATTGAACTTCTATTTTGCAATTGTAATCTTGAACCCAGAGTTCTTTGGCTGTTATTAAATTATTTTTAAGAAATGTGGAGTGGCATTGGTTCTCTTGCTTCTCTTGCATTCTTTCCCTTTGGGAACAATTTCTCCCCACTGCACGTGTTTCTTGTAGAGCTGTCAATCAAGAATTTGCATTCCCTGCCACAGCAGTAGGCACGTACTGCTTAGTGATCAATTAGAATATCTCAAGTAGAATATCTCAACTCAGGGAGCAAGGTGATTGATCCAGGGATACACACACAATCCCAGCGCAATCTGACAGAAGTCTTTATGGGGAGTTGACATAGACGCTGGGAAAGACACAGCTTCTCTCTCCCTGGGATTTAACTGTGGGAACCACATAACCCTGGAGCAGCTGGAAACCATCTGGTAGCAACAGAGAGAAAGTGTGGCTGAGGAAAAAGCCACATGAAGTCAGGCACTGGCTAGAAATGGAAGAGAAGAGATGAACCTCGGTGACACATTAGACCCTCTGGCCAAACTTCTTGTTCACTATTCTTCAGTTATAATGGCTTTCCATTTAATTCTGTATTCTATCAAGCTTATTTCCGTCTCAGGGACTGCCTTTCTGGTTGCCTTCGTCTATACTATCTTTTCTCCAGATAGTCACATGGATTCATTCCCAACATCCCTTCTGTCACTTAGATCTCATATGAGTTTTCATCTACACAGAGGGTACTTATTTACCGGGTCATAAAATCTAAATGGGTTACCATATTTCCTATTCACAGTTTATGAGCTCACCCTATTATATTTTCTTCACAGAACTTTGTGCTATCTGGCATTGTGCATCTCTGTCCACTAGAGTATCAACTTTGTGAGTATAATAGAAAGAGATTTCTTGTGCATCTTTATGTACTTGGCATAATAAGCAACAGGTTGGCATATAAGAGCTGCTCAGTAAATATTTGTGGAAAGATTAAATGTAAGGCAACAGAATTTTAAAAAAATAGTTTGATTTGACTTTCTGTCACACATGACCGGCAAACTTCTTGTTTCTTCTTATATGATACTATCAGATAGACTATGCAGATGATGTTAAAAAGGATGTTTATAAAATCTAGATGAAAAAATTCAACAAATTCTCACAGAATTGTTTTTACTTTACATGGTAATTTCATAGGCTACTGGACAAAATAGATAATCAAGAAGAAATGGATAATTTTTTAGAAGCATATAACCTACCAAAGATAGATAATTAAGAAGAAATGGATAATTTATTAGAAGCATATAACCTACCAAAGGAAAAAAAAGAAGAAGAAATAAAAAGCCTGAACAGACCAATAACAATTAAGGATATTGAACCAGTTATTAAAAACCTCTCAACAAAGAGAAGCCCAGGACCAGATGGCTTCACAGGTGAATTCTACTAAACATTTAAAGAGGAGTTGATACAATTTTTCTTAAGTTCTTAAAAAAATATAGAAAAAAAGTAACACTTCCAAATGCATTTTATGAGGCCATCATTACACTTATACCAAAGCCAGACAGACATCACATCCACACAAAATTACAAACCAGTATTCTTAATGAACAGAGATGCAAATATCTTCAGTAAATTAGCAGCAAGTTGAATTCAACAGCACATTAAAATGGTTACACAACACATCTTAGTGGGATCTATTCTTGAGATGCAAGGATGACTCAATATATAAAAATAAATAATTGTGATATACCACATTAATGGAATAAAAGATAAAAGCCACATGTTCATTTCAATAAATGCAAAAAAAGCATTTGCTTTTTTTGATCACTGATCCGTCCCATAAAAACTCTCAACAAAATAGGTATGAAAAGAACATATTATACTAAAGGCCACATGTAAAGATTATACTAACATTATAATAAATGGGAAATAATTAAAGGCTTTTTCTCTAAGATCCAGTGTAAAATAAGATTGCCCACTATTGCCACTTCTATTCAACATAGTACTGGAAGTCTTAGCTAAGCAATTAGACAAGAAACAAATAATAAGGATTCAGAATCAGAAAGAAGTAAAATTTTCTCTTCCTGCAGACAACATGACCAAATATTCAGAAAAGCTTAAAGACTCAACAATCCCAAAACAAAAAACTGTTGGAACCAACAAACAGATTGGGTACATTTTCAGAATATAAAATCAGCATGAAAAATTAGTGGCATTTCTATATACAAATAACAAACTATCTAAAAAGAAAATTAAAGAGGATACTCTGATCCAAGGTGGCTGAATAGGAACAGCTCTGGATTGCAGTTCCCAGTGAAAATGCAGAGGGTGAGTGATCACTGCATTTCCAAACAAATTTTCACTGCCCATAGACCAGGATATTCCTGGGTTGAAAAGTGCCATGAGCCTCTAGCACGGCTGTTTCAGTCTCTGCATAAAAACTCACATAAATCTGGATGCCATTTCAACTGGAAACAGTGTCTGGAATGCCTGGGGGACAGAGTCACCCATTCAACTGAAAAAAAGGTGGCTGAAACAGGGAGCTAGGTGATCTGGCTTGGTGGGTCCAACCCCCACAAAGACCAACAATCTGAAATGCTCTGGACTGAGAGTTTCACAGCATGCACAGTTGGACCTGGGAGGGTCAAGTTCTGTCAGGGGACGGGCATCCGCCATTACTGAGACAGTCCACCAATACCGAGGCAGTCCGCCATTACTGAGACAATCCACCATTACTGAGACAGTCCGCCATTACTGAGGCAGTCTGCCACTACAAAGAAGGTCCACCATTACTGAGGCAGACTGCCATTGCTGAGGCAGTTCTAACTATACCTCTACAAACAAAACTGCAAGGAAGTTCACACAGCAGCTGGGCAGAGCCCACAGCAGCTCAGCAATGCCTCTGCTGGCAGACTGTGACTAGGCTACCTCCTCGCTGGGCAGGGCATCTCTGAAAAAAGGCAGCAGCACATCAGGAACTTATAAATAAAGCACCACCTTCCCAGGACAGAGCACCTGGGAGAAAAGGTGGTTATGAGTTCCACTGCAGCAGACTTAAACCAACGTGCCTAGCAGCTCTGAATGGAACAATGGAGCTCACAGCTCAGCACGTGAGCTCCTATAAGGGACAGACTGTCTCCTCAAGCAGCTCTCTGACCCCTGTATTTCCAAAGAGACACCTCATAAAGGAGAGCTCAGGCTGACACCTGGCAGGTATCCTTCTGGGACAAAGATACCAGAAGAAACTGGCAGCAACACTTACTGTTCTGCATCTGTGATCTCCAGACAAGCAGTGTCTGGAGTGGAGCTCCAGCAGTCCTACAGCAATGGGCCCTGACTGTTAGAAGGAAAACTAAGAAACAGAAAGAAATAACTTCACTAGCAACAAATAGCACATCCACTCAGAGACCCCATCTGAAAGTCACCAACTACAAAGACCACAGGTAGATAAATCCACAAAGATGGGAAGAAACCAGTGCAAAAATGATGAAAACACTCAAAACCAGAATACCTCTCCTCCTCCAAAGGATCACAACTCCTCACCAGCAAGGGAACAAGGCTCGATGGAGAATGTCTGATGAATTGACAGAAACAGGCTTCAGAAGGTGGGTAATAACAAAATTCTCTGAGCTAAAAGAACATGTTTTGACCCAATTCAAAGAAACTAAGAACCTTGAAAAACGATTTCACGAAATGCTAGAAAGAATAAACAGCTTTGAGAGGAATATAAATGAATTGATGGAGCTGAAAAACACAACATGAGAACTTTGTGAAGCATACACAAGTTCCAATAGCTGAATCGACCAAGCAGAAGAAATCAGAGATTGAAGATTAACTCAATGAAATAAAATGAGAAGGCAAGATTGAAGAAAAAAGAGTAAAAAGAAATGAACAACGCCTCCAATAAATATGGATTATGTGAAAAGATCAAATCTACATTTGATAGGTGTACCTGAATGTGACAGAGAGAATGAATCCAAGCAGGAAAACACTCTTTAGGATATTATCCAGGAGAACTTCCCCAACCTAGAAAGGCAGGCCAATATTTAAGTCCAGGAAATACAGAGAACACCACAAAGATATTCCTCAAGAAGAGCAACCCAAAGGCATATAATCGTCAGATTAACCAGGGTTGACATGACGGAAAAAATGCTAAGGGGAGCCAGAGAGAAAGGTTGGGTTACCCACAAAGGGAAGCCCATCTCTTTGAAGACTCACAGCGGATCTCTCAGCAGAAACCCTAAAATCCAGAAGGGAGTGGGGGCCAATAGTCAACATTCTTAAAGAAAAGAACTTTCAACCTAGAATTTCATACCCAGCCAAACTAAGCTTCATAAGTGAAGGACAAATAAAATCTTTTTACAAACAAGCAATTGCTCAGAGATTTTGTCACCACCAGGCCTGCCTTACAAGAGCTCCTGAAAGAAGCACTAAACATAGAAAGAAACAAAGAGTACCAGCCAATCCAAAAACGTAGCAGATGGTAAAGAGCATTTACACAATGAAGACACTGCATCACCTAATGGGCAAAACAACCAGCTAGCCTCAAAATGGCAGCATCAAATTTACACATGACAATATTAACCTTAAATGTAAATGAGCTAAATGCCCCAATCAAAAGACATAGACTGGCAAATTGGATAAAAAGTCAAAACCCATCAGTGTGCTGTATCCAGGAAACCCATCTAACATGCAAGGATACACGTAGCTCAAAACAACGGCATGGAGGAATAGTTACCAAGCAAATGGAGAGCAAAAGAAAGCAGGAGTTGCAATCCTAGTCTCTGTAAAATAGACTTTAGACCAACAAAGATCAAAAGAGACAAAAAAAGGCATTATATAGTGGTAAAAGGATCAATGCAACAAGAAGAGCTAACGATCCTAAATGTATACCCACCCAGTACAGGAGCACCCAGAAACATGAAGCAAGTTCTTAATGATGTACAAAGAGACAGACTCCCACACAATAATAGTTGGAGACTTTAACTCTCCACTGTCAATATTAGACAGATCAACAAGATAGAAAATTAACTAGATTATCCAGGACATGAACTCAGATCTGGAACAAGTGGACCTAATAGTCATTTACAGAACTCTCCATCCCAAAGCCATAGAATGTATGTTCTTCTTAGCACCACATCACATCTACTGTAAAATTGACCACATAATTGGAAGTAAATCACTCCTCAGCAAATGCAAAATAATGGAAATCATAACAAACAGTCTCTCAGATCACAGTGCAATCAAATTAGAACTCAGGATTAATAAACTAACTCAGGACTGCACAACTTTATGAAAACTGAACAACTGGCTCTTGAATGTTGACTGGATAAACAATGAAATGAAGGCAGAAATAAAGATGTTCTTCGAAACCAACGAGAATGAAGACACAACATACCAGAATCTCTGGGACACATTTAAAGCAGTGTCTAGAGGAAAATTCATAGCAATAAATGCCCACATGAGAAGCAAGGAAAGATCTAAAATCGACACCCTATCATCAAAATTGAAAGAGCTAGAGGAGCAAGATCAAAAAAACTCAAAAGCTAGCAGAGGACAAGAAATAACTAAGATCAGAGCAGAACTGAAGGAGATAAAGACACAAAAATCCTTCAAAAAATAAATTCAGGAGCTGTTTTGTTTTTTTTTTGAAAAGATCAACAAAATAGGTAGACCATTAGCCAGATTAATAAAAAAGAAAGAGAAAAGAATCAAATAGATGCGATAAAAAACGATAAAGGGGATATCACCACAGATTCCACAGAAATACAAACTACCATCAGAGATTACTACAAACAACTCTATGCACATAAACTAGTAAACCTGGAAGAAATGGATAAATTCCTGGACACTTGCACCCTTCCAAGACTAAACTAGGAAGAAGTTTAAACCCTGAATAGACCAATAACAAGCTCTGAAGTTGAGGCAGCAATTAATAGCCTACCAACCAAAAAAAGCCCAGGTCCAGATGGGTTCACAGCCGAATTCTACCAGACATACAAAGAGGAGCTGGTACCACTCCTTCTGAAACTATTCCAAACAATCCAAAAAGAAGGAATTCTCCCCAAATTGTTTTATGAGACCAACATCATCCTGATACCAAAACCTGGCAGAGACTCAACAAGAAAAGAAAACTTCAGGCCAATATCCATGATGAACATAGATGCAAAAATCAATAAAATACTGGCAAACCAATTGCAACAGCACATCAAAAAGCTTATCCATCATGATCAAGTAGGCTTCATCCCAGCGATACAATCCTGGTTCAACATATGCAAGTCTATAAACATAATTCACCACACAAACAGAAGCAAAGACAAAAACCACATGATTGATGCAGAGAAGGCCTTCAACAAATTAAACAGCCCTTTATGCTAAAAACTCTCAATAAACTAGGTATTGACAGAACATATCTCAAAATAATAAAAGCTATTTATGACAAACCAACAGCCAATATCATACTGAATGGGCAAAAACAGGAAGGATTCCCTTTGAAATCTGGCACTAGACAAGGATGCCCTCTCTCACCACTCGTATTCAATATAGTATTGGAAGTTCTAGCCAGAGCAGTTGGGAAAGAAAAAGAACAAATGGTATTCAATTAGAAAAGGAGGAAATTAAATTGTCTCTATTTGCAGATGACAGGATTGTATATTTAGAAGACCCCACCATCGCAGCCCAAAATCTCCTAATAAGCAACTTCAGCAAAGTCTCAGGATACAGAATCAATGTGCAAAAATCACAAGCATTTCTATACACCAATAACAAACTTAAAGAGAGCCAAATCAAGAACGAACTGCCATTCACAATTGCTACAAAGAGAATAAGATACCTAGGAATACAACTAACAAAGGATGTAAAGGACCTCGTCAAGGAGAACTATAAACCACTGCTCAAGGAAATAAGAGAGGACACAAACAGATGGAAAAACATTTCATGCTTATGGTTAGGAAGAATCAATACTGTGAAAATGGCCATACTTCCCAAAGTAATTTATAGATTCAACGTTATCCTCATCAAGCTACCTAGGAAGCTCTTCAAAGAAATGGAAAAAAACCGCCTTAAAATTCATATGGAACCAAAGAGTACTCGCACAGCCAAGACAATTCTAAGAAAAAAGAACACAGCTGGAGGCATCATGCTGCCTGACTTGAAACTACACTACAAGGCCACAGTAATCAAAACAGCAGGGTACTGGTACCAAAACAGAGATATAGACCAATGGAACAGAACAAAGGCCTCGGAGGCAACGCCACACATCTACAACCATCTGATCTTTGACAAACCTGACAAAAACAAGCAATGGGGAAAGGATTCCCTGTTTAATAAATGGTGTTGGGAAAAGTGGCTAGCCATAGGCAGAAAGCAGAAACTGGACCCCTTCCTGATACCTTACACTAAAATTAACTCCAGATGGTTTAAAGACCTAAACATAAGACCTAATACCATAAAAACCCTAGAAGAAAACCTAGGCAAAACCATTCAGGACATAGGCATAGGGAAGAACTTCATTAGTAAAACACCAAAAGCTTTGGCAACAAAAGCTAAAATAGACAAATGGGATTTAATTAAACTCTGTAGCTTCTGCACAGCAAAAGAAGCAGTCATTAGAGTGAACCAGCAACCCACAGAATGGGAAAAAATTTTTACAATCTACCCATCTGACAAAGGGCTTATATCCATAATATACAAAGAACTAAAACAGATTTCCAATAAAAAAAACAAACACCCATTCAAAAGTGGGTGAAGGATATGAACAGACATTTTTCAAAAGAAGACATATATGAGGCCAACAAACATATGAAAAAATGTTCATCACTGGTCATTAGAGAAATGCAAATCAAAACTACACTGAAAAAAAAAATAGGAAACTACATTGAGATACCATCTCATGATAGTTAGAATGTGAATCATTAAAAAAATCTGGAGACAACAGATGCTGGAGAGGATGTGGAGAAACATGAACACTTTTACACTGTTGGTGGGAGTGTAAATTAGTTCAACCATTGTGGAAGACAGCGTGGCACTTCCTCAAGGACCTAGAAATAGAAATTCCATTTGACCCAGCAATCCCATTACTGGATATATATCCAAAGGATTATAAATCGTTCTGTTATAAAGACACATGCACATGTACATTCATTGCAGCACTGTTTACAATAGCAAAGACTTGGAACCAACCCAAATGTTCATCGATGATAGACTGGACAGGGAAAATGTGGCACATATACACCACAGAATACTATGCAGCCAACTAAAACAATGAGTTCGTGTCCTTTGTAGGGACATGGATGAACCTGAAAACCATCATTCTCAGTAAACTGACACAAGAACAAAAAATCAAACACCACATGTTCTCATTCATAGGTGAGTGTTGAACAATGAGAACACATGGACACAGGGAGGGGAGAATCACACACTGAGGTCTGCTGGGGGGAACTAGGGGAGGGACAGCAGTGGGTAGGGGGTTGGAGAGGGATAACATGGGGAGAAATGCCAGATATAGGTGAAAGGGATGGAGGCAGCAAACCACATTGCCATGTATGTACCTATGCAACAATTCTGCATGTTGTTCACATGTACCCCAGAACCTGAAGTGCAATAAAATTTATGTTAAAAAAGAAAAATTATGAAAACAATTTAATTTCTAATAGCATCGAAATGAATAAAATATTTAGAAATAAACTTAAGAGGTGAAAAACTTCCACATTGAAAATTGTAAATTATTGATAATGGAAATTAAAGACGACACAAATAAATGAAAAGACATCCCATATTCATGCATTGTAAAATTAATATTGTTAAAATTGCCATACCACTCAAAGTAATTTATAGATTCAATCCAGTTCCTGTTAAAATTTAAATTGTGGCGATTCCTCAAGGACATAGAAATAGAAATTCCATTTGACCCAGCAATCCCATTACTGGGTATATATCCAAAGGATTACAAATCGTTCTACTATAAGGACACATGT
>NW_016107317.1:4667506-4685006 GCF_001604975.1 Cebus imitator
CCAGATGTAGGTGACGGGGAGGAAGGCAGCAAATCACACTGCCAGTTGTGTTCCTATGCAACAATTTTGCATGTTCTTCACATGTACCCCAAAACCTAAAATACAATAAAATAAATGGGAAAAAAAAAAAAAATTTAAATTGTATTCTTACAGAAATAGAAAAGAGAATTCTAAAATTTATATAGACTCACAAAAGGCCCCAAATAGCCAACTCAATCTTGAACAAGAAGGCAAAAGGTGGAGGCATCATGCTTTATAATTTTAAAATGTATTACAAAACTACAGTAATCAAAGCAGTATGGTACTAGCATAAAAACAGATATTTAGATCAATGGGATGGAATATAGGGCTTATAAATAAATTCAAATATCTATGGTTAACCAATCGGGAAGGTGCCAAAAGCACAGAATAGGAAAAGGATAGTCTCTTCAATAAATGGTGTTGGGAAGAACTGAATATGCAAATACAGAAAAATGAAAAAATAAAATTAGGACTTCGCCTCAGACTACATGCAGAAATCAAGTCAAAATGGAATAGACTTGTATTTAAAAACTGCAACTATAAATCTCCCAAAAGAAAACATGCATGTGAGCTTCTTGACATTGGTCTGGACAATAATTTTTTGGATATGACATCAAAAGCACAAGCATAAAAAAGCAAAAATACTGTAGAATTATCAAACTAAAAAGCCCCTGCACCAGCAAAAGAAACAATCACCACAATGAAAGGCAACCTATGAATTGAGATAAAGTATCTGCAAATCATATATCTCATAAGAGTTAATGTCCAAAATGCATTAGCATGTCATACAACTCAAGAGCAAAGGAACAGATAACCTGATTTTTCAATGGACCAAGGATTTGAATAGACATATTTCCAAAAAGACATACAAATGGACAAAAATGGGTTTATGCAAAGTGCCTAATATCACTAAACATCAGGGAAATGCAAATGAAAACCACAATGAAAATTACCTCACACTTGTTGAGATGGCTGTTACCAAAAAGACAAAAGGTAACACAGCATCTTTTGACATTCTTGTTCACAGCATCTTTTGACATCTAGGTGGAGGCCACTATGACATCACAGCTCTTGCATTCTATATCCCTGCAGAATTAGCACTACATGGACACTGCCAAAGATTATGGCATGTATCTTCCAGAGCAGCAAATTGAACCATTTTCATTTTCATTTCATTCTTGCTGTTGGCAAGAATGTGGAGAAAAGGGAACTCCTGTGATAATGACAGCTGGTATAGCGATTGTGGGAAACAGTATGGAAGTTCCTCAAAAAAATTAAAGCTGGAACTATCTTATGGTTTAGTAATCTCACCTCTGAGTGTATATATATATATATTTCCAAAAAGTTGAAATCAGATTGTCAAAGAGATATCTACATTTCTATGTTCATTGCAGCATTATACACAATAGCCAATATATGGACATAATGTAAATGTTGACAAATGAATAGATAAAGAAAACATGTTGTGTGTGTGTGTGTGTGTGTGTGTGTGTGTGTGTACAGAAAGAAACAGGATATTATTTAGCCTTAAATAAAAAGAAAATCTTGTCATTTGCATGAAAATGGATGAACCTAGAGGATATTATGCTCAGTGAAATAAGCCAGATACAGAAAGACAAATACTGCATTGTTTCACTTATACATGAAATCTAAAATGGTCAGTCTTATAGAAGTAGGGAGTAGAATGGTGATTGCCAGGGGCTAGCAGAAGGGTAAAATTGGAAGATGTTTGTAAAAGGGTACAAAGTTTCAGTTTGCAAACAAATAAGTTCTGGAGAGCTAACATACAGGATGCTGACAACAGTTAACAATTTTGTATTGCATACTTGAATTCTGTGAAGAGGGTAAATCTGGTGTTCTCACTACGCACAAAAGAAATAATAAAAGAATAGGAAGAGGAAGAAGAAGAAGAGGAAGAAGAAGGAGAAGGAGGAAGAGGGAGGAGGAGGGGGAGAAAGAAGTGGGAGGAGGAAGGAGGAGGAGGGAGAAGAAGGAAGGAAGAGGAGGAAGAGGAAGAGAAGGAGGAGGAGGAGGAGGCAATGACTTGAGGCAGGTGATGGATGTGTTAATTAGCATGATTGTGGTGATTAGCTCACAGCCTGTATATATATTAAAACATCAAGTTGAATACCTAAAATATATACAACATTTATTTGTCAGTTATACCTCAGTAAAGTCAGAAAGTTAATAGGCTACAAAAATTCCAGTCACTATTTCAAAAATCAAATTTACAATACTTTATCAATCAATATATGAATACATCTTAATTTTATATTACTGTAGCTAGTACTATCCTAGGCAGTAACAAAAATAATAATCTAGAACTATTCTAGGTAGTAACAAAAATATAATAGAAAACAAAGAAGATGAATATAACACTTGGGAAATGAGCAGACATAAAAATAAAGAGCTTGCTATGATTTGAGTATGTTTCCCAAAGTTCATGCGTTAGAAACTTGATCCTTAGTGCTTAATCTTGGTGTTGAGAGGTAGGGCCTACTGGGAGGTGTTTAGGTCATAAAGGTTCTGCCCTCATGAATGTATTAATGTCATTATTGTGGGAATAAGTTTATTATCTCAGGAGTGGGTTTTTCTGAAAGCATATTGGCCCCCCTTTTGCCCTCTCTCATTCTCTCTTACCAATGTGATGTCTTTAATCATATTATGACACAACAAGAAAGCCTTTGCCACATGTGGACCCTTAGTCTTTGACATTCCAGTCTCCAAAATGTGAGCCAAATACACGTGCGTTCATTATCAACTACCCAATCTGTGATATTCTGTTATAACAACAAAGATGAACTACGACAGAAAATTAGTACCAAGAAGCAGGGCTGTTGTTATAACAAATACTTGAAAATGTGGAAGGGGCTTTGGAACAGCATGATAGGTAGAGGTTGGAAGAGTTTGAAAAACTCTCAGCCTGGCCATGTAAAGAATAAAAAAGCTTACCTGGGAGATAACACAAAGGGTGTGGCCAAGAGATCATTTGTTAAAGAGATTAACATTAATAGAAGGAAGCCAGGTTCTACTCATGAAGACAATGGGATAATGTCTCCAAAGGCATTTTAGAGATCTTTAAGGCAAATTGGGCCTTGAGAGCAAGTTTTCAAGAGAGATGCCCCTGGAACCTCAGTATTCACTGCCCTGTGCCTTGTAACTCTGTTCTCTGATTCTGGGGCAGTGTCCTTCGGCCACCTCAGCTGTGGCTCAAGCAGGCCCAGCTATGGTTCAATCTGCTGCTCTGGAAGATATATGCCATAATCCTTGGCAGTGTCCATGTAGTGCTAATTCTGCAGGGATGTAGAATGCAAGAGCTGTGATGTCATAGTGGCTTCCACCTAGATGTCAAAAGATGCTGTGAACAGCCTGGGGGCCCAGGCAGACACTTGTCACAAGTGTGGAACCACCACAGAGAGCCTCCACTAGAGGAATGCCCAGCAGAGTCATAGAAGCAAGGCTATCACAGAGTCCCCACTAGGGAAATGCCAGTGAGGCATGGAAGTAAAGCAGCACCCAACACCCCAAAACTACAGAGCCACTAGCATGCAACTTTGGCCTGGGAAAGCTGCATGAGGCTCCAGGTCATGGGAGCTGCTGGGAGGATTGAGACCAGCACAACCTCAGAGACAGGGTTGCTTGGGGTTTTGGGGTCTGACCCTCATCCCAGTGTGCCCAGTATGTGGGACATTTAGTCAAAGATTATTCTCCAAGTTTAAAACTTAATTTGCTTTCTCTGTTGAATTTTGAACTTACTGGGGACGAGTTAGTCCATCTTGCCTATTTCTCCCTTTTGGAACAGAAATGTCTATTCTATGCATGTCTCACCAGTCTTTTGGAAGTATACAACTTGTTTAATTTCACAAGCTCATAGCTGCAGATAAATTTGCCTCAGGATGAATTATGCCTTGAGCCTTACTCACATCTGTTTTAGATAGGAATCTGGACTGCGGACTTTTCAGTTGAAGCTGGAATGAGTTAAAAGTTTGGGGGGCCAGGTGCAGTGTGGCTCACGCCTGTAATCCCAGTACTTTGGGAGTCCGAGGGAGGTGGATCATGAGGTCAGGAGATTACAAGCATTCTGGCCAACATGGTGAAACCTCGTCTCTGTTAAAAAAAATACAATAATTAGCCAGGAGTGGTGGTGGGCACCTGTAGTCCCAGCTACTGTGGAGGCTGAGCAGGAGAATCGCTTGAACCTGGGAGGCAGAGGTTGCAGTGAGCTAAGATCACGTCACCGCACTCCAGCCTGAATGACAGAGCAAGACTCCATCTCAAAAGTAAATAAATAAATAAGACAGACAGACAGACAGATAGATAGATAGATAGATAGATAGATAGATAGATAGATAGAGTTTGGGGGCGATCTGTATGTAGTGAATGCATTTCGAGTGTGAGAAGAACATGGGTTTTGGAGGCCAGGGGTGAAATGCTGTGGTTTATATATGTCCCCCTAAGTTCATGTGTTGGAAACTTAATCCCCAATGCAACAGTATTAAGAGGTGGGGCCTAATGGGAGGTGTTTAGGTCTCATGACCTACATGAGAGCTCTGTTCTCATGAATGGCTTAATGCTGGTATCATGAGTTTGAGTTTATTATCAGGGGAGTGGGTTTCTTATAAAAGCTAGTCTGGCCTCCTCTTGCCCTCTCTTGGTTTCTCTTGCCCTCTCTTGGTTTCACTTTCCCATGTGGTGCCTTCTGCCATGTTATGATGCAGCAAGAGGGCCCTCACCAGTTGCTGTTTCTCAGTCTTGGACTTCCAAGCCCCCAGAATTGTGATCCAAACAAATTTCTGTTCATTATAAATTTACCCACTTTGTGTTGTTCTGTTATAGAAACATAAAATGAAATAAGAAGAGGTTAATGTGAGTAGTAATAGTATACATTGAAAATGTGCTGGCATTAAAGAGAGACGGGATCATAATGCCTGGAGTAATCGGAGATGATCCTCTGGAGAGTATAGGACTAAATCTGGATCTGGAAATATGGAGAAGTTTCTGATGATGAATGAGGGGAGGAAACAGCTCAAGTTAACGAGAAAAGTGGAGCTAAATGGAACTTTTGCAAGGGATGGTGAGGAGTGTACCACAGTCCACTGAAGAATTTATGGGGGAGCTGAGAGGACTAAATTGAGAAGGTCAGGTTATTAGAGGGAATAAATTAGAAATATTTGATTTTATATTATTTACACTAGAGATTCTTGCACAGAAAAATGATCCCATGATAAATACCTTAGGAAAATTAATCTGGCATTAGTATGCAGAAAAACTGTAAGAGGAGATGGTTTAGAAAACTCTTTGGAAACATTGAGCTCAGTTCATATGGGAAATTTTGAATCTGTTGGAAAGGGCGGTGCTGGGGACCATACGCAGAGGGAAGAAATGAGAGTTCAATCAATTTGAACTCTCAACATAAAATACGAGGAAAAAGCAGAGAGTCAGGATTACTCCTGTACTTCTCTGTTTGGAAGAACGGGGAAAAGACCAGACCATTGATAGAAATATACAAGTTGGAAGAAGAGCTAGTTTAGGGATAATTTTGAATTTGGTTTTGATAATCTAAAGTAATGGTAACATAAGTAAATGGTATGTTTCTAATGGCAGTTCTCAATTTGGGGTTTAAGCAAGAGATCAAGGTAAGAAGCATAGATTTGGCAATCAGTTGCATTGAATCCATAGGGAAAGACTTATCCTTTAGGCATAGTAGGTATAGTGCCTAGGCCTTACAATACTTTTATTGGTCCGTAAACACATGTTAATTTCTAGAACTTTAAGTCAAAACAGGTTTTGCTATATAATATTAATATATTAGTCTTTATACCAATGCAATTGTAAAATATAACTTGATATTTTCTTTCATGAAAGAAGGGACCCATGAAGACAAAAGTGCCTAGGTCCCATGAAAATCATTATAATATATTATAGATTTAGCTATGATAATCAAAATGAATTATTAAGAAGTGAGCAAAAGGCAAAGAATGAGTCACAGAGCAATGGTTCTTAAGACTTGTTCTTTCCTTGACACATCAATTTACATGCATAATGTGCCCATAAGCATGCATGGTAGTGTGAGACATACATACTAAGTCCTCACTAAATAGATACTGAGTAACTGGGCATGTATTTCTGCCAGCAGGAGCGTAGTGACTGCCTTTTATCCACATAATGGTGACATGGCTTGCATCCTCTAGCCAACTTTCTGTACCTAGATACTATCAATCCCCCAACTCCCTCCATTAAGGGATCAATGAAAAAGAAAAAGGAGATGTTAACTTAGCTTTCACAATTATTTTTCTTTGTTTACATAGAGCATTTTCATTTTTTGAATGAGAAAAATAAAATCACATGAAATAATTATTATAATGGTCTTAAATATGAACATTGCAATAAAAGAATTCAGCGTTCACTTGAGAATACTAATGCAAAATTAAATGCTGTGTTGTTTAGGAATGGTGAGGAACCTTCTTCATATACCTAATTAGCCACATGATTCTTTAGGTCTCCAAAGTGAGCACTTAAAGTAACATAAGAATGTAAAATATAGGCCGTGTGTGGTGGCTCAAGCCTATAATCCTAGCACTTTGGGAGGCTGAAGCAAGTGAATCATGAGGTCAAGATTCAGACCATCCTGGCCAACATGGTGAAACCCCTTCTACTAAAAATACAAAAAATAGCTGGGAGTGGTGGTGCACGACTGTTGATCTCAGCTACTCGGGAGGCTGAGGCAGAAGAATCCCTTGAAGGCGGAGGTTGCCGTGAGCTGAGAGTGCCACTGCACTACAGCCTGGCAACAGAGCAAGACTCTGTCTAAAAAAAAAAAAAAATGTAAAATATACTTTCAAAGCTCTGGGTCGCAACTCTATTAGTGATTTAAGAAAAAAAGCATGCATTTTATATGTTATAATTTCCTAATCATACTTTATTTTTTTATTATTTTATTTTATTTTATTTTATTTTATTTTATTTTATTTTATTTTGAGATGGAGTCTTACTGTCACCCAGGCAGGAGTGCAATGGCATGATCTCAGCTCACTGCAACCTCTGCTTTCCGGTTTCAAGTGATAATCTTGCCTCAGCCTCCCGAGTAGCTGGGATTACAGGCACATGCCACCGCGCCCAGCTAATTTTTGTATTTTTAGTAAAAAGCGGGTTTCACCATCTTGGCAAGGCTGGTCTCGAACTCCTGACATTTTGATCCACCCGCCTCGGCATCCCAAAGTGCTGGGATTACAGGCATGACCCACCTCACCCGGCTTTGTTTTTTCATTTTTTTTTAATCCCGAACCCCTCCTACATCAAATATCACAGAATTGCTTTCAATTTTACTCCTGAGAAGACATAGTATTTAAAACTTATCTACAGTTAGGTTGACCAGAAATTAATTCCTTATTTTTGGTACATTTCTAAACTGTGCTCCTGTTATTCTTCAACAAAATTTGCCAAAGGAATGACTACATTTCTTTAACACAGCAAATAATAAAGTTGACTGTGTATTTTAGCAGGCTGACAGCTTCACTTAGCAAACTCACCGTAAATTCTGAAAACAAACAGTTGGCTGACAATGGTTGAGATGACAACAGAAATAATTTCAAGCAGTAATGAAAACAGATTTAAGCTAGTACACACAACAGTACAAGCCTTTTCTTTTTAAATAGTATACAAAGGAAAGGAATCAAAGGAGAAGGAGGCAACATGACCATTAGGTATGGCACAAAATCTTGGCCTATTGCAATAAGTTATTTACAAAATCAAGTTACAGTGCATCCTTTGTCCTTACCAGCAGGTGCAGCTATTAAGCAGGAAGCATTCACATATAATATGGCCTTGAGGGGAAAAATAAATAGACGGTTTCTTTTTCTTTCCCTTTCCATTACGAATGCCTAACACCAGCATGATAATTTAATAATTCAATTTTCATTTACAGAAAAAAAATAGCCATTTATTTGGAGTCTTAAAATCACTAAATTCTGAACGCTTATGTGTGACCAAATCTTATGTTGCATATTTACTTAAGAAAATGCCTTTCTTTTGTCCTCTAATTTTCTTTATGTGATTAGGTGTTCTTCAGGTTTTTGGCAGAAGCATACAAGCGGAGCGTATGTTTAAGGGGTGTAGAATCAGCCATACGTGTCTTCTTTAATAAAGGGAGCTATCCAGGATATGGTAAAAGCAGCCCTGTAGTACTGAAAACCGACCAGAGTTCACTTCTGGAAGTGGGATCATAATCGAAGTGGATGCTGGGTGGTGATCTTGCTGTGCCTACGTTAAGGCAGATAACGGAGTAGCAAACGTGGAAAGCACCCAGTTTGTCAGCCATGACCTCAGAAAGTGTTCAGAATGCAAAAAGGAAGGCTGAATAACCTAGAAAGCATGGGTTTAAGGAGCAGAGAAGCAAGTGACATACAGTTGTGAATGAGACAGGATGAAAATCAGCAATGAGCAATGTTTTACAAGCAGAAGGATTAGAGAATCAAAAAATGACCAACAGTAGCAACTGATAAACACTGACAACCTTCCATTGAATTTGGAATTAGAATACTTTCGGGGAAACTGGTATTTAAAACCAGAATGCAGTGGGTTGTATGAACACAAAAGGTAATGCAAAATTAAATGTCCTTTGAGTATCTTGGGTGTAAATGGAAGATACAAGTTAGGGCAGTATTTAGGAGAATGAATGAATCTTAGAGGAGAAAGGAAATGGAGCACAATGACATGAGAAAGTTTAAAGAACTAGATGAGAAGGGAAAAAAGAAAAAAGTAATACACTATGAAGCAAAGTCCATGGATTCCTGGAGGTCTTGCAGGAGGTGATAAAAATTGACCTCTGAAGCTCAGGTGACAGTGTTGTTTCCGATGGTGAGGTATTCTCTTTCTGAGACAGCAGGAGAGAGAGAGAGAGATGTGTAGACATAGGTAATTGGCTCTTTGTTTGTAGAGAATGGACAGGGTTTCTATTTTATGTTCTTCATTATTTTTTTTCCATGAAATAGGCAAGAACACTAGCTGAGGGTGAGAGTAGTAGGAGTGTGGTAGGTACCTTGAGTTGAGTAGCAAATCTTTGAAATAAATGCTGATAGCTTATAGGCAGCTGGAAACCATAATTATGTAGGGTCACAGTCCATATTGCTTGTCTACATAAGGGCTTCAAGTGGATGGTAAAACTAATTCATAATTGTCTTTGAAGAGGTAGAATGACAGCAGAACAGGGAACTGATGAAATAATGACTCCTCCTGAGAAACCGGGTGAAATGGTTAAAGGGGTATAGTATATGAAGGGCAGCTGTTTAGAGTCAGTGTTTCTTATTGACATTCATGACTCCAAACTTTAACAAGAAAACCAGCTTGTGATAGGTACAAAATAAATGAGAGTTGAATGAAGGATGTCATGAAGTGCCTAACAGAAACAAAGAAGTGTCTGTCTTGATGATATTAACCATAGAAATATAAGGACAATAATAGCAAACATTTATTGAGTGCTTAGATGTGCCAAGCACTGTTTGGGGGTCTTAATTTGCATCATCACTTATAATCCCCACATGAGTATATGAGGGACATAATATTGTCACAGCAATTTTATAAGTGAGGATCAGAGAGGTCAAATAACTTGCCAAAGACACATAGATAATGAATAGAGGATTGAAGGTTTAAATCAAGTAGTCTAATTCCTAAGCTCATGGTCTGCAGAGGAGCGAGAGAACTAGAAATATAGGAATACATAATTGAAGAGATGATATAGAGGTTTTAAGATTGATTTTGTAGCCACATTCTCCATCATTTACTCCTCTGCTACTTACTGTTTACACCATGTCTAATGCATAGCAGATATTTGATAAAAGGTTGAGCAATCATATAATACAGGGTTTTGACAAGAGATGCATTGGGGCTGCACATTTAAATCACTACATCATTTAAAGTAGAGTAATAGCCTTTGAAATCTTTTTATTCTACCATAAATATTTTTGGGTGACAAATATAAAACATAAATGAAATAATCAACAATAATCAGACAATGATGGCAGCCTTGGTATGTGCTCTTTGTATCTTAAATATTAAAATATTTTCCTTTAGGGTGGGGCTGGTCTAGGTTGTCTATCACCTTGTAAGGTTTGCTTGCACTTCTCTGACTCTCAGATTTCTTGTTGAGGTACCTGGAACTATGATGCTACTCTAACTTACTGGCTTATTATAAGGCAGAATTTTATTTAAGAATATAAAATAGGATTTCACAACTTTATTTGAAACACATGCTCTGCTTTAGTAAACACAAACATCACATGTTCCACTTTAATGTTATTGGGAACAAATAAATCCTATGAAGAAGAGCAAATCAGAAAATTGGGCAACATGTTACTTACAACTTACAGCCTGATTTTTCCTCTCCTTAGCTTTGAGAGTCAGTCTTAAAACATTTGAAGTTTAAGGTAACTATGAAATTAAAGAACACAAAGAATCTAGATCAAAGTTATGTTTAAAATGTTATGCTCATCTTGTTGCCCATAAATATCCTTGGTAATTTCAGTCAGGATGCTATTACTTTAATCAACCTCAAGTCCTTGAGATCTTAAAAATAATACAACATTTTTCTTCCACACACATTTTCTTCAATTTCATTACAGCATTAATTCAAAGTGAAATCTGAAAATTTAACTTGGGGAGATTCGATTGGAAAAGATTTAATTAGAATATCTTCATAGGGGAGCAATCAACCTTCCAGCATAACTTTGTGTGCTAATGTAGTTTTTCCATAATATTTCCCTTATATTTACAATATTTAGGAAAAAAAAACACTTGAAAAGAAAAACAACAAATATGTTTGAATGATAACTCCGTAGGTGAAAATAATAGACGTCTAGATATTTTTCTTTGAATATTAGCTTCCAGAGAGCAGAAAATAAGTTAGATATTTTAGATAAAAGATTTCCAATAGAATATATAAGGTTCTATGGGGATGTTTTTGAATGACACACATAGAAAATTTATTGGAGAAAAGTAAACTGAAGCAAATAAAAAAGACTAATGTTTTACTTTTCAGCACATTCAAACATAATTTCGGCAGCACGATATATAAGTAATTCTTAGTATAAGAAATAGACTAAATATTTTATTTCAAACTATAAAATAATTATAACTTGATATTATAATATTGGATTTGATCATATTCTCCAAAGAACAGAATAGGAAGTATTGCAGCGATTGAGACAGCCTTGAAAATAAGAACTCACACATATGTTTAGAGTATAAAAAACATCAGATTACTCTCTTTACTATTTCATTTCTGTTTGGTGTTCTTGGGAGCCGATTTCTGGCAAGCTTCCAAATCATTTTTTAAAATTTAATTTTAAAAGGGTTTATTTTTTATTATAAAAACAATTCAGGCTTATTTTAGAAAAACTGCTAAACATATTAAAGTAAGACAAGCCAATCACCCAAGCCTTTCCTAGATAGAAATACTGCTAGAATTTTGGTATATTTTCTTCATTATTCTCCCAAAATTTAATTTAATTATGAGATTTTTGGTTTTGTCTTATTTTGTTTTATTTTAGCAATTATATTTTTATTTTCTGAAAGTAGTGTTACACACATAGGAAGAGTTTGTAATGTGGAAGAGAGAACAACAGGAGGCTCCCATAGAAGTCTAAACTAGGCAAGGTATAAGACAGTAGAGAAGGAATAATAAGAAATGGTGTATTCAATTGGATAGATTAGGTTTATTTCGACTTATACCAGGCTGGGCACCATGGCTCATACCTGTAATCCCAGCACTTTGGGAGGCCAAGGCTGGAGGATCATTTGAGGTCAAGAGTTTGAGATCAGCCTGGCCAACATGGGGAAACCTCTTCTCTACTAAAAATTCAAAAATTAGTCAGGTGTGGTGGTGGATGCCTGTAATCTCAGCTGCTCAGGAGTCTGAGGCAGGAGAATCAATTGAAGCCAGACAGTGCTACTGCACTCCAGTGTGGATGACAAAGCAAGACTCCATCTCAAAAAAAAAAATTACTTATGCTGCACAAACATTGGTTTGGTGATGTGGCAAGTGGCTCTGCTCCAGGTGGTCACTCAGGGACCCATGCCGATAGAGACTTAACCTCATAAAACTCTGCCAGAGACCATGGCAAGGCAAGAAAAGAGCTGGGAAATAATACATAAGTGTAGAACTACTTGAATCAATGCTACTCTGTTTTCCTTGGGAATAGTCACATGGCCCTCCCTAATGACAAAGAAAATGAGAAAAGTAGGGGAGCAAATAAAATATTTGGTGGGTGTCTCATTTGCTAACACAAATGGATAAACAAAATGAAGAGATTTATATTTTCACATATGTGTAAGAGTTTAAGTTCCATGTTAGCCCTGATTTGATCACTACACAATCTATGCATATAACAAAATTGCACATATTCCCCATAAATTTGTACAAAAGAAAAGGGAAAATAATACAACTTTAGAAAAATTTCCCAATTTCCCTGACATCTCATCTCCTTTTGTAGGACTCTAATAACATTTACAATTTTAGTACAATTAAAAATAATTACATAAATAATTACATTGTCTTAAACTTTTCTTAATTTCATTTGTTTTCCTACACAGATTTTCAAGCACAGAATAAGGGTGAGCCAACATTTATTCCATGAATTGTTGTGTAATTTAAATATTGTACACAAGAGAAACTTAAGATTACTAAAGTATAAACTGTTACTCTGATATATTAATGATATACCTTGACAAAAATGGTATCTAATGTTTTTGTCTCTACTTCGCTGGAACCACATCATACACCTGCTCATACTGAGTGGCTTCCCATTCCTTATGTAATGAAATCCATGCTCCTTAACATGACATATAAAATTCTCCAATATCTGGCCCTTGCTTATATTTCCATTTACCTCTTACTTGATATTTTATGCTCTCAGAGCATTTTTAGTTTTCCCAATACACCACACTGCTTTTTCTTTCAGTGATTTTGCTTGAATAGTCTTTGTATGGATCATCCTTCTGAATGTCTTTTTCTAGAACAAACCAACATTTTGTGATGAATTTCTAGTCTTTGCCTAAGACTCAGCTCAGATGTTATCTTATTCTGGGATAACTTCCTGTCTTATTAGTTCAAATAATACCCTGTGCAATAATACTCTGTCCTTGAACCATCATATTCTAATGGTCTCTTACTTTATCAGACGGTGAGCTTTTTAAGTCCAGTGAGTAGGTCTAGTTTATCTTTGGACTCCAGTGCCAATCACAGTAACTAATTTATGTGTCTGAAGGTTAGATAATTGTATCCAACACGTAGAGTAGCCTGAAAGCCTTTCCCTCTTCCTTACACAGTCCCTAAAATGCAGACTTCAAACCATTCTTCTTGATTGTTTCATTTTATTAATTCAATATGGGCTCTTGTAAAGTTGGAGGTTATAGACAACAATTCAGAGTGCTTTTAAATAGGACGGAATTTTGCACTATGTTTTAAGGATTGCTTTCCGCATCCTGGTAGAAAGGGGTCAGTTAACTTTACAGTGTGCCTAAGGTAGGCACATTATGTTCCTTCTTACCCTAGTAGGGCTCTCAAACTATTATGCCTTTCCAAGGGCCAGAAGTGCAGATTCTATGAAAAATGAATTATTAATGTGTGATTTTTACAGCAATAGAATATTTTTGCTCAAAGAGTAGCAATTCTCCCATGCTTTCAGACATTCTTTCTTAATATAAAATCCTGACCCTTTAGTAAGGTGTCTTTCTGAATCACAGATTTGCTGACTTTAATAAACACACTGCTGTTACTTTTAATCAGCATACAAGTTCAGTTTGGAAAGTCTGTGGTCTGAAGACAATCAAAACTACAACTGAATAGTTTAAATAAATATATAAATAAGGCTCAACATTTCTATGTGGAAAATGTAGTTTGATGATAAGTTCAAATATGAGCTTACTTTTTTTTTTTCCAGAAAGAGGTTCTCTGTAAAAGTATAGATCTCTATTTGGCCAAGGGAATACTTATATACAGTAGGAGACAGCGTAAAGCTTTCTGTCCTCTTAAATTCTACATTTCTGTCCTCTCAATCCTCCTTGTAGTTTTACATTGTTAATTACACTATTTGTTCTGTTTTCTATTGCATTCAGATCATCTACCTCAGATCTAGTTAAAAACATCTCTTTACCAGTAATTCAGCATTTAAAAATTTACTGATTCAGAATTAAAAAAAATTAAAGCAGCTTTACCTTGTTAACTAACATTTGTAAATGAATTTCAAGACTATTGATTATATAATCTTCTCAAAAATATTCAATTTTTGTTTGCTTGCTATTCTAATTACTCTGAAGTCAAATGGTGGGGACTTTTTGTTCCCTGCCATTTATGCTAGTCACTTACATAAACTCAACTTAGGCTATTTACAGGATCCACACATCCATAGAGCAATTAAGCTTTGTCTAGCAGTAGGTTTCAATCTTTGTTCAGTAAATATAGTTGCTATAAATGCAGGGCAGCTTGCATTGTTTTTTGAATTGGTAAAAGCACAACCATGAGTGCCTCTGCGTAATATTTCTGTAATGGCTCAGCCTCATGGTTACTCATCAAACTGCATTTTTGAAGTTCATTTATTAAACCGTAGAGGAAAGAAAATTTCAAGCTTTATCAGATCATGAAAAAACAAATACAGTGTCTCATTCTAAAAAAGGCTGTTACAACTCTGAAGGTGATTGAAAATGTGACCCTTTGAAGAGTAACCTCCCCTAGAATAGATTTCCTGTATTGGTTTCCAAAGGGAAACCATCTAAAATGACACCTCCTAATGCTGAAAGAGTGTGTGTAGCCCATATAACTTTATCAATGCCTGAGTTTGCCCAGAACACTGCAATTAAACTCTGTTATAGCAACTGTGACTGATATCATAAGAGGCATCACAAAAAGCTTCTCTAGGGTCCAGGGCTTTGCCACAGGTCTCATTGTTCTTTTTCAGCTTCATATTGGGGGCATGGTCTGAGAGAGGCTTCAGGATATCGCTAGTCAATTACCTTTCCTCAGAGTTTACCAAGTTCTATTCCCCATTCCCATCTGGTAGGAACACACACAATGACTTCAGACAAGAAGGGCTCCCCAAAAATAGTTTATCCATAGAAATTAAAATCACATATGTTTTCTCATATGCATAAAGTATTAGGCACTGTAAGAATAAACATAAATTGTAAGTATGACTTCTGGCTTAAATGGCTTAAAAAATCTAGAGAGTGGTATATAACCCAAAAATCATAAATGTAACTTGAGAGATGAAGAAACATGAGTAGAGTCTTGACTTTAGTAACACACTTTTTTTCTTCATGTATTAACATGATCTAGTTTGTTAAATTTAGCTATATCTTGGATTCCATTTTCACATTCAAACCTGGTTTGCATGCCTTCTATATGGCAGTCAGAGTACTGGATGATGTTACATACAGATTTCCAAAAGGTATGAAGTTGGAATAATTGTCTCCACTTTACAGATGAGAGAAGTTAAGCTCACAGTGTTTAAGTAATTTAACCACTCTCATTCAGTTAGTTTGCTAAGGAGTCTGGATTCAAGCTCAGGCCTACTCAGGGAATCTGAAGAGATGGGCATGAAGCAGATGTGTGTCACTCTGGGAGGTGATGTGATAGCTGTGATGACGGGGAGGTGCTGAGATCTGAGATGGGGAGAGGGCGGTATGATACCCACAGAAGGTGCCAAAAGGGAGAGGCTGGTGATGAAGGCAGCCAGCATCAGATCAATCTGTCTCAATGGTATCCACTTACTTGCTTTTGGAATCCTCCAAATCCCTCACTATACACGTGGTTGAACTCTGTCACTGTGGGTACTTGTGACACTAGGCAGAAATACGTAATAGAATGAGCCCAGGATTTGCTGGCAGACAGATCTTGTAAATTCTTATTTCTGCACTTATCAAATATGTGTCACTAAACAAGTTAATAATTTCACTGAATTCTAATTTTCTATTTTATAGAAATGTAACATTTACCTGACTGTGGATTACATCAAATAATAAATAGCACTTAGCACAGCTTCTGTCACCTAGTAGCTGCTCAGTAAACGCTAGTTTACTTATTCCTTATTTTATTCACTTTCCTTTCTTTTTCCTGCCAACTAAAACATTCTGATGATTGTTTTGTTCCGACTCCTCCAGCTGATAGAATTAGCTGGAAATTCCTTCCCAATATGGAAACATATTCTCATATTCTGTGGTGAGCCCTTGGGATGTTGTGACACCTTACTCTTGCACACTACTAGTACTTGTATCTCTTCCCAGTGTCCAGTAGCAAATAAATACTACAAAACATGTAGATTTTATGTATCTTGGAGACAGCTGAAAAGATTTCCAGGAGTAAGTACACAGGGGTAACCACAGGGAACTGCAGCAGACGAAAATGCAAAGTGGAAGGTCACTGCAGTCCTAGGGTAGCTGGAACTCCAGACTGGCTTAGTGAAGGATTCAAATCTCCCTCTAATTCCCCCTGAAATCAGCCTCAGTGATGTTCTTCCAGCTAGTCTCTGTGGATCTAGTCTTGTTTTCTCTTTAGTTTTTTTCTTCACACAGCAACTAGAGTGATCTTTATTTATTTATTTATTTTTTTCATTTTAAAAGTATTTTCATGGCTCATCAGTGCTGTTAGGGCAAAATCTGAACAACTTAGCTTGCATAAAAGTCCATCAGGATTGGCCCTTTTACTCCTCCAGTTGACCCTTGGCTATTCAAATCATATACTGCAGTATCAGGGTCATATACACCATGTCCCTGACTCTCCACAGAACCTGGTGCATATGAGATATTCATGAAATAGTTGCTGAATAAATGATTGTACTTAGCCATTCTGCTCCCGTTAATGTCTGCCATTTTTGCTAATTTGGAATTAGTGCAAATAGTATTATAAAATCTTTTATCCCAGGAACTTACCCAGCAACCAATTCTACTAATACCAGCAATAATCTATAGCATAGTCTGCCTAGTGAAAGACTTGACTGATGTGACTATGTTTTTCATAATTGCTTTTTGTCACCTATTTTCTTTGGCTTTTGCCTCTCTTTGTCAAACCTAGCTTTGTAGGCATCTATTCAAAATATCTGCTGATAAAAGGAAATTGTCAAGAAATCAATTATTTCTCATAGCATTTGAAATTATTTTACCAAGTAAAACAAGTCAATAATTGAACACATTGTAAGCAAGTGTAAGCAAGCTAATATTTAAAGAAGACTTCAGTGATTCCTTACTCTGTGGACACTTAGAAATTGTTCAGTAGTTTGAAAGATTGTTGGAAAGGGGGTGTTTATCCCTGTTCTTAATCATAAATTTGAGACATTTCATTGTTCTAGTAGGTGAAGAGCTTCTCTTTTGTAGTACAATTATCTAACCTATTTCTTTAACTAAATAGGTAAAAGTTAAAGCATGCCTATCATTTCTTATTAAAATTAATAACTTGTGTTCCCTCTTCCATCATTTATTTTGGATGTGGATTCTC
>NW_016107317.1:4690006-4757506 GCF_001604975.1 Cebus imitator
AATATGAGAATTAATGGACCACTCAGAGCGGAGTTATATTTAAATGGTAAGATTTCTTTGAAGAGGTAAGATTGACATAGAACATGTAAAACAGATCAATGAAAAAGCAAACAGTGTTCACTGGTGACCTTGTCTTTATGGCCCTGATAATTCAGTCATTATCCATGTTATACATCCACTGCGGGAGCAAGGGGATGTACAGATTAACCAAACTGAAACAGTCACAGAGATATTTCCCAAGAACTGCATTTGCAGTGATGATAACTGCCATATTTATGGAATCTTTTCTATGTGCCAGGCATTGTGTTAAATGCTTTACATACTTCATTATTCAATCCTTAGAGATGTGTACAAAGTAGGAATTATTATCTCTGGTATATAGATTAGGAAGAAAAGCTTTAGAGAGCTTGTACAAGGTCAGACTGCTTTGGACTGCTACATTGCTGAGCTAGTATTGATTGAAACTCAAGCCTATCTTGCTCCAAAGCTCCATTCTTTAGGTTAGGTCATGCTACCTGCAGTATCCCTGGAACATTACCTCAGGTACCAATGTCTAACTGAAATATATCCTCAACGTGTGAGCAGTAGGTTTTAATTACTCTGCCACTTTTTACTCATTTATTGATAGTTTGGCAAGCATTAATTGTTTGCTTTGTGTTAGGTGCTGTGAACAGAGCTGGAGAAGATAATAAATTTTCCAGGCCTCTAAATACCCAAGTTCTAGTAAAGGCAGAGCTCAATAAAATGCCATCAATATGTAAGATGCAAATAATGCATTTCCAGGGATGAGAAGGACAAAAGTTCTGAGATGGTTTTATAGAAAAGGTGACATTTGAGCTAGATCTCAATGATAACTTTCCAGTTTTTCAGTTGCATAAAGTTAACCAGGCAGTAGGGCCCTCGCATAGAGGTTTCAGAGAATCTCTGGTTGTGCAACCTGATCAGAGTTAAAAGTTCTTAGGGAGGAGTGATTTTAAAAACATAAGGTAAGAAAATGAACAGGAGCTAGAAAATAAAAGATGACCTCTGTAAACCAAAAATAAAATTCTAAGAGCTCCTGCCTTCCCCCAAACCTTGCCACCAAATGACTGAATGGACCCCCTCTTCCAGCCAAGGGCATTTCAAAGAAACCTGAAAAACTAGATTAGGCCATGGTGGGAAGGGAGTTCAGACATGCCCCATTATAGTCTTCTCTCAAATTCAGGCACAAGTTACCAACATTAACATTAAATCTGATATTTTAAGTGACAAAACAGACTCTTTATAGCAGTAAGATATCAAATTCCAACCTGATTCTAGCATAGCATCACATGACATATAGCAGGCTGCAAAAGAAATCAAAGCATTTTACCCCAAATTATACTTCTTTGACATATTTTGGAATGGCTCAATATAGCTATTTCTTGTGGGGAAAAACTGCATTCTATAGAGAATCTCCTTCCCTTTGCTGTGTCTTTCCTGGAGAGTTTAGCGACTTTCAAAGACCTGACTATGAAATATTTGCTATCTATTATCTCTACGAGTGGTCACTTATTAGATTTCATCAACATAATAAGAACTTTAGGCCAGGCATGGAGGCTCATGCCAGTACTTGGGGATGTTGAGGTGAGCGGATCAACTGAGGTCAGAAGTTTGAGACCAGCCTGGCCAACATGGCAAAATTCCATCTCTGCTCAAAATCCAAAAAAAAAAAAAAAAAAAGCTGGGGGCCATATGAGGGACACACCTGTAATCCCAGCTACTCGGGAGGCTGAGACAGGAGAATTGCTTGAACTCGGGAGGCAGAGGTTGCAGTAAGCAGCCAAGATCACACCACTGCACTACAGCTCAGGTGACAGAGCAAGACTCCATCTCAAAAAAAAAAAAAAAAAAAGAAAGTGGTATCTTAAACCCTTATCTTAACCCAGACAATCCTTTCTATTGATTCCAGGTTTTTAGTAGTAACTTAACTCTTTCAACCAATGGCCAATCGGAAAATTTTTGAATCTACCTATGACCTATAAACCTCCCACCACATCCTGCCTTTGTGGACCAAACCGATGTTTACCTTACATGTATTAATTGATGGCTTCTATTCTCCCTAAAACATACAATACAAAGTTTTAACTAAACTGCTTTGTGCATATGTACTTGGAACCTCTTGAGACTGCTTTGGGCCATGGTCACTTACATTTGGTTCAGAATAAATCTCTTTAAGTATTTTACAAAGTTTGCTTTTTCTTTTGACACCTCATATGCCATGGTAAAGATTAAAGATTTGATATATTCTTAAAGCAGAAGGGGCCCATGAATAAATTTAAAGCACAGAGTTTCTTAACAGACTTGTTTTTGAGAGGGTAAGAATACAGAGTTGGTGAAACAGAAAGCAAACAAAGAGGGCAGAAAGAAGAAGAATTGGAATATAAGGTAGTGCAGAGAGGAGTTGTTTAGGACATATGATCAGGAGGATGTGCTGGCTCATGGATAAGGAGCAATTCAGGATAATGTCAAACTTTCTACTTTTGGGGATTGGCTGAATGGCAGAAGGAGACAGGAAATATACAAGAAAGTGTTATTAGGGGTCAGGAATTTATTTTTGGATATTTTACATTTGAGAGGCCAATGATGCATTCAGATATGAAAGAAGTATTTGGATTCTGAATAAATGAGATATAAAACAGAGGAGGGATATAAGGAAGCAACACTATTGTCTTCATTACTGTAGTGATTAGCTTGGGAAATATGGTTTAATATGAGAGCAAAAAAAGTCTGATAAAGAGCTTCAATAAAGCCCTCAACAGGGGTGGGCCCAAGTGGAAAGTCTGCAGAGATACAAATAACAGGGCAGATAAACAGAGGCTGAAAAACAGAAGAGAGTTAGCAATTGGAGCAACTTCCCAAAAGACCAGGCGAGTGATATCTAGAGCACAGATCAATGGGAGTAGACACCTCCTATCCCTCAGACACTGAGCTAGGTTCTGGGGATACACTGAAGAATAAGCAAGACACAGACTGTGCTTTTGTGGAGCAGTGTAGTATGGATGCCAAAAAAAAAAATAATTGAACAAATAAACTTATGGATATGGTGCTCAATGCCAGAAGAAAGAAAAAAAGTGCTGAAATGCAAAATAACTTGGTGAGGTACAGATGGGAACCCTATTTAGATTGAATGACCAGGGAAAATCTCTCTCTGAGAAGATGGCATTTAAGCTGAGATAGGGAGAAGAAAAAAAGAATGAGCAATGTATGTGAAGAGCTGGGAAAGGCATACTAGGATGAAACAATAACATTTGCAAAGTGTCTCTGGAAGGAAAGAGCCTGGTAAGTTTGAGGAGATGGAAAAAGAGCACTGTGGCAATTCATTGTAAGTGAGGAGAGAGGTAGATAACGGGCCTGATAACATGGGATCTTATGAGTCATTATAAGAAAAGTCTTATGTATGCAAAGCGCAATGGAAAGCCATTGAAGGGCAGCATCCTTAAATCTGAGTTTCAATATCATTATTGTTGTCATGTGGAAAATGAACTGGAAGGGATCAGTAAAAACAGTAAAATGAGGTAGAAAGCCATTAGGGTATTCTGGATGAGAGACGATAGTGCACAGAATGAGTGTGGTTGCTGGAGACAGAAATGAATAGATTCAGTACATAGAATAACTTATTAATGGGTTGACGGGGATTGAAGGAGAGAGACGAACTGAGGGTGATTCCAGGTTTGGTGACAACAACTGAGATAGGGATTATTGAGTGTGCCAGACAGCACATTGGAGCAGAAAGCAAAGGCAGATTTTCAAGATGGTAAGTTTGGAGATACAATTTTGGAAGCGATCCATCTGTAGATAATAAAGCCATGTTACTGGATGAGTAACAGAAGGAACAGTGATTTATTTAAAGAGAGAGAAAAGAAATTAGTTTGATTATGTGTATAAGTAAGTTTCCAGAAAAGAAAGAAACTTGAAGAGGCCTTAGGTTAATAATTAATCTATCTATCCATTCAACCATCTATATACACACATTTTTCCCCCTATGAAGCAAGGCACCCTTCTGATGAAGAGGTTAGATATGAGGTGGAAGGCTTGAAAAGAGTAGTTAAATTCACAAATGAGAGAAAGAGAGATGATCATGAAAGTATAAAAGTATTGACAAGTCAGTGCATTGGGAGGACATTGATTTATGGATTTATAACAGCATTGGCCCAATTTAATTAAATCCCTCCAGCATTACCCAAAGTGAATGATCAATCAGATTGATTGCTTTTGGAGTTTACAGAAAAAAATGAAAAGGATGTTTGTGGGCAAGGTGGGGGGAGCATAATAATTTAAAAAATTACTGTAGTGAGGGCTTCTGGGCTGAGATAGGAAGAAAATAAAATTAGAAGGGAATAAAAGAATGAGAGGTTCCAACAGAGTAAGAATCTTAAAGAAAAGACCTTCTTGGAGTAAAAACATCTGAACTTACACATTAGATAGAAGGGGACTATTGGATTGATGAGATAAAATTGACAGGATTCAGAGAGTGATTGAAAATGGCAAATAAAAAGTAGAGAAAAATTTAAAATGACTCTCAGATTTCCACCTTGGGTGATGGATGGAGGGTCCAATGTACCATCTAGGGACTTGGGAAATTGAGGTTTTTTTCCCCTCTTTTTTCCTTTTCCTTCCAAGGAGATGGTACCAGCCCAGTGTTAGTCATGTAAGCTGGAGTTGCTTTTCAGACATCTGCATGGAGCTTCTAAGGCAGTTAAAACCAGTAAGAGGTGCTTAAGAGACTACGATTTAGGTTGAAGAATGAATGATAAGTATGTAAGCAGTAGAAGATAGAAAATAGGTAAAATTGTCCTGGAGGTCAGAACTTCAAGATGCACCATCATTGCAGGGAAAATTTTGCTGCCTTTGATCACATATATTCATAGTTTCCTCCTCAAGTTCCTCCACTATCATAGAGCAACCATCTGTGTTGGTAAGATTCTCCAGCCACAGGCAGCTTTGTTACTGGCCTGGAGAAATTTGCAACTCCCAGAATGACCAGAGACTTCTCCTCTGTGTTTTTGCTCCATTGCTCGAGCAACGACGAACACCTTTGGTCTCCGAAGGGCTCACATCTGTCAGCTGGCGAAGACTCATTTTAACTGCTGGCAAATTTGAGTGTTCTCACAAATACCTACAGCAAAATACTAGACCCAAAGACCATGCCGCTGATTTTCAAAAACTGTCATTAACCGGTTTGACTTAAAGTTTCCATCAGTATAACCAAACACAATCAGCCTTCATAAGGTAGTTTGCTGTACTCCTTTCATTTGGTGGCTAAAGCAAACTCTGACATCCTTGATATCTACAGCAACCATATACAAGCCCTATGGCTTTCTGTGGGAGAGAAAATTGTGCCTGGAGTGTAGACCAAGTATGCATTCCTGGAATAGAGCAGTACTTCAAAATCTCCTTACTTCATGATCTTGGGTTTCTGTTTCCTGGAGTATTATATGAAAGTCACCACTGTAATGCATTCAGCACAGGGAATAATGAACAGTAGGTACTCAGTAACTATAATCTGTCCTCTTTTCTTTTTCCTTCTCCCACTCCCAGTTTTAAAACTCCTGTCTATACGATGGATGCGCATATATGAAATTTGCTAACTAACATCTCAGCTCTTTTTTCATATTTAGTATGTTTCAGAAATGTGTTTTTGTTGGCATATGTTGGTAACTAATATCTATAGCATAGTGAAGAAAAATTCCATGCATATGTATACACATGTGCATAAACACATAGTGTATGGGCTTACACAGAGTGAATATTTCTTAGTTATAGCTATAAGCTCTTAGGTGGTAAAGTGCTGTATAAATCCAAGGTAATCTTTCTATTGGATATAGCTTTCACTTTCAATTTGATTTGTTTTTGTTGGATTTTTTTCTTTAACTGTAGAGAAATCAAAGTCATTAAGAGACTTAATCTAAATTTTCAGTCTGTTCTTGTTCATTCATGGAGCATGATTCAGAATTGCAAACTTTTATTTTTATGTAGTTATTTGAATTTTGTACAATAGCATACAGTCAAAATCTTTAGCTTTACCATTATGGATCCCCTCATTCTATCAGCAACTAAATTTCTGATTTTATCTCTGATTGAAATATGTCTCCTATCCACCACTCAATAGTTCTAGAACACATCTGGAACTTTCTCTAATTTGTGCTTCTGATTTGTTGTTTCCTAGTACATGAAATTTTCTTCTCATACTCTTTATCCTTCTAAATCTGATTCTCATAATACCTTTTCACTGGAAGCCACAAATTATATTACTTGACTGTCTATGGATTAATTTATATTATGGAGATGGTTACAAATTTTGAATAAGGAGAATGAGCTATACTTTTGATTTCTGATACACTCTTCCTTACATAACTCCTTACACATAGTAAGTGCTTAATAAACTGTGGATTTTTTTTTTCAAGTGATAAAAAATATATCTTAAAATGAATTTTAGGGATATTTTCAAAACATGATGATAGATTAAATAAAAAAGTCCAATATGGAAAGATAATTAAGTATTGATTAAAAGTATTAATAAAATAAATTTGCTAGAATTACTTAATATTTCATATTACTAATATATTTATTATGTATCTAAAAAATCCAAAAACAGATTAGAAAGTTACCAACTATATTCATTTTTTCCAAGCTTGTTAATACAAATGGATCTATGTAGTTTGACTTTTTTAATGTTTCTTAGTGGGTGAACTAGTGTGTCCCCTTATTAGTTAGCAAAGCTCTACAAGTGTGCACATTTTGAGAAAAATATATGTAACCATTTATTTTCATCTAACCGTTTATTTTCATGAAACCGGGCTTTGTCCAACTAAACGTATTTTAGAATCACTTAAGAATCTTATTACTTTTTTGAAAGCCTTTGAATAAATTATAATATAGTCTACAGAGAAAGTAAGTCTCCTAGGATAGACATATTGTTGTCTTTTGTTTTTAAAGTCCTCCCTTCCTTCCTTCCTTCCTTCCTTCCTTCCTTCCTTCCTTCCTTCCTTCCTTCCTTCCTTCCTTCCTTCCTTCCTTCCTTCCTTCCCTCCTTCCTTCCTTCCAGATATATTCATGACTATCCACTATGTGAAAAGTCCTTAGAGTAAGGGTTAAATATGAAGTTCCATAATACTTCCATTGGAGTCAAGAAGACTCCAATGTAAAGAAAGGAATACAAGACAATTTCAGATTGTGATAAGATCTATGGAGGAGGCAGATATGGGCTGTGATAGAGATGTACATAGTGGTATCATTCAATGAATTTTCAAGAGATCATACTAAGGAGTATGGGGAAAAGCCTGTATTACAGAGCTTAATGGCAACACAATTTGATTCCAACTCTCCTTTGCCTAACAAGCAGAATATAATCAAAATAAAGAAGAAACAAGTGATTTGGGGTGAAGTCACTTTAATTATCTTTTAAGATACTTCTTATATTTAAAAAAAAAGAAATTAAACTATAAACAGATTATGATATTGATTATGTAAAATATAATGATTATTAGAAAAATGTAAAAAATGGAGATGGGAATTTGGGTTGAAGGCAGAAGTACTGTGTTTATCTGCGTGTTTTCTTTTCCTTTCTCCATTCTCTTTTTGCTGCTCTCGCTCAATGTTTATTATGCCAGGCACTGAGCCAGACTCTGAGGATAGAAAATGTGAATAAGACATTGTTCCTCTCATCAAGGATTTCACAGTCTAGAGGATTCATATGATACTTCACATTCCTAAGTTTAGCTCTCTTGGGAAGAAAAAAAAAAAAGTGAATATAAAATTTCTTTGGGTGAAGCAACCTTGACCAAATGTAACTATGTAAAAAAACCTGTCTAGAATGCTTTTCCCTCAGGAACCTAAATGAATCTTTCCCTCACCTCATTCATGGCTCTGCTCAAGTGTTACATTCTCAGTAAAGTCTTTACCAGCCTTTGAAAATAGCATCCTAACTTTCTCCAGGACTTGACCTTCCCCTGCTTCATTTTTCTCCCTGGCACTCATCATCTTATAAATACCCTATGATGTAATTATTGATTTATTTTTTTAAATATCTTATGGCTCTAAATGGCGAGTTCCATGAGATTAGACGTTTTGGCTTATTTTGTTTGCTTGTGCGTAGCCAGTGCCTGCTACAGTACCGGTCTCATACCTGCTACTCAATATATATTTATGAATGGAAGAATATTAAGATATTAGAAAAATAAAATATATATTGCTTTTGAAGGATTGAGTAGAAAAGGAGCAGAAACAGTTATAATTAAGGCATTATTCTAAACGTTTCAAGGCTACCTCTGTACCTCCAGGTACTCATTGCTATTTATTACTACCCAAACTTTGGTAAAGTGTCTTCTGCTCAAATAAAAATAAATTATTTACCATAAATTAGAAGGCAATGATTCAGCTACAGCTCAAACTCTATATGAATAGCTCTATTAAGTCATTGCTTTATGTTATAGAGGATAGCTAAGACAGCCATTCTCAAAAAATGATATTTAAATACTTAGGATTCACAAGGAATACATCTATAATTCATCAATTAAAAAAGAAGTTTCTTATTTACCTTAGGTTTAGGAAAAGTGTTCCCAGAAAGAAAGCTAAGGTTGGATTCTGTGGATCATTGTATTGTTTTAAAGATAACACTACCATATACATCTTGATAGCATTTTTGAAGCTCTAGCAGGAAGATTTTCAATTAAAAAAATGTAGTTACCAAAATAAGACTTTTCCAGTGTTTATAAAGCTCAATGGGACTATATGTTAAAGAGCAGTTTATTGATTACCATGTCTTATATTTTAAAAAAATACATAATTGTGGTCTGGAACACTTTTAAAGGCCAAGATAGTCTGTTTATTTACAATAATGATGGAGCTAACTGTTATCTTAAGCAAAAGTTACAGGTAACATGGATAATTGGAGTTTAAAAGGGAGGAAATTTCCTCCCTTAGGGAAGAACAATTTTGCAGGTATCAGAGGATATGAAGGTGGTCAATGCCAACCTACACTCATTGTTCAGAGCCTTAAGGGCAGAAGGCTGACTAATTTGACTGGGCTCTTAAAGCAAACACACACAAGAGACACGGGACAGTTGCATACTTATAATACTGAATGTAGCTTGCAGGCCAAAAACACATACACAAAAGAGGAGCAGATATTCTTATTCCCGAAGCTCACAACTAGAGATTTGGTGGGAAATATGTAATTAAAAGGTTGTTGTATGCATTTTTTCCACTTTGCTTGGCCAGCATAAAGCATTTAGTAAAATCATATTTGGTATATAAATACCCAATGCGTTGGAATGATAAATCAATTTTGCTTGGAACAAAAGCAGGTAGAGGCATGAACCCTGGAGCTTGACCCCTCAGGCACAAATGTTACCTCTACCACCTCCTCCTTGTGTGATTTTGGGGAAATTAATTAAATCCTGTAAGTCTCGGATTCCTTCTCTTAAGATAGGTTCATCATTATAACTCTTAGCTATACTATCTCATAAGACTATTTTATGAAATTATCTAATACATGGGTAAGTTTCCAAATAAAATGCCTGGTATATGTTAGGATATCCATAAATGCTAGCTGTTGTTATTACTATTATTTCTGTTGTTAATACTATTATTAATATTTTTCAGTCAAATCCATCCTAAAAATATAGAGAATGTTCCAAAATACTTAGCAATTTAAAAGGATACAATATTTTGAATTTTCTTATCTGTTACTCTAAGACTTTTAAACAGAGCAGTCTTCTTAAAAGGCTTTATTACCATCGTTTTGAAGATCTATTGGTGAAAGCAATTTCAGACTTCCCTGATTTTAAAATTTGGTTGTAATAAACTGCTTGAATGTGGAGCACACAATATAGTTAGTTACTTAACCAGGCACTTTTGGTTACATTCAGGAACAAAAACAACAACAACAACAACAAAAAAAGGAAAACAGAACAAACCAAAATATACGTATGTATTTTGAGACAGAGTCTTGCTCTGTTGCCCAGGCTGGAGTGCAATTCCGCATTCTTGGCTTACTGTAACCACTGCCTCCTGGGTAGAAGCAATTCTTCTGACTCATTGTCCCTAGTAGCTTGGATTACAGGCATGCACCATCATGCTCGGCTGATTTTTGTATTTTTACTGGAGAAGGGGTTTGGCCATGTCAGCCAGGCTGTTCTCAAACTCCTGACCTCAGGTGATCCACTCCCGACTCAGCCTCCCAACCTGCTAAGATTATAGGTGTGAGCCACCCAAAATATTTTCAGAAGTAGTTCAAATGCCTTGAAAATCTTAGTTGTGTTTTAACGTTACAAAGGTGTTTATACCATAAAGTCTTTTGCTGTTCATAAATTGTATGCTCCGGATTACACTTTAGAGTTACACGTCTAACTTTAAGTTGTAATCACAGAATAATTCCTGGGCAATAGTCTCCCCTGGGATTCTCACTATATAGAGAATGGGACCAGGCAGCAGATTCCTACCCTCAATAAAAAAGCAACTCGATCCATGTTACACTGAAATACAATGACTATCTAGAGCACTAAAAATATACTACTTGATTTCTTTCTTTCCTTTTTCCTTTGTGATAGTTAATTAAATAAGACTGAATGAGAATACAGTCTGTTTGTATTCCACTATAGTTTTTAGAATTAATTTTTCCTTTTCTGTTGTTTTTCTCTCATTTATTTTTATTTTAAATAATAGAAAGATATCTCCTAGTAGAATTTCACTTATGGTTAAATTTTGGGATATTCTGGGATGGATTTGTCTTCTTGAAGAAAACAGGCTGGTAGTGAACCATTCTCAGTGCAAGGCTTCCATCTTCACTATTTAAGCTTGCATTAATTCAATGATTTCTGGTAAGAATTTCTCTTGAGCAAGATAGTCTAAATATTTCTAGAGTGGTTCTAGCCATACATTGTATTGATATAGACAGGAGGCAAGAGGGTGGGGTGCCTGGTGAGGGTTCCACCCTCAAGCCTGGACTCACAGCCCTAAATGAGAATGCTCATTGCTTTTTGCATGCCCAAATGTTCCTTTTGGCCCACCATGCCCCCTATCCTGTGTCCATATAAACCCCAAACTGCTGGCTCCAAGAGCAGAAGAGCAGCAGAACGGCATAGATGCAGAATGGTGCAGCAGAGAAAGAGAGACGAGAAGGAGCACTTGAACATGAGAAGAATTTGGCTGGGGATGTCTGGAGAGGAGATAGGCCATGGGACAGCTGAACTCCAGGAGAATATCATTTTCCCTCTCCAACCCCTGTCACCCTCCCCATCCATCCCACTGAGAGCCACCTCCATTAAAAATTCCGCCTCCAATAAAATTCCTGCATTCACCATCCTTTGAGTCTGTGTGACCTGATTCTTCCTGGATGCTGGACAAGGACCCAGGTACCAAGAGAGCAGGGTATAAAAGGCTGTTACCCTGATTATCCACTGAGTTGGTTAACACTTAGCTGTCCATGGATAGCAAAGATAAAAGAGAATTGTTAACATCCCAAGACACTGTCTTGAGGCCAGAGCCCAAAAGCCCTGGCCCTGGCTGACCTGTATGCTCCCTTTACTGTAAGAGTTTGAGTGTGCAACAGCCCAGTAAATGAGTCCCACCCCAGTCATAAGTCCTGTGAGTGGTCAGGGAGCTCTCCTGTTTCAGTATCCTCTTAAATTAATATAAAACCTGGGGTTTTACTGATTTAATAATAGTTTAAAATTCCATATCTACATTACCATAAAAGATTACCATGGAGGTTACTGACATTAAAATTTAAAATAAAAATTAAAAAAACAAAGATGTGAAAAACAACAACAGCAAATTAAACTCTGTCCTCTGGATTTCCAGAACTATTTATTTATTTATTTTTAAAGTGATGTGTTTAGATGCGTGGGAGGTGACCAGGATCAAGATAAGACTCTTTGATGGCTGTGACATATGAAAAAGTTTAATTTCATCAAAACGTTTTTCTATTACCAAAACATCTGTCTAGGGAAGGCTGATCTTCAGAAACACACACACACACACACACACACACACACACACACACACACCACACACACAAATGTTAAATTGAATTAACCTATAAACTCTGGTGCCTGATGGGCGCTCACTTGTGGAGTTCCAAAATAAAAGTACCTCACAGGTCAACTCACTGATGAGCTGGAGTGCTGGAGGGTTGGGAATAATTTGCCTGGGGGTGTTAGTAAGAGTTTAGATGAATTATAAAGGATCACTGGCAACTGCAGGTCTATTTCAAGGCTGCTTGACTTCTCTCACAACAATGGGTAATATAAGAAGCATGTGTCTACTTCTCAAAGGAATTAAATTTTTTTCATGTTTGCCTCTTTCGTACCTTGAACACTTCTCAGTAGTGTACTTTGCTGATTTCAGCAGAGTGATGATACTCAGAAAAAGTAGCCTATCATGTGTAATGGTAGATTGCATGCCATTTTTGTTGTTGAACAGGTTCACAGAAATGGACTACATCAGATGAACAGAAATGCTTGTATGTTCAGGGCAGGCACTACTCGTGATATTTCTCTATTTATGACTTTTTGTTCAGATCAGCAACGCATTGGTACTATAGATTGTCGGTTTGTCCCTTCCAAACCTCATGTTTAAATGTGATATTGGAAGTCGGGACTAATGGGAGGTGTTTGGAGCATGGGAATAGATCCCTCATGAATGGCTTGGCCCCATTCCTGAAGTATTGATTCAGTTCTCAACATATATAAACAGTTATATATATTTAAGAGATAAAGAGCAAAGTTTATTAGGGAATTAAATTTGTCCAAGGACTGATCCCTTTTCAACTGGATATCTTCTAAAAGGCCAGGATGTATTGAAACATTGAATATAATCTCCTCTAATACCATAACTTTTCTCATCATGGCCCAGAATTTAGAAGATGCCAGCATCTTCCAACATCAGCAAAAGCAACTGCATGTGTAACTATATGAAATGCAAACATTTAGTCTATTGTTAGAGTAAATATTAAATATAAATAGTACTCTGCAATTTTGATGAGATCTGCTTGTTAAAGAGAGTGTGGCATCTCCCCACTCTTCCTCTGGCTTCCTCTCTTGCCATGTGATCTCTGCACAGGCTGGTTTCCCTTCACCTTCTACCACTGGTGGAATCAGCCTGAGGCCCTCACTAGGTGCAGATGCTGATGCCATCCTTCTTTAACAGTCTGCAGAACAGTGAGCCAAATAAGCCTCTTTTCTTTACAAATTACCTAGATCAAGCATTCCTTGATAGAAACAGCAAATGGACTGAGACAATTGATCTCAGAAAATTAAGCTCTTAAATAATGGAATGGTCAACATAAGAATTTGTATTTATCTAAATTAGCTTAATAAAATACATGGTGAAGATCTACAGGTTTATTGAGGGAAGCAAATATCCTTGACCTTGACATAATGAACTCTTCCTATCAAAAAGTGACACATAGCCCAGATTCTCCAATCTGGCACCACTCAATGTCCTACCTGCAAAAGAACCAACCCTTTTACCCTGTGTGGAAAGAAGCACAACCACTCAAATTGCAGACCAATAATAACTTCGTGATCCTCAATTCTCTTGTCTGTAAAATGAGATAGTTAGGGTAAAGATAAAACTTTCTAGACTTTGGAAAGGAGTCTATAATATCATGCCATGGAAGTGTCTTTTTGCCCTGATTGAAGTAAGCAGAAGGAATGAGGTAAACATTAATTTAAAATTTGAGTCAAGATGCATTTTCTTTATGAACTAGATAGAGCCCTGGACTTTTGTCTAAAAAACAGGACTTAATAATGACTTCACTGTTTGGAAATCCAGTCCTTCAGATATTTCACATCTTCATCTTTAAAGAGAACAACTCTATCTCAAGGCCTTGTTGTTGAGGATAAATGGAATCATAAAGGCACTTTTTAATAAAGGCACATTGTCAACTATTTTTATATAAAGATATAATTATTTAAAATAAAGATGAATCCTCTATTACACCAAAAACTTACTCTCCATCTATTTGATGGAGTATTATTATTTCATTTCATTTTGAAAGCAAAACTTTCTTAAAGCACTAGTTATGTTTGCTTAGTTATATGTAAGAAAGAAAAAAAGAAACAAAAAGAACCAAGGAAAAGAAAATACAAGGAAAAAAGAGCTTTCCTAATTCCATCAAGGGTCTTAGATCTTTAGTGGGCAAAATTATACTCTCTAACATCAAAATATATAAACAGTTATATATATTTAGGAGATATAGAACAAAGAGTATTAAAAAATTAAGTATGTCCAAAAACTGATCCCTTTTCAATTGGGCATTTTCTAAAGGCCTAAATGTATTAAAATACTGAATACGATCTCCTCTAATGCCACAACTTTTCTTATCATAGCCCAGAATTTAGAAGATGCCAGCATCTTCCAACATCAGCAACAGCAGCTGCATGTGTAAATGTCCAAAGTGGAAACATGTGTATGAAAAGTACCAGCAATAATTTAGAAGTGAAATGATACATCCCACATACATGAAGACAGTGAATAATGGTACGAACAGTTTTACTTTTTTACATGCTCCATAATATTGAATTACTTTTATTCTGTAGCTATGTCTTCTAAATATAAAAAATTAAAAAGGATAATCATTTAGGTAAATGTAAATACATCTGTAGAAACAGGTGATAATTAAGCTTATAGGAAATTATGAATACTACATTTATCAAGAATAAATATGTTTTAATTGTGCCATCAATCTGGGGTTTCATCCAGCTTTAAGTTTGTATCTGCAGAAGAAACAAAATTCTGTCTTAATTTTTAAAGAAAATTTAAAGAAAGTGAAGTTTAAAATACATATACTAATTGTAAATGCGAATTTTCATTTCACTGAAGTGCAATAAAGTGTTTTTGCTTCACTTTCACACACACACATATTCACGTATACACACAAATATAAATAAATTAGTATACGATAACACATATCACGAAAGGTCTTTCACATTGGAAAATATTGACCTCCACATGTGAGACATTTTCCTTAAATGCTAATGATGTAAGGGAAATCTCTGACCTCAATGTTCTGGGAGGTACCACGCATATAAAAAGAATTATAATTTGATTAGGTGACTAGTGGAACGGAGGTGTGCACAGGGCCTAAGAGAACTCACAGTAGGCATATCTAAACCATATTTCCTGATGTTGGAGCTGAGAGATGACACAGAGTATAGCAGGAGCTGACGAGAAAATTTGCTAGTATTTGTGCAGACAGGCCAGAGATTTCCAGGCAGAGAGAACAGCAAGTGCAATCTTCATACATTCTGCTTACCCCTTTCTGATGCCTATTTACTCACTCAGCTCCATCAATGGGCATTCCTGCCTTTAGGCTTCAGCTCTTTTAGCTTGTTCTCTCTGAACACAAGCTTCACTTCTATATGTCCAATGCCCGGTACAGGGCTTAACATTTAATAAGTAATGAGGAGGCAATCTGGTATAATAAAACATTGAATTGGGTAAATTTTGCATTTGAATTCCATCTCTTGCACTTACTAGCAATACATAGAGTGAATTATATAATCTTTTGAGACTTACTTTTATCATCTGTAAGATGAGGATAATAGGTACCTAACTTTGGAATATGTTATGAAGAGTAAATGAGATAATGAATATAAAGTATGCATTAAAGCACCAATTGTATACTTAAAGTATAGAGTATGTGATAGCTATAGAGGAGGTTTCCAGTTATCTATCAGTGCATTCTCTACTCTTCCAATTTAGGAAAAGTAACCTTCTGAAATCCTACTCTATGTTGAGTCTAGGAGTAATAATATCAATAAGTTCTGGATGACAGAAAATTCAGTTTCTTTCTTCTGGTTGAAAACAATGGCTGGAAAGTCAGGGACAATTTTACCCTATGCGATTGATGCTACTATCAAGATTTAAGAAAAAGAGAATGTGTATCCTTTATTCCAGGGGAACCCAACCCACGGGTCATGGACCTGTTAAGAACTAGGCTGCATAGCAGTAGGTGAGTGGCAGGTGAGTGAACAAAGCTTCATTTGTATTTATAGCCACTCCCCATTGCTCGTGTTACTGCCCGAGCTCTGTCTCCTGTCAAATCAGTGGTGGCAGTAGATTCTCATAGGAGCGTGAATTCTATTGTGAACTGTGCATGCATGAGATCTAGACTGCGTGCTCCTTAGGAAACTCTAATACCTGATGATCTGTCACTGTCTCCCATCACTCCCAGATGGGAACATCTAGTTGCAGGAAATCAAGCTCAGGGCTCCCACTAATTCTACATTATGATGAGTTATATACTTATTTATGTATTACAATGTAATAATAATAGAAATACAGTGCACAATAAATGTAGTGTGCTTGAATTATCCCAAAACCCGCCCAGTCCATGGAAAAAGTGACTTCCACAAAACCAGTCCCTGGTGTCTGAAAGGTTGGGAATCACTGCTGCTTTATTCCATAGCTAACCAGAAGTTCCTACTTCTAAGCTTTCCCCATGAAAGAGTAAAACTGTTAATCTGACTTTTTCAATACTGGTAGAGAAGCAGTAGTAGCAGTTATTATCGGTAATGGAATAATGGTATCGGTAGTCATTGAAAGTTCAAATTTGTAGAGTTTTGAGAGAGTGTAGTACACCTGTGTATCTGCACATGGATTTGCAAGGGGTAGGGTGAGGTTAGGGGAGAGTGAGAGAGCCGTAAGAATGCTGGTAATTCATGTTAAGGACTATGGATTTAAACTATTGATTCATTTTAAGAAGGAGTGTGAAATTATCAGATTTCATTTTAGATAGCTTGTTCTGCTCAGGGACAAAAAGGATTAATAAGCATTTCCTCTTAAGAAAGGGAGGCTGGATGCAAAGAGTCTAGTTAGAAGACCTGCTCAGACATTCAAAAGAAAAAGGCTGGTGGTCTAAACACTGGTAGTGGATGTAGGCATGGACAGGGGTAGCTCGCCCAAGACACGTTTAGAAGACAGGTTGTGTAAAAGATTGGTGACTTTTTATGTCAGGGATGAGTTAAGCAGAAGAGGCAAGAATAACACAGATTCTGAGCTTGGAGTCATAGGCTGAATGCATATTTGGGTTTCGAGATGATTTTTGTTTTGGAAATGTGGAGTGAGATGCTAGAGAAACACTCATCTTGAGATACCTTGTAGGCACTTATGTATTCAGCGTCACGATCACCATTATCACCACTGTTAGCACCATCATCATCTTCTTCATTATCATCAAAATCAAATTATTATAGGAATTTTGAATAAATTACTTTCATAGATGTAAAAAACAGATATTTTATGGAAATGTGTGCTGTCACTATTTTTCAGAAGCTGCTTATATACTTGGTTAGGTTTGGAGGAATGACACGCTATAGCAGCTGAGAACAGACTTTTCAACTCTCTTTCATGAGTGTCAACATGCTTTTCATTAATTTATTTACATAGAGTTTTAGTTTGTTGGAAAAAAATTCTATCTTTTCTACTTATTAACCATGGAATCTTGGGCCAATAACTCTATTTCCTCACCTGTAGATAGGGCGGCTATGGATGTCTACCCTAAAAGATATCAGTAAAATTCATTGAACTGTTTCATAAAGTATATATAGACCACTTGTATACATTTATGATATAATCTTTACTATGTCATTTTAAGCACATTCATAAGGTTTTAACATTTCTATTTTTATATTTAAGGTTGCACAAGATGATATGCATAGTTCTATGGCTCTAGGATTTTCTAATGTAATTGAACATTTTAATATTTATATTTTTGATTGTTTTTGTTCAAACAAACAGTTGTTTTTGTTCAAGGTTTTCTTAATTGCAGAGACTAATGATTCAAATGACCATAAGTAAAAAGCAGTTTGATAAGAGAACATACATATTGAAATGAGAAGACAAAAGTCAATAGGAAAAAACATAACTATCCTTCTCCTAGGGTCTGCAAAGTCATATTAACTCTCTGTCTCTTGGTCACCCTTTGTCTCTCTTTCTTTTTCAGTGATTCTGCATTTCAATTTAAACTTTATTTGAAGACCAGCATCTCTATTTGGCCATTGTTTCTATTTCCTCATACTTTAGACTTGCAAATAGATTTTAACTTCCCATGGCCTCACCCCAACCTCTTATCATTCTTATTATATTATTTTGACTAAGCATAATACAAAATGTGGCACCTGCCTTTAGCAGAGCCTTGACACCAGGTCCTTCTTCAGCAGTGATATGTGATGGTGAGCAATGATCATATCTATTAAGTATTGTTGACAACATCAAAATTATTTCAGGCAAAAAACACAAGCATAGGGAATTTAGCAAGATGGGTATGACTATCACCTCACCTATTTTGTGCATTGAGTACAGATCCATACTTTATTATGAAAGTGTGAAATTATGTAAGCCAGAGTACAAAAACCTCTCTAAAATACGAGGAATATAGGTGGGATATCGAGTTGAATGAGGGTTAAAATCTAAGCATAAGAGACAGACTGGGCAGAAAGTTTCCTAAAAGAAATATTATGAAAATGGTATTTCTTTATATAATATGTTTTTTCTAATCACTGAGGGAGCAAAAAAATTAAAATGCTAGTTTATGAAACTTACTAAAAACAAAACAAATCTCAACAGCATGATTACCAGTAACCTGAGGACCAAGAGCATTTTGTTGTCAGTTACATCATTTAGGCTGTGGTTTCCCAAAGACTCCTCTCCAGAACTAGTGTCATACTTTGGTAATAGCACATTGAAGACTATGTAGCTAGTGTCTTAATAGATGAAAATTAAGTGTCAGATACATCTTCAGGTCATTTAATCTCCTTCATTTTACCCTTTTAAAATATTTCTGCTAAAGCACCCAAATAACACAATTAATCTTTAATAATCCACAAAAGATTTAGTACTTCCACAGAAGATTTGTGTGTTTCACTAATATTTTGATGCCTGCTTCTTGAGTTTATGAAGGATCAAACACAGCAAGAAATAAACTATAATTTTATTTTGCATCAATTTTCAAAAATGTTATCAATAGTTTATTAGTCACTAAAATATCAGAATTCATCTATTACTTAGCAATGTAATTTTCTTAATTCTTAGTCACACTTTACCCTAATGCAGATCTCTCAAAAATCTAGTTCAATTCAATATGATGGATAAAGAAAATCAGATCCAAATAATAAATACATGGATCTTGCCATGTTAATAAAATGCAAAATAAGAAAAATATCAAGAAAACAAATTATTACTTTTGTTTTTATAAAACTTAAGCTTCCAGAGGACAAGAATGTTGTCTAATGTACATAGAACATTGTGTACTGTTGGCACTTGGATGTTAAAATTCAATATTTACAAGTGGAACATAATTTACTGAGCCATTCCAATGCACAAGCAAATGGGATGTGTTGAATATCTTGGGATTGCTGAAATGCACTTTGATTTTATGCAACATCTTGTTAACTTTATCTGTTCTTCATAGCTCTTTTCCATTAGAGGGAGGGCAAGGGGAAAATTGGATCAAGGTCTTGGTTTTTAATACTAGGCATCAACACTATGAAAAAAAAATCAAAGACACATTAATAAACTAAATATTACCTCCCACTGCTCTCTGGCTACCAGGCATACACAGTTCTTTCCATCGGACTCCTAAGAGGGCCTTCAATAAAGTAAAACTGTGATTTTGACATTTTTCTTGCTCATTGCCAGGAAATTCTAAATTGAGTCCCAGTTGTTTTTCAGATTAATCCATTGGAGAAAAGAGAATGTGAACACAGTATTTTACAACTTTTTGAAAATGCATTTAGGCTAAATTTAGGTCTGGGTATATGTATGTATCCCTAATTATAAAATGCTCCTCTTACATCAAGCACACCCTAGGAACTTGGCTGTTAAAAAAGGTGAGGTAAGGCATTTCTAATATGTAAGAGCAAATTTTCTGTGAATAATAGAAACCAAATATTTATTGAAAATATATTCAATACATGAAATATTTTAAAAACTGGTCTGCTTTTAAGAATTGACCCATTTCCTCTCTTAAAATCATAAAACAAGGGAAAAGCATCTAGTAATAGCGTTGCTATTTGTGTTACATCTAGGAAGAAAATAGTACTTTTTATGAAACCTTACTCAACGTTTCATAAAACTTGACGCTTTGTTTGAGTTCTTCATTCGTATGTCAACCAGGTAAATGCACAACAAGGTGCATTTCAAAATCCAAAGATGCTAGTGATTTCCATGTTTGCTTTCTGATCTTTTCTAACACACTCTAGGAACGGCTCCCCAGGAAGGGCACCTCGAAGCCTTCACTGGTGAAGAATGCAGTGTGCTCATTCCCTAGATATGCACTGCATGGAGCACATTACACCTGGGCAATTCCTATTGTTAGAAATGGAAAGGAATTGCACTTCCAGCCTTTTTAAGAGCTCATTTGGTGCTTCACATGAGACTTTATTAAAAATAGCTCAGCTTTCAAAAACCTTTTAAGGCACTGGATGCTTTTAAAAAATCTAATAAATATGGATGGCTGATTAAAGAATGTATTTTATATACTGTATGGCAATGTTCTTTTTTCCTCTTCATTTTCCATCTTCCTTTTCTCTTGCCTTTTCTGAGGCTTTAAGTAACAAATGGGTGTTTTAAGAGGAGCCACCACTCTCCATAGCACAAATTCCTTCATACTAGTGGGAACTCTATCCTATCCTTTGCCCCACTCCAACCACAAAAACAACAACAACAACAAAAAAAAAAAAACTGATTTTTCCAACAACTTTTAAGGTAGATATTATTCCCAGTTTTCAGAGTAGAAACCAAGGCTCAGAAAAGATTAGTAATTTGCTCAATATCACATATCTAGCGGGTGGCACAGCCAATGCTATTTGAAAACAGGTCTTTAGGTACTGATGGTTATTGTGGTGGAGGTATTGCACAAAGTCATTTTCAGATAGTCTCTGCTTTAGTTTTTACTTGATTGTGTGAGTTTTATATTCTGACTTCAGAGTTGGTGATTTTCCCCCTACACACAAGCAAAGTTGACCAACTAAGGGTTTTATTGAGAAACACTGATGGGACATAACAGTGGGAGTAAATAATAGTAACTCTTACTATAGACTTAGTCTGTTATGCAGGGCTCTGAAAACAAAACATTTTTTCTCCATAAATGCTGTTTTCTGAGAGTCCATATTATTACCTTCTTCCCCTGCCGTTTCCAAGTTTAGACACTGGTAAAAAGAAACTTCCTTAGAAAATTGTCAGCTTCAGAGAACTGTTTTTTTTTTTTCTTCTTCTTTTTTTTTTTTTTGTCTTCAAGTCAGGAAACTTAGGAAAGTCAATAAAGTGATAAGTGGAATGACCTAGGTAAAGAAAGGGGCACTGGACTCTTGAAAATCCACATCTACCTGGAAGTCTAAGGAGAGAGCCCAGGCAGGCTTCCCAGGCAGAGCTGAAGTCCACGCTTCCAGAAGTTGCTGCTTGTGAGGAGGGGTGATCAGAGCACGGAAACGTCTGTTTCCCACTTTTGCCGTCTATGACATGGGGGTGGGAAGTGTTTGATCTAAATCTTAGAATATCTGGATAGGCGATAAAGTTTCTTTTAAAAAGCATTGAAATATATAACTTTAGTGAAATCCTGGTGGCACAGGTGAAGTGACTATTTCCTTCTCTCTTTTTTTTTTTTTTTTTTTGTGGGGGGGGTGGAGTCTCGCTCGGTCACCCAGACTGTAGTGCAGGGGCACGATCTCGGCTCACTGCGACCTCTGCCTCCCAGGTTCAAGCAATTCTCTGCCTCAGCCTCCTGAGTAGCTGGGATTACAGGCACCAGCCATATGCCTGGCTAATTTTTGTATTTCTTTTAGTAGAGACAGAGTTTCACTATCTTGGCCAGGCTGGTCTTGAACTTGGTGATCCACCCGCCTAGGTCTCCCAAAGTGTGGGATTACAGGCGTGAGCCAGTGCACCTGGCCTATTTCCTTGTTAACTGAAGATGATCAAGGATGATCGCCAACTTCCCTTCCCTTTTTCATCTGTCTCCTCTCTTGTTCTGCCAATGATGAAGGAGAGGCTCCATCATTCTCATAACTGTGTTATATGCAAATGACAAATTGTTGTTCCAGGTCTAAATCATTTTTTTCAGATTTTCTTAGCAAAAATAACCATCTTATCTTTTATTTTCATTTTATTCAATTTTCCTGAATATTCTCTAATTTTAGTGCTGTATACATATAAAATCCCAAATCATAAAAATCATTTTACCTAAAGTCCACAGAAAAGTAATTATCTTTTTAAAGACATATTTTATGCAGTTCACCATTTGTAACCTATTAAATGTAATTCAACTTAAAAGTTTATTTTTTAGAGGTGCTAGAATAAAAAAATTTGCATAGGAAGAATTCAAATGACACTACAAAGTATGACTTAGACTCAAACTTTTTTACCCGTGGAAAGCAGTAGTTTTATCTTAAATTGATAGAAACAAGTCATGATTACATGTTTGTAATGGTCTCGCATGGTTGCAGAATTCATAGCTCTCATGCCATGGGATAAATGGATGTCTTCTACATCTTACAATGTATAGTTCATTACACGCTTACGGCCTCATACAGGGACCAATTCTTTAATGCAGCATGGCAATATAACCTTTGGAAGATTGGGTCATGTTAAGTGTTTTACAAACGGCTTTTGAAAATTATTTGGGTTGATTCTTCATCCTTATTAGGTCACTGACTAAAGGATAAGATCTTCCTGCTCTATAAATTTCTCTTCATCAATAAAGGACTTGTATATGTGACTAATTATCTCATTATAAGGATATAGTATAACATATTATGAAAACTTTAATAAATTATTTTTTGCATGGTAAAATTTAACTATATTAATTATTTCTATTTCTTGTTTTACTATTTCAGCATCACCTTCTTAAAAGAGGAATTACTAAGGAAAAAAATTGCACAGAAACAAAAATAATGCCAGCTATCTCTTGTCAGAAGTCTTGTTAATATGTACCAGTTGGAGAGAGCTAATTGGAAAGATATTTTTGAGTTGGTGAAAAATCTAAATCATATACTATTTTCAAAGATAAGCAAAGCATCAAAAAGCCATGGTGCTCTCTAGAGAGGGCAATGAATATATAATATAATATAATATAATATAATATAATATAATATATATTACATAATTTTATCAGGTATTTAGGAATCATGTAAATGAAGCAAATAATATATTTATATAAATTTCTGCATTGAAAAACTAATAAAAAGTATTCTAAAAACATGCCATTTCTCAGTTTTTCTCTCCCTATTAATTATCTAGTTGTTTATTATATCATCTGCTTATGCCCCTGGCCAACATTACCAGCATCAAATTTACTGAGAAAAAAGTAAAAGAAAAATATAAAATTTAGGAAAACTGTTTTACTTTTTCTTAGGAATTAGAGAAATAAGGAAAGAGGATTTAACTTTATTTTAGCCTATCTCACTAGTCCTTAGAAAATTAGCATTTCATGCCAGCATAGATTTAAAACAATAAGCCAAAAGTCAGTTATAAGTAAGCAGTAAAGTAGAAACTCCTTTAAGAATGTGACTTCAAGTGTGATAAACTGAACTGAGAAATGTCATAAGAACAGTAGCTACTTTTACTTGAATGCCCATACTTTACTATGTCACGTCATTAAATGCATTCAATTATCCAGAAAGATAGGCATCTGGATTCTCATTTTACATTTAGGTAAACGGAGGCTCAGATAAATTAAAATGTTTACAGAAGATCACTCAAACATTAAGTGGCAGAAAGAGAATTTGAACAGATTTCAGGCAGGAAAAATATGAAATTAGAATATAATTTGTAGGCTAAATAAATTGGTGTTTCAAATCGATAAAACTAAAAAATTATTTACAGACTGTATAAATGAGAATTTCTATGAATTTCCAAAACAGCCATTTACAACTTTTCAGTTTAAAACCTTTCCCACTATAACTGACTAAGAGATCCTTAGAGGTCCATTGACACTATTAATGAAATGTTAACTGCCAGTCTAACATTAACTAATTCTAACAGGTCAATTAGTTTCTGATCTATAACAGTACTTTACCATTGAATTGGAGATCAAAATGACAGATTCTGGCTATCTTCTGAGTGAAATCCTGGTAACGGCAATATTGCAAATTGTAACCACCACTTTGATTTGAATACCACTTTAAAAATAATAACAGGCAATAAGATAAATGCTAAATTTTGAATAGAGAGAAAAAATAATTTGGCTAATTCCTTGGAATTCATTTTCATGGTCAAAGGGTTGAAAGCTTCAGATTAAACTATATACTCATTAAGAGCCTATGCCTTCACAAAGACCCAACTTAGCAAGTATGGTTGCTTGAAGTTAAAAGTATTTTATGTTTATATTAAATATTTGATGGGATAAAATAATACTTTGGTTAAACTATATAATATTTTGATGTACAGATATATTTCTTCATTACATTTCTGAGTATTAAGAAAAACTTGCTTTGTTTCTTGGGATTTGGCTTTAAATATACAAATGGAAAATTAGGTAGTGAAAGAAAGTTGTAGTAATTACTTTCATAGGAGGATATCTAATAAAAAAACAAGCGATTCTCAAAATAATCAACAGTTCTCACAGTGGCTTGGTTCTCAGACAATGTGATCTCATTAGTTGAGATGAAGTTATGAAAGTTTACACTCAGAATTCTATTTCTAAACACACACAACACTATAGTTAACATGAAGTTACAAGGTCAAATATTCTATCTTAACTGATAATTATTTCCCTGTACTGGTGTCTATAAGTGTCTCTATTTCCACTGCTGGTTTTAGTTTTTATTAACCCTTTCACAATCTGTATTTGTCTGCCCCTGTGGTCTTAACATGTTATTTCTTCTCTACCCAATAATTTAGCTCTTTCTATCTTATATTTATTTATGTACCTTCTATTTCATCTACTAGATTTTAAGTTTCCTGAAGTTAAAAACTATCTTATAAATCTTTATATCCTCTGAAATATCTAGCAAATATGTCATATTTTTGAGAATTATTTTGCATTATGCATATTAATTACATTAAATTTAAATTTAAGGAGTTATTTGAATGAGGTTTATTAAACTGATTATATTTATTGTATCATATTTTGATATACAATATCATATTTTGAGAATATACCAACCTATAAGGAATTAATACTTTTCCCAAGTATAGAATTTTTCTCAAATAAAACATCATGACTTTTCTCATTGTACATTGTTGAACATAATTGTAAACAATGGCTCTTGATTGGTGGTACGACATTCTACAGAGAGAGCTGTTTCTCACTATGATGTTCACTCATACAATAATCAGTGCAGAATTTTGTGTGTTACATGAGAAAATAAATGCAAGAATCAGAAACATTGTTTTGGAGACTTTTTTCTCAAATAAATTCTGTATGAACTCACATGCCTCAAAGTATTTAACAGAACTCCTACTGCCTCCATGAAAAAAGTATTATATAAAAATAATTACAATAGAACTGAATTCATGAGTTGTTTACATTTCCCCTTGTATATCTTTAGTCTTGTGGGGAGGGTTGTACTGTGAGAGGCTAAGAGTATTGAATATGAGAGAGATTTGTGTATCTTACGACTGGACTACTACAAAAAGGTGAATAGCCAAAGCGAAATAATTTCCAGCAGAGAGAAGATGTAGCAATAAAATGAATCCTGTATGGGGAAGGGAAAGGGCAAGGAAGGGAAAGCAGACAAAGAAAGTAGGTACAAATTAAAAAAAGAATTCTCAGTGCCTATACCAAGTTGACTTGAAATTGACACAAAGTGATCTAATATTAAATAACACTTTTAACATCTTCTAGATTCTAAGTGGATTGAAATAGGACTGCATCATTTATAGCCATACTTATAATTTATATTTAGAAATTCATGCTTAGAATTATCTTACTGCTCCTGTATTCCCAACTCATTATTTCTTCTTAACCTAATGATTTAGCTCTTTCTTCCTTCAATTATATTTATTTACTTCCTATTTTAGCTACTAGATTTTAAGTTTCCTGAAGTTGTTATTAAATAATTTATTAAAGGCATCTACCAAGCTCAATTGTCTTTCCAGCCCCTGTGGTCATTATGGAAGTTTTGTTGAAGAAACAAATTAAAGTTGAATGAATAAATTTCCGGTCTGATGTATAAAGTCACTGAAAACAATCAAATGTATCCTGTTTTTACAAAGGATGAATTTAACAAGCATTATAGCAGTGCATTTTACATTGATTTTGAACAGAATTTTAGAATTAACTTTTTAAAAAGTATTAAAAGGGCATTAGAACAAGAAAGTGAGAATTACAAGGAAGCATAACATGTTCAATAAGAGTAAGTCATGTTAGACTAACATCATTTTATGATGGTATTACTAGCCTAAGAGTTAACAGCAAAGCTTCAAACACAGACGGTTTTTTTTTTTGGTTTAAAGATATCTTCAAAGACCCAGTCCACTTTGAACCTTTTATTCTGCCATTTTACAGCCTTTCTCTTTGGATTTTCCCTCCTGGGAAGTAAGATGGTTGTTGCAGCAACAGGAGATTCCACAGGAAAAGCCCTGGAGCCCCTTTAAGGAGCATTTTCTTTTTATCAGAAAGCTTGTCTCCCAAAAGCTATATAAGCAAACTTTGTTTTAGATCCAGTACAAATGGGTCATATCCCCATGCTCTCTCCTTCCAAAGTAGTACTGGGAATGTAAGTATCTGGAATTTTTATCCTCTATAGAGGAAGATGGGTTCTGACAGCAAGGAGGAAGTATAAGGAAAAGCAATTGCATGGAGAGCCATATTAGCAGAATAATGCTAGTTGCTGTAGCAAACAAAAATGACATCCACTGGTTCAAACATGATAGATGTTTATTTCTTGCTTCAAAACAGTTAGTGTTTATGAGTGCTCAACTCTCTTCTTAAGTAATTGTTTAGAGAACCAGACTTCTTCCATCTTACGGCTCATCTATCTTCATCAAACAACTTTTACGTTCACTGTGTTGGCTTGCATCAAGCCAGCTGAAAAGAAAAGTGTGGAAAAAACAAAAACAAAAACAAAAATACCACTTGCTTTTAAGCCCCATTGCCTGGAAGTCATACATACCATATCCAAACTCATTCCATGGTGAGAGCTAGTCAATTGTCTTCTCTGCTCCCTACCAGTATGGAAAATGGTTGCCTCAATTAAGCTGAACTTCTCAGCAGCAACCAAACTGTGAATGAGAACTTAATATATGAGTAAGATAATCAAATAGTTTGATGGTAGACTGATTGTATTTCAAGATTTTTGATTATGAATACATTATTACTCCAGATGGATATCTCTAACAGAATATCTCAGCGTATATTAACATTTTTTTTTTTTTTTTACTAATGACTTGTTTGAGGACATAGGTGGCATGCTAATCAAATTTTTAGACATCTTGAAAGTTGAGAGGAAAAGCCAACATGTCAGCTCAAAGTTCCAGGATCCCAAGAATATCTCAAAAAATAAGAATAAAGATTGCAGTGGGGGCTAAAATTGCTGGAAATAAATACCAACTTCCTAATCAGGTCAACAAATTCAGCAGCACTATTTAATTTTGCAAATATTTATTTAGCTATTATATTCAGGGCATTATGCCAGGCCAAGTACAGATCATAGAAAATAAAGGTTAAAGCAGAATACATGAAAAAGAAAGAGCAGTCTTAGTTGATTGAAAAACAATATAAATTATTAATGTAGGATTTTTCACCCTTTCTATTTCCCTGTATGTGATAATGTTTGCATATATGTGTGTATACATACATGTTTGCATGTTTATGTACACATCTTAGGTTAAATGAGAAGATTTATAATATACAGAACATTCTGTACTCTTTGTTTTTTAGATTTTTTGTTTTGAGTTCTTGGTACAATAAAAGGGAAAATTAACAAACTTGATTGTTTCTGGAAGAGCTGACCAAGTTGGTAAGTGAATTTGAAATAAATCATATGTATTTGCTCATTTATTCACTTACTTATGACTAAGTTTTCATTTATTTCTCTTCAAGGAAGTAGGTTATGTGTATAAATAACCACAGGATAAGGTAGAACATGAGAAATGCTTTTAAAAAATTAGAAGAGTGAGAGGGATTTCTTCTAGCAAAAGAGATAAGGGCTGAAGGCTGCCTCCAAGTGTAGGCTGGGAGCTAATTTGAATTGTTATTGAAAGACAGACTAGGATGAAGTCAAGAGGGAAGAGAAGTCGGGGGTGTGTTCTAAGAAGGAAGACAAAACTTTAAAACAGAGATAACACTAGAATTGTAAACTGTTTATCTGCAGCTTGACTAGCATGAAGGAAATAATAGGGAGAAAGGCCATTAAGTTACTTTGAGATAAAAATTGTGAGACCATTGATTCTGCATTAAAAATTTTGAATTTTCTTTAGGAGTAAAGCAATTGCAAATATTTATTAATTTTTTCCTATTCATATAATAGAGGTTATAGAGGTCATAAAGGTTTGGCCTGTGTTTGTTCATAGGAAGGATGGTAAAACAACAGCAATAGCAAAACAAAACCTGCAGGTGCTTAAGCTACAGAAGAGAAAATTTGGGGTCTGCAGGATTGTCATAGGGAGAGGGAATTAAGCTTAACCCTGCTTTCTACTCATCTTTTATCCAAAGATCCTACAACATCCCATGACACTTAACTAGGATCAGGAGTTAGAAAGTGCAAAAAGACTTTTCAGAAGTGGGGTAAGGGTGGAGGTGACTCATTATCAATAAAAATACTTTATATGTATAATAAATCCAACTTTAAAGGGTTTATACCTTAGTTCATGACCACTTGTCAGGGCAATGTAGAAGGATGAGAACATTTTCTGGAAAGTAAGTAATGGGCTCTCTAAGGTCTCTATTCTGACATAAGAGTATTAATACTATGATTTCATAAAATACTGTGTTTCCTTGCTTTTTCTCCTTCTTATAAAAATACATATCACCTTCACAAAGTTTTAATTCACTTCAAATTCAGGATCTGTTTTATACATAGTGATAAAATGAACATTAGCTGTTACTAAGAGAAGAGTCTTATATACTTTATAGAAACAGGAAAGGAAACCATACAGCGCTCCATGTGGTCCTCTCCCATTATCAGTTTTTGAAAGTCAAAGATTACAAAACATAACAGAAGTATAATATTCAAACGTAAGTTACACAGGACACTTACAGGGTGGAAAACTAGCAAACAATCACCCTTTACTCAAATCTTTTTGTTGCACCATTATCGTTTTAATTTTAGTTAGAGAAAAGACATAATTCACTGTTGCTCTGAAATTCAACAAGAGCCTCAAACAACTCCTAGATAGCTATCAGAAACTGGGCACTAACTTAACATACCCAGGCTGAAACGTGTTATTGAAGGATATTCATAACTGGCACACACTTTACCTATTAAATATTCTTTCTCCAAACTCCTCAAGAGAAATTCTCCAGTCATGTCAAGGCTGCCCGCTATTCACACAATAATTTTATTGATGCCTCTCAATATTTTCTTGGAATGTCCTTCCTCTTATTTCCTAACTCTAAAAATCAACTCATTCTATATTTTTTTCCTGACATCTTCACAACTAGTCTAGCCGATGCCAGCTTCATCCTTCATTGAACGCGACATAGTAATTACTATCTGAACTTCATATCTTGATAATCATATCACATCTAAACTGACGCTCTTCTCTATTTGCTCCATATTGGTTTTATTTTTCTTTCTCAGTGAGAATATATGCTCTACAAGGGCAGATGACACATTACACATTAATTTTCCATTTCCTGGAATATGTAGATTGGTACTAAAGGTTAAGTGCATGTCTTAGGAAGTAGAGTTGGGTCTAACTGAATTTAATAAGGACTCGAATTTTATTTGACTTTGAAAAAAAAGAAGACTGCCATCACACAGTAAAGAATTTTGGTTTTATACATTCTTACAACATTATTAAAACTAAAAAACACAGTTTCAGTTTCAGGATTTTGCTACAACTGTCCTATATTTTGTTGTTGTTGTTGCCTTTTTCTGGCATTACTTTCTGTTATCTTACTGCATTCTTGCTTTTATGGTGGATTTCTTATAGAATATTAGCATACTGTCAAGAGGGAAGAGGGGTGGGATTTTATACCAAGAAGGAGTAAGAGATATATTACAAACAATCTGTAAATGGTGTCACTTAAAAAAAAAATCTATTAAGAGACATTAGTAACATGATCACTTATCTATAACTATGAAAACTATCAAAGGAATCTGTTTGTGTGTGTGTGTGTGTGTGTGTGGAGGGGTCTGTCTACAAATTGAACACATAACTTTTTGATCAAGTTATAGCAAAGACAATTTTAAAAACATAGGGCCCAAACCAATAATTTAGCTCTGATTTTTGAAATTAGGTTTCTATTAACTTAAACTTGCTGTCATTATACAACTGTTATTGTAAACTCACTGGCAGACTGAGTTCAGACTGAGACAACAATACCTAATGTATGAAAGATACTTAAAAGATATATATTTTAAGTGAGTAAAGTTTATTATTGTCACCATTGTTTTACTTATTGATTTTCTAGGTTACATTTTCTTTTCTTCTATTGGTTATTTGTCTTTCTATTATTGATTTTCTACTTGCTTTCTTATCAGAAAACAATGAAATCATTTTGTAAAAATTCTTGTGACTACTTTAAAAAATCTAACTCTTAGGTCTTTCTTTACAAATTTATTCTATTTATAATATCTACCTGGATTGATAATTCCTTGAGGAAAATGATATATGCCTCATTAATTCTTGCATTTCCAGCTCCTACCCCAGTATCAGGCATAGATCAGGAGCTACCCCATAGCATGGAATGAAATAAACATTAAGCAAACAAGTCTTCATTTTCCCAATATTATCAGGGAGAAGTGATATTGACCAGTGTTATCGGTTTTACAAGCAGTCTAATATAGCTGAGAGTCTAACCCAAAATTTTATAATGCTCATGAGAAGAACTGTGGACTCGGAAAGGATTTTGGATTAAAATTCTGGCTAACAATACAAGGTATTTGACATTGACAAGTTACCTAAGCTTTTTAAGTTTCAGTTTCTTCGACTGTAAGATAAGGATAATAAAGGCACTAAATTCATAGGACAGTGACAAACCTCAAATAAGTTAATTCATGTAAAGCTTGTTACAGACTAATGGCTCAATAAGTATTAGTTATTGTTATTACTGTTTCCTTCCTGTAAAACAGAAACAATGTGCAGAAAGGATGTCACATGTGAATTAATTTATACACCAGTCATCTGTAGTCTTCTTTGCACTTTTTCTACCTCATTGATATAATTTCAGCAAAGGATCTTTAGTAACATAATAAATAACTTTATCTCAACTTCTTTTGATTTTTTACTATTAAACTCTGCCTTGGAATATGCTCATAGTAATAAGATCAAACAAGTTACTGAGCTGCTAATGTGAGTCAGCCATTATGTTAAACACTTTGTATTCATAATCTCAACCAATCCCTATAACATTTTACGAGATAAGCTCTATTATTATTTCAATTATACCGGTGAAAATGCTTATAATTTCTCATAATAGCTTGTGGTTTTCTCAGCCTATATCCCATTTACATATTAATTTATATAATTTTTATGGTTATCTATTTAAACTTTGTCTCACCATTAATCTGTAAATTCCAAAAGAGTAGAAACCAAACCCCTTTAGAAAAATCACTTTATTCCTAGAGCCTTGCACAATTTTCAGTACTTATTAAGAATTCAATACATTTGAGGCTGAGGCAGGAGGATTGCTTGATGCTAGGAGTTCAATATCGGTCTGGGCAACATAGCAAGAGTACTTTTACTCTCCAGCCTCTGGAACCATCTTTAAAAAGAAAAAAATTAATTAATTAATTAATTAATTAGCCAGGTGTGGTGGCACACCTGTAGTCACACCTACTGAGAGGCTGAGGCAGGAGAATTACTTGAGCCCAGGCATTTGAGACCAGCCTGGGTGATTTTTTCAGACAAGACCCTGTCTTAAAAAAAAAAAAAGAAAGTTCAGTAAACTTGTATCGAGCTAATGAATGAAATAAGAATATATCCAAGATAACAGTACTAAAGGGATTGCACCAAGGTTCAGACCCAGAGCTGTCTGACTCTAGAGCCTGTGCTCTTTATCATTAAACTGATTCTCCGGCTTAACACTAGTGGCTTCAGATGGATTTGTACTTTATCTACCTCTCTGGCGAAGGTACTTTACCTGGTAGATGTGCTTACCTCCTCCCTGGCCATTACTTTTCTATATCTCAAAGATATAGGCCTTTCTGACACCCTTCTACTGCCCTTCTTTTACTGGTGTTTCCCAGGGTCTGGTGTTTCCCAGGGTCTGGTGTTCGTTTCTGCTGTCTTACTCATCAGGACACCTCTTTCTGATCCCTGGATTCATTCCTATCCACATCCTGATGACTCCCCTGTCCATATCTCCAGGCTTGGCTTCTGTTTGAGACCTAGGATTTCTAGACCTAAAGTATTTGGCATCTTTATTTAATTCTTTATTTCATATTAGCCTGTGTATAACTGCATTGCCTTCCCCTGACAATTAGGCTCCATTTCTGCCTTTACACCTTTGTGAATAGTCCCACACAATCCAAAAGCTTCTTCCCTGTCTTCTTACTAAGACTGTTTCTTCTTCTACATTCTCAGTACCACTTCCTTAGTTTAGTCACTTGCTATTTCTCTCACAGTTTACTGTATTGCCCCTTCCTTGTGTAGACTTTTAAATTTTCTCCCACTACTCAATTTTGCCTCTTGGTTTCACAGCTAATCAATGAGTGACTATACTTCCTAGGCTCTCTTGCAAGTGTGGCTGGCCATAAGCCTATGTTCAATCCAATAGTCTGTGAGTAGAAATGTGCATAAATTGTAGGTCGTCTCTTAAGGGACAAATCTACTTACTTTAGGCCCTCTGTTTCCCCCTACTGCTCAGAAATAGTAACAAATGCATCAACGGCCACTTAGATTCTTTGAAGGCTTTGGAAGACTTGTGAAATATGGGTGTCTCCTGCCCTACACAACTACTTTGCTCCTAAATTGTTAGATAAAAGGGAAATATTCTTCTAATTTCCTTTAGAACATTATATTTTAGGGTCTTTTTATAAAAGCTTAGCATGTACCCTAAAACGTTCATAAAATTAGTTTCCCTAACTCCAGGCTTACTCCAATCTATCCCCATAATTTTAAATGAGTAAAGTCTTTCTAAAATGCAAATATTGTTAGGTCAATTCCTTATTTAAAATTTAGAGTAACATTTGGTTTATTTCCAAATTATCAAAATTAAGCACATATTGATTTTACAATGATTAGGAAATAAATAAATCCAGTAGTGCTCCCTTGAGACTTTCAAGTAAAGTTCAAACTGCTTAATGGGACTAAAATCCCTTCATGTTTTGCCTTCTGTCCATTTCTAGAGTCTTAGCTTTTGTCAAATCCTCACAGGCCTCCTGGCACAGGAGTCCCTGGCTGGTCACAGACCCTTGTATACATCTATGTCTTTACAACTTCTGCTCTTTCTGGATACATTTTCCATGTTTCCTGCTAGACTAATGGCTACTCATCTTTCAAGACTTAGGTCTGTACTAAGGTCAGTATTGAATTCTCCATAAACTCTTTCCTAATACCTAAGGATCAGTTAAATGCCCCTTATCTGTGTCTTGATGGAATCCTATCGCTATCTTCATTGGGCACTTTTCATATTAAACTCCAATTTCTCAACAGACAGTTTCTATTCTCCAATAAAAAAATATGCTTTCTGCCAGACGGTGGCTCAGGCCTGTAATCCCAGCACTTTGGGAGGCCAAGGTGGGTGGATCAGGGGGTCAAGAGTTCAAGATCATCCTGGCCAACATGGTGAAACCCCGTCTCTACTAAAAATAAAAATTAGCCATGCATGGTAGCAGGTTTCTGTAGTCCCAGTTACTCAGGAGGCTGAGGCAGGAGAATCACTTGAACCCCAGAGGTGCAGGTTGCCAGTGAGCTGAGATCATGCCATTGTACTCCAGCCTGAGCTACAGAGTGAGTCTTGTCTCCAAACAAACAAACAAACAAACAAAAAAGTGCTCTAATTTAACCAGATTCTGTGCTATTTATCCTCATATTTATGAATAGTTGGTGTTCAAAGTTTTTTTTATTTAATGATGAGAACACACTTTTTTTTTACCATAAAGTTAAAAGTGAACTTAGTGCCTACCTATTAGAATTTCCACATTTTAGCACACATCAACTCCTCATAGACATAATAAGAATATTTAAAATGAAATGGGATATTTAATTAACATAATTAGAAGCTGATTAGAAATGTCTGTTTTCTATTGATGTTGGTTTTCCCGAATGACCTTAAAACTTGCACATTGTGAGACTTTAAGAAGTTTCTGAGGAATATTATTTTTTATTATTGAAGAGATAATACTTTTACAAAAAAATGAAGATTATAAAAAAGTTCACAGTGTTTCATATAACAAATAATCAATTTATGCTGAATTAATAAATAAATGAGTGGTTTGTTTTTGGTAAGTATGTAGCTTATCAAACATTGAAAGACAGAATTTAGTTTATAAATATGCTCAAAAGCCAGTGTTTTGGTCCTTGGACACAAAATAAGTAAAATTTGCAATTTGCCATATTGTTAAAAAATCTGTTAGTTCTTAGATTTCTTTGGTTAGAAAAGCATTAAAGGATCCCACCAATTAGAAAAAGATTGACTTTCTTTTCACCACTTTCAGATCAAAATTTTATAAGGTTTTAACAAATTATTCTAAAATTTTAGAACATTAATTCTAAAGAAATTAATATTCCACTGTTCAGGATTTTTCAGAAATAGGGTGTTGATAGACTTACATGTAAACTTGTAATTAAAACTGAAACTGTCCCATTTATGAGCTGTTATTTAAAATTTTTTTTAAAAACTTTCTATTTTCATAGACCCTTTATTCTTGTTTTAGGCCAGGTTTGTACATCAGGGAGAGTTCATTAAAAGTCAGTTACTTTTGCATGCTTTACATATATTTATTTGTTAAGCTATTAATACAACCACACTGATATGTTTTTTGCTCTAAATATATTAAGTGCTTACTGATCAAAGAGCAATTGTATAATCAGAGCCAGTTTCACGGGCGTACAGTCTGCAAAAACGACCGGCTATTTAGAAAGTCTTTCACTTGGTTATGCTTTGCTATTAGCAGTGGCTCTGGATTTTCATTTTGTACTGGGCTCCACGAATTTTGTAGCCAGTCCTATGTATAATGTAAATTATTATCCCAGTTTTGAACAAACTGTCAGGGAGTGTACTGTTAAAATGCCAAGTTCTAAACAGCTACCCATAAACAACAAACCCAGTCCTAGCTGTCTGCCAGGCTCTGTACACCCAGCTTAGCTGTCAGGAGTAGCACACGGGTTAAAAGAGAAAGATTCTCCTAAGTGTCAATCCCTCCTGCTGGCTCAAGAGAACAAAGCTGGCAGGCAAAGTGAATCAGATAGCGTACTGTGCACGCCCCAGCTTCAGAATGCAGTAAAGCCCATAGGTCTAATTTCAGCTTTTCCAGCCCTGGTAGTGTCCCTTTAAGTTTACTAAGTCGGATATACCTGTAAGCAAGCAGTCTAATGTTTTTGTGATCTTGCTGCTGTGAAAGTATTTAATAATAAGCCTCAGAAGTTGGGAGGTAAGAAGGAAATCTATGATGTCTAATGCCAAGGTGGTGTTCAATGTGTTGAAAGTTGATTAAATTTTCTTTTAACACCCCTTGAAACTGACATTTTGCTAGCGTTTAAATTTTTTTCCCTCCAAACTATTTTTTATACCCATGATTTACAGTGATATACAGCAAGGCAGTGGCTATGAATTGGCTTAAAATGATTCTAGGGGTAATGAGCAGGGATTGAAAAAGTCTGCTTGTGTTCATTTAAGGGAAGGAAAGCTAACTTTATCCTGCAACTGCATGCCAAGGCAGGGTCAAAGATTTGAGACTGCTCAAATAGTGCCATCCACATTTTATCGGTTTGAAGTGATAACCAGGTTCCAGAATCCCATAGATTGATAAAAAGAAAATATATTTAAATAGATTAGTGCATTCTCAGCTATCAGTTGCAAAATTACTTGCTATATTCACATGCTTCCATTTTTAAAGTTACATCTGTTTCAATAGAGCTAGTCTAAATTTGAAAATTAAGAAATACAGCATACTGCTTTATTTTATGTCTCAAGTATCTGGTTTTTAAAAGAAAGTTGTTGTTTTCATATGCATATCTGTTATAGGAAAATGTGGAAGCTGGACCTGAAACCTTATAAATGACAGTGGTGGAGTCTTTGTTGACATGTGTAATTAGAACCTTACAATTAAAATGTAAATACTCAAATAAAACCAAATAGAGTACCTAGTGAATAAAGTAATGCAGTATTTTCTATGTAACTGACCATCAACTGTGACCATTACAAAGGTATTTATTTAATACCAACTGTGTACATTTTTTCCCACATAATTCTGTTTTTTTCTACATCAATAGTAAAGAAATAGAAATCCAGCAAGATTTTCTCACACAGTGAGAAGACTCTAAAATATTAACTACCTATTTCTTTTGCCTTTGAGCCAAGCCCAGCAGTTCAACCTCATATAAGATTCAACCCTATTCTACCCAACATATCTCCTTTTTGGAACAGATTATCTTTAAATGGCATTCTGTGTAGAAGTATAGAAAAATAGAAGGGCAGAGTATCCATGTAAACACTGAAATTTTTAAAAATTAGGTTAAGTATTAACAAATGAGATTTATTTATGTGTAATAAGAGAAAGTAGGAAAACTTAATTTATACAGGATAATATCCCTCCAAAATACAGAAGTAGGGTATTGTACAATAATTCCCTATATTAAAACACAGGATGGAACAATATTAAAAAAATCACACAAAGCCTATCACCTACATTGAATTTCCACTTCTTGTTAAGAGTCTAGTGCTTAAACAGACCTTAAGAACCCTAGTCTTTGACAGGTAATAGCAGATAGAGAATGGACTAGAATAAGGAATAATAATATAAGAAGATATGGTTGTGGTTGACCTTCATGGACAGTATCAGAATAACATTGAAAAACCTCTGACCACATAAGAATAAGTAAATAAATCCAATATGCAATCTTAACACTTATCATTGTATGATAAATGAATATAAATATAAGCTATATAAGCTATGTTTGCAATCTTTATTAATTCCATACCTGCCATTTATGTATCTCTGATATTCAATAATATTTTCTTCTAATACTATTTAAAACAGCCTCAAATATTCTTTTTGTCATCTTTGTATGTGGTAGCTACAAAGAAAGAATAATACAAATGATGACTGGTGACTCATATCATGAGCATCATCGCCAAAGGTGACAAGATTTCCAAATATGGTGAATGACTCTTGATAAAATTCTAAACTAAACTAATATGTAAAATCTTTCCTAGATTTTTACTGTAATACATTTCTGGGAAATTTAGCCTATGGGAAAATTGCTCACACGTCAAATGTCAACAAATTCTAGACTCAGATAATTATAAATAATTTACTTTCTCCATATGGATTTGTCATGGACTATTCTAAATTTGTGAAGAATGTAAGACAATATACTTCATGTGTGAGACTACTCTACTCATTCAAGGCAAGTAACACGCTGTCCCCCTTCACCAATCATTGTTGCAAAACCACCCTTGCAAATTTCCATAATATCTCCTAGTGGGAGGTACCATCTCCATCATGAAAGCTAGTCTCCATCTATGTGTTTTTAGTAATTTCTTTTCTTTCTTTCTTTTTTTTTTTTTTCTGAAACAAGGTCTCACTGTGTTGCCCAAGCTGGTGAGTGGTGGGATGATCATGGCTCACTGCAGCCTTGACCTCCTGGGCTCAGGTGATCCTCCTACATCAGCCTCCTGGGAACTGGATAGCGAGGACTACAAACACATGCCACCATGCCTGGCTAATAAAATTTTTATAGAGATGGAGTCTTGCTATGTTACCCAGGGTGGTCTCAAATTGCTGGGTTCAAACGATCCTCCCACTTCAGACTCCCAAAGTGCTGGGATTACTGGTAGAAGCCACTGTGCCAACCTAGTAATTTTGTGATAAATAATATAGCCATACTTTCTAGTTAAGGTATTTATATGTAGACTCAAATATTATATCTTTTTTTTTTTTTTGAGACAGAGTTTCGCTCTGTTGACAGGCGCCAGGCTGGAGTGCAGTGGCGCAATCTTGGCTCACTGCAACCTTCGCTTCCTGGGTTCAAGCAATTCTCCTGCCTCAGCCTCCCGAGTAGCTGGGACTACAGGCATGCGCCATCATGCCCAGCTAATTTTTGTATTTTTTTTTTTTTTTAGTAGAGACGGGGTTTCACCATGTTGGCCAAGATGGTTTTGATCTCTTGACCTTGTAATCCACCTGCCTCAGCCTCCCAAAGTGCTGGGATTATGATACCATTTTTATATGAATTAATAGGGCATTTGTTCACTTGTGAGAATCCAACTTTACTGCTATTGACGGTAAGAAATTTCAAGGTAGAAATGTTAATACTAACTTACTAATTTATATGACCTGAGGTAGCACATTAAGTGGATAAGCAGTCAGAGAGAGTTGGTTCAAGTCTCACTGATGATTTTTACCAGTTCTGTGATCTAGCGCCGAATACTTAACCTTTCTAATCTTTCATCACTTCATCTGGAAAGTCGATATAATGCTGTACTTTACATTTGTTGTGTTTCATAGAGGCAATGTAATTTTATTTTCCCCTGAGACAGGGTCTCACTTTGTCACCCAGTTTGGAGTATAGTGGCACAATCATGGCTCCCTGAAGCCTCAACTTACCAGGCTCAGGTAATCCTTCCACTTCAGCCTCCTGGGTAGCTGGGACTATAGGCATGCACCATCATGCCTGGCTAATATTTTGTATATTCTGTAGAGACGGGGTTTCACCGCATTGCCCAGACTGATCTTGAATTTTTGGGCTCATGTGATCCTCTTGCCTCAGCCTCTCAAAGTGCTGGGGTTACAGCAATTTTAAAAAACTCTTCTTAATTAACCAATATACGTTAACTATTATTATTCTTGGTCTTATAAAAGCAGCTTTGGATTTGGGCAATATATTTCTTGACTTTTGCTTTATATACTAAAAAAGATATGAGGAGATATTAAACTGTGTTAAAAGCATGGGCTCTATCAAATTCGGTAATGCAAACATCAAAAGTAAAATGTGCTTTATAATGAATGTGATAAAAAAATGTGTGAGGCATATAGAAGTTATTTTTCCATACAGAAACAATTTTTAAAAGTTGTTACAAATTCCAAGTAGCAAAATATTTCCTTTGCCTTTTAGTGTCATGAAAGTGTTTGATTTACTCAACGTAGCCTGAGAGGTGCCACAGTTAAATTCTTTCTGCTTTTGTCTGTACACCAAGTAGCAATTCATCTCTGAGCCATTGGTCACATGCTTTTCAAGACTGGGTAAGTTGCCTCGGCTTCCTTAAATCCGAGCTGGCATTTTAAAAACATTTTTGTTAGATTAAACACATTGTTTTCTACTTTAAACATCTCAAGCACCTAAATCAAACTTAACCCAAATTATAAGTAAAGATGTAACACACGTATAGAGTATGAATCTACGGTTGTGTTCCCTTTATCCCAGAGCATCTGAGGACTTCTTTCACAATAGCCATTTGGAGGGTGAAGCAAGAAAGGAACATACATGTTCCCAATGAGAGCTGTGATTTAAGCATAGGTCTTCCTTCTCCCTGTGGCCCTATCTGCCCTTAATTCACAGCAAAGTAGTTGGGCTACGGATTGTTCAATATTTAAATCTTATGGATTGGTAATACAGTTAGTATTCTTTCTAACAAAATCTATTACAATACCATTTGTGTATTGTGTCAAGGGTTTTTATCTATAGTCTCTAAGACTACAATATGTATTTTAAAAACCTCATTTTTTTAATGTGCCAATGATCCTCATCATCCCACCACTGTATATGATTAGTGATTAGGTGGGGAACACTGTAACCTAAATTAACTGATTTAGGCTTATGTTCATTTAATAAAACTGTTTTTACCTAGACAAATTTCTTGGTAGGTTTGGGATTTTACTATAAGTGGGTGATATAGTTTAGATGTTTGTGCTCTCCAAATCTTCTGTTGAAATGTGATCCCCAGTGTTAAAGCGGGGGCCTAGTGGGAGGTGTTTGAGTCATGGGAGTGGATCCCTCAGGAATGGCTTGGTGCCCTCTCCAAGGTAATGAGTTTGTGCAACAGCTGGTTGTATAAAAGAGTCTGGGGCCGGGTGCGGTGGCTCACGCCTGTAATCCCAGCACTTTGGGAGGCTGAGGCGGGTGGATAACGAGGTCAAGATATTCAGACCATCCTGGCCAACATGGTGAAACCCTATCTCTACTAAAAATACAAAAAAATTAGCTGGGGGTGGTGGCACATGCCTGTAATCCCAGCTACTTGGGAGGCTGAGACAGGAGAACCGCTTGAACCCAGTAGGTGGAGGTTGCGGTGAGCCGAGAATGCGCCATTGCACTCCAGCCTGGACAACAAGAGCGAAACTCCATCTCAAAAAAAAAAAAAAAAAGTCTGGACAATCCCCTAGCCCCTGACATCTATCCCCTTCTTTTTCTTGCTCCCTCTCTTGCCACATGACATACCTGCTCCAGTTTTGCCTTCCAACGTGATTGGAAGCTTCCAAGCCCTGACCATAAGCAGATTTGGGCACTATACTTCTTGTACAGTCTGCAGAACTGTGAGCCAAACTAAATCTCTTTTCTTCATAAATTAGCCAGCCCCAGGTACTTCTTTATAGCAATGCAAAATAGACTAACACAGAAAATGGGATTATTGAAAGCATCCTGCAGATGGATTTGTTATTCTCTTTTTCTGACCCAGTGAAGTACCTGTTGGATCAGACTGCAGCATTGTTCCATCCTCGATTTCACAGTGCCCATGTCAAGGGTGTACGTCAGTCTTCAACTTTCTTTTTTTTTTTTTTTCAGTCTCTGCTATTTATTCCCCCTACTCCAGACCCCACAGCCCTATTCTCTTTTTCCTGCTTCCAGTCCCCCATCCCCAATAGCTAATTTCAACACCTGGAAACAAATATCATTTGATTTATCTGTTCACTGTCTGTCTTCAACAGAGCACAACTTCCTTTGGGGCAAGAGTTTTGTTTTTTGATCACTGTTCTAACCTGTGCCTGGGAAATAGAACATAATAGGCTTTGTTGAAAGAATAAAAAAAGTAAAGATTTTTCTTGGTGTCTCTTTGTATAATCAATGCATGAGACTCTTGCTTTTGTTGCCTCAAGTGGTCCAGTCTAAAATTATACTTAAGTATAGAGAATAGATAAAATTAGAGATTAACTGAGGAGCAGAATCATTTTGTAATTTAAGCCTAAGTGGAAATCTGGGAAATGAGGAATCTTAGGAGACTAAACCAAGACAGTCCCTAGAAGCTTTCAATGTACTCTTTCTGCATCCCAGAGAACAAGCCCTGAAACCTCAGAAAATCAACACATCCACATTTGTATTTTCATCAAATAACTTTCTTAAATACTAATGTCAATCCTATGTATGACCAAAGATATCTCCCTTATATGCCACCTACATCTCTCCTAGGCGAGTAGGCATAATTAAGACTCAGTCAGGCCAGGTGTGGTGGCTCACGCCTGTAATCCCAGCACTTTGAGAGGCCAAGGCAGGTAGATCACCTGAGGTCGGGAGTTTGCAACCAGCCTGATTAATATGGAGAGACTCCCCCGCCGTCTATACTAAAAATACAAAAAAGAAAAAAAATTAGCTGGGCATGGTGGCGCATGCCTGTAATCCCAGTTACTAGGGAGGCTGAGGCAGGAGAATCACTTGAACCTGGTAGGCAGAGGTTGCAGTGAGCCGAGATCATACCATTGCACTCTAGCCCAGCCAAAAAGAGCAAAACTCCGTCTCAAGGAAAAAACAGAGACTCAGTCTACCTGTCATCTCCTAGAGTGGCTAAGGGAGACACAGTTTCTTTTTTTCTCATTTATTAGTTTGGCTATCAACTATATTCACAAGTCATGAAAGATTATCAGAAAAAAGCAACTTGTGAATCCTAATCCCTACGTGGTATAACTGGGAAGTTAGTAAGTAATCAGAGAGCAGAAGTCACATATTTCAAGATATGGAACCTTAACAATTGCAATATTTATCATCAAAATCAAGTGATGCACATTGTAAGGTCACCATATTTCCCAAGGAGGTCTGGGGATTCATAATTGCATAAGCATCCATATAATTTACATATATTTGCATACCATGCTCAAACTCCCCTGACATTCACATATGTAGAACAAAATAACTACTGAAACTTTGAGAAATTCTAGAAGATGTTAAGGGCTGTAATGGTCAGTGTGACAATGGACCAACTTTCTTGATTTTGTTCCTCATATTAGGGAGAGTTCCAGAGTGAGCCAGAGAGCACAAATAGAAAGAAAGAGGGTCAACATGAAGACTGCTCTTGAAAACGATTATGTCTAATGCTAACATAGCAAACATTTAATTGGTTTACGGCACCATAATACCTCCCCTAGGGATTGCTTTTGAGATCCTAGATGGCATTGAAGTAGAATTCTGTCTCCACATAGAGTATTGGTGCCAGAATTTCTACACAAATGAACTGCTTTTTATTTTTTCCATTGCCTTACTTCTCTTCTAAATAATACCAACATATATAGTTAATTTGGAAAAGCATGCTTGCAGTTTCAAGTCCTTATTTTATTAAAGTTTAGGAAAATTTACTAGTTTATGATTCTGAAGTTCATAATTTCCTTTTAAATAAGCTATAGGTTCATGTGTAAAACCCCCTGCAGATTTTTTCCTTTGTTTAAATAATATCCTGTAATTCAAGCCAATATGCTTACAACAGCATGTTAAAAGCAAATAAGAAAGCAGTTCAGTTCAAAATTAAGGTTTCTCCATCAGCATTTCTACTCACTCTGGCTATTTTCTGATACAAAGCTTTGGTCTCTCCTTTCATGATGTTATTCTGCAGTAGTAAAGCAAGTAACCACAGCTTCATAATGCTAAGCACTCCAGTGGGAAACACAAACAGAGTGCATAAACCAAAGTATTCATTTCATGAGGTTTTATTAAAAGGCTTCACCTCTAAATTGAGCTGTCATACACTGTTGGGAAACTTTTTACCACAGTTTATTTTAACTATGTAAAACATTAAAGTAATGGAATTTCTTCAGCTTTTCATATAATGGGCATGACCTCTCTTACACACCACAAGCAATCTATACCGCATTTAATCAAATTGGCTGGAGAGTAAAATCAGGCCATATGTTTTCCCACTTTCCCCAATTTTCAGAAATGACCCCAACCTCGTTAACATGCTGTAGATTTTCATGTATATCCAGGAAGCTCTTTGGCGTTCTTACTGAGAAACGATGCCGCATGATTAAAAGATATCCTTCAGATGAGAAGGACATTGGGTAATTTATAAATCATTCATTTGTGACACAGCTTCATACAGTATTTCAAGGAATTGCATTAACTGCTTTTGCAGTCTCCTCAAATGTTGCTTTCAGTTGACAGTGTCATAGGTCATTACCGATTTTTTCCTTATGTAAGCAATACCAACTTTCTATTAAAAATACTAATTTCCACTCTACTACAGTATCTTTTGAAGTGGCATGTATATTAAAAAAAATCAAGTTGCTTTGAAATATTAAAGGAATATATTTAACTGAAGGGTTTGCAGACAGGTTGTTTTTCTGTATTCCTGATGACAGAAAGATTTTAGCCTACAAAGTCAATAGTAAATTTTATTAAAGTCATTATTTTCCTGTTACAGGCCTCGTGCTTTAAATAAACTACAGCTGACAATGCTGTCTTACATACTGTCATACTGTAAAATGTCCCCTCTTTATTACCGCAGGGACAACTCATTTAGAACTTTGAAAGTGTTTTCACATTAGAGTTGCTCATTTGCAGAGCTGGCCTATGGCTGTGTTTAAAGAATGTGGTTGATACTTCTATTTTCCTCTAAATATTCTAGGGAAAAATATAAACTTGCCAACGCAACAGTTTTTAGATAAAGATTAATGGTCCTTCTCCATAGATAAAATATATCTCAATCTTTCCATGTTAGTGTGCTTTGACTACTTATGACATTATTTTTCCCACTAGCCCACTGAGTACAAGGAAGAGCAAAACACTTGATGTGTATATGACTGTTCTGTTTCAGGAATTTATATTTCCCCCCAAATGGTATTGTTTAATAAAGAACCCACCTTCTCTGCATCATCATCTTGATCAACATAATCTTGATTATAGGAAGGTATAATGGCCAGAGATTGAATAATCATCCAGAAAACATTTTCACCAAAATCAACAGGAATATGTTTATCATTTTGGAGCCACAGCATGTCATCCCAAGCTGTGCTCATTTAACACCCCGCATAATACACATCTTATCACGCCATCCTTTAGCATATGTTACATAATTTTTAAATGAATTTTTCTTTTCTTCTCTACATGCATTCTGCATTAAAACTCATACCTACGCAATACACTACTGTGAAGAGAACAGAAGCGATGCGAGAAAGAAAAAGTAAACAACTTGCCTTACATTTGCAGTCATTTGCATTCAGTGCCACTAAATCCACATGTATTTCTCTAACTTTTTCCTATTTTATTTCTTGAAAGTACATCTATCAGGTTGAGGGCTGTGAAAACCAGATAAAAGTTTACACTAAAGTCTTCAAATTCACATGATCAGAATTGCTGGACTCTTGTTTCTTCCTTTTGGAGAAAAAAGCAGAGCAGGAGAGACCAGGTGCATAGTTAACTCTCAGGATAGAAACGGTGGGTCTTTTCTTCTGCCCTCCAAATCTGGCATCATTTTATTTTAGCTCATGCTGCATTCAGACCCACAGGAAAACTGAGAACATGTTTATAAACCCTTGTTCTACACCAATAAAGACTTGATCAATGTCAGGTCTTTGATTTCAAACGCAGTTCTCTGCTGTTCGATCTTCAGACAGTAATCTTTGCTGCTGGTCTATGCCTACATTCAGCTCTTGTTGGTGTCTATTTCTATGGCCTTTTAGACTAACTTAAATAGAAGGGAGACCATAAAATGCTCTCCCTTGGAAAGATGAAATAATTCATTTCAATAATATACTGTAACTAAATGCTCACATGTAATCCTTATGAAAGGAGAAATATGTAACTAATAAATATTTGCATTTTTTTTCTGGTTTATTTCTTCTCTAAATTACTACGACTAAGCTATGTTTGGCTATTTTGTGTTTAAATTACTCACGCTCCTCACCATGCACACACAAACATTCTACATACACACATGCACACACAACACAACCCATGACCTATTCGATCATTTCAACAGCCCTGTATTTTCCCCACATAGCTTCTATAAAGCACAGAAGCCCAGTGAAATCACAATCACCGGAGTTCCTTATAACACATGGTGTGAACCTAGACGGTATCAAAATGCCTGATTTGTGATGTGTGTGTTGCCATTCACTTAAAAGTGCTTTTACTACCTTTTCTTATCAATGGAAAACTTTCAAGATATTTAAAGGCACTGCCTTTAAACCTTCTGGCTGCAATAAAGCAAAAAATGGCAGGTGGCTATATGAAAGTGGTAGAATATATTTAAAGAAAATCACTCATAGGGAAAAAGTATAACATTGCTTAGAGTCCATTTATACACTTTCTATTGGGAAGAATGTGTTTTGGAGTGATGTGGGATTCTTTCCATTTGCTCAGTGAGAACGTTAGCTGCTTTATAGAGCAATGTTGTTATTTTTAAGAAAGATGGGGAAATGAAACATTAGAAAACCTTCCTAGCAATCAGAAGAGCTGAGTTCAGCAATGATAAATAAAGAGGCCAGCAAGCTAAACTTAAAACCACAAATTCCTTAAATAGAAAAGATTAAAATTCTTTACCATTAGGCAACCTTTTTGAGGAACAGAGGAGAAGGGACTTAATGCCTTTGAAGCAAGACTCCTGGCTAATTAGAGAAAAGGAAAGAACAGATTGTGCTTGCTATTCTGAACAGGTTATCGAATGTGACCAACGCATACTTGTTAAAGAACTGCAAGATGATACTTTGGCATTCGTGAAGAAAATGTGAATATTTTCAATATAAGGTCACTGAGACAAGTCTCCAAAATCAGATTCAGTCAAATTTACAAGAAAAAAAGCAAAAAAATAAAAATAAACATTAAATAGTGGGCAAAGGACATGAGCAGACACTTCTCTAAAGAAGACATACATGCGGCCAACAAATATATGAAAAAATCTCAGCACTGTTCATCATTAGAGGAATGCAAATCAAAACCACGATGAGATGTCAGTCAGAATGGCTATTACTAAAAAGCCAAAACAACAGATGCTCATGAGGTTGTGGAGAAAAAGGAATGCTTTTACACTGGGTGGGAGTGTAAATTAGTTCAACCATTGTGGAAGACAGTGTGGCAATTCCTCAGAGACCTAGAGGCTGAAACACCATTTGACCCAGCTGGGTATACACCCAAAGGAATATAAATCACTCAACAAGGTGCAGCAGCTCACACCTGTAATACCAGCACTTTGGGAGGCCAAGGCAGTTGGATCACTTGAGGCCAGGAGTTTGAGACCAGGTTGGCTAACATAGCGAAACCCTGTCTCTACTAAAAAATATCAAAAACTACAAAAAAATTACAAGTGGCAGTGCACACATGTAATCCCAGCTACTTAGGAGGCGGAGGCATGAGAATTGCTTGAACCCTGGAGGTGGAGGTTGTAGTGAGCCAAGATTGTGCCATGGCACTCTGACCTGGGTGACAGAGTGAGACTGTCTCAAAAACAACAACAAAAATGAAAGGAGTATACGAAGGAGTATAAATCATTCTATTACAAAAATACATGCATGTGTATGTTCATTACAGCACTATTTACAATAGCAAAGACATGGAATCCACCTAAATGTCCATTGATAGTGGACTGGATAAAGAAAATGTAGTACATATATATTATGGACTACTATATAGCCATAAAAGGGAATAAGATCATGTCCTTTGCAAGGACATGGATGGAGTTGGAAGCCGTTATCCTCAGCAAACTAATGCAGGAACAGGAAGCCAAACAACACATGCTCTCACTTGTAAGTGGGAGCTGAATAACAGGAACACATGGACACACTGGGGGAACAACACACATTGGGGCCTGTCATGGTGGGCAGGAGGAGAAAGAGCATCAGGAAGAACAGCTAGTGGATGCTGGGCTTAATTCCTAGGTGATCGGTTGATCTGCATAGCAAATCACCATGACACATGTTTGCCTATGTAACAAACCTGCACATCCTGTGCATGTGCTCCTGAACTTAAAATAATGTTAAAGAAAATAACCCCACAAATTTATATACCTCAAAATAAAATAAATAAAATCTGTTCCACTGAGAAGTTAGGTTCAGAACCAAACTAAACAAGTGGTACAATTTGTCTCCCCTTAAGTCATACACTCCATTTTGTTTCCTTAATGAAGAGTAGCCAAAGTGTCCCTACTTCTCATCACTCTGGCACTTACTGCCTCCACTAGCAGCTATGAATCTCTAAATGTTCATATGTCAGAAAGGGGAAACTTTTACAATAATGCCCATCAAAGCCAAAAATTCTCAAAAACTTATCAATTCCTACAATAAAAAATTACTTATGTTTAAGACTGTAGTGATAATTGCCACGTATTGATAGTCAAACTGATAAATAATTTTTTAAAAAGGATTGATTTTCACCATGGGAACTAAGCTGTGTCTATGACAGAACAGTAAATACTTCGGCTGGAAAATGGTTGTTCCACTGTATGTCACAAAGTCTTAGAAGTTTTGAGAAGGATGGGGAACCCTTCCATTTTCCCTATGAAGAATTGAGATCCTGGCTGGAAGCATGGCTTGCCTCAGTGCTTGGTACCCATCAGCAGATGAGTGGATGAGGAAAGTTTCTCTTTTTAAATTTACTATTATTATTTCTCTGATTATACTTTAAGTTCTGAGATATATGTGCAAAATGTGAAGGTTTGTTACATAGGTATACACATGCCATGTGGTTTGTTGCACCTATCAACCTGTCATCTACATTAGGTACTTCTAATACTGTCTTTTCCTTAGCCCTCCAGCCCCCGACAGGCCCGGATGTGTGATGTTCCTTTCCCTGTGTCCATGTGTTCTCAATGTTCAACCCTTACTTAGGAGTGAGAACATGTGGTGTTTGCTTTTCTGTACCTGCGTTAGTTTGCTGAGAATGATGGTTTTCCAGCTTCATCCATGTCCCGGCAAAGGACATTTACTCATCCATTTGTATGGCTGCGTAGTATTCCATGATGTATATGTGCCACATTTTCTTTAATCAGTCTATTATTGATGGACATTTGGATGGGTTCCAAGTCTTTGCTATTGTGAATAGTGCTGCAATAAACATATGTGCCCATGTCTTTACAGCGGAATGAATTTATAATCCTTCAGTTATATACCCAGTAATGGGATTGCTGGGTCAAATGGTATTTCTGGTTCTAGATCCTTGAGGAATTGCCACACTGTCTTCCACAATGGTTGAACTAATTTACACTCCCACAAAAGTGTAAAAATGTTTCTATTTCTCCACATGCTCTCCAGCATCTGTTTTTTCCTGGCTTTTTAATGATCACCATTCTAACTGGTGTGAGACGGTGTCTCAATGTGGTCTTAATTTGCATTACTCTAATGACCAGAGATGATGAGCTCTTTTTTCATGTTTGTTGGCTGCATAAATGTCTTCTTTTAAGAAATGTCTGTTCATGTCCTCTGCCTACTTTTTGATGAGGTTGTTTGTTTTTTTTTCTTGTAAATTTGTTTAGGTTCTTTGTAGACTCTGGATATCAAACCTTTGTCAGATGGATAGATTGCAAAAATTTTCTGCCATCCTGTCACCTGTTCTCTCTGATGATAGTTTATTTTGCTGTGCAGAAGCTTTTTAGTTTAATGAGATCCCATTTGTCAATTTTGGCTTTTGTTGTCATTGCTTTTGGTGTTTTAGTCATGAAGACTTTGCCCATGCCTATGTCCTGGATGATATTGCCTAGGTTTTCTTTTAAGGTTTTTATGATTTTAGGTTTTATGTTTAAGTCTTTAATCCATCTTGAGTTAATTTTCATATAAAGTGTAAGGAAGAAGCCCAGTTTCAGTTTTCTGCATATGGCTAGCCAGTTTTCCCAACACTATTTATTAAATAGGGAATCCTTTTCCCATTGCTTGTTGCTATCAGGTTTGTCAAAGATCAGATGGTTGTAGATGTGTGGCATAATTTCTGAGGCCTCTGTTCTGCTCCATTGGTCTATATATATGTTTTTGTAATAGTACCATGCTGTTTTGGTTACTGTAGTCTTGCAGTATAGTTTGAAGTCAGGTAGTATGATGCCTCCAGCTTTGTTCTTTTTGCTTATGATTGTCTTGGCTATATGGACTCTTTTTTGGTTCCATATGCTATTTAAAGTAGTTTTTTCTGATTCTATGAAGAAAGTCAATGGTAGCTTGATGGGGGTAGCAATGAATCTATTAATTACTTTGGACACCATGGCCATTTTCATGATATTGATTCTTCCTATCCATGAGCATGGAATGTTTTCCATTTGTTGTGTCTTCTCTTATTTACTTGAGCAGTGGTTTTTTTTTAGCATGAAGGGATGTTGAAATTTTTTGAAGGTCTTTTCTGCATCTATTGAGATAATCATGTGGTTTTTGTCATTAGTTCTCTTTATATGATGAATTATGTTTATTAATTTTCATATGTTGAACCAGACTTGCATCCCTGGGTAAAGCTGAATTGGTCGTGGTGGATGAACTTTTTTATGTGCTGCTGAATTTGGTTTGCCAGTATTTTATTGAAGACTTTTGCATTGATGTTCATCAGGGATATTGTCCTGAAATTTTCTTTTTTTTATTGTATCTCTGCCAGGTTTTGGTATAGAATGATGCTGGACTCTTCTAGGGAGGAGTTCCTATTTTTCTATTGTTTGGAACAATTTTAGAAGGAATGGTACCAGTTCCTCTTTGTACCTCTGGTAGAATTTGGCTATGAATCCTTCTGGTCCTGGGCTTATTTTGGTTAGTAGGCCGTTAATTACCGCCACAATTTAAGAGCTTGTTATTGGCCTATTCATGGATTTAACTTCTTCCTGATTCAATCTTGGGAGGGTATATGTGTCCAGGAATTTATCAATTTCTTCTAGATTTTCTAGTTTATTTGTGTAGTATAGTATTCTCTGATGGTAGTTTATATTTCTGTGGGATCAGTGGTGACAACCCCTTTATCATTTTTCATTGTGTCTATTTGATTCTTCCCTCTTTTCTTCTTTATTATTCTGGCTAGCAGTCTATCTATTTTGTTAATATTTTCCAAACCAGAGCTTAGATTCATTGATCTTTTGATCTCCTTCAGTTCTGCTCTGATCTTAGTTATTTCTTGTCTTCTGCTAGCTTTTGAAATTGTTTGCTCTTGCTTCTCTAATTCTTCTACCTGTGATGTTAGAGTGTCTATTTTAGATCTTTCCCACTTTCTCCTGTGGGCGCTGCTTTACCTGGGTCCCAGAGATTCTGATACATTGTGTCTTTGTTCTCATTGGTTTCAAAGAACTTACTTATTTCTGCCTTAATTTTGATATTTACCCAGTAGTCATTCAAGAGCACGTTGTTCAGTTTCCATGCAGTTGCATGGTTTTAAGTGAGTTTCTTAATCCTGAGTTCTAATTTGATTGCACTGTGGTCTGAGAGACTGTTAACAATTTCCATTCTTTTGCATTTGTTAAGGAGTGTTTTACTTGCAATTATGTGGTCAATTTTAGAATAAGTGTGATGTGGTGCTGAGAAGAATGTATATTCTTTTGATTTGGTTTGGAGAGTGTTGTAGATGTCTATACTTGGTCCAGAGCTGAGTTCCAGTCCTGAATATCCTTATTAATTTTCTGTCTCACTGATCTGTCTAATATTGACAGTGGGGTGTTAAGGTGTTAAAGTCTCTCACTATTATTGTGTGGGAGTCTAAGTCTCTTTGTAGGTTGTTAAGAACTTGCTTTATGCATCTGTGTGCTCCTGTATTGGGTGCATATCTATTTAGGACAGTTAGCTCTTCTTGTTCCATGGATCTCTTTACCATTATGCAATGCCCTTCTTTGTCTTTTTTGATCTTTGTTATTTTACCAGATACTAGGATTGCAGCCCATGTTGTTGTTTTTTCTTTCTATTTGCTTGGTAAATATTCCTTCATCCCTTTATTTTGAGCCTATGTCTGTCCTTGCAAGTGAGATGTGTCTCCTGAATACAGCACACTAATGGCTCTGTACTCTTTATCTAATTTACCATTCTGTGTCTTTTAATTGGGGCATTTAGCCTATTTACCTTTAAGGTTAATATTGTTATGTGTGAATTTGATCCTGTCATTATGATGCCACCTGGTTATTTTGCCTGTTACTTGATGCGGTTTCTTCACAGTGTCGATGGTATTTACAATTTGGAATGTTTTTGCAGTGGCTGATACCTGTTTTTCCTTTACATATTTAGTGCTTCCTTCAGGAACTCTTGTAAAGCAAGCCTGGTGGTAACAAAATCTCTCAGCATTTGCTTATCTATAAAAGATTTTATTTCTCCTTCACTTATGAAGCTTAGTTTGGCTGGATATGAAATTTTGGGTTGAAAATTCTTTTCTCTAAGAATGTTGAATATTGGCCCCTACTCTCTTCTGGCTTGTAGGGTTTCTGCAGAGAGATCTGCTGTTAGTCTGATGGGCTTTCCTTTGTGGATAACCTCACCTTTCTCTCTGGCTGCCCTTAACATTTTTTCTTTCATTTCAACCTTGGTGAATCTGATGAGCATGTGTCTTGGGGTTGCTTTTCTTGAGGAATATCTTTGTGATGTTCTCTGTATTTCCTGAATTTGAATGTTGGCCTATCTTGCTAGGTTGGGGAAGTTCTCCTGGTTAATATCCTGAAGAATGTTTTCCAACTTTGTTCCATTCTCCCTGTCACTTTTAGGTACACCTATCAAAGGTAGCTTTCATTTTTTCACATAGTCCCATATTTCTTGGCGGATTTCTTCATTCCTTATCATTCTTTTTTCTCTAATCTTGTCTTCATGCTTTATTTCACTACGTTGATTTTCGATCTCTGATAACCTTTCTTCTGCTTATCAATTTGGCTATTGATACTTGTGCATGCTTCACGAAGTTCTTGTGCTGTGTTTTTCAGCTCCATCATGTAATTTATGTGATTCTTTAAACTGGCTATTCTAGTTAGCAATTCATCTAACCGTTTCTCAAGGTTCTTAGTTTCCTTGCATTAGGTTAGAATATCCTCCATTAGCTCAGAGGTGTTTGTTATTACCCACCTTCTGAAGCCTACTTTTGTCAATTTGTCAAACTCATTCTCTGTTTAGTTTTGTTCCCTTGCTGATGATGAGTTGTGATCCTTTGGATGAGAATATGAGTTCTGGTTTTTGGAATTTTCAGCCTTTTTGCAGTGGCTTTTCCTCATCTTCACGGATTTATCGACCTTTGGTCTTTGATGTTGGTGACCTTCAGATGGGATTTTTGTGTGGATGTCCTTTTTGTTGATGTTGATGCTATTCTTTTTTGTGTTAGTTTTCCTTCTAATAGGCTCCTCTGCTGCAGGTCTGCTGGAGTTTGCTGGAGGTCTACTCCAGACCCTGTTTACCCGTGTTTCACCAGCAGAGGCTGCAGAATAGCAAAGATTGCTTTCTGTTCCTTCACTGGAAGCTTCATACCAGAGGAATACCCACCAGATGCCAGCTGGAGCGCTCCTCTATGAGGTGTTTGTCGACCCCTGTTGAGATGTGTCTCCCAGTCAGGAGGCATAGGGGTCAGGGACCCCCTTGAGGAGGCAGTTTGTCCCTTAGCAGAACTTGAGTGCTTTGCTGGGAGATCCACTGCTCTCTTCAGAGCCAGCAAGCAGAAAAATTTAAGTGTGCTGAAGCTGCATCCACAGCTACCCCTTCCCCCAGTTGCTCTGTCCCAGGGAGATGGGAGTTTTATCTAAAAGCCCCTGACTGGGGCTGCTGCCTTTCTTTCACAGATGCCCTTCCCAGAGAGGAGGAATCTAGAGAGGCAGTGTGGCTAAAGCGGCTTTGCCGAGCTTCAGTGGGCTTTGCCTGGTTTGAACTTCCTGGGGCTTTGTTTACACTTTGAGGGGAAAACCACCTCCTTAAGCCTCAGTAATGGCCCTAGTAATGGCAGATGCACCCCCCTGCCCAAGCTCCAGCATCCCAGGTTGTATTCATACTGCTGTGCCAGCAGAGAGAATTTCAAGTCAGTGGATCGTAGCTTGCTGGACTCTGTAGGGGTGGGATCTGCTGAGCTAAGCCATTTGGCTCTTTGGCTTCAGGCCCCTTTCCAGGAGAGTTAATGTTTCTGTCTTGCTGGCATTCCAGGTACTAGTGGGGTGTGAAAAATAAACTCCTACAGCTAGCTCAGTATCTGCCTAAATGGCTGCCCAGTTTTGTGCTTGAAACCTGGAGCCCTGGTGGTATAAACACCTGAGGGAATCTCCTGGTCTGTGCATTGTGAAGACCATCGGAAAAGGATAGTATCTGGGCTGGATAGCACCATCCCTCATGGAACAGTCCCTCATGGCTTCCCTTGGCTAGGGGAGGGAGTTCCGCCACCCCTTGCACTTCCTGGGTGAGGTGACACCCCACCCTACCTTGGCTCACCTTCCGTGGGCTGCACCCACTGTCTAACTAGTCCCAATGAGATGAGCCAGGTACCTCAGTCGAAAATGCAGAAATCTCCTGCATTCTGAGTTGATCTCCCTGGGAGCTGCAGAGCCAGAGCTGTTCCTGTTTGGCTACCTTGCCAGCAACACTAGGAAGGTTTCTTTTTTTGCTTCTTTTTCTTTTAATTTGTCTGTAAGCTATTGAGGTACACGTGGTATTTGGTTACATGAGGAAGTTCTTTTTGGTGATTTGTGAGATTTTAGTGCACCCATCACCTGAGCAGTATACACTGCATCCTATTTGTAGTCTTTTATCCCTCACCCCTTTCCCACACTTCTCTCCAAGTCCGCAAAGTCCTCTCTATCATTCTTATGCTTTTATGTCTTCATAATTTAGCCTCTACATATCAGTGAGAACAAATGATGTTTGGTTTTTCATTCCTGAGTTACTTAAATTAGAATAATAGTCTCCAGTCTCATCCAGGTCACTGAAAATGCTATTAATTCATTCCTTTTTATGGCTGAGTAGTATTCCATCCTGTATATATATATATATATACACCACACTTTCTTTATCCACTTCTTAATTGATGGGAATGTGAGTTTGTTTCATGATTTTGCAATCGCAAAAGTTACTTTACATATTTAAACCTCCACTTTTGGCTCAGAAGCTGTAGGCAGTTAATTCAGTTTCTTAGATGATGGTTATTTCAACCTAACTGCATTTTTAAAAGGGAGGAAGTGTACATAACCCTAGAGGCCGAAGCAAAAGGATGAAAATTTTCAGATGCCTTTAACCAGAAAGAATATTGAATGCTGGTGACTGAGAGTGAAGTTTCTCTCCTTGGAATTTCTTTTTTTAAACTCTGAAATGACACAAAGTCAGAAGCTCCCCTCATGCCTGAGCTTGGATACACTGTGTCTAGTTATCATCTTTGATTATTGTCAGCCTTCCTTGGTCCTGGTAAATAGTTAACCAACATTAATTTTTAATTATTGACTCATCTTTTACTCATTCTTTTTTTGGGAGCAGAGAGAAGAACAATAAAGTGTACTGGTTATATAGCTGATTTGATTAACTGCTATAAAGTATTCATTTAAAAAGCAATAGGAAAGGAAAAAATGTTGATTTCATGTTTATGAACATTGCTAATATTGCAAATAACAGTTGTAATGCTTTGCTATTTAAGGCCCTGTACATATTGCTTATTGGGTTATGCAAGTATATAAGTATTATGGTATATAACATATGTACACAAGTAAATATACATATATATGTATGCATACAGAAGTATATATAATAAATATATATAAGTGGTTTAAGTTACATAAGCATTAGGGGATAAAAGAAGAATAAATGGTAAAAGACAATAATATAAGCCAGTTCTGCACTGATAACAGAAAATAATGTTCTTATATACAAGCAAGAGGGTTCCATTGAAGAATGAAGAATAAACAGTTTTCAAGGATAAAGGGATGTGCCCATCAGAGGCCAGCACCTACCCTTTTGTACAATGCTCTAGATACTTACAGCCCTAGAATTTCCTGAACATATTGTCATAACTCTGTTTCCAGGGATAGTGTATTAGGCTGTTTTTGCATCACTATAAAGAAATTCTTGAGGTTGGGTAATTTATAAAGAAAATAGTTTTAATTGACTTACAGTTCTGCAGGCTGTGAAGGAAGCATGGTGCCGGCATTGTCTTGGCTTCTGTTGAAGCCCCAGGGAGCACTAACTCATGGTGGAAGGTAAAGAGGGAGCAGGTATGTTACCTAGTAAGAGTGAGAGCAAAAAAGTTGGGGGGGGTAGGTGCCACACGCTTTTAGACAACCAGATCTTGTGTGAACTTACTCATTGCTAGGGAGATGGCACTAAACCATTCATGGGGGATCCACCCCCAAAATCCAGATACCACCCATGAGGTCCCCTCTCTCACTCTGGGGATTATATTTCAACACGAGATTTGGAGGGGACAAATATACAAACCATATCAGATGGCAAATCCCATTTCCTGTTTCCAAACTTCCAAGGGTAGACTGCACCCCTGGTGCATGCACCTCTAAACCTGAGGTGATCTCAAGGAGTTTCTGTCTGCACAGAATGTTGACAGCTTTGATGTGAGTTGGGTGTTCAAACACTTGTGCATGAAACTCTACAAGGTGGCTTGTAATAGGTTAGGAACTTTTTATCTTACTTGTTAACAATGGAAACTTCTCTGTTCATAATTTTAGACATAAAACATGCAATTTAAAGTTTCAAATCAACAATGAGAAGGCCAGGGAAATAATTGCTCAAAAGGATGAGAGGCAATAGTATTTGGTGCTTACACCAAATTGGGAATACGGCCTGTTGCCATCAGGATCTTCTGACAATGCATGGTGCATTAATTAGAGTACCCAGAAGGGTCTTGCTTTTGTAGTGGAAATTAATTAACTCCAGAATAAACATTGCTTCTGTCTTCCCAAACAAATCTTACAAGCTGGACATGATAAAAAACAAGCTATTTCTATGTAAATTAACTGTGTCTTTGAAGAAACCTTAAGATTATGAAAACAAAAATGTCTATATCTCAAAAATATATAATTGATAATGTATGCTTTCCAATCAAAAATTACCAGGCATGTTATTAAAAAAAAAAAAAAAAAAGAAACTCTGACACAGAACAAAAAGTAAAACCAGTTGTTTTGAAACTGACCAAGAAGTGACATAATACTAGAAATAGCAGACAAGGACATTAAACAGTTATTACAGCTATATTCTATATGTTCAAAATGTTAAGTAGAGATATGGAAATCAAGCTTTTAGAGATGAAAACTCTTTGAGATAAAAATAAACCAGATATAATTAATAGAAGATTAAAAATTACAGAAGAAAACATTAGTGAGGTAGGAGACATAGCAATAGAAACTTTATATAATGAGAAATACAAATTAGAATTCAATAATTGAATAGGTCATAAATTAGTGTTCCAAAAAGAGAAAAGACAAGAAAATATTTGAAAAATAATGAACAATAATTTTCCAAATTTCACTAAACCCATAAAGTCTCAAATCTAAGAAGCTCAATGAACCCAAGCAAAAGAAAGATGAAGAAAACACACAAAGGAATATCAACTCAAATTTCTTAAAACCAGTAATAAAGAGAGAAATCGTAAAAGCATGCAGATAAAAAAAGGACATGTTATATACAGAATAGCAAGAAAAGGTTGACAGAAGTTTATCATCAGAAACAAAGCAAGGAAGAAGACTGAAAAACATCATGGAAGTACTGAAAAAACAATAACAACATCCCCTCCGCCAAAAATCTCTACAAACAAAAACCACATCAACCTGGAATTCTATAACCAACCAACATATATTTCAAAAATAAATGCAAAATAAACATATCTGCAGACACCAAAAGGCAGAATGAATTTATCAGTAGCATATCTACAATGGGATAAATCTCAAAGAATTTCTACCATGAAGAAGGAAACTAATACGTAATGGAAATGTGGATCTACACGAATAAATGAAGAATAAACATGATGACTAAATAAGTAAATAAATGTAAAATACTTACATTTAAAATGTAAAATGTAAAAAATGTAAAAATCTCGACTCAGTAATCTCTCCTCTGCCTTAAGAAATCAGAAAAAAAAGTAAAGCAAATAAAGCCTAAATTAAACAACAAAAAAATAAAGATCAAAGTGAAAACCAATAATATAAAAAATCGGACAAACTATAGTGAAAACATCAATTAAACCAAAAGCTAGTTCTTTGAGAAGATACGTAAGATTAATAAACCTGTAGCCAGACTAATTATAAAAAGAAAGGAAGACACAAATTATTATCGAGAATAAATTGTGTATTTTTAGTAGAGGCAGGATTTCACTATGTTGACTAGACTGGTCTTGAACTCCTGGCCTCAAGTGATTCACCTGCCTTGGACTCTCAAAGTGCTAGGATTAGGCATGAGCCACTAGATCCAGCATTATGCCAATAAATTCACAACATAGATAAAATAAACAATTATTTGAATAATACTGTCAAAACTCACTGAAGAAAAAATAAATAACCATACATCTATTAAAGTTTGAAATTATATCTACAAATTTTACCACAAAAAATTCCAGACCCAGATGGCTTCACTGGTGAATCCTACCCAAAATTTCAGAAAGAAATAATATCAATTTTACATAATTTCCAAAAAATTAAAGAGGAAACACACTAAACTCATTTTATGAGGCCAACATTACCCTGACAAAGAGATTCCAAAAACAAAAGGACAGAATAATATTCTTGATGATTACAAATGTGAATATTCTAAACAAAATTTTAGCAAACCACATTCAACATTACATAAGAATATAAATACCTCATGACTAAATGAGTTTTATTCTAGTAATGATTTAACATTTAAAAACAATCTCTGTAAATCAGTGTAAATCATCAAAGGTATAGAGTGAAAAAGAAAAAAACATGGTTGACCCTCTCAATAGATGTGGGAAAAGCATCCAGTAAACTCGAACATTTGCTTCTGTTCAAAACTCTCAGCAAATTATGAATATGAGGAACTTCCTTAACCAGTTAAAAAACATCTACAAAAAACTTTCAGCTAACATTATACTTATCAGTGAAAGATTAAATGCATTTTCCCTGAGATCAACAATAAGACCTGGAGAGTCGCTCTGACCACTTTTATTCAACATTGCAAGGAAAGTTTTTGCCTATATTTTAAGTAATTACACAAAAATACAAGAAATCCAGATTAGAAAGAAAGAGATAACAACATCTTTACTCATAGACAATGTGATTATCTATTTAGAAATCTGATGAAATCAACCAGAATGCTAACAGACCTATTAAGTTAGTTTACCAAGATTGCAGGACACAACACAACATCAACGGACAAGAAAAAGCAGTGTTTCTATATGCTAGCAACAACTAAAATTATAAAATGACATTTTAAATTACTGTTTATAATAGCATTAAAAAATGAAATAGGAGTAAATCTAAAAAATATGTGCGAGACCTGAACAGTGAAAACTATAAAATGGGGCTGAAAAAATTAAAAAAGACCTGAATTGGACATATTTACCATATTCATGGGTCAGGAAGCAAAATACAGTTAAGATTCCAATTTGCCCCAGATTGATCTATTGATTCCACATAATACCTATCAAAATCTAATCAATTCTTTTTGTAGCAGTTGACAAGCTGATTTTAAAATTTAAATGGAAATGCAGAAGTTCTAGAATAGCCAAAACTACTTTGAAAAAGTAAATCAAAGTTGGAAGGCTGACATTATCTTATTTTAAAGCTTATCATAAAGCTACCATAATCAAGACAATGTTATAGTAATGTTGCGATAAATAGCGATCAATGAAAACAGGATAGAAAATCCATTAATAAGCCATACATAAAGAAGTCATTTTTGACAAAGCTGCAAAAGCAATCAGAAAGAAAGTAGAGTCTTTCCAACAAATGGTCCTAAAGGGACTGGAATATTGATATGCAAAATTATGAACTTGAATCCATACTTAATACAATATAGAAAAAGTAACTCACCATGAATTATAAGTGTAAATGTGGAATCTACAACTGCAAAGCTTCCAGAAGAAGATAGGAGAAAAATTTTTGCCTTTGAATTAAGCAATATTTCTTAAACATGACAACAGAAGCACAATTCATTAAAAAATGATGAATTGAACTACATCACAAACAAAAAGTTTTATTTTTTGAAAGATACTATTAAATAAAAGTATAAGCCGGGGCCTGGAAGAAAATATTTGAAAACATTTATCTGATATAAAACTTGTATCTAGAATAGAGAGAGAATGCTTACAACTCAGTAAGAACACAACAACACCAAAATTTAGATGAAAGTTTGAATGGGCATTTTACCAAATAAGATTTATAGATGACAAGCACATGAAAAGATTCTCAACATCATTACTTTTCAGGAAAATGTAAATTTTAATCATAATGAGATATTACTAGACACATTAAAATGGCTAACATTAAAAAGACTGAGGGTTGGTTAGGCTATAATGCAACTGAAATTCTCCTACATTGCTGGTGGGAATATAAATAACACGGTCACTTTGTAAATCAGTTTGATATTTTATCAAAAAGTTAAACATCACCCATATGACCCAGTCATTCCACTCCCCATGAGAAATGAAAACTATGTCCAAAACTTGTACATGAATGTTCACAGTAGTTTTATTTATATGAGTGCTAATCTGGGAACAACCAAATTATCCATCAATAGGTGAAGGGATAAACAACTTGCAATGTATTCAGACAATGAAATTCTATTTAACACTAAAAAGCAATAAATTCATGCAACAAGAAGAATGAATTTCAAAATAATTATGCTGAGTGAAAAAAGCCAAACAAATCAGTATCTACCATAGTATTTCATTTGTAAAACTTCTGAAAGATCGAAACTTATCTATCAGGACAGAAAACTCATCCGTTTGCCTGCAGATGAAAAAGCTTAGGAGGGAGTGAATATTGTGAGGAATGATAGATATACTCAGTTTCTTTATTATACACATCTGTAAAAAATGTATAAAATTAAACACTAAATAGGTAAAGTTTACTATATGCCAATTTTATCTCATTTGAATTGTTAAAAAATTATTATTGTGATCAGTTTGATCTACTGTTCTTTTTCATGTTCTTTATATTCCTGGAAAGTCAAAATTTTGTACATTTCCTGCGTTCTTCCTTAAGAACGTTGCTTTTCCAAACTTATCAGAATCCAAGGAGAGCTTATTGCTGGAATCACCAGCAATTCCTACTGTTATCTGTTTCTTAATCTTTATTTATTATTATTACTGTGCCAGGTACTAGGCTAAGCATTTTATCTGGATACTTCCATTTAATTTACCTTTCTCTTTTTTTTGTTGCTCCTGGCTTGTAACTTTCTACTTGTTATTTCCCCCAATTCCCTAAATAGTAGCTAGGCAACAATATATTTAAAATTTAGGGTACTTTGCTCTCCTTGCTTTTCCTGGGCCTGGGTGTCAAGTTACTTGAATGAGGTTTGAACTGTCCAAAAATTATTTTGCTCAGAAACCAATGAGAAAATATTAATACGTGGAAAGGAAAGAAAAATATAGAGTTTCAAAATACAACTTTACTATATTGCCTAGAGAGTAGTTTAGCATATATAGATTTCTGGACACATAAATCTGTGTTTCTTTACTGTTAACGTCACTGTTTAATTGTTCACATCTAGTAAGGCTTCTAAAGTGAAGGATTATTGCTAGTCTTAGTATTAGTTCTTCCCTTCAGTGAATTTTCCCACCATTTCCTGATGTTGTATATTAGTATATGCTCTGACTTTCATTACTCTACATGTGGCTACCAATCACTTGATGTTATCACCTTAAAACTATCCACTGGCCATCTTCCTCTCCCTCCCTCCTTCCCTCCCTCCCTCACTCCCTCCTTTTTTCCCTCCCTCCCTCCTTCTCTCCTGTACTCCTTCCTTCCTTCCTTCCTTCCTTCCTTCCTTCCTTCCTTCCTTCCTTCCTTCCTTCCTTCCCATCTTCTATTTATATTCTGAATGTCAACTGTACTTACTTGCTTTTTGGTATTGCATAACCTGGTAGATGTAATCTAAGCTCATTGTACTTATGGATTCTTCCCACTCAGGTTATAATTCTTATTTCCTCAGGGGTTCTTTGAAGATATATTCAGGTATCTCCCAATTTGAATGGAGCATAAGGATGGTTAACAATAAAAAACAGAATGTTATTTTTATGTAAAGGAACACTAGTACTCTTGTATAGATACAGTTATCATCACTCGACTCATTAGGAAAAATATTAGGAGATGTTATGCTTTTACTGATTGGTTAAATCTACCAAACAAGGCAAAATGGTTTATACAGTTTATTTCCTTGGTGTTTAATGTGATATATAATACCCTAGTGAATACTAAAAACTCTAGTGAATTTTCCACTTTGCCTGCATCCTGCAAGTGTTGATGAAAGTCATCAATTTAATAAGAAGTTGTCCAGTGCAACTTACTTCACATTTAGTTTGATATAATAATATAGGAAGTTTCACCCACAGAGCTCTTTGCATTTTAGAAGTAAACATATAATTGGTGTTTATTTCAAATCTCAAGTGATAAATTTGAGTAAGAGCAGTAGTAATGAATTTATCTGAAAATGATCACCAAGTGAGGAACGTATTACACATCACACATTCCCATAGTAATTTTTTCCTATTCATCATCTGAATTTTTCCATCATGGTCTAAGCCTCATTCCAGAGTTACACCATGCCGTCTAGTAATTTTGATTTTGCAATTGATTGAATCAAGTATGTAACAATAATCTTCAAATGTCATTCATGGAAAGTTTCTTTTAAGCTGCTTTCGTAATTGAATGTTGCTATTCTAATATAAACACACATTTTACTTGTTCTTTTTTGAATTTGGGATTTATATCAAATGCAAGTGAAATAAATCTCAATTTAAAAAGAATTATATAACAATGACTTCTAAAAACACTAAATACAAATCAAAGTGACTTGGTGAAATTAAAAAGTTGTGCCGAAAAAGCAAGCATGAATGATGATAATTATTAAAGTATTCATCATACAGAAAAGAGTACCCAGAAATAAAATTACACACCTACAGACACCTCATTGTCAACAAAGTGTACAACAGAAAGCAATGGGGGAAAGGACACCCTATTCAATAAAAGATGCTGGGATAGCTGGTTAGCCATATGCAGAAGAATGAAACTGGACCACAACATTTCACCATATACAAAAATTAACTCAAGATGGATTAAAGATTTAAATGTAAGATCTCAAACTATAAGAATTCTAGAAGAAAACCTAGGAAACATCATTCTGGGCATAGGCCATAGGAAATAGTTTATGACTAAGTCCTCAGAAGCAATTGCAACAAAACCGAAAATTGACACACGAGACCTAATTAAGTAAACGAGCTTCAGCACAGCAAAATAACCTATCAACAAAGTTAACAGACATCCTACAGAATAGGAGAAAATATTTGCAAACTGCATTTCACAAAAATCCAATATCTAGAATCTATAAGACATTTGACAATTGAACAAGCAAACTGCAAATAATCCCATTTAAAAATGGGCAAAATACATGAACAGACACTTTTCAAAAAAAGACATACAAGCAGCCAACAAATATATGAGAAAATGCAAAAAACATAAATCATTACTAATCATCAGAGAAATGCCAATCAAAATAATGAGATACCATTTCATGCCCACCAGAATGGCTACTATTAAAAAGTAAAAAACATGAAACAAAAACAGATGTTGGTGAGGCTGCGTAGGTAAGGAAATACTTATACACTGTTAGTTGGAATGAAAATTAGTTCAACCACTGTGGAAAGCAGTTTGGAGGTTTTTCAACTTGACACAAAAGTATCGTTTGACTCAGCAATCCCATTACTATGTATATATGCAAAGGAAAACAAATGGTTCTACCAAAAAGACACATGCACTTGTATGTTCATCACAGCACTATTCACAATGACAGACATGAAATCAACTTATATGCCCATCAAAAGTGGATTAAATAAAGAAATTATGGTATATATACACCATGGAATACTGCACAGCCATAAAAAAGAATAAAATCATGTTACTTGCAACAACATGGATGCAGCTGGCGGCAATTATCATATGTGAACTAATGTAGAAATGAAAAACAAAATACATCATGTTTTCACTTACAAGGGGGAGCTAAATATCAGGTAATCATGGAAATAAAGATGGAAACAATAGACACTGTGGACTACTAGAGGGGAGAGTTAGAAAGGAGGACAGTGTTGAAAATTAACTGTTTTGTACTATGCCCAATACCTAGGTGAGGGTCACTAGTACCCCAAATTGCAGCATTGCACAACTTACACAGGTAACACACCTGCATATGTAGCCCCAAAATCTAAAATAAAATTTACAAAAGAAAACATATAGAAATTTCAACAATAAAAATAAAATAACATAAAATATTCATTGTGACAAATATGACACAAATTCACCAAGCCCACTAAAGCATAGGTCTTGAGTAAGTAGTCCTTTATCCTCACCAAAATTTAGGTGGTGATTACGACCTTCAATACATTTACATTCAGATATGCTCTACATCAAGTTGGAATGCATCCCTGAGAATCAAGATATTAAAATAAACTATGAGGTTAACTAATTTCTTTGATGGCTGTATATTAAAGCTTCCTCAGCTGTCTTTATATACATTTAAAACTTAGGTAAGGCACTGGGTCTCATGCCTGTAATCCCAGCACTTTGGGAGGCAGAGGCAGGTGGATCACGAGGTCAGGAATTCAAGACAGGCTCGCCAACATGGTGAAACGCTGTCTCTACTAAAAACACAAAAATTAGCCAGGCATGGTGGCATGTGCCTGTAATCCCAGCTACTTTGGAGGCTGAGGCAGGAGAATCACTTGAATCTGGGAGACAGAGGTTGCAGTCAGTCGAGATCCCACCACTGCACTCCAGCCTGGGCAACAGAGCAAGATTCCATGTTGGAGACAAAACAAAACAAAACAAAAAACTTAGGTAATTTCATTATTCATTTGGTAAATTCGTAGATCTTCCCTGGTGTTCCCTCATTCCCAATTTTTGCCTGCATGTATCTGCACACTTAAAATTTCATGAATGAGTACTTTCCTGCAGTGCATATAGACCAGATAGTGCTCAATGTAAGCTTCTGTCACTGCATAATCATCAGTAGTAGGGTAATAAGTAAAGATGGAATATATTTGATTTTTTTTTTACAATATTGGATTCTATTTAGTGTACCTTTGTGGCTTTTTTTGTCTGATAGATTAATTGTGAAATTGTTTTAAATTCTACTGTGGCAGGCTGTTTTGATTAGCTGGTTCAGCTTCATTTTCAATCTCCTTTGTCAAAAGAGAGGAAGGGATGTTCATATTTGTTTTCCTGACCTTCATGAAAAGAAGTAACTATGTTACATATTTTTAGGCAATGAGACAAAGCAGATTTTAAAAATTGGATTTTAAAAATATTTTCTAATAAAAGGGATAAATCTTGCTTCTATACTCTCCTCCTTCTCCCTGCCTTGTACTTGGACATGCTAATTTGACCTGCAGCAACCATATTGTCACTATGGGGCTAGGCAAACGGATGTATAGGAAAGATAGATGTGCTAAGGATGAAGATCCTGGGCCACTGATGGCATCGAGAAGCAGTTCCCCAAATTGCTCTTCCAAGCTTCTTGCAATGTGAGATAACTGAACAGCTTTATTACCTAATCTTTTCTTGGATGTTTTTTCCAATACTTGCAGGCAAAAATACCCCAATTAAATACAACCATTTTATTTTTTTTAAGTAGAGAAGCTTATCTGCTTATGAAATTTCAAGTTACAAAATTTCTTTCACTTGAACAAAGCTATGCTTTAGAGAAAGTAAGGTAACTATTGATTAAAAGATGGAGTGAATGGTCATACATGGTTATGAGTAAAATAAACAGGGCTCATAGAGACATTTATTAGTTAGGAATATGCTTGTTTTATTTGCACCTACTATTGAAGTATATTATATTTGATAAGTGAAAAATCAATGAGTTATTTAACTTACTAGTTGACAAGGCACATTATTAAAAGGAGAAACATTAAAATAATTAAAAATAAAATTGGTGAGAAGACAAATGATTTGCAAGTTTATAGAATACATAATTTAATAGCAGATATGCCTCTGAAGGACAAGTGGTAAATCACAAAATAAATTAGAAAAACATGATTAAATGAAAAAAATATATTTCGGATGTTGACCAAAGTTTTAGCATCAATGTTTGCTACCTGTTCAATTCAATTCAATTCAATTCACAAATAAGTTGCAGCATTGGTTTGAGAATGTGGTAAAAATATTGCTGCTGCAAATTTGATACAAACCAGGGATGATTCACAATTCAAGGTCCAGTTGAATGTTGACTATGTCCAAACATGGCAGATGAGGTAGCTGCAGAATAGTTTATTTCCCTCTTGGAAATTATCAAGAATGAGAGGTTATGAGTTCCGGCAGAGATTTCTAGCTACTAGTCTCAATATCTCCCTTCCTTAGCAACAGAACTCCAGTTTTTAGCTTGGCAAATGGCAGTACAGAATGAAGTCTACATGTCCTAATCTCCATGGCGTCTGTGATCTTATGACTAAGTTCTAGCAAAGGAGCTTTACAAAGTCCCCTTTCAATGATAAAAGACATCAATGGTACGCCATTTACCCATCTTTCATCCTACTCATAGAAATTACATGTGATGCTAAAACATTAGTAAGCCTCTTACATTGTTAGGATCCAACACACCCTAGCAATGGCCCTGTGAGCTTGGAAATTTAAGTACTACTAATATAATTCTAATATAATTCTGACTTGCTTTCTCTTTATCAACTTAAAATGAGGAGAGTGTTAAAATCTGGTTACTTTTTTAATGTACATACAGAAAGAAAGGGATTCACTGTGGCCTTATCTTAAGACACTGATTTGTCTGGACCAATCTCAGTTGTGGTGGATCTAGCCTCAGAAATTACTTAAGTATGGCTAATGCCATGTTTGGTAGAATCCCTGCTAATTGAAGATTGACTAATGTCGTGCATTAATGTCTGTTTTCTAAAGAGGAAGTAGCTTACAAATATCTGCCACGAGTGAAAGCAAGATAATAGGTGAGGTGAATATGATAATAGCTTTGTACATATTGAAGAAGGTATAAGAGCAATAACAATATCTAAATTGTGCACACTACCCATAAGCATGTTTCCAACGGTTACACATACACCTATTACGCCTGTTGGGTGAATCCTGGCTCTCTGCACAGAGAACTGTAGGTGGCTGATGGGGAGGAGGAAAACAATCACCTCCATGAGAATATTTGTTGTAAAATTCTAATTAACAAACTTTATTATTACGTTTGCTTAAATCAGATAAAGCATTTCTCTTAGTTATTTGGGAACCATTAGAATTCTATTGATCAGCAGCGCCTCCCAAATCACATGGTTACTTTGCTAGAAATTTTAGTATACAGGATTTAGTATTGTATATAATTCTTCTATCCTTAAGAATTTTAATTCCAATACCTATGAACTGTGACTCACTTCTGTGGATAATAATTAGAAAACGAGGAGAGATTGGAATAAAGATAAAATGAAAAAAATAAATATTTAGAAGTCGAGCCTTGGGATAAAGGTAGCCATGGGAGATGATACACCATTCCCATAAAATTTAGGTCAGAGAAACTGAGATGTTGGCCTAGAGTAGCTCATCTAGGGCAACCATTTAGTATTCTAGGAAAAGGAGAGAGAAAACTGAGGCATCTGAAAGAACAAGGTCTGCCATTCTGCCTCTGGGATGACAATAAGACACAGAAAGTATGACCTACAATTTCTAAAATCAGGGAGTAATTAAATACTTGGTGAAGACAAAATGGGGAAAAACATTTGCTGTTATAAATATTATCTGCAACAAAACACAAAAATGTCTGAATATATTGTTGAAATAGAGACAGTGAGATCTGGAAACAAATTTGGCCATCCAGGTAAGGTAAATTGAAATTGATTATACAGTATTCATGAACATTAATTTAAGATGCATAAGTTGGTATTTAGCAACTGGTAGGCTCCTTACTCAGTGTGCTTTGTTTACTGTGCTATATTAGTGAATTTTATGTTTTAAACATTACAGATTTTCATAGAGATACTTGAGATCTTGCA
>NW_016107317.1:4762506-4788062 GCF_001604975.1 Cebus imitator
AGCTGATGACAAAGTAAATGTGGACAGATTAGCACAATTCTGTACTCAATGACTAGAAATTATCTATTTTAAACTACTATGCCATATCTGCTGTATGTAAAAGGGTGAGGATAATATACATATGTGATAAAGCAGAAAGTAATCCCTCATTAATCCACCACAAAGCTTAAGAGCTAAATATGGCTGATAGCACAATAGCGCTGAAGTTGTCTGCACATCACTCATCCTATTGCCCTGGTTTCTACCCTAGCCCAACTGGTTAAACACTACCCTGGATTTTATACTCATCATTCTTTCTCACACATGTGCATACCACTAAAATGGATTATTTAGTTTTGTTTATTAACTATATTAACATATCATAATTAAGTGCTATTTATAGTCTCTATGACACTGCTTTATTTCACCTAACATAACTTTTCTAACACTCATTTATTTATGTTGCTGTAGAGAGCATTAGCAAGTATACTCGAACAACATTCCTGTGCATGGACAAACTTCATGTATCCATTCTTTTGTTGATCACCTGGAAGCAACTTGAATTGTCCTAAAGCTGAGAATGCACATATCTTATAACCCAGAAATTTCACTAGAAATATATAGAAATGTCTTTATAGCAGAATTTTATGAGCACTATCCTTAATTATAATTTTTAATTAAGCTTTAATAATTACATATTATTGTTACAAGCAACAGGATCAATAGTGTAAATAAGAGGGTTTAGAAAGGTTGTAGAGATGCCCTGGAGATTGAAAAGGATTATTAGTTCGATGTTATCTAAATTATTAAGCATTCAAAATTCAATAAATTTTTTTGAGTACTCTTCAGGTATCAAAGACTGTTCTATTTGTAGGGAATATAGCAGTGAATAAAACAGAAGTGACTGCTATTATGGGGCCTTCATTCCATTATAGGATATAGACATTAAATACATAAATAAGCAACATTCTATGAGGTAGTGTAGTTCTATAGATAAATATAAGGCAAAATAAAAGAGTGGAGAATAAAGGGGTTTCTAGTTAGAATGGCATAGACAAGAAAGACATCTCTGTAGAGGTGGCATTTGAATAGAAACCTCAATGAAGTCATGGAAGAGCTTATGTGTTTATCTCAAAGAAGAGTTCTAGTCAAAGACTATAAGGTTTGAGTATACTTTTACTGATGAGAAAAAATAAGGATATTTTGTAGGTAAAATGGAGTTAGTAAGAGAATGAAGGATCAGACATAATGTTGGAAAGTTAGGCCAAGCCCAGATTGCAAAGGGTTTTGTAGGCATTTCTGGACTTTGTCATTTATTCTGGGTGCGAATGAAAGGTTACCACTTGAGGTTTTATATATTTTGTGTTTCAAAAACATACTGATTCATATGTGGAAAAAAACCTGTAGCGGGGCAAGAGTGAAAGCAGCTTGGATAGGCACGACTGTCATTAGATGAGAGAAGAAGGGGCTTGGGATAGGTGTTAGCAGTGGAGCTGGTAAGAAATGATCAGATAAGAGATATATTTTGAAAGCAAAGCCAAAGGGTTTATTTATAGATTGCTTGTAAATATCTTAGAGGGAGAAGTCAAGAGGAACTCCACTTTTTTTTAGCCTGAGCAAGTAGTTAAAGATGATATCACATATAGGGTTGGAGAACAATGAAATAGGGGCAGGTTAAGGAAGAAAACTCAAGTGTTTGTTCTGAACATACATATTAGGTATAGGTATTTATTAGACAGATGTCCAATTGGATTGAGCTGTCACATAAATATTAGATAAGTTAGTCTGGAGTTCAGAGTAGACCTCAGGGATGGAGATTTTTAGGGAATGGGATTAGATGAGATCACCTAAATGGTTAGTATAGACAAAGAAGAAAAAGAGACACAAAAAGGGGGCTTCACTGTAACTGACTGGTTGCATTAAAGATCTCAGATCCTCATCCCTTCTCCTACACACAGTCTTTACCATGTACTTTGCGGGGCCCTTCCATTCTAACTCTGGGCTTAGAGCTGCAACTTGCTTTGACATCGTCAAGGGGATGCAAGCAGAGGGTTGTACATTTCTGCTCATGATCATTATACTCTACCCTTACCAGGAGAAGATTTGCCTGGGCTAGCCCCTCTGATCCCAGAAGGGAGAAGGTAGATAGATACAGGGTCAACACACAGGTGCATGAGTGAGCCCAGCTGAGTGCAGTCTTACAGATCAACTGAACCCCACAGTTAAGTGAAATATAAGTGTTTATTGATGATTGACTATGAGTTTTAGAATTGTATTCAATGAGCATTATTGTAGCAATATATAACTGATAGATGTGGAGAACTGCAGTATTTCGAGATCTGGACAAGAAGAAAGATTCACAAAGGACACTGAAGAAACCACATTGGGGAAAACCAAGACAAATAGGGTCCAGAAACCCAGGAGGTGAAAATGTTTCAAGAAGAGTGAAGTGATCAACTGTGACAAATTCCACTAAGAGTTTATGTAAGATGAAGGCTAAGGATGGATTACTTGGCAAAAGGATTTTGTTCTCGCCTTCATTAAAAGTGTGGAAAGAGCCTAATTTGAGTAAACTCTAGTGAAAAGGGTAGGTGAACAAGTTAAGATAATTATGAATAGTGATTTTTGCTCTGAAGGGCAGTGGAGAAATGGGCTCATGCTTGAAAGGGAATGTGAGTCCACAAAAAATTTGGTTTTAGATGATTCTATTATTGACCGTTTATATGTAGATAGGAATCAGCTAATTCAAGGAGGGAATGAAGATGACACAGAAGAAAACAGGGACAATTGTTATAGAATAACTAATACCTTGAGTAGGTAAACTGGAATAAGATCCAATGAACAGGAGATAGGCTTACCATTGGTAGGAGAAAGAGCAATTCACCCATAGCTACAGCTCTGAGGCAAAATATAGAGTGGTTAAATGAAGGTATGTTGGTAGGCTAACCAGTAAAATGGTAATGTTTCTTTCAGAGTGCTTATTTTTGTAATTAATGAATTAAGAAGTAAAATCACCAGCTAGGCTGAGGAAGAGGTATGTGGTAGACAGAATTCTAAGACGATCCCCAGTTAGGCTTCCCTTGTATAATACTCTCTTCATTGAGCATGGGTGGAACTGGTAATACGAGGAGATATGACTCCTGTGACTCTGTTGTTACGGGCAAAAAGGAGATTGTCTGGAGTGGACACTGACTTAAGGTAGTTCGTTCATTACATGCAGAATTTATTTTTCCTTCACATTTGGTCTCAGAAGAGGAAATTAGAGTGATGTATTTTGGCTGATCTCAAAGAAAACAAACATCATGTCATGAGCTGCCTATGGTGGTCACATGGTAAGGCACTATGCATGGCCTCTAAGAGCTGAAAGTGGTCCCTGGTCAACAGAGAGCATTAAAATGTGGACCTCTATCCTACATCTACAAGGAAATGGATTCTGCCAACACCAGGGACCTTGAAAGATGCCCTCAGTTTCACATGAGAACCATAGCCCTGGTCAACACCCTGGTATCAGTTCAGTAAGATCCTGACCAGAGAATTCAGTCAGGCCATACCTGGATGTTTGACTACAAAAAACTGTGAGATAATAAATGTCTGTTTTTTGAAGCCTCTAGGGTTGTGGTAGTTGGTTACATAACCACAGAAAAACTAAAACAGGATGTCAGAGGTTGAGTACAAAGAAAAATACATATCAGATAAAGGAGAAAGAACCGACTGAAGAATATGGAGATTACTGGGCAGGATGGGGGACCCATTTAAAGTTTGCAGATGAAGATTTAAAGTGAGATTCATCAGAATTGGAAGCTTCGATAAAGACACAGAATACGTTAGGAGTTAGATTTAACACAGAGAGTGGATTAGCCAGTTGAACACACATAAGGAGAAGGAGGCAAGGGAGAGAAAGTTACATGGAAAAATAATGATGATTATGTTAGACCAAGTTATTTGAACAGATAGCAGGAAAGTGAGGACAGGAGAGGGTAATATGCAGTGAAAACTTATGTCCCGTGGGCTGAACATCTCACTGAGGCTTTAAGATTTATAAGAAGTGGATACTCGTGGGAGTAAGCTGAAAAGATAAGAGGTTGCAATTATAAATTACTTGGCCCCGCTGGGCATGGTGGCTCATTCCTGTAATCCCAGCACTTTGGGAGACCAACGCAGGTGGAACACGAGGTCAAGAGATCGAGATCGAGACCATCCTGGGCAACATGGTGAAATACCGTCTCTACTAAAAATACAAAAGTTAACGGGGTGTGGTGGCATTCCCCTGTAGTCCCAGATACTCTGGAGGCCAAGGCAGGAGAATCACTTGAACCCGGGAGGCAGAGGTTGCAGCGAGCCGAGATCACACCACTGCACTCCAGTCTGGCGATAGAGGGAGATTCCATCTCAAAAATAATAATAGTAATAATAATAAAAAAATAATAAATTACTTGGCCTTTAGCTTTTATTTTGATAAGATATTTTGTCTATCATGCATCAATTACATGAGTTTTGGCTGAAGTGTGCACTACTTGGACTTTAGCCCTCTTGAACCTCCTCTATCTGAGTGGTGTTGCACCATTTAGGAGTCCCTTCCCCCACCTTGGGGGTATAGTCCTCTTGAATACTGAAGTCCAATTTCAGGAAAAAATTGGCTATTAGTCACACATACCTTACTGTGAGTATAAGCAATTCACTTATTATCCACAATTGTGGAATAAAACTTTTGTCTTTGATAAAGAAAATGTTGATCTCAGAAATTCAGAAGTAAAAGGTATTTTTGTTTTCTAAAAGGTGGGGGACTTTTGAGACTCCTCTAAAACAGGAGCGGGCAAACTAGGGCCTCTGGGCCAAATCTGTCTCACCACCTGTTTTCGGAAATAAAATTTTATTGGAACAGAGCCACACCAATTTGTTTACATATTGTCCAAAGTGCTTTTGCACTGCAGTGGCAGAGTTGAGCAGTTGCAATAAAGGCTATGTGACATGCAAAGACTAAGCTATTTACAAACTATTTTTTTTCCAGAAAAAGTTGCTGACCCCTGCTCTAATATCACCTCACATAAGGCAGTTGAGATTTATCCTTCTTTCTCAGCCTCTGTGTTACGAAGTCTTAGAAGTAGAAGAATAGAAAGTTGGGAAAATAACATCAACCAACAAATGAAATGGGTACTATAGAAGTACTAAGGGTTTTTATCTGTAACTTTGGAAAAAGGGAGAGAAACAAAAGCAGCCCATGGGGGAGTCTGAACAATGATACTCTTCCCTCTGTGCAGAGTTTTATGAGAAGAGAAGGAATTAAAGTTTGTGCAAAAAAGGGTAATGCAATCTGAACACTCTGGTATGTTCTGGCACACCTTTATAATCTGGGATACTGCTCAGGTTTCTTAACCCTTTGTATCAGGTTTTTGTTTTAAAGATACTCATTTCTTCACTGCCAGACAGTGGCAGTATAGTTCATTTGCATTTCTACCATGTAAAACTAATTATTTCCTGTATCTGTTGGACGATGGGTTGTGGATTGAGGGGTAAGGTGAGCTAATATTATGCTTCCTATGATAAGACTATAAATACCAGAGAGACACTCTATTAATCTTGTCTGAGGCCACCTAAAACTATGCAAAACCACTTCAAAGCCACATCACACAAGAATTTTAAGGGACTTCACCTTTCCTAAAGCAAAGCAAAGTATAGAGGTAAATGCACAGTTAATGTTACTTTTCTTTTCTCCCCTTTTCTCAATGAGTCTTACTAGTATTTTTAAAAATATGATTTTACTAATATTCAAAGAAACACCTTTTAGTTTTAATAATTATTTTATTGGTTTTTATTTGGCTGTTTTTTACTTTTTGAATTGTTTATCTGAAATGTTATGCTCTCTTTCTTCAACGTTGAGCTTACTTTGCTCTCTCTTTGAATTCATTGTGAGTGTTGTGTTGAGTTTAAATAACAGGTAACAAATTTTTATGAATGTTCTATGTAGACTTAAAAAAATTGTATAGCCTCTATTCATTGGTTACGGTGTAAGAAAAATTAAAAATTTTGATCACATATTTACCAGTGGTGGTTTGAAAGTTAATCACTATGTTTCTATTATTTTAATCCTTCTTCTTACATTTTAACATGTATATTTATGTCTAAAGTCATTCGCTCCCACTCTATTCTCCTCCCAAATAATATCAGCTCCTTAAATATTTAACTCCAATACCCCTCTTTGATCTTTCACATTTTTGTCTAGCATTTCAATTTCTTCCTGTTTTCTGAACTTCACAGAACTAACTTTGTTTCATAGTCAAAGATGGAAGCTTCTCATTTCTTCTGCAGTCTTTTATTCTGTTGGGAATTGAAAATTTTCTGAGCCCTTTTTTTTCTCTTTTATACTCATATTTAATCAATCACTCTAGATTCAATTTCTTTATATCTCTTGAATATATTTTCTTTATCTCCACTGTCATTTCACTCTCTTTCATAGAAGTAAAGGCTACCATTATTCCTAGCCCAGAGCACAGTGGGGGCACTTAATTGCCACCAGTATGCTCATTGCTTACCCATTGTACCCACACAGCAGCCAGAATGGTACTGCATAGCACAAACATGACCTCTTGCCTAAAATCATTCAGAGGCACCCATTGCTTTTAGAAAAATCTAAAATCCTTGACATGTCTTAACATGCTGTTATCTCCATTTCTACAGCCTTGTTTCCATCCCCTTTTCTTGTGTTCATTCTGTCTCCAGTTGTTCTGAGTATCCTTCAACTTCTTGAACACAGCAGGTTCTTTCATCTCTGGGCTGCTACGTGAGTATTCCCTTCTAACTGGAGCTCTCTTGTCTGCTTCTGCTTGGCTAATTTTTATCCATCTTTTAGGCCTCAGCTTTGAAGTCATTTGCTTTAGGAAGACTATGGTGAAGTAACTTCTAATCCAGGTGCAGTGTTCCTAGTTGTTTGGTATTATAACACCTCTCTGTAGCTCTTGGCTGACTTGACTACAATTGCTTTTTAAAATATTCCTTCTTTCCTAGCAGGCATTAAGACCTGTGATGGTAGGAATCCAGTCTGCTGGGCTTGGCATATAAAATCACTTAATAAATATTTGGTTAATAAATGTTGAATGGATTTTTCAAAGCAGAAATTGTTAAATATTGATTTCTATCCTGGTAATATGCTTATGTGGGAAAAACTTATATTAAGAAATACACTGAAAAACTACTCTAAAGAGGGAGTTGGTAAGGAGTATGTTTATCTTGTAGCCTACCAATGGGAGATATGGAAACTTCACAAATAAAGCAGTAAGATGAGCAGGTGACCTTGCACCTAGGTAATTACACTAAATAGAGAGTACAGCATATTCTCTATAATGATACAAATGGCAAGAGAATATTGAAAGCTATATCAAAAGACAGGGAAAACTGTAGCTGAATATTATCTCTAGAACTCAGGGAATGTGTGATCTTGAAATAAATCACTTAATCGCTTGATGTCTCATTTTAACTATTGAGTATATAATGAATGATTATTCTTAACTACTTCATGGGGTATTGTGAGACTTAATTTGCCAATGTTTATAAAGTGCTTCAGATTGTCTGATTAAAAGTATGAAGTATCATCATTATTATACTATAAAAGAGTATGTAAAATTTTATTTTAATTTCATAAATATGAAATTATACCTTGCTACTTTTACTTAAAATATTCTGAAATTCATACACACAGATTGGTGCATTTTTGGATGTAGGTCTCCAGGCATTCATGTTAGCTGCTCTTATTTTTGTCTATAGGCCTTTTCTGCATTTCTGTTGTCCAGAAAGTTTACAAGACTGTGGCTGAAGCAGATTTAAAGGGGCATATTCTTTTCTTTTCTTTCTTTTTTTTTTTTTTTTTTTTTGGTTAAATTACAGTCCACGTTAGTTGAGAGTTCTGTATTGTGATTACTTTCCCTTTCATTTTAACCTTTCCTTCTTTGGCTAATTATTTTCTCATTTCTAAATGTGATTAATTTTCTACAGAAGGCAGTATTCTTCCCACACCTGCAAATATCTTCTCGCTACAATTTTGCACCTGGTTACAGAAAGTTCACAGGTTGAATTACATTTCCTTGAGGCACTTTCCTGGAGCTCCACATCCTGGTTTCTCTGGCCAGGTTTCTGCCCAGCCTGCTGCAGATCCTGGGAATTGTATGCCACTCCTGGGGTGCTTCCTGATTTTCTGAATTCATTACTTTTATGTTCCTGGGTTTACTACCTGTTCCTCCAGAATATTACTTAGAAATATGCACACAAGGTGAAATTTTGGTAATATTGCCTGTGTAAAAATGCCATTATTTTATCTAAACACTTGATTGACAGTTTGAATGCATAATTCCAGCACGAAATCATATTCACTCCGAAGGTTACAGTATTTCTCCATTTTGTTCTAGTTTCAAATATTGCCATTTTTATTTCTGATCTTTCACATATTTTTCTTCTGGAAGATTTAGGATCTTTTTATTCTCAATGTGTGAGCCTGCATGATAATGCATATGGTTGATATTTTTTCATTTATTGTATTGGGCACTTGATCTGGCTATTTGGTATCCTTTGGTTATTTGACTCTTATGTATGGTTTCTTTGAATTCTTGCTCTGCATTTTCTTTCTGAAATTTTCATTATTGGATACTTGGAACCTCTGGACTTATTCTTTAATTTTCTTATCTCACCCCTCATATATTCCATCACTTTGTCTTTTCTGTTTATTATGAGACGCTTAATCATGGTTTTCAACTCTAACTTTTTAAAAAGAATTGTTTTTTTAGTTACTTCATCTTGAATATACAAGAAACATACATGTTTATCTCTGGTTGTTTTGCTGTTATGATATTCTGTTTTTTCATGTTTGAAATAACTTTTTTAAAAAATAGTAAATTGATATGTATTTCATATATGTACACAAATATATACATATATTGTGTGTATACATACACATAAATGATATATACTTTATATGCTGTATATCAATGGTTCTCAAATATTTTGGTCTTAAGAACCAAAATACTAAAAATTACTAAGGTTCTCAAAGAGCTCTTATTTGTATAGATTACATATATTTACATTTAATAAATTAGAAATTAAAGCTGAGCAGTATATAAAACATTCATTTAAAAATAACAAACCCATTACATGCTAACATAAATATTACTTCTAAAATCTAACTATATTTTCTAATAAAAAAGAATATCACGAGAAGAGTAGCTTTTTGAATATATATATTTTTGCAAATCTCTTGAATATCTGGTTTAACAGAAGAGTGTTGGATTCTCATAGCCACTTCTGTATTCAATTTGTTGTGATATCACATATTGTGTTGCCTCTGAAAAACTCCTCTATACACCCATGAGGGCATGAGAGTGAATAAGAAAAGAATATCTTAGTATTATTATGAAAATTGTTTTGACCTTGCAGGCTCCCTGAAAAGCCCTCAGGGACTCCCTAGGATCTCCGGACCACACAGTTTAGGATCTGCAGCTGCTTGTACGAACACATGTGCATGGACACATGGCCTTTTTAGAAAGTTATCTAGTCTTCATTTTTTTTTTTCTCCACTTTTTCTTTAAGATTTTTGTTTGTTTTGTTTTGGTCTCTCTTTTTTGTTAAAGACTTCTCAAATTTGATAGCAGTTGCCTGACAGCCCACATTTAAGAATAAAATAATGATTGAACACTGTGTTTAGAGAAAGAAGTTTTAAGGAGTGAGTTCATTCTGGAGCAATGGTTCTCAATCCCAGTTAGCATAATGTTCATTTTTTTTAAAGTAAATATTTTATAAATCTGTATTTATTACTCTGAGATGTAAATCATAGCATACTCTAACTAATTAACACACATAATTTCATCAAAAACAATATCACGCCACAGTTTTAATGTAAAAAGGAAATAAGCGAAAAGTGACATCATAAAATAATATGTATTTCAATTTGTAAATCATCAGGCATAACCACGTGGCACTTTACTGTGGATACAATGAAACAGATGCTTGCTTATACATGTAGAATCTATGTACAGGTGGCAGCCAAAAATATAGGCTGATACAGGTGTGTTGGTACATCTTAAATATCATGAGTAGCATTGCTGTTTTTAAAAAATGACTCTTACTGTGTATATTTATGACATGATGTTATGAGATACATACAGATGGCAAAATGATTCCTATAGTAAAACAATTTAACATACTCATCATCTCACATAGTTACCCATTTCTTTCTTTCTTTTTTTTTTTTTGGCAAAAGCAGCAAAAATCTACTCATTTAGTATGAATCCTATATACACTACAACTTTATTAGCTACATTCCATCATGTTGTACCTTGGATCTCTAGACTTGCTTATCATGCACATTTGCTACTTACTTTACATCCTTTGAACTACATCTTCCTATTTCCTGCCCCTGACTTTGACACTACTAACCACTGTTTTATTCTCTCTCTGTATATTTGACCTTTTTTGTTTGTTTGTTTAGGTTCCACACATAAATGAGATCATGCAGTATTTTTCTTTCCATGTCTGGTTTATTCCACTTAGCATAAATGGTCAATCTTGTAACAGATGGCAGGATCACCTCCTTTTTAAAGGCTGAATAATATTTCACAATATAAACAAACACAACAGTTTCTTTATTCAATTGCCTATTGATAGACACCTAGGTTGTTTTCATACCTTGGCTATTGTGAATAATCATGCAATAAACATGGGAGTGCAAATATCTTTACGAAGCGTTGATTTCATTTCCTTTGGGTATATACTCAGGAGAGGGATTGTAGCATAGTTTGTGTGATGTGCTTTTATGAATTGGTGAAACACTGTTGGTTAAAGTTGAAACCAAACAATATAACATCTTGCATCAATTTACAAATTTCAATCTTAAAAAGTGAAGTCTGTGTTAAAGTCATGTCAAAATATATATATTATATGTCAAAATCTGTATGTTTATATGTAAAATGCAGTTAGCTCTTAGATTCATGTAACTTATTAGTTTTGTTTTTCTATATTATTGTCTACTTTTCTATTAGAAAGCCTTCATTGTGAGGGAGTTTTGTACATGAGAGAATGTCTGGAATCAGAGAATCTTACCTATTTAATGCAGCAGTGCTCCCCAAAACATTATATAGCACCCTACCATTTCCAAATCACCCTCAAGAACCCCTGCTCTGGGGTAAGCAGGTCGAGTCTTAACGTTGTTTGGAGAACTTCAAAGATTGGTTCACCTGCCTCTTTTTCAAAAATATATTTTTATTGTAGTTTAGATTCTGGGGTACATGTGCAGAACATGCAGGATTGTTGCATAGGTACATACATGGCAATGTGGTTTGCTGCCTCCAGCCCCCTGTCACCTCTATCTGGCATTTCTCCCCATGTTATCCCTCCCCAACCTCCCTATTTCCCACTGTCCTTCCCCTAGTCCTCCCCAACAGGCCCCAGTAGGTGATGCTCCCCTGCCTGTGTCCATGTGTTCTCATTGTTCAACACCCGCCTATGAGTGAGAACATGCAGTGTTTGATTTTCTGTTCTTGTGTCAGTTTGCTGAGAATGATGGTTTCCAGATTGACCCATGTCCCTACAAAGAACACAAACTCATTTTTTATGGCTGCATAGTATTCCATGGTGCATATCTGTCACATTTTCCTTGTCCAGTCTATCATTAATGGACATTTGGGTTGGTTCCAGGTCTTTGGGGTTGTAAACAGTGCCGAAATGAACATACGTGTACATGTGTCTTTATAATAGAACGATTTATAATCCTGTGGATATATGCCCAGTAATGGGATTGCTGGGTCAAATGAAATTTCTATTTCTAGGTCCTTGAGGAATCACCACACTGTCTTCCACAGTGGTTGAAGTAATTTACACTCCCACCAATAGTGTAAAAGTTTTCCTATTTCTCCACATCCTCTCCAGCATCTGTTGTCTCCAGATTTTTTAATGATCAGCATTCTAACTGGCATGAGATGGTATCTCATTGTGGTTTTGATTTGCATTCTCTAATGACCAATGAAGATGAGCATTTTTTCATATGTTTCTTGGCCTCATCTATGTCTTCTTTTGTAAAGTGTCTGTTCATGTCCTTCGCCCCCTTTCAAATGGCTTTGTTTTTTTTGTTGTTGTTGTTGTAAATCTATTTTAGTTCTTTATAGATTTTGGATATTAGCCCTTTGTCAGAAGGGTAGACTGCAAAAATGTTTTCCCATTCTATGGGTTGCCAGTTCACTCTAATGATTGTTTCTTTTGCTGTACAGAAGCTCTGGAGTTTAATTAGATCCCATTTGTCTATTTTGCCTTTTGTTGCCAATGCTTTTGGTGTTTTAGTCATGAAGTCCTTGCCTATCAGCCCCCATCGCTCTGACTACTTTTGCTCTTGGCGCAGAAACTCTCTGACTTCATGTCTGGGGAGAATGGTGTGTAAGGATGGGCTTGACTGTTTGTGTGGAGATGAATGCTTGGGAGACTGGATACCTGCAAAGTAATTAGGACCTACCCAAGAGCTCAACTGCTACTTGTATAAACTCTCAGCCAGTTTTCACGCTCCAAACCATTATAGCTCTTGTGTTTTGTTATTCTTGATATTTTTCAACATTCTGCAGGGCAAATGGGCTTGTTTCTCTCCATTCTCTTCTCTGTATACACATAGGTTTCAGCTTTCTCTTGTCTACTTAGCCAGTTAGCACTCTTACATTTACTTTCATATTCCAAAAATGTGTTGACCTCTCTAATTTGCTATTGTCTTTTCTCTGGGCAGCTCCTTAATGTTTTTAAGATTTTTATTAGTTTAGACTTTTGGAAGGCAATGAAGTTTAAGAAACAGTGTCCAATCAACCATATTGAATTGGAAGTCCCAAATATTAATTTTGTAATTAGAAAAATCAATATTGTTAAGGCCTCGCTGAGACAAAGCATTTATGAAAAAGGATGCCAAAGAGAGTTATAAATTATTTTTCAGTATTTTATAAACTTTAACATCACAAAGCTATGTGTCTGAACCACATCATCACTCTGTGTATTTAAAAGTAATAAAAGACAGCAGCTCTCTGTGGAATGAATATCTCTACATGTCCTAAAAACTGCTCATGCCTGTAATTGCAGCACTTTGGGAGGCCGAGGCAGGTGGATCATGAGGTCAGGAGTTTGAGACAAGCTTGGCCAGCATGGTGAAACCCCATCTATACTAAAAATACAAAAATTAGCCGAGTGTGGTAATGGGTGCCTGTAATCTCAGCTACTCTGGAGGCTGAGGTAGGAGAATTGCTTGACCCCAGGAGTCAGAGGTTACAGTGAGCCGAGATGATCATCATTGCACTCCAGCCTGAGCAACAGAAGGAGACTCCATCTCAAAAACAAAACGAAACAAAACAAAATGGCTCACTAATTTCCTATCTTGATTAGTGTTTATTTAAATTTTTTTAAACTCAGTGTCAAGAAAACTTTGCACTGGTAGTAAGAAACTTATAATTTTTACTGTTTTACTTTTCTTGTTCTGGAAAAAGAATGTTTAAACGTTGGTTTTAAATTCAGTTTCTATATATTTAATAAATATGAATATTTCAAAATGCCCTTTTACTCTTTATGTTTTGTAGACTTTCATCTTTATAAAAACATTTTGGTAAACTTCAGGAAATACTACCTTTAGAAGTAGGTGAGAATTCAAATAAAACAATACAAATAGTATATAAGTAGAAGTCTGAAATAGAATTCAGTGTTAAAAGACAAGTAAACATAGCTCATGCCTGTAATCCCAGCACTTTGGGAGGCCGAGGCAGGCAGTTCACGAGGCCAAGAGATCAAGACTATCCTGTGTAACATGGTGAAACCCTGTCTCTACTAAAAATACAAAATTAGTAGAGACAGGGTTTCACCAATAGGAACGCTTTTACACTGTTGGTGGGAGTGTAAATTAGCTCAACCATTGTGGAAGACAGTGTGGCGATTCCTCAAGGACCTAGAAATAGAAATTCCATTTGACCCAGCAATCCCATTACTGGGTATATATCCAAAGGATTATAAATTGTTCTATTATAAGGACACGTGCACACGAATGTTCATTGCAGCACTGTTTACAATAGCAAAGACCTGGAACCAACCCAAATGCCCATCGATGATAGACTGGACAGAGAAAATGTGGCACATATACACCATGGAATACTATGCAGCCATCAAAAATGATGAGTTTGTGTCCTTTGTAGGGACATGGATGAACCTGGAAAGCATCATTCTCAGCAAACTGACACAAGAGCAGAAGATCAAACACCGCATGTTCTCACTCATAGGCGGGTGTTGAACAATGAGAACACATGGATACAGGGAGAGGAGCACTACACACTTGGGTCTGTTGGGGGGAAATAGGGGAGGGTCAGTGGGAGGTGGGGAGTTGGGTAGAGATAGCATGGGGAGAAATGCCAGATATAGGTGATGGGGAGGAAGGCAGCAAATCACACTGCCACGTGTGTACCTATGCAACAATCTTGTATGTTCTTCACATGTACCCCAAAATCTAAAATGCAATCAAATAAATTTTTTAAAAATTACAAAATTAGCTGGGCATGGTGGTGCACACCTGTATTCCCAGTTACTTGGGAGGCTGAAGCAGAAGAATGGCTTGAACCCAGGAGGAGGAGGTTGCAGTGAGCCAAGATCATGCCACTGCACTTCAGCCTGGCAACAGAACAAGACTTCGTCCAAAAAAACAAAACAAAACAAGTAAACAGAATGTATTCAAAGTTAAAAACATTATTATTACAATTGCTACTTGTACGTAAGTGAGATACAATTAATTCTACCGAGAATAGGAACGAATTGCTATTTGTTGAGTGCTCTTTGTACTTTCACCTCCCTTAGCTTCTTGTATCATTTCCTACTCAGGTTAGAAGTAAAATACTGTAATTAATTCTGACTTCAGCAACGTCCTTCTCTTCTTTGGGTGCAGTCTTTGCTATACTCTGTCTCTGAATTTTGCACCCTACTTCCAGCTGTCTAGATTCTTTGTGCAATTAGTGGGAGGTATGTAAGTTTGAACACTCTATATAACTCGAATGAAAAATAGAGAAATAAGGTCTTTTTATACATATAGTACACCATACGGGCTGAAAAATCTAGTAAAATGTAAGAAGAAAAAAACACAGAGGGATGCAAACTTTGCTGATCTCAAAACAAGTAGAATCATGGAATAGCATAAATGCTCTTCCAGTTAATGGATGATTTTTGGCAAGAAAGGTACTCTTAATTATTTTATAGTTGATTTAGAAAGAACCCCATGAAATTAGACACATCTCACACTCATATATCTTTATCTAAAATCAAGAAAAGTTGTTTCCTTTATGAGGTACTCCATTACAGCAATAAGGTACCTTGCTTTACATACATTAGTTTTTTGATCTATATAGTACCGATGCAATCTAGAATAACCTTTCAAATATTAATCAATACATAATTTGGTCTATGTTACATGCCAAAACATAAGGAATGTAACGCTTTTTATCAAATTGACTATCACTAGAAATAAAAGTGCTTGAATTGCATGAATGTTTTTGAATTATGAAAATTTTTACTTTTGCAAGTAGAAATCCATATCTCTATACTGTTGTTCTTAACTTTCTGCTTTAATCATTGAAATTATAATAACCACATAATACTACCTTTTAATCTTGTACCCTGCCTAAGACTTTGGGAAAAGTTTTATTTCTGGAAAAGGAAATTATGAGACTGAAGGTAATATTAAATCAGCTTTTCTTATGTTAACACTTTCCCAACTAATAAGGATCCTCTCTTGTTACACTGTGAAAGTCACTCCTGGATATCAAAACACTTTATCAATAGCTATACCCATGAGAGTCTCTCAAGTAAAATCGAAATCACCTCAATTATTCCAACACAAGAAGTGATTTAAAAGTGAGGGAAGAGATGAAAAGCCAAACAGAAAATGGTTAGACCATCTACAAATTAGAAACAGAAGCCACCACCAAGCATTAAAGGGGAGACATGGTGTCAGAGCCCAGCGGCAAGGTTCGCCTGCAACTGCTTCCCCCTCCCCTCTCCCTCCCCCTCCACCCAAGGACAGGCCTCAGTGTGTGATGTTCCCCTCCCTGTGTCCATGTGTTATCATTGTTCAACTCCCACTTATGAATTAGAACATGCAGTATTTGGTTTTCTGTTCCTGTGTTAGTTTGCTGAGAATGATGGTTTCCAGCTTCATCCACGTCCCTGCAAAGGACATGAACTCATCCTTTTTATGGCTGCATAGTATTCCATGGTGTCTATGTGCCACATTTTCTTTAACCAGTCTATCACTGATGGGCATTTGGGTTGGTTCCAAGTCTTTGCTACTGTTAACAGTGCTACAATAAACATATGTGTGCATGTGTCTTTGTAGTAGAATGATTTATAACCTTTTGGTTATATACCTAGTAATGGGATTGCTGGGTCACATGGTATTTCTGGCTCTAGATCCTTGAGGAATCACCACACTGTCTTCCACAATGGCAATAGCGTACTTCTAAAGGAAGATCCAACTACCTTTCCTCTTTTAGAAGTGTTCATTCTATAGGTGTTACCCCCCAAAAGTTTATGCAAATCTTCAACACAGTTTGTTTCTCTGGGGAGTCAATATAAGAAAGTTGGTGCGAAGAGTTGTTTAAGGAAAAAAACCATAAAACAAGATGTTGGAAGTGGAGCACTGGAGATAGATAGAGCACATTCTGTAGCGGGGCAGTTGCTGAAAAACCTTGGATGAGAGAGCAGTGAAAGGGGAATCGCTGGTGAGTGAAATGTCTCCATATTTTGAGAGAATGAAAGGAGCAGTAATTCCAAGAACTATGGAATCAAAGGCCCTTTCTGAGGGCCAGTAAGGTTTAGTGTCATTCAAAAAAGACAGCAAAGGCCATGGGTGACAATTTAGCAATTGAAAGAGATGTATGGAAGTCAGAAGGCCTCCTTAGATGAATTCTTAAAGGGATTCCTCTGAAACTGCAGTGCAGCAAGGTGAAGAAAAAGCTTGGGAATTAACCATAACAGTGGCAGAGCTCTAAAGAAGAGTGAATTCTCAGCCCTGAAAAGTCTGCTAACTCTGGTGGTGGAAGAGTAGGGTCTTAAGAATTCAACCTTCTTTGAGAATTGGCCCTGAGAATTGTGATTACCATATTTTAGCCAATATTTGAGTTTATGCACTCATAAACCTTGAATTTCAAGATCTCCTCAAACCGTTTGTGCTTTAGAAGTCGCTCACTAGTTCATATTAAAGGTCAACTTACTTTTCAATCTACCTTGCTTGAGGTGGATGCAGGGGACTCTGTTTTGCAAGAAAATCTTTGATTCCCATCTCAGGAGCAACATGCGTTCATCTCCCTCCTCGTTTACCAGACAAGTAAGTAGGGTTAAGTACTATATAATTCAGCTGAGAAAGTACTGGACCTATTAAAGGTAGAAAGGAACTCCAAAGGAGTTGTAGAAACTAATCAACATGTATTAGCAGAAGCTGGGTGAGTGTACATGGGCTGGATCCTGAGGATGTAAGACTGAGGGAACATGGGCAGAAACAGCTAAATGGTATAGCATTGATTGGGTCTAGTTGTTAGGGAGGAAACTGTTAGTGGAGCCTGGAAAAATAATGAGGAAACTGGGTATAAGAGGCTAGGGCAAAATCAACATTTGAAATCTGGTTGCAAAACATTTGTCAAAGATAGTCTAGAATGCCTAAGATAGTCTAGAATGTAGAAAATGTGCCTGATCTACAAGTAATGTGGGGTCAATTTATCAAAGCTAAATGTTGAAAGCATGACTCTGGTCATACTGCAATTGATTAGTTACTATAAGAACTTGATGAGTCCAGAAGAGGAGTTAGTTTTGAAGTATAATGTACAAGTACCATAGAAAGGCCAGCCAGAAATAGGAGGTTGAGAAATGGAATTGTTAACATCAATTTAAAAGTAAAACCACTAAAATGCAGCCTTTAGGAAAAGGCTAATCTACTAGGTGCGGTGCCCACCCCTGTAATCCCAGCATTTTGGGATGCCAAAGAGGGTGGATCACCCGACATCAGGAGTTCAAGACCAGCCTGGCCAACGTGGTGAAACCCCGTATCTACTAAAAATACCAAAAATTAGCCGGATGTGGTGGCCCACACCTGTAACCCCAGCTCCTCAGGAGGCTGAGATAAGAGAATTGCTTGAACCNACATCTCACAAAAAAAAAAAAAAAAAAAAAAAAAAAAAAAAAAAAAAAAAAAAAAAAAAAAAAAAAAAAAGGAAAAGGCCAATCTGTTGAGGTATGGCTATGAATTGGGAGAAAAAGAAAACTAAAAGTATACTTCAGGTCAAAGAACTGGTGTGATTAGAATGAGTGAAAAACCAGAAGGACACAAGAGTTGGTTCACTCCTCATCGCCCTCGTTATCAAATCCAACCTTCTTAATATTACTTACAGTGCCCTTCATCAACTTGTTTACCTTAGTTCTTTAGCTTCATCTCAGCATTTTTTTCCTTCAAACTTTATGCTCCAGAAATATTGACTGAACTACCTGAAATTTCCTATGCCATTCTTTTTCCTTCATGTGAGCCTTTGCACTGACTTTGGACCATTATTTATCCCTTTGTCCTCCTCAACTTTCATTAACACAATTTTTTTTCACCTTTTAGATTCAGGATTTACATGGGCAGGTTTGTTACCTGGATATATTGTATAATGCTGAGATCTGAGGTGATGATCCCATCACTTAGACAATGAGCATAGTACCCAGTATTTGTTTTTTTAACTCTTGTCTTACTCCCTACCTGTCCCACCTAGCAGCCTTAAGTTTCTATTGATGCCATTTGTATGTGTGGTTAGCTCGCACTTATAAGTGAGAACATGTGGTATTTGGTTTTCAATTTCTATGTTAATTCACTTAGGATGATGGCTTCCAGGTGCATCCATGTTGCTGCCATGGGCATGATTTTGTTCTTTTTGATAGTTGCATAATAGTCCATGGTTTATATACACCACACTTTATCCAATCCACCATTGATGGACACCTAGGTTGCTTCCATGTCTTTGTGATTGTGAAAAGTGCCACAATGAACATGGGAGTGTATGTGTCTTTTTGTTTAGTACCATTTATCACTTTCCTACACATATCTGCTTAAATCATAGTGATGGCAGGTAGATTTCACAATCTATGACAAGTCTAATAATAGGCCATGGCTTTCTAAAGAACTAAGTGAAGGAGGGTAAGAACAAGTCTGAGGTCTATTGGATTAGCAATATACAACAGGTTGGGAGAACGGTGGTATATATACCACGCATTGTCCAACTATTCTTGCCTACACACTATTCCTTCTTGTAATTTTCCCTGATGCTCTCTTAAAAATTGTTCTTTACCTATGTGTTCACATACTATCCTTTGCCTAGTTCTATCATACAATTTGTGTTGCATTATATTTTCTGTTACCTTGTATATTTTCCCACTAGTCAGCATTTTACTTATAAAAAGGTAGCATCTTGTGCATTGCCGAATCTCTAGTGTCTGACACAGGGCTTTGCACACAGAAGTCAGTACATGAAATGCTTGTTAACTTAAAAATAAGTTATTGAATTTGAAGGACTTAAAAAATCATGAAGCTTGGTTGTCGGGTATGTCGTCTATATATAATAAATGTAATCTAGGTTAGAGATCCCCTCCCCTAAGACATGGACCTGTACTGGTCTGTGGCCTGTTAGAAACTGGCTGCACAGCACGAGGTGAGTGACAGGTTAGCAAACAGCACTGCCTGAGCTCCACCTTCTGTCAGATCAGCTGTGGCATTAGATTCTCATAGAAGCTCAAACCCTACTGTGAACTGTGCATGCCAGGAATCTAGGTTGCATGCTCCTTATGAGAATCTAACTAGTGCCTGATGATCTGAGATGGAACAGTTATCCTGAAACTGTGCCCCTGCCAACCCCAACCATGGAAAAACTGTCTTCCATGAAAGCAATCCCTGGTGCAAAAAAAGGCTGGGGACCACTGATCTAGGTAATTAGAAAATATAGTTTATAGTCAACTTGTAGAGACCTGATATAAGCACACAGGAAAGGATCATTGAATCTTTTTATGCCTCTAAATGTATTTGCCTAGTGCCTTAAGAGGAGGAAGCATAAGTAGCTTAGAGTTGTATTTTGAGAACCATTTTCTCCAATTTATATGTAGGTAAGACACCTAGAAGGTCAGTTCTGGTGTGGATTATGTAGGTCATGCCATTCCACGAGGGCTAAACATAATGTCAGCTTCCCAATCACATATACTCCCTTCTTTCTTCCTCTCCACACTTACACCATAGCCCTAAATTCAAATACTTTGAACAAGTAACTAGCAATGATTTAGAAGTCATGACGCTTTTTCCATTTTTTTCTTTTCTGATAAGCTGCAAAAAATCCATGAGCTTTATTAAATTAATTTAATTTATTATTATGAATAATTTAAACAAATTAAAAATTAAGTTCACAGTAAGGACTGGATTAGCTAAAAAAAATAACTAGCTAACTTATTAATTGCCACCTTGATTCCTTTTTTTCTGCTTCTGCAATTTAAATTAAAGTCTCTTAAATCATTCTAATAGTTCTGTCGTGTTCTATATACCAAAAATGTATTCATGTAGACATCTTTGTTTCCACTCATTCATTAATTTAATGATAATTTTTGAATATCTATCACAATCCAAGCACGCTTCTAAATGCTGGAATACAGAAATAAACAAAATCAAATCTCTGCTTTCATGGAGTTATATTCTAGAGGCAAGAAATATACAATAATAAATCTATATTACAAGTGGTGAAATGACATGAAAAATGCTGTGATCTACACAGTGATTGTAGAAGATCTCTCAGAAGAGGTGATTTGAACATAGACATCAAGAATATGAAGAAGTGAGAACCACACAGGTAATTTAGCAAAGTAAGTTCGATTTTACCTTTTAGTATTTTAACCTGAGTAATTTGATTAACTTGGGTTCATCCTACTAGACCAATTCATAAAATGATCTTAGCATTGTTTATTACATGGTGTCCGGCATTATAACATACACCAGGAAAACCATGGTTTTTCATAGTCAGTCATGTTTCTCATTAAGATGTTGATGACAAAAATGGCCATACTTCAATTATTAAATATTTAGTAGATAATTTTAAATTCAACACATATTGTTGAATTTTTATGAGTGAAGAAGTATGAACATTGAATTAAAAGACAAAGCGAGTAAAGCAAAATCCCTGATGTCAAGAAAGTAACAAAATGGGCAGAAAGTCTGACACATGAATACAAATAATTGTTAAAAGAATATAATTAATAGACAGAAAATGCTGTGTTGACTTAAAGGAGAAAATAGGCACATCGATTAAGAAAATAATAATAATCACAATAATTGTGTTACTACTACTACTAACCTCTACGAATTATTCTATTTTCATTTACTGTTGACAGATGAAAAAAGCATAACTGTTTGGCTAATGCTCAAAAACAATCCCTGGCCTGTTGAGGCAGTTTGTCCAAGGGTCTCTAGTATAATTAGGCACTGCTATTTGCCTAAAAAATAGCCAAATAAAAAAATCTAAAGTCTAGAGACTTTGTGACTGTCCACTTTGAAGTGGCAAAGTAAGTATACAAATTGAGTCTGTTTGAAACCAGACAGAAACCTTATACTTAGGGAGATCGTTTTTGAGAAGACTTGTATTTGATGTGATTAAGAATATGAAAGGAGAAAAACCCAGGCAAAATTTTGGAAAGAAGGAGAAAAATCAAGCAGTAAGAGATGAGAAAGCATGAGGATTGCTTACAGATCCTAAAATGCCTTTGCTTGGTCTGAGTGAAGCAAGAATTAGGTAGATGACATTGAGAAGCTTTGCAAGAATATTTTTTAAACTTAATTTAATAAGCATTAGGGGAAGTCAGTGCAAGATTTTGAGGTAGAGTTTTGACGAAACAGGAACTTTCTTTTGTGAAATGTATTGTGAATAGGATACATTAGTAAAAGAAGATATTAAAGGCAAGATGATCAATACTAAATGCCATATTGGAGCAGAGCAGTATTTTTTTCTGACATAAAATTAGGGAATTTTATTTTGATGTTGAGGAAAAGTGAATTAGGAATGAGTGACAAATCTTAATTGTAAAACAGGTTGCCAACCTCTCTGTATTCATTTTGTTATTTATGATCATATTGAAATGGCTTTTAATTTTAGTTTCATCCAAATCTAAGAGTTAGATGGTTTCATTAGTTTAACTGATAGGCGAAATCATATCCTTATCCAAGCCTCAAACTGTTAAATATTCCAGATGTTTAAGATAAAGTCCATGATAACTACAGTTTTATCTTCTATGATTTTCAAAATCCTGCTCTATGATTGCCTTCCCCATTCTCTTCCTTTTACATTCCTCTTGCAGACTAAGAGAATCTTGTTTGTTTTCTTTATGCCTTTTACTTTTTGATTTGTTTTGTGCTTTCCAAATCTGGTTAATCAGAGCTTCATAATCATTGTATTTGTCATCTTACAATTTCAACACCATGAAAAATCCAACATCATCTGGAAATGTGCAGATATTAATATTAGATAATGTTCTTCAATTTTAGTACCAGTTTCTAAGGTTATAACGTCAATCCATCCATTTTTTGATCAATCACATTTATTGAGAGCCTATTATATTATCAACCACATTGGTGTACAAAGGTAAATAAAATGCATATGGCAAAGAGTTGTCATGCAGAGAAGGAGATAGACAAATTATTATAATATGCCATTAATACAAATGTTGTGATTAGGAATGAACCAAATCCTGAGGGCATATAGGCATGGAAATGCCAAATTCTCCCAGGAGAAGCTACCAAAGACTTTGCAAAGGAGATGGCCTGATTTTAAAATATGAGGGTAAATTCATGAAGCAGAAGGTAGGATAGGATACATACTAGAGAAACAGAATGTGTAACTGTGTAAAGGTATTGAGACATTAAAAAGTAAAGGAGAATTTTGGAAATGGTAAAAATTTAAGTGTGCATGCAACATGGAGATCCTGGAAAGGACTGTCCTGAGGAGAAGCTGAAGAAGATATGACTCGACTGAGAGATCTTACAGTTGGCCTTGGATTTAATCCTTACTAATGCAGAATTAATAGAAATGTCAACGGTAGAGTGATGTGATCATATTTTTTAAAGGGCGATAACTTTGGAATCCATTTGGAAACTTAATTAAGTATAAGAGATTAGGGAAAGTATATCAATTAGGAAGCTATTGGAATAGACAAGGTAAAAGATCATGAGGATCTTAAGGGAGACGGTTAAAGTGTGGGAGGGGTAAGGAAAAGAAGAAATACATAGACAGGCTTTCATTACCACTTGAATACAGAGAGAACAAGAGAGCAAAATTTCCAGGCTGCTTCAGAATTTTTATGTTGAAGGAGATGGTTTAGATATTACTGCTTTAGCCAATATAAAAGAGTGAGCACAAGTGTGATATGAGTAGAAAAAGTTAACTTTCACTTTACACATTGTGTTTGAAAAATACGTATGAAGGAGATACATATAGGTAGTCAGAAATATATCCCTAAGTTGGAGCTTGATAGAGATTTTAGAGCTATCAACATTATGGTCAAAGCAAGAAAACTCGGTTGAAAGCACCGATGGAAAGCAATATGTATGTATTGTTAGCTTATATTATTTCCTATTTCATAATTAGTGCCAAACCTATGATTAAAATTCTTCCCTAATATCTAGTTGACTTTATAAAAAATTTTAACAATTAGTGATAATTTTAGTCAATAATTTTTAAGTGTAAATAAATAAATTCACTGAGTTATCTTCATTTACATACATGTTTCTTCAAAGATTTCTAAGGATTAGATAGAACTTCCTCTTGCAGAACCATTATACCTTCTCTGAATGAAGTTACCTGCCTATATATTCAATTACAATACCCTTGATTACCTAATTTTCCACTTTAAATATATTTTTAATATAAATGTGAAACCTCAAGTTTGTAATTTACAGTGTTGTCTGAAAATCTTTTTATTCATGACTCACAGGAAATGTATGTCTCAAAGTATATTTTGGTTTTAGTATCAGTTTTTCACCTTATACCAATTCACACCTATAGTTTAATCTGGTTCCACTTAGAGCAATGACCCACATAGTATAGTTGGCTTGAATTAAATGTTCTAACCTTGATACTAAAAAGACTTTAATGAACAAGCTTATATGGGGATTATCAATATCACTTTACCTTTATTTGTGTCTTTCAAAATCAATTGATTTTATACATGTCAGTACAGTCAGTAATGCACTGATTAAGTACCATAGACCTAGGATCAAATTCTGACTCCACTACTTATTACTTAGGTAATCTGGGAATGTTAATTATTCAACCTCTCACTGAGCATCAATTTGTTACATGCAAATATGGATATTATATGAGACACCCATATCAAACCATATTTTATTTAGAAGTTACTTCATTAGTTATTTAGGAGTAAATGGATTTATTTCAAAGGCTTTTCTATATTTTTTCTTATGGTTCTCTACCTAAACTCCACTGTGGGCTTGCTGAATGGTCCACCATATTGTCAGTTCTAGTAAATATCACATATGTATCTGAAAGGAATATGTATTCTGTCATTTGGGAGTTCAAGATTTTTCATTTGTCTCTTAGGTCTAATGTAATTTTGTTTTATAGCCCTTAATTATTTTTTAAATTGAGATGAAAATCGTGTAGCATACAATTAACCATTTAAAATTGCACAATGTAACAAAGAAATGATAGATAGACAGGCTTTCATTACCACTTGAATACAGAGAGAACAAGAGAGCAAAATTTCTAGGCTGCTTCTGGAATATTTATGTTGAAGGAGACGGTTTAGATGCTACTGCTTTAACCAATATAAAAGAGTGTGTATATATAATAAGGGTGATATGAATAAAGAAAGTGAACTTTCACTTTACAAATTGTAATGATATTACATTTAATGTAATAATATAATATTTAAGGTATTCACAATGTTGCACAGCCACCACCTCTTTCAATTTTAAAAATCTTTCATTACTCCAAAAAATACCCATTACCCCTTAGTAATTATTTCCTATTATACCTCCTTTCATTTCCTGGTAATGATTAATCTGCTTTCTGTCATTATGAATTTGCCCATTCTGAATATTTCATAGGAATGGAATTCTACAAAATATGACTTTTTGTGTCTGGTTTCTTTCAATTCAAAGAATGTTTTTAAGGTTCATGCAAATAATAGCATGTATTAGTACTTCATTCATTTTTTATGGCTTAAAAATATTACATTATACATATATACCCCAATTCAGTATTTCATTTATTAATAGATACTTGAGTATTATGAATATGCTGCCCAAAACATATGTGTATAGTGTTGAACAAATAAGGAATGTAAATCAAGAGAGAAAAATTATAAAAAAGAACCAAGTAGGTATTCAGGAGATAAAGTACAAGGGCTGAAAAATTCACTCGAATGGTTTAGTGGCATATTTCAACAGGCAGAGAAAAGAATTGGTGAATGTGAAGATAAGGAAAGTGAATTCATCCAGTTTGAAGGCAGAATTTTTTTTTTTTTTTTTTTTTTTT
>NW_016107317.1:4788172-4882831 GCF_001604975.1 Cebus imitator
CCCAGCTGATATTTTTTGTATTTTTAGTAGAGACGGGGTTTCACCATGTTGACCAGGATGGTCTCGATCTCTTGACCTCGTGATCCACCCGCCTCGGCCTCCCAAAGTGCTGGGACTACAGGCGTGAGCCACCGCGCCCGGCCTGAAGGCAGAAATTTTTAAAAAAAGAAAGAAAAATCCTAAGGGAACTGTGGAACACCATTTATAGTACCAACATATACATCATGGGAGTTCCAGGAGAGGAAGATAGAAAGAAAGAGTTAGGAAAAAGTGTTTGAAGAAATTATGGCTAAAATTTTCACAATTTAATAGCAGATCTGTCTGTCCATCAGTCCATCCAGGAATCTCAATAAACTCCAAGCAGGATAAATCCAAAGACATTAACACTGAGGGATATTATATTTAAATTGTCAAAGCCCCAAGACAAGAAGAAAATTTTGAAACTCATTTTTTTCTCCTTCCTTCCTTCTTCCTTCCTTCCTTCCTTTCTTTCTTTCCTTTTTTCTTTCTTTTTCTTTCTCTTTCTTTTTCTTTCTTTTTCTTTTTCTCTTTTCCTTTCTTCCTTTCTCTCTCCATCTTTCTTTTCTTTCTTTTTCCTTCCTTCCTTCCTTTCCTTCTTTCTTTCTCTCTTGCTTTTTCTTGCTTTTCTTTCTTTCTTTTTCTCTCCTTTCTTTCTCTTTCTTTCTTTCCATCTCTCTTTTTTCTTTTGTTTCTTCTTCCTGCCTTCCTCTTTCTTTCTTTTCTTTCTTCTTTCTTTCTCTTCCTCCCTTTCTCCCCATCACTCTTTCTTTCGTTTCTTTCTTCTTCCTGCCTTCCTCTCTTTCTTTCTTCATTCTCTCTTTCTTTCTTTCTTCTTTCTTTCTTTCTCTTTTCTTTTCTTTCTTTCTTTTCTTTCTCTCTCTCTCTCTCTCTTTCTTTCTTTTTCTTTTTTTTCCTCTCTCTTTCTCCCTTTCTTCCTTTCTCCCTCTCTCTCTCTCTCTTTATTCTTGCTATGTTGCTCTGTAGCCCCAGCTAGAATACAGTGGCATGATCTCAGCTCACTGCAACTTTCCTCTCCCAGGTTTAAGTGATATTCCTCCTAAGTAACTGGGACCACAGGCGTGCACCACCATGCCTGACTAATTTTTTAACTTTTAGTAGAGACAGGCTTCACCATGTTGACCAGGCTCATATCAAACTCCTGACCTCAAGTGATCCACTCACCTCGGCCTTCCAAAGTGCTTGAATTACAGGCATAAGCCATCACACCCAGCCTCAGAAGTAACTCATTTTATACAAGGGAGCCTCAATAAGATTTTCATTTGAATTTTTTTGTTTGCTTTTCATCTGAAATCATGGAAGCCAGGAGGCAGCAGAAACGTATTTAAAATCCTGAAGGAAAAAAAATGTGTTAAACAAGAATTCTATATATCCAAAACTATCTTTCAAGAATGAAAGATATATTAAGTCATAACCAGATATACAAAATCTAAAGGAGTTTGATACAGGTAGACTTGTCCTATAAAAATTGCTAAAGGTCATCCCTCAGGATGAATTAAAGTAACAGTTGTTGCTTGAGCCATGTGACAAAACAAAGAACACTGGTAAAAGTAACTACATGAGTAAATATAAAAACCAGTGTTATTGTACTGTATTGTGATTTGGTTTATAACTTCTTTTTTCAATATAATTTAAAAGTAGATGAACAGAATAATAATTACAAATTTATATTAATGGACACACATGTGTAAAAATGTAATCTGTAAATATAGCAATAAAAAGGGAGAGGTACTAAGATGTATAAGAACAAAGGGCTTATGTACTATTGAAACTAAGCTTGCCTTTTTCAAAATAGATTTGTTATAAGTTGTTATAAGATGTAATTGTAATACTCAAGGTAACCTGTAAAGTAATAACTATAAAATACACAGAAAAAAGGAGAGCAAAATGCATACTGCAAAAATGAACCAGACACAAAAAGAAGACTGTCAGGGGGAAATAGGGGAGGACAGCAGGGGGTGGGGAGTTGGGGAGAGATAGTATGGGGGGAAATGCCAGATATAGGTGATGGGGAGGAAGGCAGCAAATCACGCTGCCATGTGTGTACCTATGAAACAATCTTGCATGTTCTTCACATGTACCCCCAAACCTAAAATGCAATTTAAAAATAAAAATAAATAAAAATAAAAATAAATAAAATTTTTAAAAAGACAGTAATGGAAGAATTGAGAAAAAATATAAGATATTCATAAAACAAATCACTAAATGACAGAAGTAAGTCCTTCTTTAGTAATTACTTTAAATGTAAATCAACTAAACTCTTTAATTAAATGGTAGAATGTATTACAAAACAAGACCCATCTATATGCTGTCTATGTATACGTGCTATATATGTAGACAGAAAGACACAAAAAATGTCAAGTAAAAAAGTAGACAAAGATATTTTATGCAAATAGCAACCAAAAGGAGTTTGGGTGGCATTATTAATGAACGAAATATAATTTGAGTCAAATAATTTATAAGAGATAGAGAAGGATATCATATATTGGTAAAGGTTCAGTATATCCGTGAGATATAATGTTACAAACATATACTCATCTAACACCAGAGCCCCAAAATATATAAAACAAAAAATTGACAGAATTGGAAGAAGACAAAAAGAAATGGCAAGATACCCAGTGATCATAGACTAGAAGAATCAATATGGTTAATATGTCCATACTACCCAAAGTAATCTACAGATTCAATGCATTTTCTATCAAAATTCCAAGGGCAATTTTTTGCAGAAATAGCAAAAATAATCTTAAAATTTGTATGGAACTACAAAAAGCCCTAAATAGCCAAAACAATTTGAAATAAGAAGAGCAAAGCTGGTGGCATCCCACTTCCTAATTTCAAACTATATTATAAAACTATACTAATCAAAACAGTACAATACTGGCTTAAAAATAGAAACATAGACCAATGGAATATAACAGAGAGCCCAGAAATAAAACTACACATATGTGACCAATTAATTTTCAACAGCAGCACCAAGAAGCACAATAGGCCAAGGATAGTTTTTTTCAATAAAATGTGTTGGGAAAATTGGCTATCTAAATGCCAAAAAAAAATAATAATAATTGAATCCTTATCTTTCATGTGTACAAAAATCAACTCGAAATAAATACCTTAAACATAAGACCTACAATTATACAATTTCTAGAAAAAAACAAAGTGGTAAATTTCCATGTTGTTGTTCCTGGCAATGAGTTCCTGTATATGACACCAAAAACACAAACAATAAAAGCAAAAATAAATAAGCTGGACTACATCAAATTAAACAGCTTCTTTACAGCAAAGGAAGCAATAATAAAATGAAAAGGCAAACCATGAAATGGGAGAAATTATTTGCAAACCAGGTAGCTGATAAGGGGTTAATGTCCAAAATGTAGAAGGAAGCCATACCACTCAATAGTAAAAATGATAATAATAATAACGTTAACCCTATTAATAAATGGACCAATGACCAAAATAGACATTTTCCAAAGATAAACAAGTATATTAAAAGACAACGTCAGCAATCATCAGAATAACACAAATCAAAATGACAATGTGATAGCCACTTACACTTGTTGGGTGAGCTATTATCAAATTGTCAAAAGATCACAAGTGTTTGCTAGTATGTGAAGAAAGGGTAATTCTTACACATTGTTGAAAAAAATGTAAATTGGTATAGCCATTATAAAAAAGTGTGAGGTTTCTCAATGAATTAAAAATAGAACTATCATATGATTCAGCAGTCCCACTTATGAGTATATATCCAAAGAAAATAAAATTATCTCCAAGAGATATCTGTACTCCCATGTCCATTGTAGCACTATTTATAATAGCCAGGATTTGGAAATAATCTAAATATCTACCAACAAATGAATAAATAAAGAAAATGTACTTACATATTACATATATAATGGAGCGCTACTTATTCTTAAAAAAGAAAGATGCTTTCATTTGTGACAACATGAATAAGCTTGGAAAACATTAAGCTAATTTAAATAAGCTAGACACAGAAAGACAAATGCTGCATGATGTGACATGTGGATTCTAAAAAGGGTGAACTCATGGAAACAGAGAGAAGAAAGGTGGTTGACAGGGCAGGGAAAATGGGGAGATGTTTGTTAAAGGCAATGACAATAGGAATAAGTTCTGGAGACCTTATGTATAGCATGATGACTATAGTTAATAATAATGTACTGTACACTTGGAATTTGCTAAGAGAATAGGTCTTGAGTATTATCACCACACTCATACACACAGAAAGGTAACTATTATATGAAGTAATGAATATGTCAATTGATTTGATTGTAGTTATTATTTCAGAATATGTACATAAATATAAACACATAACATTGTATGCCTTGAATATGTACAATTTTCATTTTTTAAATTCTACCTCAATAAAGCTGAAAAAATTGACAGTATTGAAACAAGAAGCACACAGTTCTATAATGATAGTAGGACACTTCAATTTCTCATTTTAAATGATGAATAGAAAACCAGACAATATGTGATAATAAATAGGAGGCTTGAAAAACAGTATAAGATAATTAGATCTAATAGACATACATAGAACAGTCCACTCAACAACAGCAGAATATACATTCTCTCCAAGTAGATATGGAACTTTCTCTAATATAGGCCATATCTCAGTCCACAAAATATGTCCTAATCATGTTTAAAAGTTTCAAATTAAACAAAATATAGTTTACAACCATAACCACAATGGAAGAAACAATAGATTAATAAAGAATGATAACTGAAAAATTCACAAATATGCAGAAATTAAACAGTATACTCTTCAACTACCACTGAGTGAAAGAATAAATCACAAGGGAAATTAGAGAATTTCTTGAAAAAATTAAAAGTACAACATGTCAAACTTATTAAATGCAATGAAAGTAGAGCTCAGAGAAAAATGTATAAACAACCTCAGTAACAAAACCTCAAATCAATAACCTCAATCTATACCTTATGAAAGTAGAAAAAACAGAGAAAACGAAATCCAAAACTAACAGAAGGAAAGAAATGATAAGGACTAGAGAATAAATGAATAAAATAGAAGCCTGAAAAACAATAGAGGAAATAAATATAGCTAACAGTTAATTATTTAAAAAGATCAAAACTTTCAGTATATTGACTGAGCAAAAGATCAAAGACTCTCATTACTAAAATCATAAATGAAAGTGGAGACTTTACTACCAACCTTACAGAAATTAAAAAGGATTCTAGAATACCGTGAACAATTGTATACCAACAAATTAGGTGCCCTGGACAAATTTCTAGAAAGACACAATATACCAAAATAACTCAAGAAGAAAGAGAAGATTTGAATAGACCTATAACAAACAAGGAGACTGAATCATTAAATAAAAACCATTTAACAAAGAAATATTTATGACCAAATAGCCACATTAACTGGTGAGTCTACCGAGCATTTAAAGAATAATTAATACCATTTCTTCTCAAACTCTTCCAACAAAAGATACAAAGAAGGAATATTTGTTAATTCATTCTTTGATAACAGCATTACCCTGATGCCAATGCCAGACAAAGACAGTATAAAAAAATAAAACTACAACCCAATATCCCTTGTGAAAATATAGGCAAAAAATCTCAGCAAATACTAGCAAAATACTAGCAGCAATACTGTATAATCAAAGGATTGTATACTATCAACAAGTGAGATTTATCCTAAAAATGTGACAGTGGTTCAAAATATTAAAGATCAATCAATGTAATATACCACAATAGTAAAATGGAGAGCCATATGATTATTTCCATTGATGCAGAAAAAGAAATGATGAAATACAATACCCTTTTACGATAAAAATGCCCAATAAACTAGGAACAGAAGGGAACTTCTGCAACATGATAATGGATTATATGAAAAACTAACAGTTAATATCATGCTCAATGGTGAAACACTGAAAGCTGTTTTACAAAGATCCAGAACAAGACAAGAATGTTACATTTGTCACTTTTACTCAACTCTGTCTAGTACTGGATGTTTTAGCTAGGGCAATTAGCATGACAAAGAAAAAAAAGGCATCTAAATTGGAAATTTTAAAAAAGGAGTAAAATTAAATCTGTTTTTAGATGACATGATATTATCTGTAGAAAGTTGTAAAGAATCCGACAAACCATTAGAACTAATAAAAGACTAGCAAAGATGCAGGCACAAGATAAACATATGCAAATTAGTCGTATTTCTATATAGTTGTAATGAACTAACAAAGATTTTTTAAAATTCCACTGACAATAGCATCAAAAAATAAGATATTCAGAAATAAACCTAACCATGGAGATATACACAAAACTTTACTGAAAGAAACTAAAGACGGTTTAAACAAATGAGAAGACATTCTATGTTCATGGGCTGTAAGACAGTATTGTTAAGATGACAATACTATTTAAAGTAATATATAAATTCAATACCATCAAAATCCCAATGGCATTTTTGCAGAAATAGAAAAACTCATTCTAAAATTCAGACAAAAATTTAAGGGACCTGACATAGGTAAAACAATCTTGAAAATAACATTTCCCAGGTTCACAACCTACTACAAAGCTATAGTAATCACAAGATTGTGGTGCTGATATACCGATAGACATATAGACCAATAGAATAGAATTGAGGTCCTAGGAAGCAGTCCTCACATATATGGTCAATGACTTTTCAACAAAAGGGCCAAGACCATTTAATGGAGGAAAGAACAATGTATTCAATAAATAACATCAGGACAGCTGGATATGCACATGCACAGAGTGAAGTTAGACTCCTACCTTGCATCATGTAAAAGATTAACTCAAAATTAGTAAAATACTTAAATTTAAAGACTAGAACTATGTATCTCTTAGAAGAAAATACACAGGCAAATCATTATGGTCTTTGATTTTTTTTTAATTGCATTTTAGTTTATGGGGTATATGGAAGAACATGCAAGATTGTTGCATAGGTACACACATGGCAGTGTGATTTGCTGCCTTCCTGCCCTTCACCTATATCTGGCATTTCTCCCCATGCTCTCTCTCCCCAACTCCCCACCCCCCACTGTCCCTCCCCTATTTCCCCCCAACAGCCCCCAGTGTGTGATGCTCCCCTCCCTGTGTCCATGTGTTCTCATTGTTCAACACCCACCTATGAGTGAGAACATGTGGTGTTTGATTTTCTGCTCTGTGTCAGTTTGCTGAGAATGATGTTTTCCAGGTTCATCCATGTCCCTACAAAGAACACACACTCATCGTTTTTGATGGCTGACCTTTGATTTTTAAATGATTTTTGAGATATGACACAAAAGCACAGATAGCAAAAGAAAAAATGTGTAAATAACATTTAATCAAAATCAAAAACTTTTATGCATGAAAGGGCACTATTAAGAGAGTGAAAAGACAACCCACAGCATGTGATAAAATATTTGCAAAATATATATCTGCATAAAGGCTTAATATCTAGAATATATAGTGAACTCCTGCAACTCAATGACAAAAAGCTAAAATTCCAAGTAAAAAATAGGGAAAGGACTTGAAGAGATATTTCTCCAAAAAAGATATACAAATGGCCAAAAAGGATAAGAAAATATGCTAAACTCCATTACTCATTAATAAAATTCAAATCAAAACTAAAATGAGATACCACTTTGCATCCGGTACTGTGGCTATCACAACAACAATGAAACAGAAAATGTGTTGTTAAGGATGTGGAGAAATTGCAACCCTCATGAATTGGCTGCTGGGAATATAAAATGATGCAGTTACTGTGGGAAACAGTTTGGTGGTTCCTCACAAAATTAGACACAATTCTAACATTCCACTGGGATTTCCAGGAATTTCACTCATAGGTATTATAATCCCCCATTCCCCAAAGAAAGTTGACAGTAGGGTCTGAAACAAATTTTTACACCAAAGTTTGTTGCAGCATTACTCACCATAGTCAAAAGGCAGAAACAATCTGTGTCCATTAACAAGCGAATGGGTAAACAAAATCTGGTGCATGTACATAGCAGAATATTATTGAGTCATTAAAAAGAATAAAATTCTGATACATGCTGCAACATGGATGAAACTTGAAAACATGTCGCTAAGCAAGCCAGACACAAAAGGACAAACACTTAATGATTCCATGTATTAGTCTGTTCTCAAGCTGCTAATAAAGACACGCGCTCACCATGTAATTTATAAAGGAAAGAGGTTTAATAGAGTCACAGTTCCACATGGCTGGAGAGGCCTCACAATCATGGTGGAAGGCTGACGAGGAGCAAAGTCAAGTATTACATGGCTACAGGCAAGAGAGATTGTGCAGACCTCCCATTCGCAAAACCATCAGATCTCATAAGACTTATTCACCACTATGAGAGCAATATGGGAGAAACTACCCCGTGCTTCAGTTATCTCCACCTGTCCATGCCCTTGTTACATGGGGATTATTACAATTCAAACTGAGATTTGGGTGGAGACACAGCCAAACCAAATCATTCCACTTATATGAAATATCTAGAATAGGCAAATTTATGAAGACAGAATGTAGATTAGTGTTTACCAGAGACTGGGAGAGGAAGGAATGTTGAGTTATTGATCAATGGGTACTTTGTTTCTGTTTGTGATGACAAGAAACCTCTGGAAATAGAGATGATGGTTGTACAACACTGTGAATGTACTTAGTGATACTGAATTATGAACTTAAAATTGTTGAAATTTTAACAAAATAAAAGATTTAAAATATGAGACAATTATTCTTATATATTCTAATAATTATTCTTATATTCATGGTCATTTAAAAGTTCTTTGCTTAATTGCTTAATTTTAAGGTTTTTCTGGATATATTTTTATTATTGATTTTTAATTTATTTCTGTCTTGGTCAGAGTTCAAACTCTGTATGATCTAAATCCTTTTATATTTATTGAGAATTATTTTATTGTCAAGTATTTGCTCTCTCTTGATTAACTTTCCACGGACACTTGAAAAAGTAGATTTGAATTATTGTCACTTTTACTCTATTGATGTCTGTTTCACACGTTTTGAAGTTTCATTAGGCTCACCCATTTAAGATTGTTAATTTTATGAACTGATCCTATTTTGATTATGACTTGACACCTTTATCTTTGGTAGTAGTACTCCTTTTTTCAAGACCATTTTATCTAACATTAATATGGTCACACAGGCTCTTTTAGTATCAGTATTTGTGTGGCATATTTATATCCATACTTTTGCTTTAATGTTGTGTCTATATCCAAAGTGTGTTTCTTGTGAACAGCATAATGTTGGGTCTTGTTTATTTATTTTTAAAATATCATTTGAAAATCTGTACTTTCTAAAATATTTTATTTTATTTTATTTTACTTTAAGTTCCGGGATACCTGTGCAGAACATGCAGGTTTGTTACATACATATACATGTGCCATGGTTGTTTGCTGCACCCATCATCTAGGTTTTAAGCCCTGCATGCATCAGATATTTGTCCTAACGCTCTCCCTCTCCTTGCTCCCCACCCCCTGATAGGCCCTGGTGTGTGTTGTACCCCTCCCTGTGTCCATGTTTCTATTGTTCAACTCCCACATATGAGTGCAAACATGTGGTGTTTGGTATTCTGTTCCTGTGTTAGTTTGCTGAGGGTGATGGCTTCCAGCTTCATCCATGTCCCTCCAAAGGACATGATCTCATTCTTTTCTATGGCTGCCTAGTATTCCACAGTTTATATGTAACATATTTTCTTTATCCAGTCTATTATTGATGGGCATTTGGGTTGGTTCAATGTCTCTGCTATTGTAAATAGTGCTGCAATAAACATACATGTACGTAGGTCTTTATAATAGAATGATTTATATTCCTTTGGGTATATACCTGGTAATGGGATTGCTGGGTCAAATGGTATTTCTGGTTCTAGATCCTTGAGGAATAGCCACACTGTCTTCCACATGGCTGAACTAATTTACATTCCCACCAACAGGGTAAAAGCATTCCTATTTCTCCACCACCTCGTGAGCACCTATTGTTTCTTGACTTTTTGATAATTGCCATTCTGACTGGTGTGAGACGGTATCTCATTGTGGTTTTGATTTGCATTTCTCTAATGATCAGTGATGATGAGCTTTTTTTCATATGTTTTTTGGCCACATAAATGTCTTCTTTTGAGAAGTATCTGCTCAGGTCTTTTGCTCACTGTTTGATGGGGTCATTTGTTTTTTCTTGTAAATTTGTTTAAGTTTCTTGCAGATTCTGGATATTAGGCCTTGGTCAGAAGTGCAGATTGCAAAAATTTTCTCCTATTCTTTGCGTTGTCTGTTTACCCTGACGGTAGTTTCTTTTGCTGTACAGAAGCTCTTTAGTTTAATTAGATCCCATTGGTCAATTTTGGCTTTTGTTACAATAGCTTTTGGTGTTTGTGTCATGAAGTCTTTGCCCATGCCTATGTCCTGAAGGGTATTTTGCCTAGGTTTTCTTCTAGGGTTTTTATGGTTTCCAGTCCTTCTGTATTTATTTATGCATTAGAAACAGGATCTTGCTCTGTCACACAGTCAGTGATGCAGTGGCATGATCATAGCTCCTGGTCTCAAGGGATGCTTCTCACATAAGCCTCCTGAGTAGCTAGGACTGCAGGTACATGCCACTGTGCCTCGCTGATAATTAATTAAAAAAAAACTTTTTTGCAGAGATGTGATCTCACTACCCATCTCTTGCCAGGCTGGTCTTAAACAACTGGTCTCAAGTCACCCTCCCACCTCTGCCTCCCAGAGTGCTGAGATTATAGGTGTGAGCCACCAAGCTCAGGCCCTTTTATACTTAATGTAACTTTGTATACTTTTATACTTAATGTAATTGTTGATATGATTAGGTTTCAGTGTATCCTATTGCTTTTTGTTTTATGTTTCTGTTTCGTTTTTCCTCTATTTTTTCTTCAGTGTGATTGTTTTTTAATATTGTGTTTTATCTCTTCTTCTGGCTTTTTATCTATGCCTCTTTGTTTTAATTTTTTAGTTGTTAGTTGAAAGATTACAATAAGTGTTTTATCACAGTCTACCTGGAGTTAGTATTTTAACATTTTTGTTTGAGGTAAGAACCTTAAAATGGTATGATACCAATTGCTCTCCTCTGTCTATGACACTAGTTTTGTCACATATTTTTTTCCTCTTCATGTTTGTTGTAAATAATCAGGAATTAGTGTTGAATTTCGTGAAAATTCTTTTACAAGTCTTTCTTGATGATCTATGGATTTTCTACTATATTTTATTTATATGATGTACCGTGTTCATTGAGTTTTAGATAGTAAACCAAATTTGCATGACTAGAATTAATTCTAGAGAGTTATGGTGTATTATAATTATAAATATTGTTGGATTTAATTTGCTTCCATTTTGTTAAACACATTTGCATTTACACTTATGAGAGGTATTGTTTGGTAGTTTACTTTTCTTCTGATGTCTCCACCCTGCTTTTGTATCAAGCTAATACTGGCTTTCTAAAATGTTTTGACATATGCTCTATTATCTATTTGCTGACAATGTTTGTGTATGACTAGTCTACTTTATTCTTTAAATGTTTGATGGAATTCGCGGATTAAGCTAGCTGGTACTACACTCTTCTTCATGGGAATATATTTAATAACTAATTCAATTGTTTTTACTTTATGTGGATCTATTAAGATTTTCCATTTTTAAGTAAATTTTGCTACTGAATAACTGTCTAGGAATTTGATTATTTCATCTCTGTTGTTAAACTTGTTAATGGAAGTTGTTCATTATATTACCTTGAATTCCTTTTACATTTTTGTTGAATCTGTTGTGAGGTTCTATCTTTCGCTCCTGAGAGTAAAAATCTGTGTCTTCTCTTTTTCATCTTGATGATTCTAGTAAAACCTTTGCCAATTTTATTGATTATTTCAAAGATATAACTTTAAGTTCCATTGTTTTCTCTATTATTTTTGTGTTTTCTGTTTCATTTATTATTGTTCTGATTGTTATTATTTTTTCTTTATTTCCTTGCTTCCTTTTTTTTTAGTTTCTTAAGTTCAAGGGCAAATAATTGATTTTAGACTATTTTTTTCTAGTAAAACATTTGAATCCATAAGTTTCCCTCTAAACATTATTTTAGCTTCTTTTCATATATTTTGATTTATTCTGTTATTATTTTACATGTACTCAAGATATTCTCTAATTTCCCTTGTGACTTCTTGTTGTAAAACGGGTGATTCAGAGCTATTTTGTTTAATATTAGTTCTGTTTAATTTTTCAGTACATATATAGACATATCTATTATATTATACTGGGTTTTCTGATACAAATACTAGATGTTTTATTCTGGAGATGAAACAAGGGGAACAGGGGTCAGAAAAAAGAGAAGTAAGGGTGGCTAGAAAGGGAAGACAATAGTTATTACATATAAGAAGCCACAAAACTATAGTGAATTTGTTGGAAGGAATATCTGCTTGAAATGAAACACTTCTAGGTGAACCAAAAATAGAAACCCAGCCTCAGAGATTATGGAGAGAGGAACTTACTTCCTCGGCTTCCTTCTATCTTCTTTGCCCCCTAACAAAGCATTCCCCAGAGGGCATTAACTCCCTCGTACCTCCAGACTATATCATTTTGCCCCTTTAATGGTGAGATGGAATGCCAGAGCCCCAGGTCTGCCATGGGTTTCTAGAGTAGGAAAGAACTGGAGTCTCTGGGCAATCACTGCTGGACCTGGCTGTGTATCAGCAGCTATACTCCTAGGAAAGCTTCCCAATTGTCACAGCAGCAGAGCTATTTGGGCCTGAACAAGGACCCACAGGGTATGGCGGGTGGTTGTGGCAGAGAAAATGGCCAATGATATGTGAGACAGATAGCATTAAAGAAAATAGAGCTGGTGAGTGAGATCTGTGTTAGATATATATATATATATATATATATATATATATATATATACACCAACTGATGTACAATTATCAATTTAGAAAATTATTGAGAAAGATCCACAAAAGAGTATTAAACATTCAGAATATTATAGCAAGAACAGAAAAAAGAGCTTTTAATGCTTTACATCATTTTTAGTAATGATATTTTGGGTAATGAAAAAATTTTGTGCATATTTTGGAAAAATTAAAAATAATTGTTACATTAAATAAATTATTGTATATCCCTATGATGACCTTTAGATACATCTTTAAAAAGTTTAATTATATAAAAAAGCATTGTGCCCATGATATATTGAGTGAAAAGATATTAACTAGTATACAGGCATACCTCATTTTATTATGCTTTGTAAATATTGAGTGTTTTACAAATTGGAGGTTTCTAGAAACGCTGCATCCAACAAGTCTCTTGACACCAGTTTTTCAACATCATGTACACACTTCATGGCTTTTTGTCACATTTTGGTAATTCTCACAATATTTCAAATTTTTCATTATTACATTTGTTACAATAATCTGTAATTAGTGACTTTTTATGTTATTACTGTAATTGTTTGGGGGTGCCGTGAGCTGTGCAGGTAGATTTCACAACATAAAAGTGCAAGGTGAAGTGGAAAGAGCTGATGAAGAAGCTGCAGCAAATTATTTTGATCTAGCTAAGATCCTTGTAGAAGGTGACTACACTAAATGACAGATTTTCAAGGTAGCCAAAAACTCCTTGTATTGGAATAAGATCCCTCCTATGACTTAGCAGAAGTTAATACCTGGTTTAATAGCTTCAAACCACAGACTGACCCTCTTGTTAGGCGGTACTGCAGTTGGATAAGTATCCAACTAAGTCAAAGCCAGTACTCATTTACCATTCAAAAAAATCCTACGGTCCTTAAGGAATGATGTTAAATCTATTTTACCTATGCTCTACAAACAGGACAACAAAGCCTGATGATAGCGTATCTGTTTACAGCATGGTTTATTGAATATTTTGAGCCCACTGTTGAGACCTGCTGATCAGGAAAAAAGATTCATTTAAAAATATTACTGCTCATTGATAATGTACCTAGTTACTTCAGAGCTGTGATGTAGATGTTCAAGGACATTAGTGTTGTTTCATGCCTGCTAACACAATATTCATTCTACAGCCCATGGCTCAAGAAGTAAATTTGATTTTCAAGTTGTATTATTTAAGAAATAAATTTCAACTATTTGATAGCACAACAGGATGACTACACTCAATAATAACTTAAATGTACATTTTCAAATACATTTTAAATATAAATTTTAAAAGAGTATAATTGGATTGTTTGTAACACAAAGGATAAATGCCTAAGAAAATGGATACCCCATTCATGATGTGATTATTACACATTGCATGCTTGTATCAAAACATGTCATGTAGCCCATAAATGTGTATATATATATAGGAGCTTTTAATGTATATATATAAAAAGGAGCTTTATACACACACACACACACACACACACACACACACACACACACACACACACACAGTATGTACCCACAAATATTAAAAAACAAAAGCAAGCAAGAAAAAGAAAGAGAAAGAAAGGAAAGAAAGACAGAAAGAAAGAAAGAAAGAAAGAAAGAGAAAAAGAAAAGTGTTTTAAGTCTATAGCTGCCATAGTTAGTGATTCCTCAGACAGATCTGGGCAAAGAAAATTGAAAACTTTCTAGGAAAAATTTACTGTTCTAAATGCGTTTAAGAACATTTCTGATTTGCCAGGCATCATGCCTCATGCCTGTAATCCCACCACTTTGAGAGTCTGAGACAGGAAGATGACTTGAGCCCAGGAGTTTGAGATTAGCCCTGGCAACACAGTGAGACCCCATCTCTACAAATAACATTTGTCATCCTGGGAAGGAAGCCAAAACATTAACATTAATAGGATTTTGGATGAAATTGTTTCCAACCCTCAAGGATGATTTTAAAGGATTCAAGGCTGCTTTTCCTCTTTACTTATTTATTTCTATATTTCTTTAATTCTCAATTTTTACTTCAGGTTCAGGCATACATGTGCAGGATGTGCAGGTTTGTTACATAGTTAAACATTTGCCATAGTGGTTTGCTGCACAGATCATCCCATTACCTATCTATTAACCTCAGCCTCCATTAACTATTCTTCCCAATGTTCTCCCTCCTCCCACTTCCCACCCTCTGACAGGCCCCAATGTGTATTATTTTCCCTCAGGTGTTCATGTGTTTTTATCACTTAGCTCCCTCTTACAAGTGAGGACACATAGTATTTAGTTTTTGTTCCTGTGTTAGTTTGTTGAGGATAATTTCTTCCATCTGGATCCATATCCCAGCAAAGTACATGATCTCATTCTTTTTTTGTGGCTGCATAGTATTCCATGGTATATATGTACACATTTTCTTTATCCAGTCTATCATTGATGATCATTTAGCTTGATTTCAAGTTTTTGGTATTGTGAATTGTGCTGCTATGAACAAAGGTATGCACGTATTTTATAAAAGAATAAAATGCAAATCAAAACCACAATGCGATACCATCTTTTACCAGTCAGAATGGCTATTCTTCAAAAGTCAGAAAGCAACAGATGTTGGTGAGGTTGTGGAGGAAAAGGAATACTTCTACACTGTTGATGGAAGTGTAAATTAGTTCAACCACGTGAAAGACAGTGTGGTGATTCCTCGGAAACTTAGATGCAGAATTACCGTTCAACCAGCAGTCCCATTACTGGGTATATACCCAAAGGGACTGAAGACTTTATTGGAAGAAAGAACTGCTGATGTGGTAGAAATAGCAAGGGAACTAGAATTAGCAGTGGAGCCTGAAGATATGACTGAATTGCTACAATCTCATAATAAAATTTTAAAGAATAGGAGTTATTTTGTATGGATGAGCAAAGAAACTGTGTTTTTTTTTTGAGACAGAAACTACTCTTGGTGAAGATGCTATTAACGTTGAGATGGCAACAAAGGATTTAGAATATTACATAAATTTAGTTAATGAAGCAGTGGCAGGGTGTGATAGGATTAACCCCAACTTTGAATGAAATTCTACTGTGGGGTAAAATACTATTAAACAGCATTGCATGCTACAGAGAAATCTTTCATTAAGAGATGTCAGTCACTGCAGCAAACTTCATCGTTGTTTTATTTTAAGAAATTGCCACAGCCACCCAAACCTTCAGCAACCACCAACCCGATTAGTAAGCGCCATTAAAATTGAGGCAAGATCCTCCACCAACAAAAATGTTATGACTCGCTAAAGGTTCAGATGATTGTGAGCATTTTTAGCAATAAAGTATTTTTAACTAGGTTATGTACACTGAATTTTAGACATAATGCTATTGCATACTTGATATAGTATAATGTAAACATAACTTATATATGTGTAGGAAACCAAAAAGCCTGTGTGACTCAATTTCTTGCAATATCCACTTTACTGCGGAGGTTGGGAACAGAGCCCACAATATTTCTGAAGTATGCCTGTATAAAGACAATAATTAGGCTGGGGGCAGTGGCTCACATCTGTAATCCCAGCACTTTCGGAGGCCGAGATAATAGGATCACGAGGTTAAGAGTTCAAGACCAGCCTGGTCAACATGGTGAAACTCTGTCTCTACTAAAAATACAAAAGTTAGCTGGGCATGGTGGCATGTTCCTGTAATCCCAGCTATTTGGGAGGCTGAAGCAGGAGAACTGCTTGAACTGGGACCCAAAAGGCAGAGGCTGCAGTGAGCCGAGATCGTGTCACTGCACTCTAGCCTGGGCTACAGAGCGAGACTCTGTTTCTCTCTCATTCTGTGTGTGTGTGTGTGTGTGTGTGTGTGCGCGCACGTGTGTGCGTGTGTGTGTATTGAGACTTTATTAGATGTTTCAGGTTTTTAAATAGAAATTTTCATAAATATCCTCTGTTATTGTTTGACCATGTGAATGAACTGATTAGAATGTGTGGAGAGAAAGAAAATAGTATAGAAGAAATAAGGGAAAATATATAGTATACATGACACCAAATGTATAGCTCTCATAAGTGAAATAGATTACAGAGAAATAACCCATATGAAAAAGGCTTGTGGAAGAGCAGTGGTTTTGGACACTGACAAATACAAATTTTGAGTCATGGAGTTAATCCTGCTTAGGCTCTCACCTTCTTACCTGTTAATAATAATAATAATAAAACTCTGTATATCACAGGGTCCCTATTATGGTGAATAAAAATATGTTTTAAGTGCTTTGGATAAATTGAAGGGATAAGGATGTAAAAATAAAAGAGAGAGAAAGTTTAAACAACTTTGTTTGATGGTGGAAAATGAAGGAAATTTGTTTACACTACTCTTGTCTTCTTCCATTTTAATGTCTTTATTGTTTTAGTAATTGGTTAGTTACTAGCCCTCTCCAGGAACTCAAAGAAGAGTCCCAGGATTCAAAGCTAAGCCTCGATATTTACAAAGGTAATGAGTCTGTCAGCCATGGGAAGTCAAGTGCTCTTACTGTTTGGTATTGCTCACCTCAAACCTAACCTAAAGGGACACCTTTCTTGAGGGATAACAGTTCATTTGTCTTCATGCTAACTCTATCAAGGAATTTTCCTGTGCAGAAAACAGCTAGTTTCACTAAGCTCTCTATGTGTGGTGTTTTTTATGTAGTGCACTGACAGCCAGTAACCAAACCTAATCCGTCAAACTCATTTCACCTAAGACCTCAAGTATAAGTCCAATTCTGATCCTTAAGGTAAAGGTGTCACTGAAGTACTTAGTTCCTGAACTTTTGTTTTGAACACATAGTACTCTGGGGGGTTGGTATAGAAGTGTTATTTCTCTTATACTGAGAAATGTAGTCATTATTTTTGGATGCTGTATTTAAAAATATTACATTTGTCTTATAATTTACTTATAATAGTTGCAACCTTGTTCAAGCAGCCATTGATGGAGTTGTTCTTTTGCACCAGTAGGTGTGTAGTTTAGTAAACTGTATGTTTTTATTTTTTTTTTATTTAATGCAAATGAATATTTTGGAAATACTACATTATTCTTGGTAACATAAAAATCAGGTATTTTAATTTTGTCTAAACTTCAGAAATTAATCATAAGAATTTGGATGTATAGCATTGATCTTTAAAAAGAATCTAATACTTTTAATTGTGCCGTCTATGTTTAAAGCATTTTTTGGTGGAATAAAGGTATTTTAATATATCTCAAAATTATTTCTGCCAGCTATTTAATATTTCTCATGATTGAGAGAGCACTAAAACAGGCATTTTAGAACTATTTCTGTTCCATGAAATGTCTGCCCTTTGTTTTCTCATGTGTTTGTTGGACGATTTAGTGTTTTCCGGAAAGCAGGGAACATTTACAGATATAAAAAGACATTTAGTAACATTTTCTCTGTAGATATGTACTGTGAAGCAGCTAAAAAAGTGGGTAATGGGTAAGAAACCATTAAAACCAAAGATCATGTCTATCAGTAAGTTAGCAGAACTTACTCTGTTGCTAACGACCTTACCTCAGTAAGAACAGTAAAACTCCTGTGATATAACTGACTACCATTTTATCTAGAGGAATTAATAACAACTTAGAAAAGAAACTTAAGATATTTGGTAGTGTGTATTTTAAAAAAAATCATTATATTACCAAATAATATTTACTTCTATTAGGTTTATTTGAATACTCAAAACCATGTGATGGACCAACTTTGACCTTCAAAAATTAGTCTATGGTGGCTTTGGAGAAATGAGAGCAGCAAACACTTCCGGATTCAAATAATTTTTAGAACTTTCTTTAAAAAAAGACATAATTGTTAACTACCATAAGTCATGTTATAAAATGCTGTCTATTGAAATTTCTTGGATCTTCAAGGGAAACAAGTTATTTTATTTAACATTTATGCATGAAGAGAGTATTCTTGTTTCCTGATAATCCTTAAATCTCCAAAAAACCAAATTTTAAATTGGCATCAAAACTTTGGCATAATGTTTATAGGAGCAGTAATTTATAAGACAGTAATATTTGACTATAGTAATGACTTTTTTAACCAAATTGTATTACAATTATTATCCCTGTCATCACATTTCAATTATAGTCTATTTAAATGTCATTGATATAATTTGGAAATAAGTATTTGCAGCAAGTCAGATTTGAATTATGAACATGTAAATACATTCTGGTATTTCTAAATTTAAGTCTCTCTTTTAAAGTAGGCTTAAAGATAATAAAAGCATATGTAACTATTTTTTTTCCAAATGGTGAGTCAAGTTTGAAAATGGCAAAGGTTTATTTTAAGTAAACATTCACTGTCTAATGAAACACATGAGATTAAAGCATCAAAAATCTGTAGACACAATTACTTACTTTGGGGCTCAAAATATCATAACATTGCAATTCAGCCTTAGCAAAGATGATAGGAAAATTTCTTACTCTGTTAAATGCCTTAGAAACTTTCCCCAAATCATAAACTCAGTACAATATTTTTATCTTTTTTTTTTTTGGAGATGGAGTCTTGCTCTGTCACCCCAGGTTGGAGTGCAGTGGCCCGATCTCAGCTCACTGCACCTCCACCTCCCGGGTTCAAGTGTTTCTCCCCTCTCAGCCTCAGGCGCAGGATGCCAGGCCCGGCTACTTTTTTGTATTTTAGTAGAGATGGGGTTTCACTGTATTGCCCAGGTTAGTCTCAAACTCCAGAGCTCACGCAATCTGCCTATCTCGGCCTCTCAAAGTGCTAGGATTGCAGGCGTGAGCCACCATGCCTGACCAATATTTTTATCTTAAATATATAATGATTAAATACCATCTCCACAATTATCATTCTCTCCCACTGCCTCTGTGCAACTCCATCTTATTGTACTGATCTTGGCACCACAAGAGAATAAAAGCATCTGCCTCTCTGAATAAATCTCAGGCTTTGGTTCCTTGGTGGCTCATCAAAGGAGTTAAAATATAAATAATTTAATCAATTACTCTTTATTTTCTTTATTTTAATACAATATCAGTTTAAATGATTTTTTACAGACAAACAATATTATTTTGACTAAACACATCCATTATTTTGGCATCTTGTTAAACCTAACCTCAGTGTTTGTTGCTTAAAAGTAAATCTGCACATTTAAGCTCTTCCTCAGGATACTAGTCTTCTAATTGGAAAATTTCAGATTGTTTTTCTTATTTTTTTTGCACTACGATTTTGCCTAGCTATACTCTCAACTTCCACTCCTAATCAACCTTATTCACAAACTTACTAAATAATCGACTAAGATGGAGTGAAGACATGTTGAAAATACATCATTGGCTCAAAGTACCTTGTTTACCCCTAGCTATAGACCTCTTATTTCTCATTCACAAATTCCTTTTTCTGGGTCAAAGCCTCTGAGAACTATTTACTGTCAGGTACATACGGGTGGGAATTTAGTTTACCTCAGTAAATGTGTGTTGAGAGTCTTTTTGCGTGAGTGTGGCAAACACAGAGCTGTGGGGAAGGAAAGAATGACATAGATTCTGCCCTTAAAGAGCTCACAACATAATAAGGAAAGCAAACCTTTAAGGGGAAAATTTAAATATTTGCATATGTACTAAGGGAACACAGAGGAAACTCAACTGTATTAGTTAGTTCTCACACTGCTCTAAGAAATACCCACGACTGGTTAATTTATAAAGGCAAAAGTTTTAATTCACTTACAGTTCTACATTGCTGGGGAGGCCTTAGGAAACTTATAATCATGGTGGAAGGACAAGCAGGAAGAAAGCTTCTTCACATGGTGGCAAGAGAGAGAAGAGTGAACGAGCAAAGGGGGAAGAGCCCTTATAAAACCATTAGATCTCGTGAGAATTCACAATCATGAGAACAGCATGGGGGAAACCTTCCCCATGGTCCAATCACCTTCTACCGGGTCCTGCCCTTAACACGTGGAGATTTGAGATGAGATATGGGTGGGGACACAGAACCAAACCATGTCAACCACTTACTATAATCTGGGGCTGGGGACAGCACTAGGGAAGACAGTAGATTATATGACCATTATCTGGATCTGGGCTCTTAAAGGGTGAGCACATGGTAGCCTGGTGTCAGAAGATATATTTGTGTGTGTGTGTGTGTGTGTGTGTGTGTGTGTGCACGTGTGCAGATGCTTGTGGGTGTTGGGGGCATAGAAAGTGGGCAAATAGAGGGTAGGAAAATGTACGACATTTCTGCCAAGTCCATGTAACTTATATTAACATGCTTTAAAAAGGCATGAAACAATATTGTGTACAAAGGATTGAATTACAAAGTCACTCAAGGATAAGAAGAAAATAGCGAGAAAAGAAACCAGATAAGTAGATATGGTCAGGGCAAAATAGGCTTTATATTCCATCCTAAGGATCATGGCCTTTATTCTGTAGGTGATAGAGTAACATTAAGGGAGAAAAGTGACAAAGTTAAATCTACAGTTTGGAGGAGTGATTTTAGCAAAGGCTCAGAGGAATGGATTTTAAAGAGGGCAAGTCTGCAATGTGGCAGGTTACAGGTAGGAGACTATGGCAACAGTCCAGCCTTGATTAAGGGCAGAAGTTAAATTTAAGAAGAGAAGATGACATATTTGAGAGAGAAAAAAAAATTAGCCATGCCTTTTATTCCCACCATTAACCTTTTAGCATATTGGTTTCTTATATTAGAGGAGCACAGGACATGGAGAAGGAGACCTGTGTGCATGCAATGAAGTAGTGTTGAAAATTAAATGAGTTAATACATATGGACAGTACTATAAAAGTGTTTGCTATTATTATTTTTATTGAAGGCATGAAGAGTAAAACTCAGAATGATTTACTAACCTTAACATACAGGCATCAGTGGAGAGCTGCACTGATGGTCTAGACCCTGGGGACATGGATCTTTTAGAGAGACATGAACAGAGAAGGGAAGGCATGCAAGAGAGTCTCAGTAGCTGTGGACAAATGGAAGCTATCTTGCAAGCTAGATCAATGAATCAAGGGAATACAATGGAAGTAAAGTGTGCTCTGAGTCACTTCATGCAGAAAAATGGAAGATATTTGGATTAGCCACAGCTTCCGCTGTCCGTTAAATAACAGCAGGATGCATTCAGAATCCCCTGAAAATAAGTGTCATTGCATTCTCTTTTATGCTACCATCCTCGGAAAGTACACTTGGAAGATGCAAAAGCATTTGGATAGAAATCCATAGAAGTGACACATGTACATTCCATCAGCATTTTTACTTTGCTCAAGGATTTTTGTTGGACCTAAAAAAACTCTGATTTGTTTGGAAAGAGGATTTGCATTTGCAAATAGATTTACAGGCAGATCCAACAAGCAGCACTTTGCCATTTGCAAATCCACTTGAAACATCTGGGTTCCTGTCTAGCCCTAAAATTCTTATATAAATGGACAACCCTAAGATCATAGTTTGGACACGGTTTTTTAAAAATCAAGATAAATGCTAAGTAATTTGCATAATTTGTTGGTTTTGAAAGTGCAACCCATTTTGTTAACAAAATGAAAGAACAAAGAGAAACTGACCTTTTTCTCATAAAGGAGAATTAAATAAATGAAATCAATAAACAACAATAAAAGCACTTTGACTTCGTTAACTGGAGAAAGGCTGTGTGACATTTCCGTGAAACAAGCCTGTTAATAAGGTTTTAATTTAGACTGAAATTTTACCTATTCTCCTAATAGTAAAATAATTAAAAAAAACTGTATTGATGACTTATTTATTATAAATCTGAAGATATATCCCAATTGCAACTTTTTTATATAAAAAGGAAACTAGTAAGGTTCTTCTCTAGTATAAAAAAAGTGTTATAGTATAGCGAATATAAGATTTAGTCAGGCTAAATTTATACTGTACTAGTAGACTATAAGAATTCCATTAATGCTCCATTGATATCATCAATGAAGAAAAAGGTAAAATGGATGCATTGCTTCTGCTCCACTGGGTCTGTAATGAAGCAGCATTATAGCAGCTGCTGTCTTTTTAAACAGCTTTGCTTTTTTTTTCCCAAGGCATCACTTGGTATATTGCAAGATTCTCCAGAAAAATATCTTTTGACCTTGTGGTCCTTTCTTTGTATTATTTGTATTTTTTCCCAAGAAACATTGCCTTCCATTTGCCACTGTGGTGCTATGCTGTAATTTAAAAGGTACAATGGAAATTTCAAATAGAAAGAAGAGTTTGAGATTGGTTCTGCCAAAGGCATCTGTGGCAGTGAATCCTAATATTTTAGGAGTGTTGGCCACTAGAAAGTCTCATAGCCTTTAGTGATATGATGGAGAACCTGCTAAAGGAGTGGAAATCTCAATCATTCTTTTCTTTTCCTTGGTTAAGAAGATATATATGAAGCTTTCTACAAAGGTACAATTCATATTTTGTCAAACTATAAAGCCACAGTGCTGAGCTAGCTTCCCATCCAGTTAACCTGTTTGTCTCAGCTGTTGATTGTCGTGACATGACACTGATTGTCATTGCCAGATCATTCATGCAGCAATACACTCTCATATTGAAGTTAGTTCATTTTCTCTCTGTCTCTCAATCTGTGTGTGTGTGTGTGTGTGTGTGTGTGTGTGTGTGTGTAATTTGACAACTTCTATACACCCACTGGAAAAAACAGAAGATATTGCAAGGCTAAAACTTTTACATGAGGAAACTTAAACTTTTGAAATTATGTTTCCCTGGATATCTGTATTAGTAAGAGGTGCAATATATGCACAGAAGCACAAGAAAAATATAATGAATGCACTAAATAGCTGCAAGTAAGAAATTGTTGAATAATGATAACTCTTGAGCTGCCTTTCTAAATTCTGCAAGGCGAAGTTCTGGGTTTCCTATGATCTAGAAATATCTGACACTATGTAGATAATCAAAACATATTCTCATGGTTTGCCAACCAGAATTCCCCTGAATTCCAAAATTTCCCATTGATTACTCTTAGACGATCTAGCTCAGAATTAAGATGTCTAATAATAGGCCGGGTATGGTGGCTCATATTTGTAATCCCAGCACTTTGGGAGGCTGAGGTTGGTGAATTGTTTGAGCTCAAGAGTTTGAAACCAGCCTGGAAAACATGATGAATCCCATCTCTACAAAAATTACAAAAATTAGCTCAATGTGGTATTATGCACTGACAGTCCAGCTACTAAGGAAGCTGAGGTTGTGGTGAGCCAAGATTGCACCACTGCACTCCAGCCTGGGCAAAAAGTGACTCTGTCTCAAAATAAATAAATAAATAAATAAATAAATAGATCTCCAATAATAATTCTTACTCTTGCATTTACTTATGCACTAAAACTCCTGCATCTATTCATCTGAACTATGCCAACAGATATATATATTTTTCAGTGAATGGTTCCACCATTTATCCACTGCTGACAATAGCCACTTGGATGCCACCCTGGATTTATTCTCCATACTGTACTTCAAGTCATCTTGACCTATTAATTTTCCATCTGATATAGCTCTTAATTCTATTCATTATTCCTCACCATCCTGGCACCACTTAAGTTTAGAATCTCAGTGTTTTTCCCTTTGATTATTGATTATTACATTTGATTATATTTCACAAATTTAACTTTCTTGTTCTTTTTCATTTCTTTTTAATTTATTTGGTGCACAATTATCAATGATCTTTCCAAAATGTCACACTAGTATGTCACTCATCTATTTTAAAAGGTATCAATGGTTTACCATCTCGTTAAAGATGAAATGAGAACTCTTTAGCGTATGCAAGATTCTTCATGATCTGCCTTCTTACGCCTTTGCAGAAGATCCTTATTGGATCCTTAGCAAACTACTTCCTCAAATGTGCCATGCTTTCTCTTGCCTCTTTCCATTTATATGTACTATTTCCTCTGCATAGAATGTTATCTTAGTTTTCCCCATGATCAGTTTCGACATTTCACTTAACACAGTGCATGACCTCCTCTATGGAGTATTCGTAGATCTCCATGCTATGGATTTTTTATTTCTCTGTAACAGCTAGTATATACCTTCAGCATAGAACTCATAATATTATATTATAATGCCTATTGTACTCATTTCTTCCAGTACGATGTGAGGTTTTTGATAATGAGCATTGTGTCTTAAATCTTTATCTTCAACAGCAATGATATGCTTGACTTGAATTCATTCATTCAACGAATACCAATTAAGTAGCTATTATTTAGAAGGAATTCTTCCAGTCATTGAAATGAGCAAATCAATGCTCCTACTTTGTAGGTGGAATTTTGTCTCCCAAAGCTCAAGTAAGCTTGCCTGGTTGGCAATACCCCATATGAATTGTCACAAATCATTTCTGGGAGAAGAGAGTGTTGTTCAAGACATACTGGGAGAGGACAACTGGAAAACCTGCATGTGGAACTCTTGATTCTGCCTTACGTATGTCTTCCCTTGGTTAATTTTGATCTGTATTTTTTCACTGAAATAAACTGTAACTATGAGTATAACAACTTTTCATCAGTTCTGCCAGTCATTTTAGCAAATCATTGGTTATTGGGAATCCTTGACCTTGCAGGTCTTGTCAGAGAGAGTGGGCATGGGAAATCTCTAACTTTCCAGAGGCTAAGAAATGTGGGGCAAGTAAATACTTGTGAATATCACCGTGCTTGCCACTGTCCTTCACAATCTATTTTCCAACTAACAGCTAGGGAAATTCTCTAAAAAAGGTCATTTTACCTTTCTGCTCAAACCTCACCAATAATTTTTCAGTTTATACAATAAAAACCAGATTTGTTCATGTGGATTACAAAGGACATATATAATACAGCCTTTTGGAAACTTCCTAATCTCAGTGCCAACCAGTTTTCCTGGCAAGGTATCAGCTACAGCCCAATTGGCTTTCCTTGACCATTTTAAACCTGCATCTGTCTTAGGAATTTTAAACTTGTTATTCCCTTTGCCCTTAATATTCTTTTCACTATTTTCCCCATGTATCATTTCCTAGTACTTTCTTTAGTACCTCCTTCTCTAACGTGCCTCTTAAGTTCCCATGGTGATGTTCATAGGGCCATCCCCCATATTGGCATCCCTTTCATAATGCAGTATTCCATTGCCCATCTGCCTGACCATATGGCCAAACCACTGGCTACTACTCATGGTAGCCAGTAAAAGCCCAAACATAGTGGACTTTTATCGCCATTCAATTCTTTCATCACTGCAAGGAAAACAGTATGCTAATGAACTCATTGAACTGATTTGTTCTTACCTTCCTCAATCAATCTTTTCATATGCTGGTCTTAGTGCAGCAGTCTTCCAAACAGGATGCTGTGTTTCTACCTTTAAAATGCCATCCATAAACCAAGCATCTCTTTATTGGTCAACAGAGAGCTGTTCATAGGGCACTGCCCATGTGACCATAGGATCTGTCAGTGACTCATGTGGTTCCAAGTCAGACCTATGGGAGAGAAGGCTCAGTAATTACCATCCTGCATTCCCTCAGTAACATGTTTCTACACAAACCATACTGATTTTGTTATGGAACTATTCTGGGAACTGCCCTTTTTATAAAATATTTCTTCATCATCTCCTAAGACACTATGGGTATTTCAGGTTTCAAGATTATCTTATGTCCTTCAGTCATAGGACCACTTTCAATTAATGCCCAACAGAGACCCAGGAATCTGTTCCACAGGCACCTGTTTTGCACAAATATTTAATTATAAGGAAGAGGAAAATGCCAGATATAGGTGATGGGGAGGAAGGCAGCAAACCACATTGCCATGTATGTACCTATGCAACAATCTTGCATGTTCTTCACATGTAACCCAAAACCTAAAATGCAGTTTAAAATATATATATATATTATATATATATATATATATATATATATATATATATATATATATAAAATAAGAAAGAGGAAAATGGTTTTTGAGAAAAAAAAATAAGAGACTTCACCCAGGCAGAGAGGTCTAAGAAGGCTTTCTTAAGAAATTTAAATCTATACTAATGTCAGATTATTTCAGCAAAATGAAGAAGAGTGTTTCAGGCAGAAGAAATACTGTGTGCAGACTCCCTGAGCTGAGTAAAAGCCTGAAACATTTAAGGACCTAAATAACAGCTCTAGGAGAGTGAATGTGGGAGAGTGGCTCAAGATGCAGCTAAAAACATACAAAGGGCAGGGGTTTTTAGACCTTAATTCTTTTTGCTGTATTTTTTGAAAATCAGCAACCTTATGTGTATTATAATCAATTCCAAAAAATACATACTGTGACAGAGAGAGGAGAAATTAGAGAGTATATACCTGTCAATAGTATGAAATGTTATTTCCTAGATGTTACTTATCTTCTCTATAGCAGACACGTTTCTATGTAACCCTTATCAGAGAGGTACAGAGACAAGGGAATTTTGTAAGACCAAGGTTATTTCAGGTTCTTCTGGTTGGCATGACTCAAGAAACTTTGTGGAATCTGGGAGAAGCTTTTTTTTTTTTTTCAAATTCGAAGCTGAGGAGCATTTTCTAAGGGTGTTTCTTGTAGGGCAAAGGAGAACTTAAGACTGTATTGTGATACAAAATCCATCAAATGGGTTTGTTACTTCTACTTTTAGTTTGAACTCCCATGTGAATGAAGATAAAAGGGAGAAATAAGCCATAAAAGAAAAGATATTAGGTAACCTCCAACTTTGCAAATCTTATCTTCTCTGTAGCTCCAACTATTATAATTATCATCAATCAAAATGAGTTGTAGGTGAAAAAGATTATCACTATTTAAAACAATCTGATAAATGTATTATATAATAGATACTAGGTTAAGTATCATACTTGAAACAGAGTTCCTAAAATTATAGCCTTGAAAATGTATGCTCCTTGGCATGGTCACCTCGGCAAGTCCACGGGTATATTTCACTTGCAATCTAATTTCCTAATTTCCTTAATCCAATTCTTTAATTAATTATACATTCTTAAATTGGTTCGACCATTGTGGAAAACAATGTGGCGATTCCTCAAAGACCTAAAAACAAAACTACCATTCAATCTAGTGATCCCATTACGGGGTATATACCCAAAGAAATACACCCATGGAATCAGCCTAAATGCTCATCAATGGTAGACTAGATAAAGAAAATGTGGTACATATACACCATGGAATATAGCCATAAAAAAAGCAAGATCATGTTCTTTGTGGGAACATAGATGGGGCTGGAAACCATTATCCTTAGCAAAGTAATACAGAAACAGAAAAGAAAATACTACATGTTCTCATTTATAAGTGGGGGCAAAATGATGAGAACACATGGACACATAGAGGGGAACAACAGACACTGGGACCTATTGGGTAGAGGATGAGAGGAGGGAGAGTATCAGGAAAAATAACTAAGGGGTATGAGGTTAAATATCTGGGTGATTAAATAATCTGTACAACAAATCTCATGCCACAAGTTTACCTATGTAACAAACCTGCACAAGTGCCCTTGAACTTAAAGTAAAAGAAAAAGTTACATATTCTTAATTATTTCCACTCTAACTGGTTAATATATACATGGAAAGTATAATATTTTTACATCATTTCCCTTAAAAGTAGAAATGTTGCTAAAATAAAAAGAAAAAAATTGTATTATTCACCTAAAAATAAAAAAAAAATATACAGCAGTGTGAGGGTCAGAAAGGGAGAGAATACAAAATAGCTGTTTTTGACATATTGTAATAAATTGGCAAGTTATTGATACATTACTAGCCTAAATTTATTCATTAAACAAATGTTTATTGAATAGTTATTGTTTGCCAGATACCAATCTAGTCATTTGGGCTAGTGTAGAGACCAATAAACAAAGATTACTGTCTTTGTGGGGATGCATTCTTCTGGCAAAGAGCATCAATATATCAAAGCTATATTACAAGCTGATGAATGCTATGGAAAGAAAAGGTAGAACACAATACAGGGTTAGGTAATATCAGAGAAGGAATGTGTCAAGTAGAGTTTTAAATACTTGGTAAGAATAGACTATATTGAGAGGGTGACCCTAGAGCAAAAACTTGAAGAAGAGAGAAACACTAGTCATGTTTACATCTTACAGGAAGGATATTTTAAAAAGAATAAGTACCTCAAGGGCATTAAGATGAGAACGTACCTGGTGTGTTGATAAAACAGGAGAGAAAACAGTATGACTATGGTAAAAATGGCAGGAGATGAAAACAGGATGTAGAGAACCAGATCATCCAAAACCTTGGGTGCCCTTGTAAGGACCTCAGGTTTTACTGAGAGTGGTGTGAAGGGCTATTGGAAAGCTTGAAGCAGAAGAATAACATGATATGGCTTATATCTAAAAGAATCACTGTGGTCCTATGTTGAAAATAGATTGTGGGGAATAGGACATAAGGAGAAGCAAGGAGACCAGGTAGGAGGTCTGATGGTTGGTTTTATGTGTAAACATGCCTAGGTTATAGTGCCAAATTATTTATTCAGTCACTAATCTAGAAGTTGCTTAGAAGACATTTAAGATGTGGTTAACACCTATAATCAGTTGACTTTAATTAATGGAGATTATCCTCAATGATGTGGGTGAGCCTCACCTAATGTATAGGTATATATATATATATATATATGTTTATAAATATATGATTATGTATGCACACATATGTGTGTATATATATGTTTATAATGTGTATATATGCATACACCCATATACATATAGCCTATTAGTTCTGTTTCTCTGGACAATCTTGACTGATAAAAGAGGCTACTGCAACATTCCTTGCAAGATAGAATGGTGGCTGGGACCAGGACAGTAATACTGCAGGTCATGAGATATTATATGATTCTGGATTTATTTACTTCAGAATTTCCAGACAGGTTGGGATGATATGTAAGAGAAAGAGAGAAATCAAGAAGGGTTCCAAGGTTTTCTGCCTGAGTCAACTTTATTCCTGAATCCAGGGACATCAGGGAATGACGAATTTAGATGTGACTATCATAACCAATATTTACTTAACTTGAAAAATACCTATTTGGGTATTACTAAGGAAGATATTCTTGCACTCAGTAACAGAATTATGTAAACTTGGGCAAATTAGTTAACTATAAGGCTAAGTTTTCTCATCTGATGGAAAGTAGCAACAAATGCCAGGCTCAGATTAATGAAACTTAAAACTGATGACATGTGCATGTTATTTTGCAGAGCCTGGCATTTAATAAATTTCTAATAAACCATTTAAAAAAGTATTTGTATTTATTCTATTACTGAATATCAAACTGTACCAAGTACACACAATACATGGCAATTAGAGTTAACACAAGACATGTCCATCTTGACACTGGATGAGGGCTGCTCCCAGGGAGGGGGCCCATAATCTTTGGCAAGACAGTTCCCTCTAGTTAGAGAGCAAGTCTGAAAGTGGGAGGTGCTGGTTAAAATGATGTGTCAACTTGTCTGGGCTAAGAGATTCCCAGGTAGCTTTGAATACATTATTTCTGGCTGTGTCTGTGAGGGTGTTTCTGGAAGACATTAGTATTCAAACTGATGGACTGAATAAGGAAGATCTACCCTCACCAATTTAAGTGGCATCATCCAACCCTAGGCATCCAAGTAGAACAAAAAGGCAGGCATGGTGGCTCATGCCCGTAATCCTGTCACCTTGGGAGGCCAAAGTGAGAAGATCACTTAAGACCAGGAATTCAAGACCAACCTGAGCAACATAGCGAGACTCAGTCTCTGAACAAAAAACAAAAAACCAGCCAGGTACAATGGTGTACACCTGTAGTCCAGCTACTTCGGAGGCTATGGCAGGAGGATTGCTGGAGCCTAGGAGGCTACTATGAGCAATGATCAGACCACTGCCCTCCAGTTTGGGTGTCAGAGCAAAACCCTGTCTCTAAAAAAGGTTAAAAAAATAAAGAAGAAAAAGGCAGAGGAAAGGGGAATTTGCTTTCCCTGTTTGAACTGGGACACTCATCTTCTGTACTTGGACATCAGGGCTCCTGGCTTTCTGACATTTAGACTGGGCCCTGGAATTATACTGTGGGCACCTCACTCCCAGTTCTCAAGCTTTTGGACTAAGACTGAATTACACTATAGGCTTTCCTTATTCTCCAGCTTGCAGATGGAAGATCATAGGACTTCGCAGCCTCCATATCAATAATTGTAGCCAATACCTGATTATCTATCATCTATCTATCATCTATTCATTCTTCCATCCTATAAGTTCTGTTTCTTTGAAGAATCCTGAGTCACACAGGGATGTATCTGTTGGCAATCAGAAGTCAACACTTCGAAAATCTGGGTGGATAATTTTCTTGGATTAAAGGAGTTTTGTGGGTGACACACCACAATATCCATTTTACTGCAAACTGCTATGCTCACTTCTATCAGGTCAGACTCTCTTTTAAATTGATTGTTGAAGGTGAACATGTAGAGCCTCTTATTGCTGCATTTATGTCCTGGATAAGCAGGGAAGCAGAAAAAAACATTTCCATCACCTTTTGGAAGTTAATCTTATGTTGGACATATGATTAGAGGTTAATTAGGCCAATCTTCTATGAACATGAGGAAGAAATGGCTTATCAATGTTTACAGTTGATTTTATTAAATATAAAATTTGTATCATGTCCCATTTTCTTGGACAGATGAAGCTTTCTCAGGTGTGACTTATATTATTGATACATACAAAATCAATTACACATATATAGATGCACTTCTTATAAAGCAGCCAGAATTTAGAAAAAGACAGAATTTGTATAAATTACTAAAGCCCCAATGAAGTCCTTATTTACATGATTAAATATCTTATTGTAAAATCCAGTTTCTTAAAAAGGAAGTTAACATTTTCAAATGTAGATACTTCCTTTATTTTTGAAGTTAAGATCTATTAAATAACACTGTGAAAGAGAGTCACAGTGGCATTAGCAGAAATCAGAAGATGGTAAGAAATGACCAAGGAAATTTTTTATGTATAACATTTATCAAGACATGGAACAGAAAATATTCTAAGTATCTACAGAAAATACTCTAAGTATCATCTTCGGAAGTAATCCAACTGAAGTCTGGGACCAATTTACTATGACATAGCAATTCCACCTTTTTTTTCCTAGAGGTTGAAAGTTAGACAGTCTGGGTGCTTTCCAGATTGTAATTTGAAAGGCACTCAGCTACTACACAGAATTGTTAGTTTTCCCCCAAACCCCTGCCACCGCTATGTGAAAGGAAAGGGAGGGGGCTGAAGGTACAATCTAAGGGTGTCAACTGTTACTTATTGAACAAGAACCTGCATACACAATGCCAGTGATGTGATTAATCATTCCCTGGTCCAAAAAGAAGGTCGTTCGTGTTGAAATTTTGATTTATGTGTGTTCTTGCATTATCTCCTAAACCTAGCCACTTGCCAGCATGCACAGTGTAATGAGTTTGGCATTTGTGTAGGACTTTAAAAACATTAAATAATGAATCCCTCTAGAACATCTCCTTGTATTACTATATCCCACTCAATTTTTAAGTAGTGAAAATAGAGATAGTGTATAATTTCACTAAATCCTCATATCAAGTTAATAAAGTAGAGAAGTAGGAATAATTAAATGTGTTCAAACATTATAATGTGGAATCATTAAACATGCCTTATAGAGTCCAAGTAGACTCCACAGATCTAGAAAAGTGATGATTTCAAACTTATCAAGGAAATTAGGAGGTGAGACTGATCAAAGGGGTTTTTCTTTATATTTACTAGTGTTAATATCATCTATTATTTCTTCTGGCTCTGTCATCTTCCTCCAGCTAGTATCATAGTCACTCAAAAATGGATTAGTTTTTAATGAATTATAATTTACATGTAAATTTTGACTCCATTCTTTAAAATGTTAAGGTACTAAATTTTAGAATATGTTTTTTGTTGTTTTTAAAAATGTATATTTGCTATAGAATTAAAATTATTTATTCTACTATTGTGTGTAAATGCCTTGTAGCTGTTGTCTTTGGCTTTCATTACCAAATACTAGAGAACATATCTGTGCGTCCGAAACTTTGGAAAGTTACCTTGTAAACCAAAATGTTTTAGCAATCATCTATGTGAAGATGGCAGCTGCTGAGATAATAAAATAGATTTTCTTGAAAAAAGAAGCAAGCTCTTTCAAGCTGCTAAAGTGCCTTATGGTGCAGAGAAAGGAAATTTACATAGTCTTAGACATAGCAGTTAAATGCATGGGATTTTAAATGGAGGAATACACACACACGCGCGCACACACACACACACACACACACACATATTCTGGATCAGGAATATATACATGCCTGGATTACAAGCTGATCTAGGCCAGCCTGGGCTTTGGTTTTGGCTACTTCACAGCTGTGGTGGTGAACAGAAATCAAGGTGCAGTACCTTTACAAAGCAGACAATCTAATATAAGAATTTCTCATGTAAGGAGGGATTTCAGAGGAGGTCTTTGCAAACCGAAACAAAACCAAATATAAATAAAACAAAACAATATAACCTCTTCTGAAGATGACTGCAAGAAAACATAAGGGTACCTTGGCACTCAATAGCGTGTGTGAAAAAAAAAAAATCCAATGTTCCGAAGAAGCTGTGAGTATGGGCTGGCCTTCACGGGATTTGCAGCCTTGTTCCCACAGCAAGAGTTCACGCCTTTCCTTTGTTGGCGGGCTTCCAGATTGGTGGTGCCCCCTAGTGCCCAACAGGAGCAAATGCAAATCCTCCAGAGAGGCTCTATCTGTTTTCTAGTTTTGAATCTTCAAAAAACTTCATGAGGGCAGTAGCAATGCAAAGTAAAAACTAATTAAGCATCAAGAATATGGCTGGGCTCGGTGGTTCACACCTGTAATCCCCGCACTTTGGGAGGCAGACGCGGGCAGAGACCAGCTAGGCCAACATGGTGAAACCCCGTTTCTACTAAAAGTACAAAAATAGCCCGGAGTGGTGGCGGGCACCTGTAATCCCAGCTACTTGGGAAGCTGAGGCAGGAGAAATGCTTAAACCGGGGACGGAGGTTGCAGTGAGCCGAGACCTCGCCACTGCGCTCCAGCCTGGACAAGACTCCACCTCAAAAAAAAAAAGAAGGAAAGAAAAGCATCAAAATACAAAGCATCTGAATGAGAAACAAGAGAAACAAACTTGAAAAGATATTCTACATATTGGAAGTATCAACGTAAATAAACATTTAAAAATTATATTTACAAGGTTTAAATGGCTGGGCATGGTGGCTCAGGCCTATAATCCCAGCACTTTTGGTGGCTGAGGTGCGTGGACTACCTGACGTCAGGAGTTTCAGACCAGCATGGTCAAGGTCAAAACCCCAACTCTACTAAAAAAAAAAATAAAAAATATCAGCTGGATTTGGTGGCCTGCACCTGTAGTCCCAGCTGCTTGGGAGACCAAGGCAGGAGAAACGCTTAAACTCAATAGGCAGAGGTTGCAGTGAGCTGAGGAGATCACACTACTGCACTCCAGCCGGGGCAAAGAACAAGACTCCATCTCAAAAAAAAAGTTTTAAAGAAGAAAAAGACATGCTTTAAAATATCACCATTGTACATGAAAAGAAACAAAAATTACATAAAAGAGTTGAATAATATTCAAATATAATTTCTAGAGATAAAAATAAAATAATTAACATTTTACATTTAATACACATATTTGCACTAAATGAAGCATAGCTAAAGAGAAAATTAGTGACTTGGAAGATGGGAAATAGTATACAGTAGGCAGTACAGAGAAACAAACAAACAAAATGGAATTCATATTGAAAAAAGTAGGAGACTTGGTAAATAGAATGAGAAACCTTAATATGACTCTAACAAAGCTCTAGAAGGAGGTAAGGCAGATAATGGGGTAGAGGCAACATTGGTAGAGATAAAAGCTTTGAATTTCTGGAGTTGAGGAAAGACACTAATGTATCAATCCAAATTCATAAAGTGAACAAATCTGCTCTGCAGCAGAATAAAGAGTTCATTGTAGACCCAGTGTAGTGAAACTAGAAAACATTAAAGTTAAAGAACTGAAATTAAAAACAGCTAGAGGAAGAGAGATGATACCTTCAAAAGACTGGAGACTAACTTCTCAATGGATAATGGAAGCCAGATGACAGGAGAATAGTATTGTCAATATGCTACAGAAAAAAATATGGAATGATAACATCAATTACTCTGAAAGAAAAGGAAACAGATTAGATAGAGCATATAAAATGCTCCATGATACAACAAAAACAAGTAGTTACATTACATTTAAAGAAACCAGTGTCTACTTTAAAAATGAAGATTACATAACTAGATTTAAAAAGATTTCATGATATTAACAAGATTTACATCTAAAACACAGAAAGAAAAAGAATAAAGGACCTATGCCATGCAAATACTAATTAAGTAAAGTTAAAATGGTTGTGTTGTATCAGAAATAAAGACTTTAATGTAAAAAATTTTGATTGACCAAGAAGATATTATCAATAGTAATTGTTAAAACATGTGAACTAAACATAACAGAAATACAAGGATAAACATAATGGGAAATTTTAAATACTTTTCCCAATAAATAGAAAGATAGTCATAAAGTCATTAAAGATATAGAAAATTTGAATAAAAAATTGCACATCTCTATCACTGTATCCATCTATCTATATACATACAAAATATATATAATATTCCCACAAATATGTATATGTGTGTATATATGTATACACACCCCCAGACACACACAGATACATATACATGTATATGTATACGTATACATGTACATGTATATGTATCTGTGTGTGTGTGTACTATATATATATATGTATAAAATACATATATATATATAAATGCTCTCTCTATTAATGGGATTAAAACAATTGTTTTAAGCACACCAGAAACAGTTATCAAAATTGTCCTTTTTCTGGGCCATTAATTGAATGTTATCCAATAGTTAAGAATAAAAATAATTATAATTAAGCTAGAATTAAATAAAGGCAGCTAAACAATGTCTATTTATTTGAATATCAAGATTAAGTAATATTAGCATAAAAAAAGTAGAAAAAAATAAGCTAAATGATAATGATAAAGCCATACAGAAACATATATATATATGGAGTTTTAAATATATTTATGTATAAAATTGTTAGACAGACAAAAAGTCTTGGAAATTAATGAACTACCAATTCTGATGCATTAGAAACAGAACAGGCAAAATCAAAAACAGAATTAGAAATTATACAATAGAAAAATATAAAATGAGAGAATCAAAAAAACAAAAATTGATTTTTAAAAAGATGCTTTATTCCTCAGATTAGATTAGTTATGAAAAAAGAAAGAAGTCCCAAGTAAACTATATCAAGAACTAAATTGAGACATAGCTCTATATTCTAAAAATAGTAAAGTGATATTAATATGATAATATGAAGAACCTTTTAGTAATAAATTTACACATTTAGATAACAGAGATAAATTTCTAGAAACACATGATTATCCAAAAGTGGCTCCAGAAGGAAGAGAATACATAAATAGTATATATATAGACATTAAGAAATTAAATCATTAATCAAAAGCCTTTCCGCAAATAAACTTCAGTCCCAGATGGCTTCATTAATAGGCTCTGCCAAATATTCAAAGAAGAAATAATTCTATCTTCTCAAACTTTCTGAAAATAGACATAAAGGGAATACTCCCAAACTCATTTTATAAGGTTAGTATAACCTTGACAAAACTCCTGAAAAGAGTATATATTTCAAGAGAACTAAACTACATACCACTTTGACTCATGGATATAAGTGTAAAACTCCTAAGCCAAATATTCACAAATGAAATTTGGAAAAATCTGAAGAAAAAATAATACATCCTCTCTGGTAAAAACCCCAAAACGTACTGCAATCAGTTTTGCACTAATTACTTAGAATCAGCACAGACCCCACAGGTTTAAAAGGCAGGGTTCCCAAAAAGACTGCTCTTACTGCCGACACCAGCAACACTCTGAGGCTCCTACATTCCCAAACTCACAGTTCTGATTAGCTGGCTATAAATTCAGGGTTTTCCCCAGCCCTCTCAGTTTTTAACACTTGCTAGAACATCTCAAGGAACTCAAGAAAGTACTATACTTAAAATCATTTTTTTTTTCTTGGTAATATATACAGATTAGGAGAATCAGCCAGATAAAGAGACCCATAGAGACCAAAGAGAAGTTGGTTCACTGCTAAGTCAATCAATATAATTTATTACAATAACAGATGAAAAAGAGACGAATCTTAGAATACTCTTAGCAGATAAAGAAAAAAATGCACCTTCCAGTTGTGATAGATTTCATGCTAAAACACTTAGTAGTTCACAATTAAATGAAAGTCATTCTAAATACTTACCTGTCCTATGCTCAGTTTGTATATACAAATGGTCATTAAGATCTATTGTTTCTAAGTGCATTTCTATTGGTTTTCTCTGTACCAGATACTACTCTGCTTCTGACCTCTGTCGTCTCTCATCATTTTGGTTGATCTATTTTCTTTTAATGTTGCTCATTTTCAATTCATCCCCCAAACTTTCTAGTATATACATCTGTTTACTTTAAGAACATTCTTACTATTTTTCAATGAGTTTCCATGGTTTACAACATATAATTTGACACTCTGGAATTCCCCATACCACTGAAAAAAAATCTTCCACATATTAGTGATAAGTTAGAAGTATCAAGCTTCCAACTTCAGAAACTGTCATGCTTAACCATATTTTGGGGATTTATAGTAGCAAATAAATCATATTAATTCCAAGAAAAATATTATCTTACATTTAGAGAGGACACAATAGTCTGTGAAGTGCTCATATTTATATTACGATATTTTATAAGAGCAAGTATTATTATCTCTTCATTCTTAATGAAATCATGAGACATAAGAAATAAGTAATTTGCCCAACTAAATGGCAAAACTGGGAGTTGTGTTCACCTCCTGGATTATAAGTTTAATACTTTTTCTTTCTAAATATGAATAACATTTTCTGCAAGAATTTGCCTCAGAAAGTTATTCCTCAGTATCTCTTAGCTACTGATGGCCAGGTGTAATCCCAGCACTTTGGGAGGCCTAGACAGGCCAATCAGGACTCAAGAGATCAAGACCATCCTGGCCAACATGGTGAAACCCCATCTCTACTAAAATCACAAAAATTAGCTGAGCATGGTGGCTCACGCCTGTAGTCCCAGCTACTCGGGAGGCTGAGGCAGGAGGATCGCTTGAACCCAGGAGGCGGAGGTTGCAGTGAGCCAAGATCATGCCTCTGTACTCCAGCCTAACAACAGAGCGAGACTCTGTCTCAAAAAACAAAAACAAAAACAAAAACAAAAAAATCAAAACCAAAACAAACAAACAAAATCTACTGACATTTGGCCACTTCCTGCCAGGTTTCTGTTGGCTTGGTTGTCTCACATTTGCCCTTTTCCTGGCCCTTCTGTCCTATTTTGTCTTGCTACTAGACACTTTCTCTTGCTTATCTTTCTTGTTTATGCATATGCTGGAAGAATAGTGGACTGGAAGATAGCAGTTGACTCTGCTCTTTATCCTTCTCTTTGGCTCCATAATACAACATAGTTTATTAGTACCCGCCCTAGAGAATCTCTACAATTGTGCCTGTGGTTAACAAATAACTAGATTAGGTTGTTTTTAATAATTTAAATAGTCTGCTTCTCTTCCTTTGTTTTTTTTTTTTTTTAAAGAAGAAAATATTCTTACCAATGCATGAACTTACTTAAAATAATTTGATGAAGTAATATCTCTGAGAGGCATTTATCATCTTCTATGGAATTCATACCACCTTAGGTACAGTTTACTGCTCTTTAAGAATAGTTTATAACATACTCATAGCAAATGTATCCAAGAGAATTAAGCTCGTATTTAAGATCACTGATGCTGGTATCACTTTTTTAAACCACCTACTTTCATAAATCTAAGAAAAATCCCAAAACAATAAACAAGAACAACAACAAAAACCCCAGCTTTCTTCTGCTTTCATACAACTATCAACACAGAAGATTTCTGTGACCAAATGTGTAAGGGTTCCTTCCCACTCACCAAGCAAGCAATCAATTATACAGCGGACACTAGTTGGGTCTCCTCCAACCTAATTTGATTCCAAAACTACCTACATTAAGACCGTGTATGAAGATAGATGGTGCACAGGTAGAGGTCTTAGTCTCACAAGACTGTCCCCACCTCTGATGCCAATCAAAAGCCCCAGGTTGTTTTACCTGTGCTTCTGACTGATCAGCGATAAATTGGAGATTCCACTTTCTCCTCCTTGGGTTTGATTATTTTGCTAAAGCAACTCACAAAACTCTGGGAAAGGCATTTGCCAGTTTATTATAAAGGGTGTTATAAAGGATACAAATGAGTCCCATGGAATGAGGTATGGGGGAAGGGGTGTGGAGCTTCTATGCCCTCTCTTGGTGTGCCAGCCTCCAGGAGCCTCCACTTGGTGAGGTATCAGGAAGCTCCCTGAACCTGTCATTTTGGGGTTTTTTTTGGAGGCTTCATTATGTAGATATGATTGATTAAACCATTGGCCATTGGTGATCAACTTAATCTTTAGCTCCTCTTCTCTCTTTGGATGTTGGGATGTGGGGCTGAAAGTCCCACCCTCTAAACCTGCTTTGGTCTTGGTAACCAGCTCAATAAGATCCAGAAGCTACCTAGGGGGCTGCCAGCCACCAGTCAACTCATTAGCATGCAAAAGACATTTATCACTTTGGAGATTCCAAGAATATAAGAAATTATATGTTAGGGGACAGGGACAAAACCATATATGTCTTTCACAATATTAAAATGGCATGCTTTTTAATAATCAATTTGGCAGACTTTTTGTAAACTTATTGAAATTTTCAAACATGGAACTAATTTACATTGGAGCTTTGATTGCTTGCCTATTGCCCAATGTGCACATTTCAAAAGCCAAAGCCTTTTTAGTTGCATAGATGATCTCTAGTGTTTTCAATGGTTTGTTGCCAAGTATTTATACTGGACATTGTGATATGTTTCAAATGATAGAAAATAAGAACAGACAAGAAAAGTGCAAACTTCCTATAATTTACTTTGTTTATATAGAAGTAATACATTAAGTTATCTATGAGCTACATCAAGTAAACCTGGATAGCATGGATTTTTAAATTGAAAATATGAGAATTAATATAGTGAAAACCCCCGTGGGAAGTAACTATGTGTCACAGGTGCCAAATTAGAAATCTCCAGGTTATAAGATCATAACCCCTAGAGGAATATTTATCTGTATGTTTACTTAATATCTAACAGCATGTGAAATTTATTTATTAATATGCCTGCAGGTTTCTCTCTAATCCCACTTCTCAAAGATGCACACACATAGATATAAAGCCAGTTGGGGGTGAATTGCCCTGGAACTGTTTCCATCTAAGCTGAAAAATATGGTTATAATGGGAAATGCAAAAGTTGCTCTCCTTCTGACCTTGAACAATTTTACAGACTCAAAGTAAAATATGTGGACACATTCAAAGACTACCTTGTCTATGACATCTTCCTTGCAATATGCTTGCCCAATCTAATCAGTACTGATCACACTCTCTTTGATTATAATTTGACTATAGGCCTTATTTTATCATCCCTTCAATTATAGTTTATTTATATTCCTCTGTTTCTTTTGAATGCTCTACAGTGATAGAGATCTTGTGATAATTTGTTTTAATACATGACATATAACAAAGTGACTTTGCGCATTGTCATCTACTAAATATTTGTTAAATGTGTTTGGTTTGAATTGAATTATATTTACATATGCAAAAACTTAAACATGTAAATGAGGGTAATGATATGAAAAGAAAAGAACAAAAGTTTTTTAACTGGTAAAGGAATACATTTTAGAAAGTTTTAGAATGTAATTTTCCAAAGTATTTTTATTTTTGAAGTGGAGTTATGATTGTATTAAAAGCATGGTTATCTGACATGATTTTTATCTATACAAACTAAAGTTTTAAACTGAAACAAACTGTCTGAATAATTTAAAACAAAACACATTTGCTTCAATTTTCTATCGATCTGGGGTATAACTATTGATTTGGCTTAAAATATCCAATGATTGCCTCAGTGCTATACTTCATTTAGCATGTATGGACTTAGCTACAATGAAACAAATCTTTTTGAAACCACCACAGCTAGGCTGCATGCAATAGTAATATCAGATGTCTGTATCGTGTCTTATACTTATATAAAAGTGCTTTTACATAAATTATTTTATTTGGTTCTCAGGTAGGGCAAATGGGGGCAGAGAAACTGTGAGAAAGGTAGTAGAAACTCACACTTTATAGAGATAAAAGACAGTATTATATTGTGCATATATATGTTTTTTGCAAATGCCTAAATAGCTTGCACAAAAGCCTCTTGCCTCTATATGTTTAATTGTTCTAAAATGAAGGTAAAGTTTGTAATTATAAAAAACCTATTTGTATACATATGAAGCTTGTCATTCACCTAAAGTTGCCAAGTAGTTGAAAGTATAAATCAGATATTTATAACATTACAAGATTAGAAAATTTAATTGCAGTAAAGTTTGTGAATATGTAAAATTTGAATTTGACCCAACAGAGATGATTTTAAATCTTTCAGAGAGATCACTTTCAGTTTCTGTGATAGGAGTAGATAAGAATGAAGGCATCAGGTAAAGAGACCAGTGTTGTGTATAAATATGCCCAAGTCACATGGACACAGGGAGGGGGGCATCACACACTGGGGTCTATTGGGGTGAAATAGGGGAGGGACAGCAGGGGGTGGGGAGTTGGGGAGAGATAGCATGGGGAGAAATGCCAGATATAGGTGATGATGAGGAGGGCAGCAAATCACATCACCATGTGTGTACCTATGCAACAATCTTGCATGTTCTTCACATATGCCCCAAAACCTAAAATGCAATAAAAAAAATAAAAAAATAAATGCCCAAGTCTTGTAAAAGTACCATGGGATTATCTAAAAGAAAGTTACTTACTCTACTGAAAAGATTAAGGAACACTGGTACAAAAGAGGTGGGTCTTACAAGTTCAATAAGGAAATGAGTAAGACCATAAATAAAAGCTCTCAAATGTAAAATTGCATATTACAGTTGACAGTCTGCTATATGGTAAGTTGCATGGAAGAAAATAATAGAAAATCCAACTTAAAAAGTGGAATTGGGTCCGATTACCAATAGCTTTGAATTTCACACTAAGGATTTTGGCTGTCTTTGTAGGCAACGAAGAATTTTTAAATTTTTTAGACAAATAAATTAAAAACTATTTATTTTAGTTCGGAAACTTTACTCTGATTGGAGACGAGAAAAGTGTTGAGAATGGAATCTTAGGGCAGTGCTTTCCAAATGCCTAATAGAATGTCACAAAATGTTAACGTTTGCAGGGTACACTGTGCCAAGCTGACAAGGCTGTTGTTTATGTCTGTGGGTCACCAGCTCCTTGAAGTCTGCTCCTCTACACCTCCCTAAAGGCTAAGAGAATCAATATCTCTCTCATTCGAACCCATCACCTCCACGGAAAAGTGCCTGGTATCTCTTTTGGGAAATACGCTGCCTTTGGGGAAGAAAGAAGAACAGGAATTAATGAAGAAAATGGAGGAAATGGGACAAAAAGAAGAAAAAAGAATGGAAGCAGAAGAGTATGGTATTCTAAGTGAAGGAAGAACCTTTTTAAAGAGGAGGTGAACAAAAAGACTTGACAGCTCTTGAGAATTCCAACTGTGTGGGAGCTAAGGAGAGGGCACTGGTTAGGACAATGTCCTCCCTGGTTTTGTGTTAGAGACAGATTGAGTAGCAGAGGGGGCATAGAAGGCAGATTCGGCGGTGACAGGGAGGTATGGAAGTGGTCTGTGTGGTTTGCTGCACTCAGACAAAGCTTGTGGGGGATGGTAGAAAAGCAATGAGCTGGAATGGGTGGCAAGGACACTTTGGGGATGTGAAGACCTGCCTGAGTGTGTATGCAGATCGAGGAGAAGACATAGGAGGAGAGAATGGAACTGAAAACATAAAAGACAAAAGGAAATAATTGACAAAGCAAATTTCAGGCAACCCGGAAAGAACAGAATCAAATGTGTGTAGACAGATTAAACTTGGTCAAGAATATAGTTTTCTTTGAATAGACAGAAAGGAGGAACATATGATAAAAGGTAGAGGGAGATTTTGAAATGTGCTGAAAATCCAGGAGAATTTTCTCACTCAATAGCTTTTATTTTCTCTGTAAAGTATAATGTGAGAAGGATAGTAATCATTCAGCAATTTCTACTGGGGAAAAGGACAGACGACAAGGTGGAATGAGAGCAGGGTCAGAAGACTCTATCAATCATGTGCTCAACACCATGCTCAACACTGTGCTAGGTGCTGTAGGGGATATAAAATATGTATGATGTGATTCCTGCCCTCAAAGGGAAACACACACACGCACACACGCACACACTCACACACTCTCTCTCTCCCTCACACACACACACACACACACACACACACTATAAGGGTAAGGTAATCTTTTTGAGTTAAACTATGATTTGCTGAAAAGCATAATAAAAGTCCTATGGAAGAATTGGAGAGGGGGCAGTAAAAAAATTGAGAAAAGCTTTATGAATTATTTGGATAAATGGAGGAACAGATTGTAGGAAGCAACACAACCCAGCATGAAGATGGCATGCTCACCAGCTAGTTGGGAGATGATCAGGTAGCAGAGGATGTGAGTGATGGGGAGAGGGAGGCAACATGTTCGAATAAATAGGAAAGAACCAGAGTATAGAGAGCGGGTAGGGAGGATGGAGGTGCATGAGGATTAATTAGGTATTTACATGCAGGATGGAGGAGAGTGTGGAGATAATAGAAGTAGAAAAATAAGGCAGGAAATGGTTGCAGAAAACCAGATGTGAGGCTATGCCAGAGTAATGCCAGTGCCAGAGTGAAGAGAAAGGGATGCATCTGTGAGATATTCTGAAGGAAGATTTGCTAAAATAATGTGACAGATTGGATATTGATTGGGAGGAAAGGACAGAGTAACATGTGCTTTTAGGTTTTTGCTTCTGGGAGATAGAAAAATGATGCTGTTGTTGAAATAAAACAACTGTGAAAGCAAGGCAGATTGGACCTTCTTGAAGTTTGGCGGGAGAGCAGTGAATATTACCGGTAAGTTGTTGGCATTTCAAGTCTATAGGGAGAAAGGATAGAGGTTTATAATTTGGATTATCAGCAAAAGGTCATAAATGAAGCTTCAGGAAAAAGAAGCTCTCTGAGAAAGTGTGTGGAAGGACAGAGGATTGGAATGAGTGTTTGAGCCTCAAGGGGCATTTCCAGTTAGACATCAAGAGCAGGCATGAAGCCTGCCAAAAAGATAGAATGGTTGGCCAGAGCATGTGGGGGGCTAATGAACTGACATGTTCTGAAACAAAAATGAGAAGAAAACTTCAAGGAGCAGAAGATTTAATAGCAGATTTAATTGTTTTGAATAAATAAAATACACAAAAGTTCATAGAATTTGATGAATAGGAGATGATTTTAAACCTTTTAGAGATCAACGTCAATGAGATCAACTGAATAGGAGTGGATGAGAATGAAGGCACCAGACAGAGAGATGATCAGTATATAAATACACTCAACTCTCTCTGAAGGAGAGCATATTAGAATATATAAGATAGTCCTGCTAAAGTTCATTAGTGATCACCACTGAAATTGATGGAGTGTTGCTGTAGACGCTGATGTCCCCAAACCCCTTAGTCATCCAGAGTAGCTCAATTTTATCTTATATGTGTATGTGTGTGAGCACATGCACCTGTGGGGTTCACACATATATAGATTTAGGAGTTTCATAGATCTTATCTGAAGAGGCACTTTATGCTAAAACAAATACTTAATAATCTGCTTTAGAATTTTGGCAATTAATATGACAAAAATACTAGATGAGTGCTACAAAGGATTAAGGGGTAAGATAATTTTAAAACAGGATGTGAATAACTCCCAATACGTTAGAGAAAATAGGCTATGATTCATAGATCTCTCATTTTTAACTTTGACTCTGTGTGAGTTGCCTAACCTCTCTTAACCTCAGTTTTCTTCTGTCTAAAACGTACCAAGTGGTATTTGCTGCATGGTGTGATTGTTGGGCATCACCAGGAGTAGGCAAGGGTACTGGTTTCTTTTGTCTCAAATTTCCATTTCAGTGAGTGTGGTCTTTACAAACCAAACACTCAACTATGCAGAAGATGAAATTGGATGTTCTGTAATTAAGCTTTATCTTGAGCTCCCATTTCTTTGGATGGCAGGAAATTTAGTTTACTCATTTCCAGATGAACCCAATAGTTTTGTTTTCTTATACATTTTAGGATGAAACCCAGGTAAACTCGTGATTTATATCTTCACACATTTTACTCAGGGTAAAGATCCCACAGCTGCCTCTTGTCTTCTGGGTCAGGCATTCAGTCCATGATGAGCTTGTTCATCATTGGCATCCATTGGGATATGTCCTCTTGTCTGTCCCTGGAGTGCCTGCTGTCCTCCACACATGCACTGGCTGTTGTGTAAACATGTCCTGCAGGGTAAGCCAGGCTGCATCTTCTGTGGGATGGCATCATCTTACCCTGACCAAGCATCTCCTATCTCTTCACAGAATCTTTCTACCAGTTGAAATATATTTGCCTTCTCAGGGACGTGTGAAAATGTGACTGTCTCTTGGCAATAGGCTGAGATTTGCATCTGTTTGGGAGACCACCCTGAGCCCCTTTGGACTTCATGTAGAGTCATTGCTAATCTATCTCTCAGGTACCCTATTAGATACTTTTTTCCCAAACATATTGTTCTTCCAGACTACATTTTGGGATGTGAAAACTCTGCTCTTGAATTTACAAATCTAGCTGAAATTTCTCTGCTTTTCCCCTCTGGGAAACAATGGGAAAAAGGGAGCAGCTTACAGAGAATTTGGGTTTTTCTTTCAAAGACTTACACCAATGCTCAGACCCTATTAATCTTGCTTCTCCTCACTTGCCCTGAACACACTCTTTTCCTTCAGGCTTTTGCATGTTTTTCTAGTGTAGGGGAACACACTGGTTGCGCATGGTCATGCATATTTACAAAACTTTTCTGCTTCAGCCTGGATCTATGGTAGGGAAAATATCTTTGGATGTTTTGCTACCTTAGCAACCTACCTGTAACCTGGTCTTTGATCATGCTGGACAAGTTGGTTGAATGAGGGCCTGTCAAGCTGTTCAGGAGAGGCTGGGACCCAGTTTGATGCCAAGTGATGGCTCTGCAGTCTTCCCTGAGTATTGCGCTTTCCTTTTGTTTTGTTTGTTTTTACATTAAGCCACTTACACAGGGGTGGCTCACAAGGGAAATGAATTAATCAGATCTTGGAGGTTTGAAAGGTAATTACAGGTAAGCTTGAGGGTATTGCAGCAGCCTGAGTCATTCCACCCACCTGGTCCTGTCATGCTAGTATAATTTGGTTCTTCTGTCAACTTTTCAAGCACAGATTGCTAACTTGGTTGATGAATAATCATTCAAAATGGAATATCCCTATTGGACTGCTTCTAATTCAGTCATAGTTTCCTGGTATAGTCATTTGATAGCAGAATAGCTGAGAAAGCTACCTGCAGCAACTTCCCTCAGAAAACAGTACAGAAACTGGTCATTATTTTGAAGCTTCTGGACTACCCCAGAAACTGTGGTGGTAGAAAAGAACAAGCTTTTTTGATGTGTGGAAACTTCTCCTGATCCTGGCATTCTCTCTCTGTCTCTGTCTCTGTCTCTGTCTCTGTCTCTCTCTCTCTCTCTCTCACACACACACACACACACACACACACACACTTGCTCCTTCCCATGTGCTTAAGCAATAAAGAGTCAGAGTCATCACCTCTCTTGGTGCTAAAGCCCTGGGAACAATTCAACCTTGAGTTCAGCCTTAAGTCTAGTTATCTACACAGTTTGCTCTGCAAGACTTTCTGTGTCTTTCAGGACCGACTTTGGGCCTAGCTCAGTAGTATTTATATTTGCTTGTAACTCTATAATTCATCCAGGATTCATACGAAACAACATAAACTGAATTTATGATCCCTTATTTCTTAGAAGTCTCTTTTCATGAAAAAGTCACCTGCCTCTACCATCCAAATGCATAGTGGTTTTTGTTTTTTTGATTTTCCCTAACTAGTAAGGATACTGCTCTATAAAGACTTTGAGAACTCACTTTCCATATTAGTCCATGCTTTTGGAATAATACATGGAATATGGACATGAACTTTCTGGATTTTTCTCTCCTAGAGAACCAGTGCATTCAAACTCATATGTTTTGATGTCTTTGTCTTTGGTTTATAAAAGGTTTGTCTGTTAGGTTTTAGAAAAAAAATGACAACAGGTTTATTTATGTTGAAATTCTGACAGTAAGGCAAAGGGAGAAAGAAAAGTCACTGGGAGTAAGCCTAATCCTGAAAAAAATTGTGAAGACACACATTCTAGTCCTCAGAGAAGTAAGCTTTTTTTTTCCCCCCAAAAGAAAGGATGTTTTGCCTCTTCTGTGAGAGGAAGAATGAAAGCTCAGAAAACTGGTTATCAAGGTAAAGACTGAGTTTTAGAGGTAAAGCCAGAAAGCTGGGGGCTCATCCCTTGGAGAGCTTTACTCTCATCTTCAGAGGAAGCATAAGAGAGCAAGAGGAGCTTGGGCTTCAGTGTTAAATAGTAACTTTTTATATTTTGCATGACACAAGTGAAAACTGGAATCATCATAATTTCCTGCCCCAATGGTAAACAATCCCAGAAAAAGGAAAATGTAACTCGCTTGTGTGCTCCAGAACATACTTGCTACTGGAAGGTAAGTCTGTGATCCAGTGAAAATAATATAACAGTTTGTTCATCAAGACTCAATTTGGGTAAGAAACTCTCTTTGCTGTGCCTACAAATCCAAATCTATCATGTGATAAATACTAGCCATTCCCAACCAGTACTCCACCTTTCAATACTTGCCTTAAAATTATCCAGTGTAGATCTTAAAAAACCTATAACCATCCTCCTCCCTTAATTCCCTTAATAAGACAGAGCTGAAATTCCATAAAGTTAACCCTTTCTGCAGTAGATCTGGGAAACTTAGCTATGCTTTATCAACAGGTTCATCTGGTGGCCTTTTAGGTCATCACTGGTTAATTCAAACTGGATTTCCATTGCTCCTTTACATAGGGGTAATACATTTAGTTGATTTTGCAGATAAAATGTTCATAAACCCAAGTTTTTCCCCAATAATACTTTTATATATCGATTTCATAGTAACACAAATAAAACTCCTATGAATGAAGCAGCAACGCATTAATTAATAATGTTCAAATATTCTGAATTTTCTCATAAGTCCTATATAAGGTGTTTATTATAATCTACTTCTAGGCTTTACATATGAAAGAATCTATCTAGATGCTTGCCAAGATATCCTTAATAGGGTGTTCTCTAGTCTACACTTACTTCCTCTATAACCTTGGATAATTTGCTTACCTTCTCAGAGCTTCAATTTTCTCATTAGTGAAATGGGAGTAATTACTACATCAGGAAGGTATTGAGAGGATTAAAGAAGCTCATGTAGGTAAAGATCCTAGAATAATCCCTGGCATATGGTACAAATATAATCAGTGTTGGTTCCCTTCTTCTTTGGTATACATCCTTCTTTAAAATAGGAGATGTGTCATGTGTCAAGAATAAGCAGAACTGGTTCTCATTTTTCTATATTGCTGGGCAGAGAATAGAGGGAATCTCTGCTCCTATCCAGCAAATATTCATTGCCCTTACATTTATTTTCACTGTGGGAGAGGAAAGTAGAATTTCAGTAGCGAATGATGGGATAGCAATACAATATTCCATTGCCCCTTAACTACTGGGGAATGGAGACTCTAAGTAGTTTCGTTAGGAGACACAGAATTAAATTCCATTCTTTATAGTTGATATTTTCTATTACATGTAGTGTTTTTTTATAAACACTAAGAATTTGGACTACAAATGGCTACAAATGTCTTTAAATATTCAAATTATGAATTTAAACTATTTCTTAATGTAAATTTTAATTATTTTTATGTTTGGTTTAACCATTAATAACCATTGGGAAAATGAGTTGCTGTAATGTTTTTTGATTCAAGTTTCAAAAAATTTTCTTTACTGGAATTTCCCTTTCTTTCCCACTCTGTTCTTTTTTATCTGTCTGCCTCTTTTCCCCAAACACACTTATCTATCCCCGAACACACACACACACACACACACACCCCTGTCTTTCTTTTCTTCCATTCTTTCATGTCACTGATTTTACAGAATCTATGCTTAGGCAGTCTGGACAGCCACAATCTAAAGACAGATTCCATCAAGCTCCTATCTGTTAGAACCTGCAGTGCTTGCATTTGGATTCCATATCTAACAATAATGTGGTATTTTATAAACATTAGTGAGGATGATTTTGCACTGGTCAGCAAAGGTAAAAAATAGGTGCTCTGGGAAAACAAATAAAAAAGGAATTGGATCTGTCTCAATAAATTGTACAAATTGTAAATATCCCAAAGACGCAACCACTAACTCTGGCATAGGAAAATAAAGCTGACAATTACACTTTGGAATGAAAAGGTGAGTAATACGTTGGCTAAAAATTTTCTTTGCAATCATTTTTATAATTAAGTGCAGTACTGCATTTATCTATTAAACAAAGTTTCTGTTTCATCTGCCTGTTCAATTCTTCAGATACTAAATAATAAAGTCAATTAAGATTTACATTCAAGTCATGATTTTTTTTCCCATTCTGGTTTGAGTCTACAGATATACTTGTCCCATCAATTTAAACATAATTATAGAATAATCTTTCACAAATATTATAGTTAATAGCATTGGGGCATTTATAAACTCTGATCCTTCATTTATGCACATTAAAATTTCATTTGAAATGAAAGAATGTTGAATAGTCAAGTATATTTTTAAGTCATCCTATAATGTTTCTAACACAGTTTGCACCAAAGCCCTAGAATTGGCCATGGTTGGTTGGGATTGCATGACCTGGGCAAAGTCAGAAGTAACTTGAAATGAATTATTACCGCCTTTAGGAAAGTGAAACTTAGTTTGACTATGCGCTACACATTCCTCTTTGGTTTTAGAGATCAGAACCTGACATTTTACTCAGGCTAGGATCTGAACAGAGTTTTGTCTAACGGGAAAACTGACAGTCCTTTTACGTTTTACAGGTACATGTTGTAATGCAGAAACTCTATGTACAGAAATATGCCATTACAAAATTGATAATTCAGAGCATTGTTCTGACATGAATTAACTGAATTATCACATCAGAGAATTTCTGTTCTCCTCATTGAATAGAGGGACCTAAAAATCTTCTGCTTAAATCAGCATATAGGGCTAATACAATCATCTATTACTTTATTTACAGTTGTGTAAGTTCCAGCAAATGGGGATAGAGCAAAACAAATTTATCACTGTATTTTTGAGAGCCTGTCTCTTATTTTCGAATCTTTTCCAATGTGTATTCTACATCAAACTTTTTTATTTCTTTGTGTCAGAGCTTTCCACAAATTACAATGAAATGCAGTCTCATAAGCCAAAAAGAAGAAATGTTATTCTGTTGTAGAATGTTAGGAAGGAAAGAATGTAGAACTTACAATTTGGAACAGTGTGGTTAGTTTGGTTAAAATGTCACTCATTTCTTTTATGCCTTTAAAATAATGTTTAAAATATTAGAAAAAACTTAGAAAACTTTGCACATTATTAATTTTTAATATCAATTTGGTTACCTTTTCATTTTGTTATTTTTAACAATGTGGCATTTATAGATGTGATTTTATTACAGGCATGAGACTAGATGTTTTCAAGGCTCACATATCTAGTTTCATTATTAAAATCAAGGGATAATTAAATTCAATGAACATTGTGTTAATCTTTTTAAAAATGCATTTTTTTTGCAAAATAAGATTCAACTATATATATATATATATAGTTGAAATATATATATATATTTCTCTATATATATATGTAGTTGAAATATATATATATATATTTCTCTCTCTCTCTATATATATATATATATATTTCTCTAAAAACATCCTGAAGAAGCTCTATAACTTGGTAAACATATTTTAACTTCATATGCTATAAATGTGATTTTCTTTATATTAACTAAACATGTAACTAGATTTTTTTCTTTCCAAATAATCTTTCCAAACTATATTATCCTATTTTCTGGGATGCTGATTTTGTATTATTAAGTGAAAGAACCAAATTACAACTCTAAACTTTTTGCACTTAATTGTAATATCATTTATTGATAAGTGACTATATATCCTATCTTGTCCAGGACAATCTCAGTTTATATTATTTGTTCAGCCTTAATTATCAATTATTTACCTACTCTCCTATAAAAACATCCTGGTTTCAATGACAGGATCACCTATTTGGGGCCTGTTAGGAACTCATCAAAAGAAGTAAGATTTATATATTATGACAGAAATCCTCCCTTTCTTCTTTTGTAGTTTTTCTCAACTTTCTTCTTCATAACTACCCTTCCTGCCTACTTCCAGCTGCGAATAAACATAGACGTAGATAAACATCGTTGATGCATGACCTTTGCCCAGATGTGATGGTAGGTAGATGACATTGCATTGAGCAAATGAAGAAACTGCAGCCTGGATCAGCACTCACTTAAGAGGAAAGATCATTTCTCCTTTCTTGCTATTTAGCCAAGCATTTACTGTGGGGATTTTCAAAGACCTAGTATTAGGGTTTCTGTCAGAAAGTTGATGGTCATACACACATATCTGGAAAGCAAATAGTTTGAAGTCAAAGGGCATAACTCATTGCATTTATTCCATACATGTTGTTAATTTAAGGTGTGTTTTCCATTTCAAAAGGTCAGGGAATATCAATTTGATAGCTCATTCTTGTTATACCTAATATTTTCTTTACTCTACATGCAAACACATCCAACAGCCCAAAAGAAGCAAAGGGAAATCATGTAAATTGCCTGATCTTTGTTCAGTGCAAAAGCTGAGTTTAGCGGCTCTGCTCATCCAACTTCATACAGAAATTAAACATCACAGAAAACTTTGCCCTCTTGTATGGTCTTTCTGGCCTTATTGTTGGATAACAGGAGAGATAAAAAATAAGCTACAAGGGCTGAGAGTGGAGATCATATATACTCTGGCAATACAAGCCCCTTATCTTGGGGTTACCCCCAGTGATATGCTAGTGCTGGCTCAGCCTGGCTTGGGAGAGCACATAGTGAACATCTTTTTTCAACATTTTTTCTTGAGGAGTCAGTTAACCATTTGCCAGCACAATAGTAGCTACCTCTCTCAAGAATCTGAATTTACTAATTATTTTGATTCATCATATGGTATGTGTGGCTGATAATTTGTACTTAATAGTGGGAGAAGATACCTATATATTGTCCAGTTTTGTTTGTGGATATTTTCCTTTGCACAAATTGGATCAGTCCATTTCTATTTTTTTGGTGTCTTACTTTTCTGGCTTATTGATGTATCTTGAGAAATCTTTCATTTTGTGTTAACAGCTACATTACAACCCATTGTACTAAAGTTTATTTACTCAGGTGCCTTTAGATGAAAAAACAGTTTTCAGGTTTTAGCTATTATAAAGAATGCTCCATTGACTATTTTTTCACACTTGCACCTTTGTATAAACCACTTTTATTTACAGATAGAGGAAAATTGCTGAGTCAAACTGTAGGTACAGTTTAAATTTGGATATTCTTAATTTGCACTTATATTTTAAGGGTACAATTTGGCATCATTTGCAGTATCACTTACAATTGCGATTTTCTTTTCTTCTTTTTCTCATGGCAGCCTTAATCAGGTTTGAGAATGCACCGTAAGGCACGTCTTTTTTCATCCTCCTTTCAAAGACATATTTCTAATAGAAAGATAACAAAGATTTTTAAATGTCACTGTTTCTTTAAATTTCAGCAAATCATTAGGAAGTGCCTGCCTATGTTCTGGAGACTCAATAGTTTAATAAGGCAGACCTGTTTAATGACTTCATGTAGCCCACATTCTAACAGGAGAGCTGAAGCAAATATGGTCAAGTATACCTGGTAATCACTCACTCCACGTTATTTGTTAGGTAATTACTTCCAGAACAATCTTGTCTGCTTTTCTCAATTTGTTGTTCTAAACCAGTTGCATTCAGATATGATCTCATCCTTCACGAACTGGGAATTTTTTTTCTTCTTGTATGTATTGCATCTCATTTTCTATTTTTTTTTTGTTACTTTCCTCATTTTTTACATAGCACATCCTCTAATATCTTCTTGAGAAAAGTGCATTGAAAATATGTTTTTTGACATGGCTATATTAAAATGTCATTCTTCTTCCCTCATACTTTCTATATTTCAGCTTGATTATGAATTGTGATTGGAAACAAATTTCTCTTAAAATTTTAGAGGATTTTTTTCTATTATCTTCTAGTTTTCATTGTTGCTATTGAGCAATCTGTTAGCTATGGGCTGCATTTTCTCTCTTAAATGTTAAGTTTTTTTTTTCATAAGCATTCTGCAATTTCAAAATGAGATGTCTTAGAGTGGATTTTTTTTTTTCATTCATCTTTGCAGAGCATTTGGTAAATCATTTCATTCTGGAAACTCATATATTTTAGTTCTAGGAGCTGGAATAGCAAGAGTGGGTCAATGGGACAATCTTCCTCCGTGCAGGTAATAAGGAATGGTCTGAAGAGAATTTTTAAGTAATATTAAAACTTACTAAAAGATACACTTCTTTTGGCTACAGCGTATCAGCAATTCTCCACCTAAATCTATTATTATTCAAAGTTCTCTAGAACTGCTATGATTACTGTTGAGTTTTAATAATATATATGTAAACTTCAAATTAGCACATGCTATATTACTGATCCCACAGTAAATATTGTATTATGTATAAAATTAATATGTAGAACTCTCAATTATAGAGTTAGCCCCCTCCCTCCCAACACAGACATACAGAGCTACACTCATTTATTTTGAGATAGGTTCATAATACTTCAGAATCATTTGAGCTCTCTTTGGGTGTAGTTTCTGTTTTCAGCCCCTATTGCACTACATATTACTGGATTTAAATAGAAGATTCAAAATAAATGACAATAGCATAGTGATTATAAAAATAAAGAAATTTAATTTGAATCACTTCAATTCTATCATTCTATATGATCACTGGAGTGTAGCATTTTGTTCTTGTTTCATGAAAGATAGCTATCTATATATTTTTTCATAAAATATAATATATATAAACACTATCACTAGAGTAGCATATATATAATGTATATATATATATTTTTCCACAAAACATAATATATGTATACTACTCTAGGGATATTGTGTGCATATATATGTCTGTGTGTGTATATATATATATGTCTTGGTTGTACTTCAATCATGGCTCTGCCATTCTTTCAACATGTTCAAAATGTTGACATCATCCTTCTGCTGAAACTTCTTTTCCCTTTCTCTGAACTTGTTTGTCTATATATTTTTTATTCTATTACAGTCAGGAGATATATATATATATATATATATACATATATATATATATCTTTCATAAAACATTGTATATATACATATATGTATACACACTAGGGATAATAATTAGTTTTTTTCTTTTTTCTTCTATTCCCTGTATTGTATCTGTTTCATTAGTAATCCTTTTAGTTTATATGATTTTGTTTCTTCTGTTTCTGCTTTATATTTCTTAAATTATGTAGTGATTTTTGGATTTTCATTCATGTTTAAGATTGGAGTGTTAAAAGGCTAATTTTAAGATCGGCATAAATGAAGGAAAATTATTTTTTGGTGGGTCTGACAGAAAGATAATTGAATAAGAACTCAGCTGTTTTGTTTGTGACCTCAAATTGTCATCTCTTTGGCCATTTCTCCTAATCTGATCAATTTCCCCAACGGGGAATCTTAATTCATAGCTAGTAGGAGTAGAAAAATATAGAGAGGTTAAATGTCAGTCAGTGTCTGAAAGCTGCAGGTATGAAAAATATTGTTTTGTTTTTGTTTTTGTTTTTGTTTTTTTTTGCCACAAGTCCCTAGAATCAAGAAACTCTCTCATTCTAGATAGCCAGAAAAGTCTGAGAAGGCAGTGCAGTTTCGGAAAGAGTAGATCTGAAGTCTGTTTATACACATTTCCAATAATCTAACAGGTTTTAGCTCCATCTTCAACAGTAAGCTTTGAGTTTTGTGGTGCGATTGCCTTGTTTCTTATTGGCATTCCCTCCTGTAGAAGTTCAGGTCTCAGGATCCTTGGTTTTAATTCAATCACAGTGCCTACATTCTGTCAACATCTTCAAAATTTTGTTGACATAATCCTTCTGCCCAGAACTTACTCCCTCTTTCTCAGAACTTGTTTGTCTCTATATTTTTTATTCTATGACTCAATGGGTTATGATATAAAAAAAGATAAAGACCTCATTAAATCTGCAGTATTTTAACAAAAACTTTCTGATAACAACCATGGGAGACAGAGCTCAGCTTTTGGTGGACATGACCAGCCTTTGGGAATGGCAGGGTGGGTGATGCTGTGGGAAATGTGGCTTGAAGACCAGGTACACATATTCCTTTCTGCACCCAACAGGGAGGTTCCTTCTGATCCTCTTAAAATTCCCTTCAATTAAAAACTTTCTTCATTTAACTGAAAAAAAAAAATTCTCATGTCTTTAAGTTTTTAAGTTTAATTGCTTTTGTTAGGAGAATTATACATACTCACTTTAAGAAAATTGACAATTGGAGAAAAATATAACCAAGTATAGATTCTTACACTCTTTGTTCTAAGGGTTTTATTTTAATTGCTGTGCTTGCATGATATACACTCTCATATAATTTTTCTCATGATCACTGTGTTTTAGTATAATTTTTATATTATGAAATAAATACTAATACAAAAGAATGGATACATACAATTTATAGGCATAAAATAAGCATTCATGGACCCACTATATAGCTTATCACTTACGAATTAGAACATATTTATTTTACTTTATTGGCCAGATTTTAGGCCCCTTGCAGTTGTATAATATTGGATATTTAAGTTTTGGCAGGGATTTTATTTACACTTACATGTATTATTTAATCTTCACAATAGCTATATGAGGCAGGTACTAATATTAGCCCTATTTTGCAGCCTAGGAAATTGAGGCTTAGGAAGGTTAAGAATGTTGGCTAATCAATAAGTGGAAACACATGACTTTTTGTGTTATGTTAGAGTACAATCAGGAAGCAAAACCATAAACTAGTTATTTGAACGTAGAGAAGTTAACATAAAGAGCTGTTATCTGGATAAGTTGTTTACCAAGTAACTAAAAGGGTAAAAAGAGTGTTCTAAGATATCAGAGAAATAACAGCTGGAGGAAACAGGCACTATATCCCTAGAACTGAGGAAACAAAGGAAAGATGTTGGAATTATTACAACCTAAAAACCTACGGAAAGGCCTCTGTGATTCTAAAACCCAGACCTCTGAGCAGAGGGCAATGCTCAGCTAGTTTCAATGTCTTTCATCATAAAGAATGAGTTTTGCTGGCCTGGGACCCAGAACTCTGAGAAGCAGATATCAACCAGGTGCTATTTTCTGTGAAGTGTTTGTTGATGAGGCTGGTTCTCCAAGCGTTTAAAAAAAAAAAAAAAAAAAAAAAAAAAAAAAAAAAAAAAAACTCAGGGCCACAATGATTTGAGAAAGCATCAGAACAACTGATCTCCCAAAAAAGTGCTCAAATATTTTTCTGGGGTGACCATAAGTGTAGCTGCTATTTTCAATTATCCCCTAAATTAACTAATTATTATCAAAATGTGTTTTGTGATTATTCAGTTGCCCTATATTTTTATGTTTAAAGGCTGTTTACTGTTGAAATAATTAGATTTACGGAAGATTTTCCCTATTGCAAGCCCTTTGGGTTATGGTGACTTGTATCTATTAACTAATTCATATAGTGACAAAAATCCCTGGAAAAAAAAAGATTAAAGTGGCTTCTTTTACTTTATATTTTCTCATCTAATTCAAATTTTGCATCCGTAAGTACGACCTGAGAATCTAGATGAAGAGGTTATTTTATGTATAAAGATCTTGCCTAACCTTCAATAATTGTTCTTTGTTGACTTAGAGTGGCATAGCTCCTTTGACTTTCTGTTTGGTCTCTTGGGAGTTAGCTCTACAGGGATTACTTGAACTCTCAAGTTCAGAGATCAAGTGGGTATTGCCTGTAAATACAGAACGACATGTAACAATGGGTCTTCGAGTCTACCAAGGAAGGTCCCTGAGCTCAGAATTATTTCATTCCCAACAAGCCCCTTGAGAAATCACCTAAGATGGTACAGTGACCCAGTGCAGTGCTCTGTAGAACAGAGACACTGGTTCATTGCTTTAAAGGACAGTATAAAAAACTACCCAATATCACAAAGCCTTTAGGAAACAGCATTTTGCTGAAGAGGAGATCTGAATCCCATGTATGTTTAGGTAATATAAAATTCTAAATAATACCTTTCATCTTTCAAACTAAAAATAATGCTTTTTACAAAGATCTTTTACATACACACATACAGTTCATACTGGTAGAAATAAAAATATCATAATAAACGTATTTCCTAGTTCAGACTTTATTGCCTTATTTTCCCCTTTTTTGGACTTCTGGTTTCATCAATGCACAGTACTGGATCAATTCCAGGCCCAAGGTTGGCACCTAATAAATATTTGATTGATAGGTGAATTGATTGATTCTGCCAACCAAGAAAAACAATGGCTAACATGGCTTCACATAAAAAGTCCTTCAAGTAAGATAATCCATGCCTCTAATATCAGTTTTTAGCTCCAATTAGAAAACATCAAGGTTACTGAAGGGTAAGATTATTTCTGGTTCAAAGAAAGTTATGATTTTATAAATAGCACGTCATTCCAAAAATTACTCAAAGAAAAGTAGAGTGATTTAGTTTGCCCTATTCATTAAGTAACAAGGAAGATGAATTTCTACATTGGCTCAATAGATAAATTTTTATTTACTAAAAGGTTTTTCTTAAAGAAAATTGGGGTGGAAGTGAGAATTATATATAAAAATTAAGCTTACTTTATTATGACACGTATATTTAGTACAAACAGCTAGTATGGCTAATAGGAATCTACATTAAGAAACTGGTTCAAAGAATTCAATAAATTATCTGGAATTGGAAGTCAAAATTAAACTTTATAATTTAACAAATTGCATAAAATAAGAATGTATAACAAGCACAAAGAATGATAGAGAGAAAATGAAAGCAGTATTTTCTATGATGAAAAAATACATGCATAAATTGATTGGATTTGCTTGGTCTCTTCCAGCTGGTGCCAGCACATTTCATATTATGACGATGTGCTGTAATAAAACTTTAGAATATTTGGGGCATTCACCTAGGGCTGTCTCCTCTCCTCTCTGTATTCGGATTTTGTCTTAGTCTGCCTTTAGTCCTCTGGACTTGATTTTGGTAGACACATGAACAAGACACTCATTTTGTAAGGATAGATATTCTCTGAAAGATTTTAATCTAGGGAAAGATCAGGACCAGATTAGCATTTTAGAAAGATTCGTCTTGTTGCAAATAGGAGGTGTGTTCTAGGGGTAGATTGAAGGCAGGCTGACCATTTAAAAAGTTATTGTAATGTTAGAGGTGATCAGGACTTGGGCTAAGGTGGTAGAGAAGAAATGGAAAAAATGGGATGAAGAGTTTGTAAATCAAAATTTTACAAAACTGGGTTACCAAATAGAAATAGAAAGTGGAAAAGAAGATTCTAAAATGACTATGGATTCTATGAAAAATATAAGCAGGCTTTTTGTTCGCTTATTTTTACTGGTTTTATACATTGATGTACCCATACTAAGTGCCCTGAATGGTGTCTGCCCTGTAGAAAACACTCAATAAATATTTACTGAAAGAATAAGTAACTGAATAGGTGACCTAGGTAACTAGCTGGATAGTGGTATTGTAAATGGAGAGGTAAAAAAGCAGAAACAGGGTCAAGATGTGAGCAAAATGGAATGCGTAATTTTAGAAATCTTAAGTGTTAGGCAACTTGGAAATATTGATTTAGAAATTCTTTCTGGGCTTTTGGATAAACAGCTTTAAACAACATGACAAATAAAGGTTTGGGCTGAAGAATTGGGGAATTATTAGCATATAGGAGTGGTTTAAAGTGGTGACCATGGTTCAGATTATCTTGGAAAAATACAGTGACTAGGAAGGGGCAAGGACCAAGGGTAAATCTCAAAGGAATGCTAATATTTAAGGAGTGTTCAGGGGAAAATGAAGTTGCTAATGAGAGCAAGTGTCCCAAGAAAGGAAGAACAGTGGGAGTGCATGATGTAGAAATTCAAGTTAAAAGGCTTTCAAAAGTTGAACAATAGCGTTCAATGCTGAAGACAGGAACAGCAAAATTTGCTATATATATGGCAATTAGGAGTTTCGTTCATCTACTCTTTCATCTTAATTTATTTAACAAGCTGACATTTTTTCCTATGTACCAGGTAGGCATTTAGTTCCCATTTTGCTAGGGAAGGTTGGGGTGACAATGTTATTATACAGGACAGACATGTTCATGCACTCGAGAATTTTACTGTCCAGTTAAAACAACATAAAATAATAAGCAGTGAAAAAAAATTTTTAAAGAGTAGTAAAATGCATTAATGACAATATTTGTTTTATTTATAAAACTTAAGAAATAATACATTTAGTAAGAAAAAGTATGACATAAGAGAGTTCTGAAGGGATAGAGAGGTCAGGTACACTAAATAGAAAGAAAAATAATATTTTCTCTAGGGAGATAACTTTTAAGCTGGGTGTTGGAGCATAAGAAAGAGCCAGTCATGTGAAGATCAGGTGGTAAGGCACTCTGGGTTGAGGGAAAAATTAGTGCAAAGGCCTGAGGAATGTGCTTGGTGAGTTGTGTAGGAGCACTGTAGACTAGGGAGCAGGCGATGGGAGAGGGGGTCAGGAGTAGGTGGGGATCTACCATGTGGAGATTTATATGTCAGGTTAAGAAATTTTAATTTTTATTCTGAGCACAAGAGGACCTGGGAGTAAAGCTCAGTTTTTATAATATTTTAAACATGATCTCAGGCTATCCTGGAGAAAGCTTATAGCGGGTGTAAGATTGGAATTGAGGAGGCTGGTTAGTACATGGTGCTATTGTCTAGGTGAAATGGTAGTAGCTTGGACCAAGGTCTTCATGGGGAAAGAGAGCAATGAATAGATTTGAGCTCTATTTTGTAACAGAGTTCACAAGAGGACTAAATGTGGACGGAGGGCCAGATTCAGTTAAAACAATTTGCCAGATTTTTGAAAGCACATTTTGAAATGCCCAAATGACAAAACATTAAAGAATAACCAGAAGGCAGAGTACATGCTTGGCCTGGGCAAGATGTTCAAGATGGAGACCAGGACAACACAATGGAGGCCATGGAGACAGATGAAGAAGAGGTGAAACTGCTGCTTCTGAAAAACAGGCTAACCAACTACACATGTTGGTGCAGGATCATCCTCACGAATGGTTGAAGGGAAAACTGCCTCCCTGCACACCTACCCAGCAAATTCCAGTACAAAATAAATACTCTAATGGGCTTTCTTCAACCTTACACATAAATTTTGAGGGATTCTGGAAAACACTATTGACACTTAGTACTGCTTTACAATCTATGGTGTATGACATCTATTTGACCCCATCTCTGCTCATCAGTGTTTTTCCTCATCAGCTCCCTCTCTCATTTTCTTCAGACTATTCCAAAAATTCTCTTTTTTTCTTAATCTCCCTACTCAACTATCTTTCCTCTTCCTGTTGAAGATCCATACCTAAGGACTTCAGGTCTAAATGCTAGTAAATTTCTCACCTCGCTAACTATAAAATTATCTGTAGCAGACACGTTATGTCATCCTTCCCTGTAGTCTCAGAGGCTAATAGGTTCTTTCTCTTGTTCAAACCAGCATCTCCATTTTGTCCTTAACTCTTCCACCTCATGTTCTCTTTCAGGTATTTTCCAACTGTCATCTCCTCTCCCTTCTATCTTCAAAGGCCAGTCTCTGCCTGCCCCTGCTCTTCAAAAATAATCATGTGAAGCTTTTCTCATCAATGGTAACAACCTCCTCCCTTAAATCAATTAATTGTCTCAATACTCACCTACAAATTTTGAGAGATATCTATACTCCCTTCATCCACAGCCTGCGGCACATTTTCGCCTGCTGATAACCACAGCTGGTCTTCGTACAATCAACAGTGGTTCCCAACTGTCAAATATAATATAGTAGTTTGTAGCCCTTATTCTATCTTTTCTCTTTACTTGTTGCAAATACTTGGCTCTACAGACCACCTCCTTGCAGTTTGAAATTATTGCAGTCTATTCTAGGCCACATTATCAGATTTTTCAGCCTCTTTAGGCACGTCACTTTTAGTATGTCCCTCAAATGTTGATACCCCCAAACTTAAACCATGATTTTTTTTTAAGTTTTACATATTATCTTCGGGCTATTTTGTGTAATCTCAGAGATACCCACATTAAGCCCCAAATCATATCTAATCTATTCCTTAAATGTTTAGAATTTCAATGAGCCTTACTGTCTTAGTATATATTAATTTCATATTCACTATATCTGGACATAACTTTTTCTATAATAAGCCTGCTTTCTTCTATATATGGATACAGTCTCAACTGATGGCCTTTTGTGTGCAATGAGAGAGCAATTCTTGATTTCTCCCTCTCCCTGTCACTCACCGCATGCAGGAATTTCTACTACCTATGTTTTGGCTTTGTTGCCTTCTTCCCATCTCCATGACCACAAGTCTAGGCCAGGCCTCTATTATCTCTAACTACAGTAAGAGTCTCCTGTGATTCTTGTCTCTAGTCTTTCTCGCTTTCTTCCTTTGCCTGGACTGTCTGTTGCACCCCCAGCCTTCCCCTCTACCCAGAGCATACCTAATTAATGGCCTACACATCCGGGCTTCTAAGGCTCTCTATGGTTTGACCCAGGGCTCCGAATGTACCTTCATATTTTGCGACTCTCTGCCTTACTCTCTATGGTGCCACAATCTCAGCTGCCTGTGTTCCTCACAGGGTTCTCCACCATTGTTGCTTATGGTTTTCCCACTGCTTAAAAAACTACTTCCCAATCTTGGCATAGGTCAGAGTTGCAGCATCATCTTCAAGACAGTTTTTCATCCTTTCCTATAATATTCCAGGTTTGTTGGTGCCTCTTGTCTGCATTTTCCACAAAAAAAATTTTTACCCTCTGGAGAATCGTATTTCATTATTCACCATATGAAAAATATGTAATACATATCACACACACCTACACATACATGTTTTCCCCAATAGGGTGGAAGGCCCTTGAAGGTAGGAGTTGCGCATGTTCCCTAGAAATTTGCATAATACCTAAAACATAAAAGAGGCTCAAAAATATTAATTCAATAGACACACAAATAAATGAATGTATATTTATGGTTGCCAGGGCTCTAGGAAAATACTCTGTCAAAAATACTAACAAAAACAAAAATATTTTCTATGCACTAACTGATCTTTGCCCTTTCACAGTCACAGGGGTTTTTAAAGCTTATACTCTTATTTAATGCTAAGAGCCTCATGGGTGCTATAGGTCCTTAAGGTCAGAAGGAAGAGAAGTTGGGGAAAGGAGGTGCCCACCTTGAAGGCTGTGGCTCTTTGGAGATGTGTGCCAGCCCTAAGAGCAACAGCACTGGAGGAAGAAGAAAATACTTGTTAAGTCCCAGTGTATATGAACATGTGTTAGATAATACACGTTTTCACTAAGTGAATTGAAAGGACTTTAAGATCTCAATCACACCTCCTCCTAGATGATTGTCTTCCTATCTATTTTATCTAGGCAACAAGTTTCAAGACTATTTTTTGTTTCTTTCTGATTGTTAGCTGTTGCACATTAAATTTTAAACATCCCAAAAGGAATGCAATGCCCTACTTCGCTTTCACTTCTTATAGGGCTTTTTAGAGAAGTATGGATTCAATGATAGGTCAATAAAAAGATGTCTCACAGACAGATACAGACTAACTGGCTGACAAACTGACCATAGAATCAGACTGTGCAAGTTTGGAGGAGCGGGATAAGAGGGCCTAAGAGTAAGAAGCATATTGTGGAGCTGAGTACCTGCATGTAAGAAATATATGCACACGTATCTGAGATGAAAAAGAGATCCTTAGTCTAAAAACGTTTAGTCTTAAGTGTCTACACAAATCAATAAAATATGTAGAGCCTGTGCTAACTAATCTCTTTACAGAGACTCTAGTGTTCTCTCTCTTTCTGAGTCCCCAACACTATCAATGGCACTAATGTCATGTATTCTGTCTATTAAATTTAGAAAAGAATTGTTCTGTTTACTTGCATGAAAAATTCATTGCTCCCTGTACTGTAAGTGGCTTTGTGTTTAATACAGGTATATCTTACTTGTCAAATTGCTTTTGGGGTTAAGAAATTTTTTTAATTCCCTGCTTTTATTTATTATCTTATTACATTTTTAACTGTTGATGTTTATTTTTTATTTGACATTCAATGAATTTTCTCTGGGTCTGCCTTTTTAGTACTGGCTGATGTTTTATAACATATTGATTCCCAATATTTTAAACTGACCCACTGTTGATATGAGGATCACACTGGGAAGTAAGATGTTTACATCTCGCTATGAATAGCAGATAAATGAAATAATAGAGCTTGTCAAAAGCAGAGGAATAAAGTAAGCCAGGTTCTTGTTTGCTGTCAAGGATATATAGCTATGGAGCTTAGAACCAGCTAACTTCATAATGCACAGAGTGAAGTGGTTCTGGGCAGAAAGGTACTATTTTTGACATTTGAAATGCTGAAGAAAAATTTTACAAAAAATATTATTCAGAATAGAGTGTTTTATATGTGTCCATCATAAAGTACTTTATTGAAAATAAAAGCCTTATGATACCAGGCTCTAGAGGCAGACTGCTTCCGCTCAGATCATCTCTCTGCTGCCTTCTAGTTCTGTGGCCTGACCTTGAACAAGTCATTTACTCTGCCAGTGCCTTGGGTTCTTCAGATATAAAATGCAAATAATAATAATACATCTATGATTGTTATGGGGAGCAATAGAGATAATGCATGCAAGCATTTAGAACACTGTCTGGTGCATAATAAGTGTGTAATAAATGCTAGCTATTGTGTCTGCTATTATAATTAGTTACAAGGGAATTGCCTATACACAATTCTGTAAGTAGAGGCATATTCATTTAGCCTTATTTCTGTATTTTTCTTTCGAAATAAGCAACACATTTAGCTCATAGAATATCACTAATTGTCTACTTTCTCTGATTCAAGAAACGACGTATCTATTTCATCAGACTAGCCTCAATTTTTCCAGACAAAGTAGAGCTCCCTCATTTGTTCCCTCAAAGGACTTAGCTCATACTATTTCATGGCACTTACTGCATTATCCCAACTTGTTTGTTCCCATATCTATTCCCCCAAATAGAAGGTTGATCTTTTAAGTGCTAGGGCAATATTTTATTCTTATTTCCATGTCCAGGACTGAGGAGAGGGCATGGCAAAGAGTGCTTGAAATGAAATCGAATCTACTATTTTCCCTACTTGGACTTGCATTTTTCCTGACCTCTGTATGTATAATGAAGTATCATTATCAAGTTCTCTGTGCTCACAGAAGTCAAGTTTTTAAAATTTGGTTTAATAGGACAACAAAGTTGGAGATTGAAAAATGGTTTGCATAGGCGTGTTCTGTAGCTGCCTGAAAGTACACACTGATTCCAATTCCAATCCTGGCCTGCACTGTGTAAACGCTGAAAAAACATTTTGTATTCTAATTTCACAGAGAATCTATTTTTATACTTTTCAAAATCATTCTGAAATTCAGGTTAAAAAGAAAAAAGAACAAACAATTGACTGAGGCTTTTACTTCTTTAAATCTGTATGCCAAAAAATATTTTTGCTCCTAAGTATTCTACTAATTTAAATATCGAACGATACACACTGGCTTAGATAGTGGTCAGGGAGAAACCTGCCTGGAATACAAGCCATTCACAAGATATGAAAGTTGGTAAGTGAGAGAACCAGATCAAGCAAGTGACCTAACTACCGCAGATACTAATGAACGGTTTCAGCTACAGACAACCCTATGCCACGATGAACCAGAAGAACTATGAATTTAAACGTAATTTCGTACACGAATTGACTGATGTTGACGTTAAGAAACTATTACTCATATACAATGTGGATTAATTCCTATGACATTAGCTTAAAGCCCAAATATTCTCTTTCTATTTTTGGTGCCGAGAAAACATCCATTACAGCTCTCCCTAAATTATTTCTTGGAGTTAGTTTTTGGCAAAGGCATATGTTAAAACTTATCTTACTTTAAAAGTGAAATGTTCCAATCAGCAGACATAGAATTTATCTGCATATCTGTGATGACCAGTTTTAAAGAGATTCATCTTCAACAAGAGGCAAGCTACTCTTGTGTTTAGTTGCAGTTAGTAAGCCCTATAACAGGAATAATTAGTAGTAATTAAAAAGACTTCTGAGGTAATATAAGAAATCTATCTACATATACACACACACACACACACACACACACACACACACACACACACAATAAAGATACACCAGTACGGATTATGCCTAGCTAAAGTATATGTAGAAGTACATAATGTATACCTATTATATACATTGAGGTTGATAGCTAAATACACACTTGGCTTTATTCAGTGTTTGGTTGCCAGCTGCTTTTCTTTTGTACATTGCGATTAATTTCATTGTCACTAGATTTTATGTTTCTGAAAGAGTCTTTTTCTGAACTAGTCAGAAACCAGGAAGGGAATTAGGAATCCAAGAGGTTGGAGCAGTCTCTATTGTAGTCTGATCTACTCACGCAAATTCTATGGTCAGATAAAGACCATGAAAGAAGAAAAATAATGACAGCATTTTTTGCTTTTCAAATGAAACTCCTTACAATAGTGCTGCAGTTTTTTGAAATATTTTATTTGTTCTGCATTAATATATATTTCCAAGCTCTTAAACTTCTGAGAAAATGAATTAAAAGGGATATGCTTTCTTGATTGGTATGTGAGAAACCCCATGGAATGTGTAATACAAAAAGCTACATAGGCAAAATGTTTTATAAGCATGTTTAAAAGGGGAATCTATCAAGCCATTTCTATATGCTTCTGATTGCTGGCTTGTGTGCTGTGAAGAACAAAACTTCAACTCAAAATGCAAATCATACAGGAATCGTAAAAAGGCACAACCCAACCCTGCTATCACAGTAATTAAGATTTTCAAAGTAAAATTATTTTCTTCCTTTTTCCCTTCTCTCTCTTTTTTTTAAAAAAGGCAATTTAATGGGCTTAACAATTTTAGGATGTTTTTAGTTAAGGATGTTGCAGGTAAAATTTATGCCATATTTGCAAAAAAAAAAAAAATCCCTTTTTGGTACATATTAAGTCCCTCCCTTAATTAAGCCTTCTGGGGTTTCAATGTGTTGATCTCATTTTAAACCAAGCTCAGCACAATTAGACACACTGAGGAGATGGGAGATAAGTGGTGTATATAAAAACATTTCAGACACAAATATTTCATCCTGCAAGGCCCCGATTTTCTCTTTCCATTTTTAAAAATCTGGGCTCAAATAAAGAAAAAAATTGATTATTTTCAGCTTGTCATACATCTCAGTGGGAGTGGGTCAGACCTCCCCATTCACAATTACAACTAGTTAATCTTATCATAGAAAAATTCAATTACATTTATTAAGGTTATTCCATAGATTCAAGCTATTGCTTAAAAAAAAAAAAGGATTTTAGTGTTAGGAATGTTAGCATTGTGTGTCCCCTCAATTTTAAAATAAAAATAAAAAATAATTAAATCTTGCCTTTACATCTATATTATTAATGTAGAGTTGTAATAAAGTAATATTTGACAGCTTTGTAAAAAAGGATTATTAATACGTAGATTATGGAAGTTTAGGAGGGAGGCTCATAACTGTTAATAGACTTCAATTCTCAGCCTACACTGACATTTTAAAAAATCTAGTTTCAAATTTGATAACAGATTACCAGCTAGGCTGGAAGCCAACCACCTGATTAAGGCAATTTAAATGCTTGCAAAGTGGTGAGATTAAAATCAAATAAGTGCCGATTTTTTTTTCCTGCTTCACTTATCTTTCCCTGGATTCGTTCCTTAACTACCAGGTGGTGGAGGACTCTGGGTAATTTTCCTCTGCGCCAATTACCCCAGGATGGTTTTTAGGGTGAAGCAGAATAATTACTGCACTATCAATCCAAAATGGGCTGCTTAATGTGTTTAAGAGAGATTTTGAGCCTTAGCAGGGAGGCTGCCTGAAGCGTGCTCTGCTCGCGGTGCCAAAGCCCACTCGGCCTACTCGGATAGTTAACCGTTCAGTGAGAAGGCAGCACACACCCAAGGTGAAAGAAAACAAGGAAAACTCCTGGGAAGCTGTGGGAAAGTTAATGAGCTGCTTCCAACGTGCGGCAGGCTGCAGTCGCAGGTGGCTGACAAAGCCAGGCAGGTTAAGAAAATAATATTTATCATCCAGCTGCCAGGACTGTCTTTATCAAAACTCTTTCTAAAATCTATACAAGAAGAAGAAAAACGGACTTGAAAAAAATATTTTGAAGAGAAACAAAAACAAAAAGCCCCAAGCAGCTGTGATTCAAATGCCCTATTCTTGCTGATGGGTTAGAAAGAAAGCGGGAGATAGCGATTGAATCTGACAGCAATTTTTCAACATTTTCTTGCAAACAAAATGGAAAAAAAAAAAAAACCTAAATAAGATTATTTATTTAAAAATTAAAATTAAGCTGCAACTTTGAAATGACACCACAAAATTCTATTTTGTAGCAACCTCAAATTAAGTAACATGTTCCATCTGTTGAGCCTGCTCTGAATTTCCTTAATTATCATTATTTGAATGTAAATTTTGAGTTTTAGCCAGTTTGTCCAAGAAGCACAATGCTAATTTAAAATAAAAATAAAGAAATCATTATCTGTAAGGGGGCTGCTGTTTCCTCCACTTAGTTATTTCTTTATATTGGTATTTAAATGATCTGTGCCTTCTCTGTGTTCAGTGTGGTGAGGGTTTTTCTTTTTTTAATTATTTAATCAAAGACTGATTTATGATTTAGCTTAACAGATGGTTTGTGATAATTTGAGTCAAAGTGTTTTATTTCAGAGATATTCAGCATTGGAAATTTGTGTTTTATGCGTGTGTGTGTGTGCACGCATGTGTGTGAAAGCGTTTCTGTTATTGTGGATCTGCATTCTATCTGTGCACGTATCTAGAGGTCAGAGATTCTGAGTGCTGACCCCAGTAGGATAGTATTCCACATGAAACTGATTCATCAATGCAGTTATTCCTGGCTCCTTACCTTGGTAATCAGTTTCATCTGCAAGGGTGAGGGGGAAGATAAATGAGAATCAAGGGAAAGGCATGCTGTCCTGTGTTCAAACTACACATGTTAAACTACATGTTGGAAAGAATATCATGAACTTCGTATGGGTTAGAAATGAACTCCTGTCCGTTCTGACAGATCCTCTGGTTTATACAGAAAAGTATTTTGTAAGGCTCACACACAATCCATTTAAGATTATCACATTAAACCATATTTACTTCAGAGGTCTGTAATAATTACATATGCACTTGAAAATCCCCAGGACTTTGGCTGCTGTGTCACAGATTTATACTCAAACATTTTCATTTGATGTGCAAAGTGAGAAGTACTCTTTAGTGGCAAGACAATTATCTGATTCTACTAATAAATGACTGCACTAGTAGTCATTTTTAATTGAACAATTATAGGATATTGCACTGTCAGTTGATTATAGAAGTCATTTCATAAATGTCAAAAATCTCTTTACATGAATTATGAAGCTCCAAAATAACTCCGGCAATCAGCCAGCAATAACACAATAATCTGTTTACCCTGTTGTCAGCTGAACTCTTACATTTCGTTGAGGGGACAGACTAAGAGGAAAAGCAGAGCAGAGTGTAGGGAGCCCCTTTTTAAGGATTATGCTTAGCTCCAGCTCAAGCAACCAGCTAAGCTTTGATTAGCACAGATTTTGAGTGTTCTCAAAAGCCTGGCTATGTATAAACTGTATTACAAAATCAAAGTCATCCTTTGTAAAGACAAACATTACAGACATGTACGTGTCTGCCATATGTAAAACATTTCAAGATAAGTTGATCCATGAGCCCTGTGTTAGAACTATGGGACTGAACCAGTGCTTACCAGGACTCTGCTTTTCCCATTCACTGGCCCTGGTTCACTCACCACCTAAGTCCTTTCTAATTATACTCAAGTGGAATCTTCTAAATATTTCTTTAGGATCCATCAAATTTTATTTTAAAAACATACCCAGGAGAAATGTCATTCTTTATGTCACATAACAGAATGCTGCCCTGCTGTTTTTAATTTCTCATATTTTGCTTTTGGCATGGAATAAGTGTGGACACCTGTCTGGATATACTAGTATTACATTTTCAGTTAGTAAGAGTGAAATCAGAAATAAATTTTCACTTAAATAGAAGCTGTACTGATAATAGAATCTAAGTTTCTAAGGTTGAGTGTGTGATTTTATTATAAAATAAATATTTATACAACATGGCATATATGTCCTTAAAAAGTACATTCTACTTTGAAAACCAAATTTTCTTTATTTAATACATAATTTTTGGTATGCCATCTTTCTATATTTATTGCTTTCCGCTTAATAGCACTCTTCAGTATATTAGCTCTGCATTTATTTTTGTATGTAGCTCAACAATATGAGTTACAAGCAAATATGTCAATGTTTGTTTCCAGATAAAGATAAAATTTATAAATTTGTGAAATAAAGCTTTGGAAAGTCAGAACTAAAACCACGATGTGCTATTTTATCAGTTTGGGATTATTTAAGTCAAGCTCTTTGAATGGAATCCATTCACTAATTTTCCCTTAGAACCGTCTGAGCAACCATAATTTTGTTGCCCCTCACTTCATACATATAGAAGACACAGGATAATGCCTCATTTGTTGTTTTCCCATTGCACATTTTTCAGTGGATGATAACACAGAAGATGAATTTCTTGGTACCTAAAATATTCTCTTGAGTTGCCTTCCTTAGCAGATCTTTTATGGAGTGTATATTCCCAAATCTCTAAAGGAGATCAAAAGGTTATAACAAAAAGTAAATTGTAATAGATTAGGAAAACACAAAGAACAGAGAAAAGAAAATTACTCAAAAACCTGTAAAACTTGCCTATAATACGTATGCATAGGATTAGATGACATCCTTATTTCCAACCAGACTTGACCAGTACCTGTAGTCATATAGTTTGTTCATCATGGTGACTGCTGGCGGTGTAAACAGAGAAAACTCAAAGGAGCAAAGAAAAATCTTGGTAAAGCCTTTATGGTGTCATGAGAGAGCTGAAAGAAGGAAAAAAAAACCAAAATCATATGTGAGTGTGTGGTAGTTTGAATTGACTCAGAACTGGCTGAATGGCTTTGCTGGTGACTGGATTGATGACCTTAGATGACACATCACTCACCTGACCTGTCCCTAGATTTTTATCCTATATTATATAAAATAACCTTTGCCACAGAAAAATTGTTTGAAATGGGTTCCTTGTACAGTTTTTGCAAGATTTACACAAACTTAGATGAAAAACATAATGCCTAAAATACAATCCTGTTTACCCACAATAAAAGAGGGGCATTCTTTTATTTATTTGTTTATTTATTTTTATTATACTTCAAGTTCTGGGGTACATGTGCAGATCTTGCAGGATTGTTACATAAGTATACACATGCCATGGTGGTTTGCTGCCTCCATCGCCCCCATCACGTACATTAGGTATTTCTCCTAATATTATCCTTCACCAATCTCCCCACTCCCTGCTATCCCTCTCCTAGCCCCATAGCCCCCAACAGACCCCAGTGTGTGATGTTCCTCTCCCTGTGTCTGTGTGTTCTTATTGTTCCATACTCATTTATGAGTGAGAACACATGGTGTTTGGTTTTCTGTTCTTGTGTTGGTTTGCTGAGAATGATGGCTTCCAGATTCATCCATGTCCCTACAAAGGACATGAACTCATCTTTTGTTATGGCTGCATAGTATTCCATGGTATATGTGTGCCACATTTTCTTTATGCAGTCTATCTTTGATGGGCATTTGGATTGGTTCCAAGTCTTTGATATTGTAAACAGTGTCTCAATGAACATAAGTGTGCATATGTCTTTAAAAGAGAATGATTTATAATCCTTTGGGTATATACTCCGTAATGGGATTGCTGGATCAAATGGTATTTCTATTTCTAGATCCTTGAGGAATCGCTACACTGTCTTCCACAATGGTTGAACTAATTTACATTCCCACCAACAGTGTAAAAGCATTCCTATTTCTCTACATCTTCTCCAGCATCTGTTGTCTACAGATTTTTTAATGACTGCCATTCTAACTGGTGTGAGATGGTATCTCAATGTCATTGCATTTCTCTAATGACCGGTGATGATAAGCATATATTCATGTTTGTTGGTAGCATAAATGTCTTCTTTTGAAACGTGCCTGTTCATATTCTTTGACCACTTTTTGATGGTGGTGTTTTTTTTTTTTTCTTGTAAATTTAGTTTAGCTCTTTGTAGATTCTGGACAGCAGCCCTTTGTCAGATGGGTAGCTTGCAAAATTTTTTCCCATTCTGTTGGTTGCTGATTCACTCTAACGATTGTTTCTTTTGCTGTACAGAAGCTCTGGAGTTTAATTAGATCCCATGTGTCTATTTTGTTGCCATTGCTTTTGGTGTTTTAGTCATGAAGTCCTTGCCTATGCCTATGTCCTGAATGGTATTGCCCAGGTTTTCTTCTAGAGTTTTTATGGTGTTAGGTTTCATGTTTAAATCTGTAATCCATCTGGAGTTAATTTTTGTATAAGGTGTAAGGAAGGGGTCCAGTTTCAGCTTTCAGCACATAGCTAACCAGTTTTCCTAACACCATTTATTAAACAGGGAAACCTTTCCTCATTGCTTTTTTTGTTCAGTTTGTCAAAGATCAGATGGTTGTAGATGTGTGGCATTACTTCCAAGGCCTCTGTTCTGTTCCCTTGGTCTATATCTCTGTTTTCATAGCAGTACCATGATGTTTTGATTACTGTAGCCTTGTAATATAGTTTGAAGTCAGGTATTGTGATGCCTCCAGCATTTTTCTTTTTGCTTAGGATTGTCTTGGGTATGCCGGCTCTCTTTTGGTCCATAGGAAGTTTAAGGTGTTTTGCTTTGTTTTTTCCAATTCTGTGAAGAAGGTCACTGGTAGCTTGGTGGGGATAGCATTGAATCTATAAATTACTTTAGGCAGTAGACCATTTTTACTATATTGATTCTTCGTAACCATGAGCATGGAATGTTTTTCCATCTGTTTGTGTCCTTTCGTTTCCTTGAGCAGTGGTTTGTAGTTCTCCTTGAAGAGGTCCTTCATGTCTTTTGTTAGTTGTAGTCCTAGGTATTTTATTCTCTTTGTAGCAATCGTGAATGGGAGTTTGCTCATGATTTGGCTCTCTGTCTGTTATTGGTTTATAGAAATGCTTGTGATTTTTGCAAACTGATTTGTATCCTGAGATTTTGCTGAAATTGCTTATCATCTTAAGGAGATTTTGGGCTGAGACAATGGGGTCTTATAAATATAAGATCATGTCATCTGCAAATAGAGACAATTTGATGTCCTCCTATCCTAATTGAATACCCTTTATTTCTTTTTCTTGCCTGATTGCTCCGGCTAGAATTTTCAATACTATGTTGAATGGGAATGGTGAGAGAGGATACCCTTGTCTAGTGCCGGTTTTCAAAGGGAATGCTTCTGGTTTTTGCCCATTCAGTATTATATTGGCTGTGGGTTTGTCATAAATAACTTTTATTATTTTGAGATACATTCCATTGATACCTAGTTTATTGAGAGTTTTTAGCATCAGGGGCTGTTGAATTTTGTCAAAGGCCTTCATCTATTGAAATAATCATGTGGTTTTTGTCTTTGGTTCTGTTTATGTGATGAATTACATTTACAGATTTGTGTATGTTGAACCAGCTTTGCATCCCTGGGATTAAGCCTACTTGATCCTGATAGATAAGCTTTTTGATGTGCTGTTATATTTGGTTTGCCAGTATTTTATTGAAGATTTTTGCATCTACATTCATCATTGATATTGGCCTGAAATTTTCTTTTTTAGTTGTGTCTCTGCCAGGTTTTGATATCAGGATGATGTTGGTCTCATAAAATGAGTTAGGGAGTATTCCTTCTTTTTGTATTTTTTTTGGAATAGTCTCAGGAGGAATGGTACCAGCTCCTCTTTGTATGTCTGGTAGAATTCAGCTGTGAACCCATCTGGACCTGGACTGTTTTTGGTTGGTAGTCTATTAAATGCTGCTTCAACTTCAGACCATGATATTGGTCTATTCAGGGACTCAACTTCTTCATGATTTAGTCTTCGGAGTATGTAAGTGTTCAGGAATTTATCCATTTCTTCTAGATTTACTGGTTTATGTGCATAGAGTTGTTTGTAGTAATCCCTGATGGTAGTTTGTATTTCTGTGGAATCAGTGGTGACATCCCCTTTATCATTTTTTATTGCATCTATTTGATTCTTCTTTTTTTTTTATTAGTCTGGCTAGTGGTCTATTTTGTTGATCTTTTCAAAAAAACATGTCCTGGATTTATTGACTTTTTTGAAGGGTGTTTGTGTCTCTATCTCCTTCAGTTCTGCTCTAATTGTAGTTATTTCTTGTCTTCTGCTAGCTTTTGAATTTTTTTGATCTTGCTCCTCTAGTTCTTTTAATTGTGATGATAGGATGTTGATTTTAGATCGTTTCTTGTTTCTCATGTGGGCATTTGGTGCTATAAATTTCCCTCTAGGTGCTGCTTTAAATGTGTCCCAGAAAATCTGGTATGTTGTGTCTTCTTTCTCATTGGTTTCAAAGAACATCTTTATTTTTGCCTTCATTTCATTATTTATCCAGTAGTCATTCAAGGGCAGGTTGTTCAGTTTCCAAGTAGTTGTGCGATTTTGAGTGAGTTTCTTAATATTGAATTCTAATTTGATTGCACTGTGGTCTGAGAGATGGCTGTTATGATTTCCATTCTTCTCCATTTGCTGAGGAGTGATTTATTTCCAATTATGTGATCAATTTTAGAGTAAGAGCAATGTGGTGCTGAGAAGAAAGTATATTATGTGGATTTGGGATGGAGAGTTCTGTAGATGTCTATAAGATCCACTTGGTCCAGATCTGAGTTCAAGTCCTGTATATCCTTGTTAATTTTCTGTCTCATTGATCAGTCTAATATTGACAGTGGAGTGTTATAGTCTCCCACTGTTATTGTGTGGGAGTCCAAGTCTCTTTGTAGGTCATTAAGAACTTCCTTTACATATCTGGGTGCTCCAGTACTGGGTGCATATATATTTAGGATAGTTAGCTCTTCTTCTTGCATTGATCTCTTTACCATTATGTAATGCCCTTCTTTGTCTCTTTTGATCTTTGCTGGTTTGAAGTCTGTTTTATCACATACTAGGATTGCAACCTCTGCTTTTTTTTTGCTCTCCATTTGCTTGGTTAAACCTTCCTCCATCCCTTTATTTTGAGGCTATGTGTGTCTTTGCATGTGAGATGGGTCTCCTGAATACAACACACCAATGGGTCTTGACATTTTATCCAATTTGCCAGTCTGTGTCTTTTGTTTACATTTAAGGTTAATATTATTGTGTGTGAAATTGATCCTGCCATTTTGATACTAGCTGATTATTTTGCTCATTAGTTGACACAGTTTCTTAATTGTGTTGATGGTCTTTATCATTTGGTACATTTTTGCAGTGGCTGGTACTGGTTGTTTCTTTCCATGTTTAGTGCTTCCTTCAGGGGCTCTTGTAAGGCAGGCCTGGTGGTGATGAAATCTCTCAGCAATTGCTTGTTTGTAAAGGATTTTATTTCTCCTTCACTTATGAAGCTTAGGTAGGCTGGATATGAAATTCTGGGTTGAAGTCTTCTCTTCTTTAAGGATGCTGGATATTGGTCTCCACTCTCTTCTGGTTTGTAGGATTTCTGAGGTGAGATCTGCTGTGAGTCTGATGGGCTTCCCTTTGTGGGTAACCAGACCTTTCTCTCTGGCTGCCCTTAGCGTTTTTTCCTTCATTTCAACCCTGGTGAATTTGATGATTATGTGCCTTGGGGTTGCTCTTCTTGAGGAATATCTTTCTGGCGTTCTCTGCATTTCCTGGATTTGAATGTTGGCCTGCCTTGCTAGGTTGGGGAAGTTCTTCTGGATAATAACCTAAAGAGTGTTTTCCAGCTTGGATTCATTCTCCCCATCATATTCAGGTACACCTATCAAAAGTAGATTAGATCTTTTCACATAGTCCTATAGTTCTTGGAGGCTTTCTTCATTTCTTTTCACTCTTTTTTCTCTGATCTTGCATTCTTATTTTATTTCATTGAGCTGATCTTCAATCTGATATCCTTTCTTCTGTTTGATTGATTCGGCTACTGAAAATTGTGTATGCTTTGCGAAGCTCTCATGCTGTGTTTTCAGCTCCAACAAGTTCTTTGTGTTATTCTCTAAGCTGGTTATTCCAGTTAATATTTAATCTAACCTTTTCTGAAGGTTCTTTGTTTCTTTGCATTGGGTTAGAACACATGTTGCTTTAGCTCAGAGAAGTTTGTTATTACCCATCTTCTGAAGCCTGCTTCTGTCAATTCATCAAACTCATTCTCCATCCCGTTTTGTTCCCTTGCTAGTGAGGAGTTGTGATCCCTGGAGGAGGAGAGGTGACCTGTTTTTTGGTGATTTCATCCTTTTTGCACTAGTTTCTTCCCATCTTTGTGGTTTTACATACATTTGGTCTTTGAAGTTGGTAACTTTCAGATGGGGTCTCTGAGTGGACATCCTTTCTGTTGATGTTAAAGGTATTAAGGTTTTTAAGTTTTCATTCTATCAGGCAGGCCTCTCTTCTGCAGGCTCTTGGAGGTCCACTCCAGACCCTGCTTACCTGGGAATTGCCCAGAGGGGCTGCAGAACATCAAAGATTGCTGCCTGTTCCTTCCTCTGATAGCTTCGTCCCAGAAGGGTACCTGCCAGATGTCAACCAGAGCTCTCCTGTATAAGGTGTCTCTTTGGATATCAGGGATCAGGGAGCCACTTGAGGAGGAAATCTGTCCCTTATCAGAGCTCAAGTGCTGTGCTGGGAGCTCTGTTGCTCCATTCAGAGCTGCTGGGCAGGGTCTCTTAAGTCTGCTGCTGCAAAACTCACAACTGCCCCTTTTCCCAGGTGCTCTGTCCTGGGAAGGTGGGAATTTACTCACAAGTCCCAGACAGGTCACAACCTTTTTTCAGAGATGTCCTGCCCAGCAAGGAGGGAGTCTAATCACAGTCTGCCAGCAGAGGAGTTGCTGAGCTGCCATGGGCTCCACCCAGCTGCTGTGTAAACTTCCTTGTGCTTTTGTTTACACAGGTAAGGTTAGAACTGCCTTGGTAATGGCGGACTGCCTCTATAATGGTGGACTACCTCAGTAATGGTGGACTGCCTCAGTAATGGTGGACGCCCTTCCCCCATCAAGCTCAATTGTCCCGGGTAGAGTTCAAACTGCTGTGCTGGCTGCAAAAATCCCAAGCCAGTGGGATTCAGTTTGCTGAGCCAGATCACCTGGCTTCCCACCTTTAGTCCCTTCTCTAAGGGGTAGGGGTGGCTCTGTCTCACAGGCACTCCATGTGCCAGCCAAAACAGCCACTCAGATTTGTACTGGAAACCATGGCGCCGGTTGAATCAACTGCCCAGATTTGCACTGGAAACCTGCAGTGCCTGTCAGCCTGGCGGGAATCTCCTGATCTTCAGGCTGCTGATGGCCTCCGTTGGGTAGGAGGGGTTGTCCCCTGGCCTGTTGCACTTTGTGGGTGAGGCAGCACCCTACCCTGCCTCAGTTTGCCCTCCTTGGGCTACACCCACTGTCCATCCAGTCCCATTGAGACGAACCTGGTACCTTGGTTGGAAATGTAGAGGTCATTTGCTTTCTGTGTCACTCTTGCTGGGAAGCGCTCTATGGAGCTGTTCCTACATGGCCATCTTGGCAGAAGTCCTCAGGGGCATTCTTATAACTATTACCATTCCACATTATTTTCTCTCTTTTCAAAGAAATGAAATACATTAATATAGGATTTTATTGAATTTAAAACTTTTAGACACACTATTATGTATCACTAAGAAGGAAAAAAATGCTGCCATTAACTGTAACTCAACTTTCAAATAAAACATATTAGAATCTGAAAAAATGTAATCCTTAGCTTCCCTGAAATAAGGCAGCATAAAAATACCATATAAACTTAATGATATATAAAGCACTGTAGTTTTCAGGAATGCATTGAAGTCAACATTATCACCAAAAAATAAACTGTAAAGCTTTAAACATAAGATACACTGTGGTCTTTTACACACACATACATGTGTGTGTATATATATGTATATATATATGCATATACACACATATATATACACACATACTCATAAGTAATACTTTACAAGGAAAATACTATTAAGTATTATCTAAATTAGGTTTCTGATCTCAAAATAATAAACTATATTTTTCCTCCTTGCCATCAGATGACTTAACATTCCAAACACATATAAATTTATGCATATGCACCTATATATATACTTTGTCACAGATTTTTAAAGATGAATTTTAATGCAATAAACCAAGCGTTAGTACTTGGTTTAATAAATCTATAGTGATAAATAAATTGCAGAAATGAAACTAGAAAATTATTGGCACATAATAACTTACCAATTAGAAGACCAAATTGAAAAATTTGATCTATGCAACCATACAGTATTTTTAGAATGTAGTACACATGAAAAAAAAAAAAAAGAAAGAAAAAAAGAAAAATTTGAATATCTAATCTAAATACTATTTGTTTGCTTTTCTCCCAGACAAGATCTTTTTTTGGTATTTTCTCCCTCCATTCCCATCCCTCTCCATATGGTAATCTCAAAAAGGGGCCAAATTCATGTTTATTTCTATCAGTATTATATTTCTAAGTATGCCAATGAAGGAAACATTTTACGGCACGGCGGGCAATAATGCACAATTTGTAAATGAATACAATCACATGAAGTATTTTCTTGTAGTTTGAGCATTAAAGTATCAGTTGATGGTTCAGGAAACGTCAGACTGGTACAATCAAATGGTTACCATCTAACCCTTTCCTTAATCTCTTAAGGTTTAGGGAAAATGCTTATATAGCAAAAGTTATTAAGAAAAAATAGCTAGGATATATGGGATTTTAAAGTATTTGTAAGGAACTAAAATGCAATTAATTGTGTATTATAGGCAATGTTTGGAGAGCCTTTGGGATTATTTAAAACTACCATAAAACATTTTCTCCCTAAAAACCCATTATTCAATATATTACTTACAAACTCAAAGAATAATTAAGAGGACTGGACTGGTTGGCTTTTAATTTTTGAATGTTTAGGAGCACAAGTGTATCACAAGGTGTCTTTCTAAGGTATTTTTAAAAGGAGCTATGATAAAAACAAATAGAATACTTGATACTTTCAGCTAACTGGTCGAAACTGAGAAGTGACTAGACTTTGCCTTCCTTTACTTTCCTTCACTTTTTTCTGACCTTCTTCCCAGTTTATCTGCTCTCTTACCCCCAGCCCCGACGATGACTAGGCTTTCTCTTTGGTATGCTGCCATATTCATCTTGCCTGATATTTCTGACTTATTTTTTCTGACCTCGTATTTCTGACTTATTTTTTTCCTTATGTGCCATACTCTGCATCCCAGATTCTGTGTTTTTAAAGCCTTCATTAAATATCTAAACTCTGCCAGTAAAAAAATCCAAGATAATCTATGAGTGTGAATTAATATATTATTCTTACAACAGCTTAGCATTTTGACAGTGAATCTGTTAAGAATGTGTGTGGTTTCTCTAAAAAAATAAATACTTAATGCTAGCATTTCAGGAACGGGGCAAACTGGTGGTTGGAAAAGTTTGTCCAAAAAATGATTCCATAATATTCCTCAGTCTTCTGATGTTTCTTTATTCTTATTTCTACTATAAGATCCACTCTAGTATTTCCAACTATCCCCTGGACATTTTCATATGCTACCTCCATTGTGTTGGCATTTCAAGTTTAACATATCCCCAAACGAACTCATTCTTTTGCTCCCAAAATATTTTCTTCTTTTTGTGGAAGGTTAATTTTTTAATTAATAGCACTATTGCTTAGTTTTGCCAGCTCTGTCCCTTACTCAGCTTCCTCTTCTGTAGCTGCCACCCCTTTCAACTAAATCTTGTAGATTAGTCACAGAACCATATCTTGAACCTGGCTCATTCTACCTGCTCCCATGGACAATGACTTCATTTAAGCAAGTAACTTCTCTTAATAAATTATTGCAATGATCTTAATTTTGCTTGTGACAAGGTTTTTTCCCACACTGTATGATGTACTGTCGCCCCATAATCTGTCACTATAAATACTTCTTATAAATGCCAATTCTATATATCACCCTGTTTGAAAATTAGCCTTCTCATTACTTTTTATTATGAATCTAATCATTCAAGCATGGAGGCAAAAGCAAAACAAAACAAAACAAAACCTTTATATCCAGGCTTACATTTTCTTTCCAGCCTACCTCTTTGCAAATACCCCAACCAGCCCATCTGTCAGTCTTACAGGATGTTTGCCATTTTCCAAATATGTACAGGTCTTCCTTTTTAGGCTTCCTAAGGCTACTGGATTGCCTAGAGTGCACCACACTTACTGGACTGACAATTCCTTATCTTGTAAGACTTATTTTAGACGCCATATCCCCTGAGAAGGTTTTCCTGACTCTAACGGGTAGTCGGCATCCCTAACTTGGGTGTTAATAGTCTTGTATTTGCACTGGAAGTATGTTCCAGCACAATCAAGTTCTATTCACCAGTGCAGGCACTGAGCTTGTCCTTTTCTATATCATGATGATAACTTTGTGGGAATTAATATCTCACTCTATGATTGGGAGTTACAAAAGTCCTGCATCATTAAAACATTGTGGGTATCCACATGGAACAATTTTGATGGGGCTTAGTTCACTCAAGTCTTAGATTATTGGGGGGTGGGTAAGATAAAGAACATGTCCTTTACTTGGAGAAATGACAAGTGACACATAGCCTATTTTGATGAAAAGCCTTTGCCTACAGCCATGAGAAATTTGGCTAAGATCCTCAATTATGACTATGGTCATAGATATGGAAAGAAGACAAATATGAATGATATTGATCAAGGTTTGGTGATCAGTGTGTTGTGAGATGAAGGAAAGAGCAAAATCTAAAATGACTCCCAGCTTTCTGCTTTTGCTAAGTATAGATACCTAATAAGAGAAAACAGGAGTGGAGAAAGAAGAGCAGGTTTGAAAATCTGGATTTAGCTATTTCCAGTACACATCGAAATACATATTTTCTTTAAATAACTTATATTAGCCTGAAAACTTCACCTTAAGATGAAGATGTTTACTTTTATTTTTCTGTATAGTGCCAGATAATAAATATTTTCTTTAACTCTGCTTTCATAGCAAGAAAACCACCATAAATGAATAGGCATGGCTTGTCCTAATAAATCTGTATTTACAAAAACAAGCAGCAAGTGAAATCCAACCTACAAGCCACAGTTTGCTGACCATGATCTAGATTATTGAAGTCCTCAGTAGACAGGAGGATAAATGTCATTAGAGTGGATGTGATTACTCAAGGAAAACATGTAGAAGTAGGTTAATGTGCCATTGGATCAGTGTGATTGGATCAGGAAGGGTAGAGCACATGAAGAAACCAGGATACAATGGTTAGAGATGCCAGAGATACTGAAAAACAAAAAAATAAGCTTGCCATGGAAATAAGAAAATGAGAATTTTGAAGACTATTTGCTCTGTTAAATGCAATAGAAAGCATTAGTAAATGTGGACAAAAATAAATCAACATTTAAAAAAAGATAACTGATTGAATTTTGCAGTCAGGTAGCCATTAGTGACCTTAGAGCAAGAATTTTCAATAAAATATGGGGGCAGATGTCATTATGCAGTAGATTGAGAGGTCAATGAAAATATAAAAAGGAGATCAATGAATGTTAACTACTCTCCCAAGAAACCTGGCTCCAGTAAAAGTCTGTCAGCCTAGTTCAACCCACAGCTTACACGTTACTGAATGAGGAAGATACAACTATTCATCTAAGAACTGGATTAAAACAAGAATTCCTACTCTTACCACTCTTATTCAACACAGTACTAGAAGTACTAGCTGGAACAATTAGGCAACAGAAAGAAATAAAAGACATCCAAATTGGAAAGGAGTAAGCCAAATTGTCCCTGTTTGCCAAAGATATGATTTTATATTTTAAAACCTAAGACTCTTTTATCTAGAATGGATAAATGAATTTACCATAGTTGCAGGATACAGAATTAACATACAAAAATTAGTAGCATTTCTATACAACAATGAACTGGCTGAAAAAAATCAAGAAAGCAATCCTATTTAAAACACACACACAGACACACACACACACACACACACACACAGAGAGAGAGAGAGAGAGAGAGAGAGATAGGGAGAGATAAATAAATTCAACCAAAGAGGTAAAAGACCTTTACAAAGAAAACTACAATGCATTGATGAAAAAAATGAAAAGGAAGTGAAAAAGTAAAGATACCCAGTGCTCATGGATTAGAAGAATTAATATTGTTAAATTTAAAATATTACTCAAAGCAATCTACATATTTGATGCAATTGCTGTCAAAATACCAATGATATTCTTCACAGAAACAGAAGAAAAATCCTAAAACTTGTATGGAACCACAAAAGACTCCAAATAGCCAAAACAATCCTGAGCAAAAATTATAAAGCTGGAAGCATCACACTATCAAACCTCAAAATATATGACAAAACTATTGTAACCCAAACAACACAATACTAGCATAAAAACAGACACATAGATCAAAGGAATAGAATCGAAGATATAGAAATAAATCCATATATTTATAGCCATGTGACTTTTGACAAAGGTGCCATGAATACTCACTGAGGAAAGGACAGTCTTGTCAGTAAATGGTGCTGGGAATGAACATCCATATACAGAAGAAAGAAATTAAACCCTAGCTCTGAATCCATACAGAAATTAACACAAAATTAATCAAATACCTAAATGTAAGATCTGAAAAAATGAAATTATTAGAGGAAAATATGAAAATATTTCAACACATTGAGAAAAAAATTTTATGAATAAGACCTCAAAAGCTCAGGCAACAACAGAAAATAAACAAATTGAAATATAGCATATTAAATATTTCCTAACAGCAAAAACAAGAACAAAAGTAAATAATAGAGTGAAAAGGCAATCCACAGAATGGGAGAAATATTTGAAAATTACTCATCTGACAGGAGATTAATATGCAAAATATACAACAAATATCTCAATAGCAAAAAATTATACAATTTAATTTAAAAATGGACAAATAATCTGAACATTTATCAAGAGAAGGCATACAAAAGACTAGCTAATATGAAAACATTTTCAACATCACTGATCATGAGGGAAATGCAAATCAAAATTACAATTCAGTATTATCTCACACCAGTTAGGATGGCCATTATCAGAAAGACAAAAACTAACACATGCTGGCAAGGATGCAGAGGAAAGAGAACTCAGACACTGTTGGTGTGAATGTAAATTAATACAACCATTCTGGATAACAATATGTAAGTTTTCCAAAAAACTACAAACATAATTGCCATATGATCCAGCAATCTTACTACTGGGCATTTACCCACAGAAAAGGAAATCATTATATGAAAGGGACAATCTGTGCTCCCATATTTATTGCAGCACTATTGATAGTAGCCAAGATGAGAAATCATCTAGGTGTTCAGCAGCAGATGAATGGATAAAGAAATATGGTACGTACACACTATGGAATATTACTCAGCCATAAAAAGAATAAAATCCTGTTATTTCTGGTAACATGGATGGAACTGCAGGACATTATGTTCAGTGAAATAAGCCAGAAACAGAAAGTTAAATGCTGGATGATCTCACTCATACGTGGAAGCTAAAAAAGTTTATCTCATAGAAGTAAAAAGTAGAACAGAAGATAGCAGAAATTGGAAAGGTAGAGGGAAGGGAGGAATAGGGAGGGATTTGTTAAAGGATACAAAATTACAGCTGCATAGGAGGAGTAAGTTCTAGTACTCCAGAACTGTAAGATCACTATAGTTAATAACATGTAGTTTCAAATAACTAGAAGGGGGATACTGAATTCCCAACACAAAGAAATAATAAATGTTTGAGATGTTAATTGTCCTGATTTGATCACATATATTATATGTATATAAATGTTAATTGTCCTGATTTGATCACTATCTATTATATGTATTGAAACATATCTATGTGCCTCATGAATATCTACAATTATTATTTGTCAATTAAAAATTCATTTAAAAAAAGAAACTAAAAAAGAAAAAAAATTGTATGTTAAAAACTGTTGACTGCCTAGTCTTCACTTATATGTTTTCATTGCCCTGACTGTCACTTTTTTAAGCACACCTAATACCTTTTAAAAATCTTTCTCTTTCTGTTCTTCCAGAATTGACATAACTTCTTCTTTCCATGACATTCTCTTCATGATCTGCATAATTTCTCCTTGATTTGCTTCTCTTCCTGTATTTTCTCTAGTTAGATTAATAAAGACTTATATGGGTACCATAACTGAATAGTTGAAAAAAGGACTATACTTACCTACAAGAGTTGGACCTTATACAACTTATCAATGCAAATGTGAACTTTTATGTAAAATAATCTAAACATGTATTAGAATTCTGGGGAGGAAGATTTAAAATGTTATAATAATCATGTGAAAATACTTATATCTTAATATGTAATCTTCAACATATACTTACAAAATGAGTATCCACATCATCCCACCGTTCTGCCTCGTGTAAATATGAATTGAGGTCCAGAGCTGTGCATTGGATATAGCAGTGTAGTGCCAACATTTATCTGTGATTATTTTGTAGAAATACTTTATGTACAAATATTATACATATATGTTTAGCTCAGAATATCCTGTGAATTATGTAATATTAGTCTCAAGTTACAATGAGAAAAATTAAGTTGAAAAAAATGCTGAACTGACTGGAAGAGCACCTCTAGTACTTGGTGCCAGTTTCAAAACTAACTCTGTCTGAACCTATCTTCATCATTCATCATTAGAAAAAGATGCAATTTTGACTCCAACTTAAAGGAAAGGTCCAATAATATTTTATGGATGGGAGGAAGAAAATTGCTGCATGTAAAGGCTTAAAGTAAAAATGTGAGAAAATTACTAGAAATGAAGAATATTGACTATAGTATTTCAATAGTTGAGAGCTAACTGCCAGGGCAGGATTTGGATACCTGGGAAGCTAAATTTTTTATTTACTATTTATATGGGAAGGTGTTGAACAATCACTCAGATGATTGGAGAAAATTGTGATGAACATTTATTGAATACTTAACTCTGTGCCAGGCCCTAGTATAAGTATTTAATAGATATTAACTTATTTAATCCTCCTAATAGACCTATAATATAGTTATTACTATCCCCATTATTGAGATGAAGAAATTAAAGCTCAGAGAGGTATGGTGTTGACCCAAGGTGACACGACCAGAGTACAATACAACCAGGATTGGAATCCAAGAAGATGACCTAGGCTGTTACCTCCTGACAACTAAGATTATGTGGTTAAGTGTTAACCTGAGAATAATGGAAATCAATTCCCACTAGAACATTATTGATTCGAGAAAAAGAATAAATAAGGAAATGTAATAAAAATTACATTCTCTTTATTATAGCGTAAGACTGTATTCGTTACAGTAATAAAGGTCCAGGCTGTTCCTTTTCACTTCTCCTGAGCCTCTAAGAACTGTCTAAGGGCTGAGTCAGTATTTCTTACCACATTGTTAATAACTATTAAGAGGCTTTCAAAGTTTCTCCATTACACTTGAATCAGAATTCTTATTAGAAAGTACACATAATGCTCCAGGGTATTGTAACCCCAGTGGGAAATTTTGGGCTTTTCAAACTTCAGAATAAATGGATTCCAATTCAGAAGTAGAGAGAAACTAGAAAGGAGTGACCTCACTACAGACCCCATTGCTATAATCTTTCTTTCCCCATTCCATTCAATTATTCACTTTTCCCACAAAAAAAAGTTTGTTTTTTTTTTTAAACATTGTGTCATCCGTAAAGATTGGAAGGGTGTTTAAATGAACCTCCAACTAGCAGATCTGGAGAATGTGAAAGAAAAGACAAAGTATGAAGGTGAATCAGATGACACCAAATCAATCAAAGGTAGGATGAGTGGTAGAAGGATAGAGGGATGGTAGTGGAAGGAACTGGATAGTAATAATAGGTTAGGAGGACATTTGGAGAGCAGGTTTTGAGAATGGAGTGGGTGATAGCAAAGAGGAAAGGTGTGGAAACAGGAAGCTGAAGCCTGGAGGGTAAATAAAGCTGTTGCCTGATGGCTAAATGTCTAGAATAGCACACGGCCTATACACACATGCACATACAGATTTACTGGTATTTGGATATTTATAATAGCACATTTTGTTAGAATATTGAAAGCTTCTAAGGCAAACACTAGCTACAATATATTGGGGCAGGAAACTCAAACATGCCAAAGATTATCTGAGGTTTTAGGTTTTAAGGACACATGTGAGAATGTAATATTCGATGATCTGGAGCCTGGAGAAGACTTACTGCTTTGGCCCAGTATGCATCCCACAATTTCTCTTCCAATCAAAAGATAGTTTCAAATAACAGTGAATCATTCCATGTGATAATGATTTGAAAAACAATTTCTCTATAATAAGAGAAACACACATACACACACACACACACACACACACACACACAGAGAGAGAGAGAGAGAGAGAGAGAGAGAGAGAGAGAAAGGGAGAGAGAGATTGACTGTACAAGACCAGGAGCACATGGTTAATTGACATATTCCTGAGAAAACTTGTAAATAGTACTATTCTCACAGGAATTAAATCAGTAGCACTGTGGGTAACTTTAGAATTCAAAGGTGCCACAGTTCTTCACTCTGTGTTGATGGAACTGAACGGCATTAACCTTTTCACTTGCACTAACAAAGACAAGTGAAGACAAGATGTGCTATGACTCCTGCACATCTATGTTTTGTTTTTTGCCCAAGGCCCTCTCCAATTATCCCACACTTCAGAACTAATTTCTCTACACGTTTACCTACACTGTTTTTGCAATACTCCTGCAACATCACAATCTCATTAACCATTATTTTTGTCAAAAGGAGGATTTAGAAGGGCATAGAAGAAATAATTATTTAGTGATATAATGTTGAGCAAATCTTTGTAGTTTCTGCAAATATGTTGGCCCTCATCCAAAGTAAATATTTTTCCTGCTTCAATCTTATTTTATAAATAACACTCTACTGCTTAAAACAAAGAAATGCTGACTATTATTCTCCTAGTTTTGAATTTAAAAATCATACTTCTTATTTTTAGCTGATGGCAAGAAGGAAAAAGAAACCCAATTGAAATATAGAAATTGATTTTTTTCAATACCACAAATCTTATTGGTTAAATATTTATTACTTGTTTTTAAATTTAAAAATATATTTGTATAGGTGTATGCCCACAAAATACGCATACCTTTGCATATTATATAAATATATTTTGTTTTGTTTTACAATCATAAAGTGGAGCATACAACCATTTAATACCAATAATCAGCTCTTTTAGATATGGAAACAAGTGTCTATCTTTTTGTGCTAACAAAATAATTTGATCATTGCAGAGGGATAAAAGTTGCATTTCTTCAAGGTCATCTAGAATATGGCATTCTCTTGGCTGTAATGATAAAAGATTACCCATGTAACTTAACTGAAAAAAAATTAATTGTGTAAGTATAAGTGTGGAAATTTGTTCGGCTACAGTTGTCATTTTCCTTGATCATAAGCAAGCTTGATAGCAGCCAGCAATATACTTCTCCAATTAATAACACAGCCCAAATAAGAAATAATATCAGTGTATAAACTTCAGTAGGAAGGTTTGAAGAATCATGTTTTATCAAACAATACATTTTAAAAAGGGCATTGTCTGACTCTAAAGCACACAGGGAAAGAGAGCTTAAGTAAGGAAGAATTTGATAACTTCTTTACATGTGGTACATTGTAAGAATGGGGTGGGTTTATCTAGAAGAATCTAGCAGTATACATGTAAGTGATCTTCAAATATTTGAAGTGTTGTCACATAGAAGAGGGAGCAAGCAGAATGAGGACAAATGAGTTATATGTGGTCTTAATAAATTATTCTATTTATTAAGAATAGATAGGATTGACACAAAACATACATCCTAAGATATAGACTTAAAAGAAAACTTGGATGATCATCTGTCAGAGGAGTTCTTGAATATTTTTTTTTGGTAGGAAAATTGTACTAGATAACCTCTAGGATCACTTCCAACTTGAAATCTTATGAGTTTGTTTCCTGCTATTATTCTAGTCATGAGAATTCTACTAAAGAATCTGTAGAACTTTCTCAAAGTCGTATTTTGCAGAGCACTGGCTCTGGTAGATGTTAATAGGTGTTTTGATTGAAAAAAAAATACTCTGTAGTCAGATTAGTTTGGGGGCATTGTATATAATAATATGTTGTTCTTGGAGAATAAAAATGCACATTTGCATAACGAAAGTTCTGAGCTTTGTGTTAAAATCCTGTTTTACTTAGAATAACGCAACACTCTCTGAACCTAATTTAATAGAGAGCACTTTTCCAGTATACCTATTTGCAAGCTGAAGTGTTCCTTGGAATATTAGTTTTGGAAAATAGCAATTAATATACAATAAAAGCAACCCATTAATTAATTCACAATGCATTTTGAACACACTTATAAATGTTAAATATTCAAAAGGAAAAAAATTACATGTAGAGGAAAGATTCCTTTCCCAGAAAGTTACTTATTACAAAAATTCCCCAAACAGCTGTCTTTTAAATACAAATCAATCCTATATTTTAAGTATTTTGTGTAACTTTAACAGTTTTTTCTTACTTGTAATAATTAAGTATTCAATTAATGTACCTGACGTGTTCTGAGTGTAGATGATTGTCACGTGTTTTCTGTTGATTTTTATTTTGATTTTATTAAAGTTATCTCAATTTTATCACAATTGTAAGAATTACTTTATTTATACTTATTACTTTCACCATTCTATTGCAAACTCATTTTAATAAAAAAAAAATATAAAATGTATAAATATATAAATAATTACATGAGCACTGTTTAATGATGAAAATGGTGACTCTATTGACATTGAACTGTTGTCTGGGAGATAGTGCCCCCAAGTGATAGCTCAAAATTCCTATTAACAATGATAAATATTCAAATTTGTTGTATAATACGTAGATGGTGTGAGTTACCAATACACAAGAAGTAAATACTAAATACATTAAGTTTTGCCAATATACTATTAGAATAACATTGAGTTCATTACTTTAATTACAAACATATAAATTCAAAGCTGGTTATATCAGCCACAGATAAATGTAGATTAAAAGAATTTATTACTTCATTCATAATTTTAATCTTTTTTTCCTATGGTTGTCCTTCTCTAGATATATTCTCAGAGTTTACAAACGTGCTTAAGTCATCTCATATTTAAAAAATTTTCTATAGTTCTGCTCTCATAATGTTATAATTCTATATGTATTCTTTTTCATCACTCTTGAACTCTAAAGGGATATTTAAACTTATCATTATTTGAAAAATTAATTCTTTTCTCCATTATGCCCTATAGCATTATCTATGTGCCATTATTCAAGCATTTGTGCTGAATTTTAATTATTTTTATCCACCGGCCTTTTTTATTATGAGAATAGAAACTCCACTGAGATAAGTATCATGTTTTATTTGTTTCTTGTATTTCCATTTTCTAGCACATAGCAATGTTTGTTGAACGAATGAATGTACAATTGAAGAGAGAGCCATGTTCTTCTCTTAATTCCCAGGGCCTAGCTAAGACTCTGATACATTACTGAGGATTCATGTTTTGTGACTAATTTTCAGAAGGTAAGAATTCACATATGATTCATTTTTATATACCATCTTATCATCCCCATTACGCTATGTACATAATATGCATTCAATCATATTTATTGAATAGAAGAATGAAGAAATTATTAGTATAATTTATATTTGGTGCTTCCATTTTTAATCATTTAGCACATGCTGGGACCTTGAAAACTTAGTTCTCTTCACTCTCTATTTAAAAACATTTCCTTTCAAAAAGTCACAGTAATCTCAGGATTCTCGATACCAATCATTTACCATGTATAACATCGCTAATAAACCATCTTGCAATCATTCATAGCTTCCATGAAAATGTACTCTGCTGGTTATCTTAACTTTCTGCTACCTACATATAGATACATTATGCTGTTTATTTACCTGTCTTGCTTTCTATGTGTCTTTGGCAATTTTATCAAACCATAAATTTAAATGACAGTCCTCTTGTCACCATCTCTCTACATTTCATTCCCATAAAACCATTTACCTCCAGTATACCTTCTACAGCACAATAGTGTAGGGTCAAAAAAGTGTCTAAAAGCAAAATTTCCAATACACCTTCACTATGTTCTTTTACTGAAGTTCTTTGATTAATCAGCATTATTTCACTCACTAGAAAATGCTCTTTGGCTTTTCCATTATTCATTAATCCAACTGATATTTCTTGAATGCCTACTATGTTCTAGACACTGTCCTTCTATGTCTTCCCCATTAGCATATATGCTCTATGAGGACAAGGACTTGTTTTGCTCATTGTTGCATTTCTAGCACAATTCCTTATCCTAATGGAGCTCATATGCTTATGGGGGAGATACACGTTGGACATGTAACAAGTACGTATAACAAATGAATGAGGACAAAGGCTATGGAGAAAAGTAAAGCGAGATAAGAGGTCTAGGACCTAATGCTGGAGATTGCCAGTTTACTTAGGGAGTCGGGAAAGATCTTTTGGACAAAGTGACATTCCAGCAGAGACCTAAATAAGTAAGTGAGGAAAACATGTAGTTATCTGGATATGCAGGGAAAGTAGTCTAGGCAGAGGGAAGGGCGAGTGCAAAGTTCCTAGTCTGTGTTGCATGCTCAGGAACGGCAAGGAAGAAGAGCAAAGAGGAAGAACAGGGAGGAGAAGAAGTACAAAGTGAGATTTGAGAAGTAGAAGGGCCCAAGTGACACAGGTCTGCTAGGCCATTGTGAGGACATTGAATTTTAGTTTGAGTGAGAAAGGAAGTTCTATAGAAGCTATTAAGCAAAGTTGTGATTCAATGGTTTTAACTGTTGAGGTGAGAGCAAACAACAGGAAGATAAAAGTAAAAGTAGTTTAGGAGTAATAGTGATAATCCAGGAGAGAGATGATTATGGCTTCGATGAGGGAGATGTCTGTGGAGACGGGTTAAGAAATGGCTGGATTTTTAGTATCTTTTGAACATAAAGGATTTCGTTGTCAAATCTGATATGCAGTGTGAAAGAAAAAAGTAAAGTCAAGACCAAGTTTAGTCCTCAGCAACTGAAGAGTGTGGCTAATAATGTCGTTCTGTATGCAACCACAGGTCAGGTAAGACTGGTGGCAGCCCCACTCAGTGTAAAATGACTATTAAGCACTAGCACTAGTGGGCATGCAGCGTGAATGCTTGGGCATAGGAATCGATAGTTCAGTTCAACATAAGGTTATGTTTTTGGGAGATGGTTTCAAAAGCAGTAGACTGATTGAGATTTCTTTTTTTTTTTTTCTATTGCTTCAATGTTACTTCTATACAATCTCTTTTATATGTCTTTATTACTTCTTCATTTTAAATGCCATTATCCTAATCCAAGATATCATGATCTCTTCTTAATGGAAATTGTGCAAAATCTTTTGTCTTTTATCTCTGATATCCATCCATCTCCAATCTATCTTACCTATCATATATTTTCTCAGATTAATCTTCTAAATCACAGCTCTTATGGCTCTCTATTGCATAAAATGTTCACTCGTTTCCATATTCAAAGGTACATCCAAAAATCTTAATTTTACATAATCTGTGACCAACCATCTTATTTCCTACTTTCTTCCATATACTTAGTTGACCCATAAGCAGCCTGGATTTGAACTGTGTGGGTTCACTTACATGAGAATTTTTTTCTCAATAAATATATCAGAATAAATTTTGGAGACCTGTGACAATTTGAAAAAATGTGCATATAAACCTTGTAGCCCAGACACATGGAAAAGAATTAAGAAAAGTTAGGTATGCCATGAACGCATAACATACACATAGATATTAATCTATTTTTATTATTTACTGCTATAGAATACACATAGATGTATTATAGGAAGTTAGGATTTATCCAGACTTACATGAACACAAGATCTACATGGTGTCATTTGCATGCCAGAGAAATGTAAACAAACATAAAGATGAAGTATTAAATCCTAACTGCATAAAATTAACTATATTACATACTGCATTACTGTAATAATTTTCCAAAAAACTCCTGTTGCTATTGTGGTGAGCTCAAGTGTTGTGAGTACCACACGAATCATCTCTGAGTAATTCGTCTCTCCACTAAATTGTGTACTACTGTAAAAAGTGATCTTTCATGGGTCTCACGGATTATGGGGCTTAGTGCAATACCATATACCTTGAATAACATCATAGGACCCACACAAAGTCCTATTAATGATGTTGGAGATGCTTCCAAAAGGCAAGAAAAGTTTTGACAATACAAGGAAAAATTAACATTTCTTCATACGTACCATAGGTTGAGGTCTGTGGCGATGGTTGCCTGCCATTTCAGAAGGACAATTCATCTTGTAAACAAACAACAAAGCCTTACAGTATCCATAAATACAGTACAGGGCTTCAGATGCATTTTCACTTCCTTATAATTGTCTTAATAACATTCCTTTTCTCTAGCTTACTTTATTGTAAGAATACATTATATACTATGTGTAACATTCAAAATATGTGTTAACCAGCTGTTTATGTTATCTTTAAGGCTTCTGATCAATGGTAGGATACTAGTAGTTAAGTTTTGGAGGAGTCAAAAGCTGTAGGTGGATTTTTGACTGTGTGGTTGGTGTTCCTAATCCCCCTTTATTCAAGGGTGAACTGTATACATTTTATCTAAGCTAATTTAGTCAACATTTGATAGTAAAATTCAAAACATCTGCTCTCAAATACCTTATTTCTACACATAACAATCTTGCATGTATACTCTGCTTTCCTGAAAACATCATCTAGATAAATCTTTCCTAATATACTTGTGAAACAAATGTCTCCATGTATCCTCCCAAAGTACAATACTTATAGCAATACAAATTTTCTTCTTTGTGTTATTCTTACTTGTGCATGTATGTTTGTGCACCTGTCAATGTTTTATCTATTCTAATATATATATTATACTCCTTTATTTATGCTTTATCTATTTATATCTTATACCCCTTTAAAGAGGTACCAATTTGTCGAAACAAGCCCCAGAGTCTCTAGCATTGTGTCTTGCATATAGTAGGTACTCTGTAAATGTTTTTTGAATGAATGGAGCCTTCAGTTGATCTAGTTATGAAAGGCTTCATAAAGAAAAGTAGATTGAATCAAAGTTTTTACTAAAATTAGGAATATCAAATAGTGTAAAAAAAGGTCAGTTATTGTTAGTAAGAAAAGTTTCATGTTAAGATTAGTATTTCCATAACTATGTACCTAATCTGTGGATGGTATTAGACAGGTTTGCTTAGACTGTATAAAGATATATGTCAGGGAGCCTGAGAAGTGTGATTAGTGGTCCATGTTTGAGTTGGTGAAAGAATAGGTCAAAATAGCTGGATTTCAGAAGGTTGATAATAGGAACCCCTTATAGGTGTTGCAAAAGGAGTACGGCCTGATGAAAGTAGAAATTGAGAAAGATTATATTAAAATTTAAATATTTTTAAATATTGCATTTAGTGATGATTATCACTCATGACCTAAAATTTTAAAATTCACTGCCTTATTTTATGCTTAAATTCTTAGCAGGCACTAATGAAAACACACACATGTTTTTATACAGTAACAAGTTCAACATGGTATAATCTCAATAATAGATAAAATTAAAAATAATGTCATTTGCTCTTATGTGTGTATAGACTCACATTCCCAAGACATATGACAGCCAATAACAAGGATAATCCACAGTCTGATTTCAGGGGAAGTTATAACACCAACATATATGCTACCTTTAAGACATAAGGACCCCAAATATTTTATTTTTCTAAATTACTTTCTTCCACTACTGAAATACAGTCATCAACCAGAAGAAAGAGAACAGTTGGTTAGTAAAACAGAGCATCTTAATAAAACAAGGTGTAATGAAAAACTCAATGGAAACCGAATCCTTGTGGGTGATATGGCCTCAAATAAGCACATTTTTGAAACATACATTTTTTTTTTTGCCAGATCCTTTTTCCCAGAAGCACCTAGCTAAGGAACAGCATACCTCTGAAAGATTCAAAACATGCCTTTTAAGGATATTGAGTAACAGAGGGTAGCAAACACTTTTCACTTAGATTTGCTGAAAGTTTGAATTTATCTAATAGGCTATGAACATTTCTTCATACTTGTTGTCTCCTTCCTTTACAGGGTCATATACAGGATTAATGAAATAACTTTCTGAAGGAGATGAGCTCCTTCAAAGAAAATGGCTAAATATAAAACAGTGTTTTTGTTATGATATATTATGTAAGAATGAGCATGGGACAAGTTTTACAATTTAACCAATTTTGAAGAAAAATGACAAACTAGAGCTTGATTCTTTTTTAATAAAGTTTTACGTTGTGACTATCTCAAAAAGGACATTGTGCATTTAATTTTCCCATATTCTGAAATAATTTAGTTATTCACTCTATAATTTTAAATCACACCGTATAATACCGTGTGTTAACAGAGGCTAGCACACTGTAGTCCCTAGGTCAAATCTTGCCAGTCCTGAAAAATTTGGCTGTCAGTTTGTGTAAATAAAGATTTATTAGAACATGGTCACATTCATTTTTTTACTTATTGTTTATGGTTGCTTTTGCAGTACAGTGTGAGTAGTTTAATAGTCATGGCAGAGACAGTATGGCCTACAAAACCTAAGATATTTACTATTTGGCTCTTTAGAGAAAAATTTTGCAGAATCCTTATTTATGGCAGGTTTTTTTCACATGAGAGCCATCAGCTAAACATTCACATATTCCCTGAATAAAAGTATCAGTAAAAGTATGACTTTCTCTAAATAAAGTTTCTTATCATCTCTAAAATTCCATTTATTTATCATAATTTCTGTCTGGTAAGATTTTTGGTAAGGTATAAATTATGGGAGCTTATAATAACTCTTAGCACAGTGTTTCTAGCAAGTAATAAAAGACTGACATAAAGTAGTAGTTTAACTGTAATTTCTACTCAATAAGCAGATGTAGCACTGCCATTCCTAGGCATGTACTTTAAAATACTGTTTTGTATGTGCTCAGGTATGATTTCCTTGAGCTGATTATTTAGTCATCCCAATATCCATGTAGGACTCCAGTTTTAACATGTAACCCTTGAAAAAGAGTCTTCTCGCCCAGCAAAGCAAAAATAATGGCAGGTGAGGTTTATGAGACTTGTTAGTGACAGTCACCATCTACTGATGGTAAGGACAGAGATGTGTTAAATAATTGGGATAAAACTGAGGTGTGTTAAATAATAATTGGGAAAAAACTGACCAAA
>NW_016107317.1:4882851-4938279 GCF_001604975.1 Cebus imitator
AAAAAAAAAAAAAAAAAAAAAAAAGCATGGCATCAAGAAATTCTGTCTTTTCAGTGCAACTTCCAATAAATGCAAAGACAAAATATTTTTATAAAAGTAGTTAATATGAAATGGGAAGTAAATTTTGAGACATTCTGCAAACACCCACAAATGTAAATGGAGTAAGTAGCGTATATGGAATGCGTAATTGACTACAGTGTTAAAGGCTGAGCAGTGGCAGTGGGCATAGCACATGAAATAAACTTCAAAGATATTAGGCATTTATGTTTGGAATCTACCTTATGAGAATTCTCCCAGTAAAAAAGCAGAGTTGGAAGTGTTTCTGGATATTTTTTTAAGCATTAGAAAGAAGTGAATTGAACTTTGAAATAACTACATACACTATACTCTAAGGAACATATGACAGAACTTCAGTGAGTGTGCCTCAAGCATTTTGATTTGAAGAAATAGTGAACTGAGTTCATGTGGGGCTTTGGATTGTTGGAATTTTTGTGTGCTTACAAAATAACTAATAGTTGTTGCTTAAAAAATAAATAACTGGTCCTCTTTGATATATTGAATTTATACTGTTTAAAAGAGAGGAAGATGTCATGAGTTTGCTGGATTAATATAGAAATCCATCTACATTCAAATGTAGAGTTTATGTCAATAGAAGCTCTCCCTGTTCTATTTTCTTTCCGCTGCATGAGGGAAAAGACTGCCTTTATTTCATTTATTTCTATATTCCTAGTGCCTAGCACATATGGTGCAATCAACAAATGTCTGGTGAATATGGATGAATGAATGCATGAAATCCTTGAGAACAATCAAGACTCAGAGATGATATATTAAGAATTCTCACCAAGAAGAAAAGCAAAGTGAAGTACGTCATTTACAAAGATTTTGATGCTTCTTATAACTTTTAGGAGGAGACCTCACAATACAAATCTATGCCCATATAACACACCAGATCTGTCTGTTTTAGGCAGTGGTTAGACAAAAGAAGCCTGAATTTAGGGAGATACATGACTCACGAGGGGAGTAAACAATGGACTAAACACACTGTCCCACTGACCATGGATTTCCCAGAAACAAGGTATTGGGCCACTAAGACAGGCTATCTAAAATGAAAGGATAAAGTCAAGAAGATGAAATCTGATGCTTCAGTAAGCTCAGGAATACCTATTTGGCATAGAGCAATAAATGATTCTTATTTCTATTAGGAGAGAGATCCCATTATTCTCCCAGGTTGGGTTTTTCTTAGTCTTAGAATTGATAAGGTTGAGCTTATTCTTGGCAAATTTTGGAATATTTCAAAATGGCTCCTTTTCCTCTCCTGCCAGAAGCATGACAGGATTTTTCTTTAATACTTATATGAGAACCTGGTTGAGCTCCTAGACCAATAGCTCATAAAACTCACAAAAGTATGAGGGCTCTCCATGACCGGATATCCCCTGGAATATTTAGCTTTCAGGTTTGTCCACAAATCTTAGAGCTAAAAATTACTGGAGGTTCAGTGTAGACAAATCTTAGAGCTAAAAATGGATGAATTACTGGAGGTTCAGTGTGGACAAATTGGTTCAGCTTTTCTTACCCCGGCACTGGTTCCCACACTGGTTTCCACTTCTGAGTCTCTACTCTGGTAATTGATTAGTGGCTCCCCATATTAACTTGTCTACTCTCGGGGTGGAGGGATGGGCAGCAGTTTGTCCTGTGTCCTCCCCCTCCTTTTGAATCCAAATAAGTTGTTGATATTTTTAGTTTGTATAGTGATTTATTTGTTAGGATGGAGTGGCAATTTCCAAACTCCTTACACGTAGAAACTTCCTGACACCACAACTAAACAGGAACAGGGACATGACACAATTAGAAACCGGGAATGGTATGTTATCCTACATGTTTATCTCAGCCAAGACTTAAAACTGAATTGGTAGTCCACTAATGAATATGCAAAAATGATAGTCATGTTGAAACATGAAGGTGATTAGAAATATTTTTGCCATTCCTCTGAAGAAGTAATTGTCCAGACTAGATTTGCTAAATAATAATTATTATTGCTCATAAAAATTATTTATTGATTGAGCACTTTTTATCTGGTGGCTCCTGGGCCTATTATTAAGATGGAAAGGTGAAGAGGACCCAATGATGAGGAGTGAACTAGGATATTGATTCAGCCTTCCTGCTGAGGACACCTAGACTGACTAGATGAAACTTTAAAAAAAGTTGTAAAGGCATCAGAGAGCTAATAAAACAGTTAAGAACGATGAGACCAATATTTGAGGAGAAAATATTCCAAGAAGTAAACCTGGTGTTTGGACCCCTTCTTAACACAGAAGTAGTTGCCAAATCTGGAAACACTATCTAAAAGATTGAAAAGCTGACAAGAATGTTTAACAGATGTGCCAAACAAGAGTAGGATTAAACATAATGTACACCAGCATTTGTAGGAAACGTAGCATACTTTGAAATGACTCAGTTTATGAAATTGGAATGAAGTTTACCTGGTTTGCTAGTTTCTCTAATTATCTGACTGCAGCAATTGTAGAGCATTCTAAAAGAAGAAAACACATCAACATCATCCTAGGACTCCAAGTGTTATTGCGTGTGTGTGTGTGTGTGTGTGTGCGCGCGCATGTGCATGTGGGTGGTGGGGAGTGTTTTACGGTTTTTATGTACCACATCTGACACTCAGTCAACAAGATAAGGAGACAAGCAAATAAAGAGACAAGATCAGATGACTGAAAGGCAAGAAAAACATTCAACAATAGAAAAATACCCAGGTAATGCATTTGAGAGTCACATAATTAAAAATAAGTGCTCAGGCCAGGCACGGTGGCTTATGCCTGTAATCCCAGCACTTTGGAAGGCTGAGGGGGGTGGATCACTTGAGGTCAGGAGTTCAAGACCAGCCTGGCCAACATGGAGAAATCCCTTCTCTACTAAAAAATACAAAAATTAGCCAGGTGTGGTGGTCCATGCCTGTAGTCCCAGTTACTCAGGAGGCTGAGGCAAGAGAATTGTTTGAACCTGGGAGGTGGAGATTGCAGTGAGCAGAGATGATACCACTGCACTCCAGCCTGGGTAACAGAGCAAGACTTTGTTTCAAAAAAAAAAAAAAAGCCGAAACATGTTCAGGGAAATAAAGGACAGAAGTTTGAATTTTGGCAGGGAACTCAATATTAAAATAAGAAACCAAAATTCATATTCTAGAGTGTAGACTCCTGAGATGGTGGTGTGAGGAGCTCCACAGACCCACCTTTCATTGAATTTTTACTGGTGACATTTAAGAAAAACCCATCTGTTTAAAATTATGGAGATTATCTGGAAGGCATGCAGTAAATGAAATATTTACTTAAGAACATGCTAAATCTCAATGTGAGTAGTGAGAGTCTGTGACACTTGAGTCCCAACATTCTCCCTTCCCCAATTCTCCCTTCCCCAACCCGCAGCACAGTGTGATAGAAATTCTAATCTGGGTGGGTATAGTTAACAATATAGGGTTCCTTATTCTCTGGCTTAGTATTTTCTTGGAGTATTCCCCTATAAAGTTTCCATGAGGGAACAGCTTCTCAGTATTTCTTATCCTTTCCAGCTCCACGTTGCAGAAGCTCTATTTCAGGTAAGAGGAGCTAGGAGATGTGGAGCTCTTTTCCTCCATCTAGCACCATTAATAGGATAGAATCTCTACCTTAGGCACAGCAGGCCAGGGATATTGGGTACTGCCCTGCCCTCCACTTGTTCTTGAATTTTATGTTTCATATTTGAAAAAGCAAAATGAAAAGGCCAAAGAGTACTGAACTTTCAGCACCCAGCTCATAAATCAGGCATGCTGATCTGAGAGAAGTAGGCCACTGTCCATGCCCACAGCTCTGGAGAAATGGCAGAATTTTTTTTTTTTTCCAGGAAGGAGAGGTAGACCTTAAGAAGAGAGAGCTCTGTAGCTATCTTCAAGGGAATCGACTCTATTTGTTAATGAGCATAAGTAAATTCAAACTTAAGGACGCTGTTGAAAACCATGGAGGTTTTCTTGTCAAGCAATTAAGAAATGTACAGTAGCTTCATGAGAAGTTAGCTAACCCATAGTCCAACTAGCTGTTTAAAAATAAAACTCATCAAAGGAGATGGCTAACAGGAGCCCTCATGAAGTAAGAACAAGTTCCAAATACTTGTGGCAAAGACAAATCTTCCAAAGGGACAAACATTAAATTGGGACAGAATCAGGAGCAATGGATGTCCCAAGGCATTGTTGAAAACAATAGAGCAATCACCTGGTGATTAGCAGAAGCTAACAAATTGGAATAAAACCAACAGAGACAGACAGCTTAATAGACGAATCTCATAAAAAGACAGTGCAAGAGGGCAATGATGAAAGTACTGTCATCATAGGGTGACTGTGCACATGCTCAATGCCGTGCCCTTTGAGAAGTGTTTTACAATTTTTATTTTCCACATCTGACACTCAGTCAAAAGTAACTAAGCAAATGAGGAGACAAGATTATGTGAATCAAAGACAAGAAAAACACCAGAGTTTATAAAGTGTAGGGCAAACAGACATCACTGAAATCATCCACTCAAGTCGCTAAACAAAGAAACAAAAAAAACCTGGATGATAGGAGAGGGGAGGATCAGTATCCAATATTGCTACAAAATACTATATAAAATGTTCAGTTTTCAAAAAGAATTACAAGACATGCAGGAATAGTAAAGTGTCATGTTTACACAGGAAGAAAAGGCGACAAAAATGCATCTGAGGGAATTTAGAGGGACTACAGATGTGAAGCAAAGACTTTAAAACAGCTATTAAAAATATGTTCACAGAACTAAAGGAAACTATACTTAAATAAGTAAAAGAAAGTCTGATGAGATTGTCTTATCAACTAGATTATAATAATAAAGAGGTAACGTTTATTTTTAAAAAGTAGTGAAAATTCTGAAGTTGAGAATTTAAAGCAGCAAAATGAAGAATTTACTGTAAGTGCTCAACAGATTTGTGGTTCTAAAGAAAAAGTTAGTAAACTTGAACAAAGACTGATAGAAATTAAATATTCTGAAGATCAGAAAAAGAATAAAGAGAATCATATCTGTAATCCTAGCACTTTGGGAAGCTGAGGCAGGTACACTGCCTGAGCTCAGGAGTTCGAGATCGGCCTGGGCAACATGGTGAAACCCTGTCTCTATTAAAAATACAAAAAATAAAAAAAAATAGGTAGGTGTGGTGGTGCATGCCTGCATCCCAGCAACTCAGGAGGTTGAGGCACAAGAATCACTTGAGTCCAGGATGCAAAGGTTGAAATGAGCCGAGTACAAAATAAGTGTATTTATGAGGTATGTGTCATATTTTGATAAAGACATACAATGTGCAATAATCACATTAGGATAAATGGGGTATGCATTACCTTGAGCATTTATTGTTTCTTCTTTTTTTCTCATCCTTCTAATCAATGGGAGGCATTTATCTTTTCTTTGTGTTACAAATATTTAAATACTACTTTTTTAGTTATTTTAAAATGTACAATTATGGTTAACTATAATTACACTACTGTATTATAAATTACTACATTGTATTCATTCAATCTAATGATATTTTTGTACACATTAACCATCCCCATTTCCTCTACCCCACTGCCATTTCCAGCCTCTGGGAGCCATCATTCTACCTTCTACCTCTGTGTTTAATTGTTTTAATTTTTAACCTCCACATAGGAGTTGAGAACACGTGAAATTTGTCTTTCTGTGTCTGACTTATTTCACTTAACATAATGTTCTCCAGTTCCAGCCATGTTGTTGCAAATGACAGGGTCTGATTCTTCTTTATGGCTAGATAGTACTCCATTTGTATATGTACCACATTTTCTTTATCCATTAGTCTGTTGATGAACACTTGGTTGCTTTTGAATCTTGAGTATTGTAAGCAGTATTGGAATAAACATGAGACTATAGATATCTTTTCAATATACAGGTATCCTTACCTTTGGGCATATACCTAGCAGTGGAGTTGCTGGATCATATGGTAGTTCTATTTTTAGTTTTTTGAAGAAACTCCAACTGTTCTCCATAGTGGCTGTACATTTCTACCAAGAATGTATGAGGATTTCCCTTTCTCCACATCCTTGTCAGCATTCATTATTGTTAGTTTTTTGGATAAAAGCCATTTTAACTGGGGTAAGATGATATCTCATTATAGTTTTGATTTGTATTTCTTTAATGATCAATCATGTTGAACACTTTTTAATATACCCATTCGCCATTTGTATGTCTTTTTAAGAAATGCCTTTTCAGATCTTTGGCCAATTTGTTAATCAATTTATTTGATATTTTTTTTCTAATGAGTTGTTTGAACTCCTTATATATTCCGTCAATTACTCCCTTGTCAGATGAATAGTTTTCAACTATTTTCTCCAATTCTGTGGGTTGTCTCATCACTTCATTGATTGTTCCTTTGCTATGCAGAAATTTTTTAACTTGATGTGATCCCATTTGTCCATTCTTGCTTCAGTTTCCTGTGTTTTCAGGGTATTACTCAAGAAATCTTTGCCCACATTGATTTCCTAGAGAATTTTTCCAATGTTTTCTTATAGTAGTTTTATATTTTTAGGTTGCAGACTTAAGTCTTTAATCTACTTTAATTTGATTTTTTCATGGTGAGAGATAGGGGTGTAGTTTTATTCTTCTGCATATAGATATCCAGTTTTCCCGGAAAAACTGGGAATAATCCATGTGCTTTATTCCCAATTAGGACCATTTGGTCTCTAGTGCAGATATGTCAAATGTTTGTCGACTTTCTGTCTGGATGTCCTGTCCAGTGCTGAAGTGGGGTGTTTAAATCTCCAGCTATTACTGTATTATGATCTATTTTTCTGTTTAGTTCTAATAATATTTGCTTTATATATCTGGGTCCTTAAGCATTGGGTGCATATATATTTATAACTGTTATATCCTCTTGCTGAATTTACCCATTTATAATTATATACTGATTTCTATGTTTCATTTTACAGGTTTTAACTTGATATCTATTTTTTTCTACGTAAATGTATGTACTCTTGCTTTTTTTGGTTTTGATTTGCATGGAATAACTTTTTCCATCATTTTTATTTTCAGTCTATGTGTGTCTTTATAGGTGAAGTGTGTTTGATGTAGGCAACAGAGCATTGGGTTTTGTTTTTCTATCCATTCAGCCACTCTTTGTCTTTTGATTACAGTTTAGTCCATTTAAATTTGATGTTATTATTCATTAGTAGAAACTTATTCCTGCCATTTTCTTATCTGGTACTGTCTTTCTTCCCTTCTTTCTTCCTGTCTTCCTTTTTGTAAGGGCAATTTTTTTAAATTGCTGCTGATATGTTTAAATTTCTTACTTCTTATATTTTATGTGTCTGTGGTAGGTTTCCTGATTTGAGGTTACCATGAGGCTTGTAAATGTATTATATGTAATTATTTTCAATGCATGACCACTACTCTACACTTTTATCTTCACCTCCCCCTGCTTATTAACATCTTGTTAATAGTCATATCTTATTATACTATGTCTTAAAAAGTTGTTGTAGTTATTATTTTTGAAAATTCATTTTTTAGTTTTTCTACTCAAAATAGTAGTTTACAAATCACAATTACAATGTTATAATATTCTGGGCTTGTCTGTGTACTTACTATTACAAGTGAGTTTTGTACTTTCAAGTGATTTCTTATTTCCCATTGATGTCCTTTTCTTCCAGATTGAAAAGCTTCCTTTAACATTTTTGGTAGAACAGTTCTTATATTGATGATATCCCATAGTTTCTATCAGTCTAGGAAAGTCTTCATTTCTCCTTCATGTCTGAAGGATATTTTCACTGGATATACTATTCTAAGATAAAAGTGTTTTTCTCTATCACTTTAAATGTTTATTCCATTCTCTCCTGGCCCATAAGGTTTCCACTGAGAAGTCTGTTGCCAGGCGTATTGAAGCTGTTTTGTGTATAAGTTTTCTCTTGCTGATTTTAGGATCTTTCTTTTTCCTTTGACCTTTCGGAGTTTGATTATTAAATGTCTTGTAGTAGTGTTATTTGGGTTAAATCTGCTTGGTGTTCTATAACCTTCATATATTTGAACATTTATTTGTTTCTCTAGATTTGGAAAGTTTTGTGTTTTCTCTTTTTAAAAAGTTTTTGCCCCAGTATCTCTCTCTACTTTCTTTTTAAGGCCAACAACTCTTGGATTTGCCCATTTTGAAGTTATTTTCTACTGGTTGTAGGTATGATTTATTCTACTTCGTCTCCTGTAACTGTATTTTCAAACAGTCTGATTCAAGCTCAGTAATTGTTTATTTTGCTTGATAAATTACACTGTTGAGAGATTCTGATGTATTCTTCAGTAAATCAATCAAAATTTTAGCTCTATAATTTGTGCCACATTTTTAGAAATTATTTTAATTTATCTAATAGATTAATAGTTTAATAATTATTTAAATTTATCTAATAGAATTCTGAATTCCTCCTCTGTGTTGCTTTGATTATATAGAGCTTCCTGCAAGCATCTCTTTTGAATTCTCTGTTTGAAAGGTCACTTATCTTTGTTATTCTGGAATTTATCACTGTTACCTTAATTTGTTCATTTGGTGAGGTCATATTTTCCTGATGGTCTTGATGCTTGTGGATGTTCATCAATGTCTGGACATTCAAGAGTTAGGTATTAATTGTAGTCTTCACAGTCTGAGATTTGCACTCATCTTTCTTAAAAGAGCTTTACAAATATTCACAGAAAATTGAGTATTGTGATCTGTCCTTAGTCACTGTAGCTGTATGTGCATTAGGGGGCACCCCAAGCCCAGTAAAACTATGACTCTTGCAGACTTGTAGATGTTCCACTTTGGTGGTCTTGGGTAAGATTCAAGAGAATTTTCTAGACTGCCAGACAGAGACTCTTGTTCTCTTCCCCTCCTTTACCACAAACAAATGGAATATCTCTCTTCATGCTGAGTTGCCTGAGGGAGGATTGATACAAGCCCTCCTGTGGACACCACAACTGAGACTTTGCTGGGTCAGACCTGAAACCAACAGAGCAGTGAGTCCTGGCCAAGGTCTATGGCAACCACTCCCTGACTACTACCAATTTTACTCAAGGCCCAAGGGCTCTTCAGTTGGAAGGTGGTGAATCCAGCCAGACTTGTGTCCTTCCATTCAGGATGGTGCACCACTCCCCCAGCCCTGCAGCACATGGCAGGTCCAGAAATGTCATGCAGGAGCCAGGGCCTGGAGTCAGAAGCCTTAAGAATCTACTTGGTGCTCTATTCTACTGTGGCTGAGCTGGCACCCAAGCCACAAGACAACGTCCTTCACACTCTTCTTTCTTCTTTCCTCAAGCAGGAGTCTCTCCCCATGGCCTCCCCAGCATCAGGCCCATGGCAAGTGCTACTGGCTACCACCAATGATAACTCAAGGCCCAAGATTTCACCAGTCAGCTTGTGGTTAACATTGCCAGGCCTCGATTCTCCCTTTAGGGCAGCAATCTCCCTTCTGGCCTTGGGTGAGTCAAGAAATGCCATCCAGGAGCCAAGTCCTGGAACTGGGGACTCTAAGAGCTCATATTTTACTCTAGCTCACTGTTACTAAGCTGGTACACAGGCTGTAAGATGAAGTCCCTTTTACTTTTTCCTCTTCTTTTCTCAAGCAAAAGGAGTCTTCTCCTATGACTACAACACCTGGGAATGTGTTGGGTTACAACTGCAGCCATGACAGCACTGGGTCTCACCTAAGGCCCACAGCAAGTATTGCCTGGCTACCACCGACGTTGATTCAAGGCCCAAGCTGTCTTTAATCAGCAGGTGATGACTCTTTCCAGCATTGGGTGCTTCTCTTCAAGGCAGCATATTTTCTTCAGATTCAGGGTGTTTTTAGAAATGTCTTCTAGGAATGAGGGATATTTAGGGGATTCAGGACTCTGCCTCATGCTGTATTCTACTGTGGCTGATCTGGTGTCCAAATTACAAGACAATTTTTTACACTATACTTTCCTGTCCTTAAGCACAAAGAGTCTCTTCTGGAACTGTAAGCTCCACTGCCTGTCACTGGGGGAGGAGTGACACTAGCACTCTTTTAGCTGTCCCAGGTTGTGTGTCTCACTAACTTTTATGCATCCCAATTTCACCGGTTCTGAGCCCAGTACAGCAACAAGACCTTCCCAAAAATTGCAGTCTTTGTGTCCTACACTGCCTTTTGCATTTATTTAGAGCCCCGGGGGACTCTAGCTCACAGTGATGGGGCTAGCTGAAACTCAAGTTCTGAACACTGGGATGGATGATTCCCCTGTAGCTAGGGCTGGTCTAAATGCTCCCTTTAGGGAGCTGGCCAAATTCTGCTTTCCACTGTATGAGGCAGCACTGACTTTCAAATCACAGTCTCGCAATAACTGCTCTCTCCCTCCCTGAAGCAAACAGATTCTCTCTCTGTGCCACACAGCTGCTGCTGGAGGATGGGAGAAGGGAGGTGTTGGCAATTCAATACTGTTTCTTACCCTCATTAGTGCCTTTCCTTGCTATAATGTTAAAATCAGGTAGTGTGATCACTCACCTGATTTTGCGTTCTTATGAAGGTGTTTTCTTGTGTGAATAGTTGTTCAATTTGGTGTTCCTGTGGGGAAAACTGCTGGAAAATTCTATTTAGCCATTTTCCTCTGCCTCTGCCTGTTCATTTATTTTTAATAAGGTATTGAGTCAACCTAACAGATAAAAAATAGTCTTTTGTAACAAATGATTCTGGTACATCTGAATATCTACATCAAAAAGAAAGAATTTGGAGCCTCCACCTCTTACAGTATATAAAAATTAATTCAAAATGAATAAATAACCTGCATGTAAAACTCAAACTGTAACAATCTCAGAAGAAAATATAAGTGTATATCTTGTTGACTTTATGTTAGTAAATGATTTGTTAGATATGACACCAAAAGCTTAAGGAAACAAAATATAAAAACAAATAATTTGGACGTCATCAAAATAGAAAACTTTTGTGCTTCAGAGTATACCATCAATAAGTTAAATGGACTGTTCACTGATTGAGAGACAATATTTGCAAATTATATATCTGATAAAGGAATTTTATGCAGAGAGAGAGAGAGAGAGTGAGTGAGTGAGCGTGTGTGTGTTTTAAACACTTAAAACTCCACATTAGTAAGACAAAATTCCCAATCGAAAAATGAACAAAGGATCCAAACAGACTCTTCTCCAAAGAAAACATAAAAATAGTAAGCACATGAAAGTGTGTTCAACATTATTATTTATTAGAGAAACAAAAGTCAAAATCTCAATGAGATACCACTTCACATGTCCTAAAAGGGCAATAATAAAAATGTCAAATGATAGCAAGTGTTGTCAAAGACGTAAAGAAATTGGAGTCTCATATGCTGCTGATGTACATGTAAAATAGTGCAGCCATTTTGGAAAACAGTCTGGCAGTTTCTCCAAAATATCCAGTTACCATATGGCCAAGCAATTCTATGCCTAATTATATACTCAAAGGAAATTAAGACTTATGTTCACATAAAAACTTTTGTACAAAAATGTTCATAAAAACATTATTCATAATAACCAAAAATAAAAACAACCTAAATTTGTATCAACTGATGAATAAGGAAATGAGATATATCCATAAAATGAACAATTATATAGCAATAATAAACAATTAAAGTGCTCATGCATGTTGCAACATAAATAAACGTTAAAAATATTATGTGAAATGAAGAAGGCCATCACAAAAGACTATATATTGTATAATTTCCTGTGCAGAAAATATCCAGAAAGGCAAATCTATAGAGGCATAAAGTAGTTTAAGTAATTACCAGGGCTGCATGAGGTAGAGAAAAATGAAGAGTGATTGCTAATGGGCTCCAGATCTCCTTTTGTGGTAATGAAAATGTCTCAAAGTTGATTGTGGTGGTGGTTGCACAACTCTAAATATACTAAAAATTAGAAAGTTCTACAGTTTTGATGGGTGAAATTCTATAAATTATATCTTAAATCTGTTTCAAAAATATAAAAAGTCTAAAATTTTAGAACTAAAAACTTAAGAACCAAAATTGAGAATATACATTTAGGAGTATATTAGACATGGGTGGATAAATAATTAGTGAATTAAAAGGTCACAGTCATTGAAATACATGCATCATAATTTTAATGACACTAAAAATCTTAAGCAACAGTAGTTAAATGAAAACAACACCTAGCACATCATTTGAAACCACTGAAAAACCAAAGATAAAGAAAACAAAATTTGCAAAGCTCCAGGAATGTGGGAAGGAGAAGATTGCTTCCAAAAGGTCAGTAATAAGATGGACATCAGACTTCTCAATAGAAACAATGAATGCAGATGACTATGGAATGTTTATTTTCAAGGTGCTAAAAGAAAATAGCTACCAACCTCAAATTCTGTACTTAATAACATCTCCCTCAAAAAATAAGAAACAAACTTTCCTTTTGTTGATTTCATAGTTTAGAATAATAAACATTTAAATAGAATAGATTCTGTTGAATGTGAATTTAACTGTAGGAGCCCTATGAATAAAGTAGTAAATTATACACAGATGTATAAATGACAGCCTCACAATAATAGTGGGATGGAAGTAGAATATAACAAAGGCAGGCATAATCAAAAAGGTCCCAAAATATCAGAAATATGTGTGTGTGGGTGTGTGCATATTTGTATGTGCATGTGTGAGAGAGAACAGAGCACGTTTGTGCATGCATTGGTGTATGAAACTGATTGAGGAAGAAACGAAGACCATTTCAAATGAATGGAAGGATAACACAACTTTATATATTTAGAGAAATATACACCGATGAATGAAAGTAAAATCAAATGTGGGAGTAGAAAGAGATAAAAATTAAAATATAGTAAGCAAGGTCAAATTCTAAAGGACATCTTATCATAACAATTCACAATTAGGGTGTGTGTGTGTGTCTGTGTGTGTGTGTGTGTGTGTATGTGTATGTTGTTTGATATTAGTAAAAACTGGGACTTATTTTCAAAATACGCTTGTGTTCTCCAGCAACATCCTCAAATAAATGCTGATAATTTGTGGCTATATACATTTTGAAAAAATCTCCCCAAGTAACTCTGATAATATCATGGTTATAATGATAATTATGTACAATTAATAGAAGTTGGCATATGTAATTTTTATTTCAGTTAACACTGAGTATTTACTCTGCATCAGACTCTTCTAGAGAATCCAGCCTTAGATATTCAGTATGAGAAGTAATTCTAATAAGCAGACTCTAAAAATGGAATTCTGGAGTTGGAACACCCAACAGAGAGTTATGACCCCATTACTGGTGGAATGTGGAGGTGTATGAATGCAATTGTAAAGGATTTCAGCTGTGGTAAACTTGGGTGAAATAAAACAGGAGATATACTGACTTGTCCAATCTTTGTGGTGTTAACAGGTATATGGGTGATTAGAAATCATATGAAATTGAGTTGCTTTGAGTGAGTAGATCTGATGATTTGAAGAAAGAAAATAATGGGCTTAGGATGGATTATTAATCACAAATTTAAAGTAATATGTCAGTCAGTGTACTTGGCAGGATTTAAAGTGACGTTTATCTACTATAGTTGCACAGTAGAAAGGATAAAAGTTTGACTCCAGGATATTTTTTTTGGTAAGGTTGGAATAAAAAGTAGAATTATCAGCCTCAGCATGTCTACAATGACAAATTTATGCTTCTAATATAAAATGAGTTAGACCTTGGTAAAGAATACTGAAGGACCTTGAAGTAAACCCAAGATATCCTAATCTCTTGGAGTCTGGAGAAGTAGCCTATCTTCCCTTGTTGGAAGACAAGCATTCTCTTTTTTCAAAGATTATGTAGAAGCACCGTAGGGTCAGGTGCCTCAATATCTTCCTTTGACTCTATAGTCACCAGATGCATAGCAAAAGTGATTGGCATGATTCAAATAGAGAAGTGCTGGACCTATGAAATAAATATAAAGGGTGTAAGCTAAGGAGTTTATAGAAGTTGGCTAACATACAGTGTGAAATATAAGAGAAGCATTGTTGGTTGTGAATCCTAAAGGTACCAGATTCAGGAAGATGGAATATTGGCCTTAGAGTTGGATAAGAAAAATGTTGTTGATATAGGAGTAATCTTTTTGGGGCCACTTCTAGAAGAGTTGGTTTCAATATAAATTTTGAGATGATTTTTGGGAAAAATGATATTAAATAAAGTAGAAATGCCAAAAATGTCATGTAAGACTGTAAAAAAGGATCAAAAGACTCAGAGAAGTGGACATGGTCCAATGGGTCTACTAAAGAAACAAAAGGAAGCTCTCAATTGACTTTCAGAGGTACAGAAGCCAACAGAGCCCATAGTACATTTTGGGGCCAATAAGGAGTATGCTGTTGAGGAGCAGACTAGCACTGTTGAGAAATTTCATAATGCACATCCTCTATGGGTTAAACAAAAAAGATGATAGTATAGGACTTGTCTTCCTAATAGTAATAGGGCATGATAGGATTATAGAATAACAAGGAAGCACTTAAACATCAGAAGCAAGATGGGCATAATTACCATAATGAGCAGCAAGGTTTGAATGCCTGCTAGGCATCTTGACTTGGAGAGGGATAAGAGTACTAAGAGTTTTTAGGTAAGATATTCCAGTAGCTAACACAGGTGTCACAATCACATGCTTTCTGGATCTAGCAGGTTCTCAGACACATAACCTGTTACCTAAAGGAGAAATTATATCCTCTATAGAAAAAAAAAACTTTTAAGGAAAACAATACTAGAAAAACATGTATACAGTATTGATTTTATCAGTGCATCCTCACAAGGATCTATAGCCATAACCTGGAGAAAATTAAATCATCAGATATTTTAAGGACTATTGAAGATAGAGCCTGAGTTGACACTATAACCAGGGACTCAAATACCATAATGGTCCCTTTAAAAGGAGGGACATATTGGGGTCAGATAATAAATGATTTAACATACTGGTTAATCTTGCACTGGGCACTTCAAGTCCTCAGACCCATAAAATGCTAATATCCCTAGTTTCCAAATGTAAAATGACAATGAAAATATTAAGCAGTTGGAAAATCCCTCATATCTGTTCCTTAGTATGTGTTCTAAAAACTATGTTAGTAAAAAAGACCAAGTGAAATCTCTTGAGATTTTCCCCTTTGTAAAACATACACTAAAAATAATATTGTATTTCAAGGAAATTGGTAAAATTAGTGCCATCTTCAAAGATGTAAATGATGCTAGAGTAATGATATTCATTATGTATCTTCATTTAATTTAGCCATCTACCCCAAGAAAAGCCTAGTTAGAGTATGGAAGTTGACTTATAGAATACTATAAATTTAAGTAATATTTATTTAAATTTTAATGATTTAAAATTTTCTCTAGAAAATATATTACATCCAGCACAATATTATCATTGTGCTGGATGTAATATATTTTCTAGAGAAGATTTCACACAGCCTTCACAAACATTATATGTGGTTTTTAATCTTATATATGTGTTCTTTTCTGTACCCATCAGGAGAAAGATCAAAGCAGTTTATATTTACATAGGATGTACAAGAATACGTATTCATGGTGTTCTTGTAGGCTTTTGTTAATTTTATTGCTGTCTGTCACAATAAAAAAAAAAACTGAAAAAATGGTCATCTCCATTAGTTTCTCCATTTGGATCTTAGAGTCTAATTTTAGTCTTAGTGACCAAGTTACTGTCATACCTACACCCCCCAAATCCCCCAAAACCAATGGAATTTCTACCTCATTTTTACACACACAACACACACACACACATATATATGCACATCCACACTACACACATATACTCCCACACCACATACCGTGCCATATATTTATTTATATTTTACAGCGTTTTACATTTTCAGGCAATTCCATGTATTTTCCTCCTTATGGATAACTTTGATGATTAGATAATTTCATTCATTGTGTATATTTAGAGAGTAAAGCTTAGTAAACTTGCTAAGCTTACATAAATATGAAACCATTACTTTACGTAACTACATTGATGCCAACATCTATGCTCTTTTTATTGTGTTAACCTAGACTCCAAGGGGCCTTCAGGTGGTCACTGAATCCTGTCTTAAAGGTTCCAGATATAGAACTATATCTGAATAGCTTTAGGCCTGTATATAGCCATAATATAAAAGCAAGTTATAGATAGAAAATCCATACTGATTCATATATCTGCAATATAAAAAAGGAAAGGTAATAGTATTAAAAAACATAAAATAAGAACAACAACAAAATGCAAACCAGAGTGATTTCCTATTCATGGGCATCAATTACAAAGAAGTAGAATAAAGGAGTAGACTTGTTTACAGAGGTAGAAGCAGAAATAGCATGAAAGGATGTCTATTTAAAGTATTCTAAAACCTTGTTCATTAATTTTTCTTCTCAGACCACATTTCTTCTTAATTTACATCAGGCCAAATACATAAGTTAAGTGGCCTAAGTGAGCAGTCTCCAAGCTTTTTGGCACCAGGGACCAGTTTTGTGGGAGACAATTTTTCCATGGACAGGGTGGGGTGGGAGGGTGGTGCTGGTGGTAGATGGTTTCATGTTGAAACTGTTCCACCTCAAGATTATCAGGCATTAGAGTCTAATAAGAAATGTGGAACCTCGATCCCTCACACGTGCAGTTCACAGGATGGTTCACACTCTTATAAGAATTCAGTGCTGCCACTGATCTGACAAGAGGTGGAGCTTAGGTGGTGATGCTCGCGCACCTGCAGCTCACCTCCGTCTAGTGACCTAGTTTGTAGCAGGTTCCTCAGTACTGGTCCACAGCCTGGGGGTTGGGGACCTCCTGCTCTAAATGCTGTCACAGAACAAAATCAATTTCCATTTATAATACCTGGCCTCACTCCCTTCTTCCAGTCAATGAAGTTGTTACTAACACCTTTAAAAGTGTACTTCTTTAAGGGATTTTGAACTGTACAGTTTTGAATTGTAATCATGGACATTCTCAGCCAATATTGCATTTTAATGTTCAGGAAAAACAGAGAATAATATTAAATCTTCCTTACTCATATTGATCTTCCACTTTGTTTGTGGTAACATTTGATTTCTCTGAACTCTTCTGAACTCTTCAGTTCCCTTGTTTCCTATCAATGTACCTGCTGTTTTTTTGTTTTGTTTTTTGGTTTTTTACAATTAGAAGATATAAATCTTCTGACTCATGAACATAGACTATCTTTCCATTTATTTGAATAATCTTCAATTTCTTTTATCAATGTTTTATAGTTTCTAGTATCTTTCACATTCTTTTTAAAATATTTTATTTTTTGATGCTATTGTAAAGGATGTTGGTTTTGTAACTTCTTTTGTGGATAGTTTGCTGTTAGTGTATAGAAACTGATGTTATAAAAGTGTTGGTACTATCCCAAGTAATCTACATATTCAATGCAATCCCTATCATGATTCCAATGGCATTTTTTTCATTGAAATAGAAAAAAGTTTTAAAATTTGTATAGAACACAAAAATTCCAAATAGCCAAAGGAATCTAGAGAAAAAAAGGCTGGAGACATCACACTACACAATTTCAAAATTTACAAAGCTATGGTAATCAAAACAGCATGGTACTTATATAAAAGCAGACATGTTAAACTATGTATTTGGCTAGAAAGACCAGAAATAAACCCACATATTTATGGTCAATTAATTTTGTGTTATTCTTTTGTTTAATTCCTTCTCTTTTGCTGTCTGTTTTTGTAATTTAATAATTTTTTGTAGTGGTAAGCTTTGATTCCCTTTTATATTTTATGCACCTGCTACAGGTTCTTTCACTGAGGTTACTATGAGACTTATGTAAAACATTTTATATTTATAGCAGTCTATTTCAAGCTGATAGCAATTTAATTTTGATATTATTTTAGTTTTGCATACAAAAACTCTATACATTCTTCTCTTCCCATGTTTTATGTTACCGGTATCACAATTTACATATTTTATATAGCATATATCAATTAACAAATTATTGTAGCTAAGTTATATTTGATACTTTTTTCTCCCTTTTTTATTAGAGCTGAAAGTTATTATGCACTATCAATACAGTACTTGAGTGTTCTGAATTTGACTATATTCTTACTTTTACAGTGAGTTTTATACTTTCGGCATTTTTATAAAGCAGTTCTGATGAAAATTTTTTTTAGATTTTTTTGGCTAAAAAAGTCCTCATCTCTTCTTTTCTGAAAGACAGTCTTACTATTTACAGTGTTCTTGGCTTGCATTATTTTCCTTCAGTGTGTTAAATATATTGTACTACTATCTCTGACCTGCATGGTCTGTTGAGAAATCTACTGACTGTCTTACAAAAGTAAACTTGTATGTGATGAGCTGCTTCTTTCTTGCCGTTTTCAAAATTCTCTTATTGCATTTGATTTCTGAGGAATTAATTATAAAGTGTCTTGTTGAAGATCTCTTTATATCTATTTTATTTAGGGTTTGGGGGCTTTATGCATGTTAATGTTTATCTTCATACTTGAAGAGTTTTCTGTAATTATTTATTTAAATAAATGTTCAGTCTCTTTCTTTCTCTAATCCTTTATGTAACTTCCATAATGCATATACTCATTTCCCTGATGGTGCCTTATAAGTCCTGTAAGCTTCCTTCACTCCTTTTTCTTTTCTTTTTAGTTTTTATTCCTTTAACTATGTAATTTCAAATGTTCTGTCTCTGAATTCACTCATTTTTTCTTCTGCCTGATCAAGTCTGCTGTTCAAGCTCTCAGTGAAATTTTTTGGTTCAGTTCTCATATTCTTCAACTCCAGAATTTCTGTTTTATTAAATTTTATGGCTTCAATCTTTGTTGAACTTTCCTTTTTGTTAATACCTTTTTTTTTGTTTTGTTTTTGCTCTTTTTATTTGTCTGCATTTTTTATAGCTCACTTGAGTTTCTTTTAGATGACTATTTTGAATTCTTTATCTGGTGGTTCACAGATCTCCATTTCTTTAGAGTCTGTTTCTGTTGCATAATATCGCTCCTTTGGTAATGTCATGTACCCCTTATTATTCATGATTCTTGTGGATTTGCATTGGTCTCAGCTTTTGAAGAAGAGGCTACCTATCCTAGTCTTTACAGACAGACTTTGGCAGAGAAAGCTCTTCACCACTCAACCTGTCATAGAATCTTAGTGGGCCACATAGTGAGGTCTGCAGGCCAAGTTGCTGCTGTAATATGAAAACAGGCTGCCCTGGTGTCTGGATCAGTGGGTGGGCAAGACTGGCACCTAGATCCACAGGCACCAATCGGATGCCTGGAAATGTGGGATCAGGCCTGGAACATGGCTCCCCTAAGGCAATCCTTGAGCTTGAGTCTCCTTGAATGGTATGAATCCTGCTCCTGTATAATCTGGCCTGGTTTCATTAGGTCCTAAAGGTAGGAGCCTGTCGACTGGGTCCATAAGGGCCAACCTAAAGCTGTATTTGTGGAGACCAGCTTAAAGTTTAGGTGCACATGATTGGCTTTCTGCTGCTGTTGGCTTTGAGCCTGAGTCTGCAAAGATCAGTCTGATACCGAGGTAAACTTGGTGTCTGGGTTCATGGGGGTGGGCCTGAAATTTAAGTTTGTTTTAAGAAATTAAGCATTTTTTAAAGTTAGAGAATCTGATTAAGAGAGTATTAATGGACCTATTACCCAGGGGAGACAGGATTAGGCATAATTTATTTGGTGTGGCAGTTATTGTTAAATAATAAAGCCAATCCATCTTTATTCCCTAGTGAATTTAAATTCCACAATAAAATAGTTTAATTAAGGATTCATCACAAAGTAATTTTGTATCTCACTGAATTGATAAAAGACTAGATAACTAGATATAGAGTTAGGACAGGAAAAAACTAGAACACCAAAACTCTCATGCCACTATTGTGAAAATAAATGTTCTCCAATTATTTCTTACTTTCATATGTGAGTTAGCTAAGGACTCAAATACTGAGAGTAGTTTATTTGGCTAAAATTAGGTCAGAGACCTACTCCTCAGCCATATGACTAATAAAGTCTGAAAGAAAGACTTTATTAGAATCTCAGAGGGTTTTTACAGCAGAAAAACATGGCATTTGAATTTACTCTCCTACCAGTACTGTCTCCAATGGCATAGGATGAATTTTCTAAAATGAAATCTGGTTGCTGTCAGAAAGGGAAAATTAAAAAAAAAAATCCAAAGCACAAATATACACAATTTGTGTTAGAACTGGACACACAAAAAAGGACCAGACATTAACAATAGCGTAATTGGAAAAAGTATTCAGTTGGCTTCCATAAAATATGAGGAACTGTATTCATCTGAGTTCTTCAGATAAGGAGAAGCAATAGGAGACCTATATCTACCTATCTATCCATCATACACCTAATTTATTGTAAGAAAATAAAGGAATTGACTCATGCAATTGTGGAGGTTAACAAGTCCAAGTTCTGCAGGGGAGGTCAGCAGATAAGACCAAGCAAAGCGTTGATGTGACAGCTCAATTCCAAAGACAGACTGCAGGGAAAATTTTCCTCTTCTTTGGATGAGTCATTTTTTCTCAAGGCCTTTAACTTATTGGATGAAGCCCACTGACATTGTAGAGGGAGGGTAATATGTTTTATTCAAAACTCCTGATTTAAATGTTAACGTTATCTAAAAAAGAAATACAATTGTAACAACATCAAGACTAATGTGTGACCAAATATCTGGATATTGTGGCCTAGCCTAATTGACACACAAAATTAACCATCATGGGAACTCTTTGCCACAAAGAAACTTGTCCAAATAGATCTTCTCTGATACCTCTGTAGGGCATTGTCATGTCAGAACTAGGAGAGGCTTCATTCAGAATTCCAGCTTTTGTATATTCTTTGATTATCTTAGTAATTTTTCTTCCAAGTCTGTTTCTTCATATGTAAATTATATAAGAATATGTCCTTTTAGAAATTTTATAAAGATTATATGCAATGTATCACATTTAAAAATATTTAGTGTCCACTGATTTGAACACATTGCTTTCTTCACATCCCACCCAAAATCATTTATCAAAGTCACCTGCATAACAAAAACAAAATGATCTATTCAAGAAAATTTACTTCATATAGTCTCCTCTCAACACCTTAGAAATTATCACTAAAACATTTTGAATAAATAAACTATTTATTAAGCATATCTTACTTTGAATTTAAACTCTCTTACAGAAAGTGGATAAATGAAGAATTTTTTTTAAAGGCAAATAAACTATACTTTTTGCAAAACATCTTTCATTGTACTATATGGCTATAGGAAATATTTTATAAAGTGCTTAAATTGATCATATGGTCTGAATTTGTTCTTTCAAAAGAGTACATTATATCACATTTACATGTAACCAAAGTTGTCAATGATATTTAGATAACAATATGGTTACTTCTGTAAATGCATTAAAAAGGATTTTACCGAGCTAAATTATATCTTTTTTAACATGTGCTGAAAGTCTATACATCTGTTATCCATGCATTGCAATTCTGGCATTTTATCCTCTCAACATCTAGTTTCAACATTGGCCATGAGCGTGTTTTACCATCCATTCTTGTTGTCATTCATTGCTGGGATCCATGATTTTTCAACTTTGAAAATATGTGAGATAGGTATAATTTGACTGGTGAAAGACTTGTTGCATTTGACAGAAAACTACAAACCTGCCCCCAGGGACTGCTCTAAATCTGAGGAGTAAGTTTGTGATTTCCCAAGAGGCACTTAGAGATGTTTTCTATAACCTTAGCATTGCCTATTCTCAATTGAAAAACATCTTGATAAATGTGAGGCATTATGAAAGAAACACTGGTAAAAATTCAGAGCTTTGGCTTCCTTTTTAGGCTCTGTCAGTATGTGAGTTTAAATAAGTTAATGCACACTTATAAATTTTCATTGTATAATCTGTAAAAGGAATAGGTGGAAATGGTGGTGGTATTTGAAAGAACCATGTCTAAGTGGTCTCCCTGTAAAATGATTATATTACTTTCCATTATAGTATCAGGCATTTCTGGTTTTGCTTGCCATGTGAAAACTTTGACAACGGTGTCTATGTTTGGGACATCTTATATTTATGAAAGGTATTTTGTGATTAGCATTTTAATATAAGCATAGCTGCATTGGTATTTTGGGAAGCTATCTGTCTCCATATCTAGACAGATAGAAGCTATCTGTCTAGAAGTTTTGGCCATAAGTGAAACACAGAAAGAGTAAATTCAATTTCCTTTCTTCTACTTCTTTTGAACAGACTCAAGAAACTTGCTTGAATCTGTTGGTTCCGTCAATAACATTGTTTTTCACCAAAAACCGCTCTTTAGCACTCTCACGCACACAATTACATGCACATTCACAAATTCGTAGTTCATGTAACTCCAGTTTATGACCACCTCAAAGCTACAAATACTTATTGTATGGTTTTTTTGTTTGTTTGTTTGTTTTTTTGAGACAAAGTCTTGCTCTGTCACCCAGGCTGGAGTGCAGTGCCACAATCTGCTCACTGCAACCTCTGCCTCCTGGGCTCAAGCCATTCTCATGCCTCATCTTCTCGAGTAGCTGGGACTACAGGTGCGAGCTAATTTTTGTATTTTTAGTAGAAATGGGGTTTTGACATGTTGGCCAGGCCTGTCTTGAACTCCTGGTCTCCAGTATCTGCCTGCCTTGGCCTCCCGAAGTGCTGGGATTACAAGGTGTGAGCCAGTGTGCCTGGCCACTTACTGCATTTTAATTGTGAAAGAATCCCTATTGCTCCTACTCAGTTTGCATACTCTCAATTTTTATTCATTGCTACATTCATTTTTTCTCTCATTTATTAACTCATTTATACAGGGTCATATAGTTTTATAAAACATCATGTTAGATTTACCTTCTTGAATCACTACCACAACATTCTTCAATCATGTATCAGAGTAGATACGACTGTTAATTTTAAGAATGGATCTGAATAGGGAGAAAATAGCTTTTCTCGTACAAAATTTTAATTAAAATTTTAATTGTTTTCTATGAGGTCTATCAATATATTATAAATGTACCTATTTTATATGTTCGAGTCAATAAATTTTGACAAATCAACAAAATCATAATATACACCATTACTATATCCTTAAAGGCTCACTCATGTTCCTGGGTAATCAATCCCATCCTTTCAATCCTGGTGCTTCACAACCACTGATATAATTTCTGCCATTATTTTTCCTTTCTATAACTTTATATAAATGTTATAATGATATCTAGTCTTTTATATGTAGCTTTTTCAATTAGCATAACATATTGAGATTCATCTGTAGTTCATGGATCAATTATTTGTAAATAACCTGGGTGCCCTAAATTTTCATATGAATTATAGAATCAATTTGCCAAGTAAAAAAAAATACTGAGAATTGATTGCATTTAACTGAACTTAAATATCAAATAGGAGATAATTGACATGTTAAGATAATTGGATCTTCCAACAGGTGAGCATAGAATTTCTCTCCATTTATTTGGTTCCCTTAATATATATCAGCAATATATAGTATTCTTCACTGTATTAGTCTTGCACATGTTTTACTAAAATTTATATCTAAGAACTTAATAATTTTTTAATCCCATTGAATATGATATATTTTTATATTTTTTATTTTTTTGAAGGAATTTTTATTTTGAGGTTAATACAATTTTCCGGCTTTATTGAGATATAATTGATGTGCAGGTAATGGCCTGTAATTAAAGCATTCAATATGTTGAGTTTGGACATATGTATTTACTTGTGTTACCATCAGCACAATCCAGTTAATACACTACCTCCAAAAGATTCCTTGTGTCCCTTTGCTCCCTGTGTGTGTGGGGGTGAGGGAGTAAGAATACTAAAGTGTTAACATGAAATCTACAATCTTGAAAAATGTGTAAGTGTAAAATACTCTGTTGTTCACTATAGGCACCATATTGTACAGCGGATCTCTGCAACTTTCTCACTTTTTATAACTAACAATAACTTTTGAGCAACATGCCCATCCCTGTTAACCACCATTTTATAATCTACTTCTATACCTATGATTATACCTCTATATTTTTGCCTCATTTAAGAGGGATCATGCACCATTCAACCTTCTGTAACTGACTTATTTCAGTTAGTATAATGTATTCCAGGTCCATCCATGTTGTTGCAAGTGATGGGATTTCCTTCTTTTTTAAGTCAGGATAATATTCTGTTGTTTACATATACCATAATTTCTTTATTCAGTTGTCGGTGGACATTTGTGTTGTTTACATATCTTGGCTGTTGTAAATGATAATACAGTGAACATAGGAGTGCAGATATCTTTTTAAGATAGTGATTTCAATTGTTTTGCACACATACTCAGGAGTGGGATTACTGAATCATATCGTAGTTCCATTGTTAATTTCTGAGGAATTTTCATAGCGTTTTCCATAGTAGCTACATCTATTTTACATTCCCATCAACAGTGTTCAGGATTTCAAATTTTCTACAAACTAGTCAATAATAATAGTTATTATTTTTATAATAGCCATTCTAACAGGCATGAGGTGATATCTCATTGTGATTTTGTGTTTCTTTGATGACGTGTGATGTTCAGCAACAGGCCCAACCAGCTAGGCTTGTTCCAAACTATCTGCACCTAGATCACTAAGCCACTTCAGGCATTCTGGACCATGGGATTCCCTTGGGGAGAAATTATCAAGCCACATCCTCCCCAGTCTGATGTCACTAAGGGAGATGCACCCAGCTCCCATGCCACCATGCAAACCCATGTCACACTATTCTCTGTGTCCTAACGTGGGAACTCCTTCCTTGCTGAAGATTAGGCCACAAATCTCTTCTCTATACCCCTGGATGGTGTGCTCCAGTCCTAAGGAACTAGGCCAGTGATCTGGTCTATCGGGGTCAAGCACCAGGTTAGATAGGGGGAAACTGCTCCTAGGCCACTCAGCTGGGACAATGAAGGATATTCTGTGCCCCCACCCCCATGGCAACAGCCAGGCAGGCAGCCTTGGTAGGAGTTGGCAGGGAAAGGTGTGCCTGGTTGATATGCACCTTGGTCCCATTGAAATGGCTGTGGGTCCTGTCTGGGGCATCTGAGCATGCCTGGACCCACTCTTTCTTAGCAAGGCAAACAGCAGGAGCTGCAACCACTCAATTCAGGATGGAGGGCCTTGGGGGATGAGTTCCCTGAGACATGTTTTGTTGCACCTGCCTAGCACATCCAAGCCTTCTAGGCTCCAACAAGTTCAAGCAGTACCTCTGCATGTCCTCCAGACAGCTCCTCTTGCCAGTCCAGAGGTCTGCAGGGTTCATGGAAACTCCTGTAGCTTGATCTCAGGAGTGGTTCATGGTGAAAATGTAGTTCCCTGGATTTCTTCACTTATCTGTTCCTTGGGTCCAGTCCTGGTCTGGGGGCCAGTCCTGGCACCTGAAGACTCCAGACAGGCTGCCCCGCTTCCTCCCTGTTCCACCACAGTGTCTTTCATTACCTATCAGATTTCAATGTTTTTGCTCAAAAGATCTGTTCAAAGTGTGAGGTATACTTGATATTTTGGTTGCTCACCCTGGAAGAGATGTATTGTGGCTATGTCTAGACAGTCGTCTGAATCAAGATATTTTATTTCCTTCTTATAATTTTACTTTTTGCTTCTCTTATTTTTCTGATGAGAATTTCCAGTAAAGTATTTTCTAGAAGTAGGAATAATGTATATTATTCTGCCATATTTAAGATCCCAGGGAAAAATAGTCATTCACCTGTACATATGATGAAAGTTATAAAGTTGTTCTTTATATAGGGATAAAAAATGTTTTATTTTTCAAAAATGTGTATGTTGAATTTTGATAATTGCCATTTACAAATCTATTCTGAATCTACTGGGATGTTCATATATTTTTGTAGTTTAACCACTTACTAGAGTGAATTACAATTTATGAATGGTAAACCATCCTTGCATTCCCAGGATAAATCCAACCTGGTTATGATGTATTACCTTTTTATATATGGCTAACTTCAATATGATAAATTTGAGACAATATTTTTGAATCCATGTTTAGAGATATTTATAATTTATTTGTAATTTTGTTGCAATAATCTTTCTTATTTTAGCATCTTATTAATACTCCATCATAAAAGGAGTTGAGCTATGTACCCTCTTCTTTGGTCCAGAAGAGCTGGTCTGGACTTGTATTTTTTTTAAGTGTTTGCTAGAACTTACCAGTTACAATCCTACAGACTTAGAGTTTGTGTTCCCACAAATTTTGCTGCAAATTTAATTACGTTTAAATATAGGAATATTTAGGTTTTCTGTTGTTATTAATGAGTAAGCTTTGGTGATTTGGTTAATTTGAGTAAATTGCTTATAATATTCTCTCATCATTTTAATATTGTGAGTCTTGCAGTGTTGTTTCATTTTAAAATTTTGATTGGTCATCTGTGTCTTCCCTTTACTTTTTCTCAACAGTTTAGCTGTTTCTTCGTGGTAGATATTAATGGTTTGTGCAGAAAGTGGTCTTAACAAGTGTAGACATTCTGGCTCCAGCAAATTGAACAGCGCCTATATGGAGGTGGCCATCCTACTTGATGTTTATCAATTTTATTGAACTTTAAAAAGAACAATTTTGAGCTTCTTGGACTTATTTTTTCTGTTTTCTATTTTATTTATTCTCACACTTATAATTGGTCATTTCTTCCCTTTTTAAATTAATTATTCTTTTTCTCTAGTCTTTTAAAGTCAAATCATAGATCAATAATTTGAGAACTTTCTTGCTTTCTCTGCTATATATTACCCTTTATCTGCTGTACCTTTATCTCACATTTAATATGTTTTGCACCCATGTATATTCAATTAAATTGTCTCATTTTCCTTGTGATTTCATTATTGAGCTGTGGATTATTTAGAAATACATTGTTTAATTTCTAAATATTTGATTATCAGATATTGTTTGTTATTGATCCTAGTTTAATTTTACTGGGGTCAGCTAATATACTTTGCATAGTTTTTTTTATTTGTGAGTATTTTTATTGCTTAGTGTATATTGCATATTCTCTTGAATGTAATCAATACCTACTGCTAATTGGTATAATATTCCATAACTGTCAGTTTATTTGGCCAAGAATATTGTATTATTGAATTCTATTATAGCTTACTGATTTTCTAATTGCTCTTTGAATTGCTCAGAAAGTAGTATTGAAAATTGAATTTTAAAAATTAGCATTATGGAAGTATAACTGACAAATTGTATGATTTTAAGAATATGATAATTTGTTATATGCATATATTTTGTGAAACGATTACCACTATGAAGTTAGTTAAAACATCTATCGCCGCATCAGCATCATTTTTGTTTTGTTTTAGATTGAAAACGTTTAAGTAAATTTTAACTATGTGATTTAATAAAACATTTGATTTTTTTACTGGATGGGAACAATGTGTATTTTTTATTTCAGGGTGATAGATTTTGTTGTATTCCTTTAAACAGTGTTTGATTTGCTTGTGGAATGAGAAATCTAGTACATTTTTTAGAGGCTTGCTCTTAAGGTTTATTATGACAAATGCAGAACACCCTTTAATCTAGGACTATTTTAGCCCCACTACTTATGTGCTACCTTTTAAAAATCTTTACACCTGCTGCTTGCATTGTAGGTCTCTTCTTTCTGGCTGGTAAGCAAACAAATACATAGGCTTTTGTGAACTCTAATAACTGTTCAGCCCCCTCTTCCCAGTATGTTTCTTTTGCAACTGCAGGTAAATTTATGATTTTTCTAATAAATGTCCAGAGAAGGATTAAACTGAACCCATTCTCTCTCTCAGTCTCTCTTTCTCTATCTTGCTCTCTCTCGCTCTCTCTTTTTCAGTACATATTCTTCATTATTGTTACAAATTACCAACACCTTGGTCTTCCCAAATTCCATTTTATCTCAACAACACAAAGCATCCTGGGCTGTTTGGAATCTCCTTTCCGACCCCTTAGATTGGAAATTGCTTTCAAGCGATACAATGGCACAATAAGAAGGCTCATCTCATTTCTTTTTCTTCTCTCAATCTCATTTGCTTTATTTTTAGTGTTTGAAAATTATCCCTTGACATATTTTGTTTCATTTTCTAGGTGTTGAAGATGGGAAAATAAATTCAGTCTGTTACTCTGTCATATTTAGAAACAGAAGTCACAAATAATTTTGAACTTTTTTTTATAATTATATTTTTTCAGGTTTATTTTTCCTGTACATTACTCACAATGATAAGAATAAATGATTGTAATATTTATATTTGATATAACATTCTTACACTATATTAGCACTGCCAGATTTATCTAGGGAGTGTAATACTTATGCAAATAACTACAAATAACTTGTTTCTGCAACTTACGATCACAAGTTATTTGGAGTGTCTTGTGTGGTACATTTTCTAATGATTTAAAAACCTAACATATCATCAATAAATTATGAAGAGTCTCTAAAGTTGTAGTTTGAGAAATTTAAAAGTTCTGTGGTCAGTAAATATTCTCACCCTGATTTTAAAAAGTATTAGTGTAGGTATGGGGATAATTACATAAGAATTTTTCAATTATGAAATATCTCAGAAATATGTAATGTTATAGGAAATAATATATTTAGCATTCAATAGTAATTCATATTTTTTACAAAAATGTGTTTTATAAACAGATGTATTTTTATTCACATTTACTCACTTACATATTATTTTCCAACCACTATTTTTGTATATATACTATGTAGTATATAGTCCTAGAGAAAAATGTAAGAACAATATAATTTCTATGAATTTCAATTATATCACATTTTTTCTTTTCTCTTTAAATCTATTAGTGTCTTTAATGATCATTGTGGCCCCCACAATTTGAAAATAGTGAAAAGAATGTAAAGTTCTATTTCTCCCTCTTCTGTCTACATGGTTAAATCTGATTTCTGCCTTCATCAGCTTCAGAGAATGTTGAAAAATTTGGGGGTCATATGGCCTTTCAATTACCTTAATTTCATTTAACTTCCTTATTTCTAACCATGAATTTGTAGTTGTCAGAAGTAGTGTTGAGATTGAGTTATGGTAGTTGAAATGTCAACAAACACTATATTACAGACTCAATGGGCTGTTCCTTCATGATAGATAATGATGTTTTGTGCAGGGAGTACCCCTGATAAGTGTGGACATTCTGACACCAGCAGGTTTGAACAGCACATATATGGAGGGGGCCATGTCAATTGAATTCTTTAATCACTGTGTCCTAATCCAAGGACATACGATGTAAATATTAATGAGCTACTTGCCTGTTGTTAGTATTTCATAACTTCCAGTGGTTCTCTGAAGTTGTTTCATGCATCTATAAGAAGATCTTTGCTCAGCAAACAGTGCTGCTTCTGTCCTTAGGACCTTCTTTTCTAGTTTCTGCGATTCTCTCTGACCAGGACTCCTTAATTTTCCTCCCCTACTCTTTGTAAGACGATGTAATAATCTCTTGACCTGGGTTACAACTGGGATTTTGCTGTATTTCTAAACCCTATTATACATAATGTTGTCTACTTGAGGCTTAGGTTAGCAACAGGATAATATACATTTTATTTTCCTCCAGTCTATGGTAAATGTATGTGCTTATTATCCACGCAATTGTGTCTTTGCTTGAGTGATAATTTCCTGTTAGAATTCAGATAAGACATACGGAATTTCTGCCCAAAAGCTCTGACCTAACCACTATGAAATCTATACATGTAACAAAATTGCACATGTATCCTATAAATTTGTACAAACCAAAAAATGTAAAAAAACGACATACGGAATTTTAGTTTTTTAAGTACAACTTTTGTGCTGCCATTACTTAACAGTACCAATAATTTTAATCAATAATTTGATACATTTGCTGTATGCCTACTATACATCAGGAATTATGCTCACTGCTGGTAACATAATAGCGAAGAAACGACACACAATTAGGCATGTAGAAAAGGTTCAGTTAATAGATGTTGAATGAAAAAAATAAATGAATAACTCAATGCAGAGTTTAGAAGATTTGATCATGGTATTTGTGGAATAAAACAGTTTCCATTCTGCTCCACATAAGCTCACTTAAATAATCATACTTAGAAGAATAACCATATGGAGTATCTAAATTTGAAAATACTGTTTCTCTAAGAGCCTCTATAGTTAGCTAATGTGTAGCATATGTGAAAGTCAGAGTGAGTTTTCTATGTAAATAATCAATATACTGTTGACAAAATTTCCAAAGTAAAAAAGTATAATTTTAAACCTTTAAACAATAAATTTGGCATAAAAAAGATTATTTGCCTGGGCTTAGTAGATCAATGATGTGGTTGAAGAAGTACCTCGCTGTACCTCTGGTTAAGTGCAATGCTGTAAAGGTCCCTGGAACAAAATTGATGTATCTGAGATGTTATCCAGGATGTACTCTCATGCTATTTTTGCAAGCTGCTTTCATCATACTCAGAAGGATTTGTCAAGATGCTTACCTGTTGTGAAATTCAACATGATTTCTTGAGGGTGCAATCTAAAGCTGAGTTATGTCATCTCTTCTTAGCACTGCTCTATCAGTGCCTATGAGATTGTAATTCTTTCTGGACTACTCTTTCTTCAGTGGTTGCTGTACAAAATGGGGGAAAAAACAAATGTATGTCATGCTCTAAGACTACTGTATGTCATATGTATTTACCAAGAGTTAAAAAAAGAAAATGTACGGCATGTTTCTTTACATACAAGTCCCAAATATAATTTTCATTTTTGGCAGGCTTAAATTTGAGCAAATAAATCCACTCCTATTATTGTTTATACATACTTAGCTGATTTATCTTAAGGAGTTGAAATTCAGGAAGTTAATGCATTCTTATTAACAGTAAACATTTTAAAATGGAAAATCACCTAGTGTCCATAATAAATCACTTACGAATCACCGGTGTACTATTCTTTTCTAGCATTCTTTTATAGGTATGCTTTTGGCATTAAAACAAATGCCAGGAAATAAATATTACAAAAGTATCTCCTATGTAGTTAAGTCTCAAATATATACAAGGATATACAAAATATTTCCCAGGAAAAGGGAGCTTGCATTTAAAAAAGAATTAGCTATCATGGAGGTGCTGAAATTTTGCCTGTTTTTTTTTTTTTTTTTTTTGTTTTTTTTTTTTTTTTTTTTTTTTTTCATTTTGTGGAATAGTCACATGTTAATCAGCAAACCAACTGCAAAACTCTTGTTCTAAGTTTATATAGGATTAGATTGTAAGTGACTCTCCTAAATATTTGAGAATTCTGATTGCCTGTTTTCAAGGAAGTTTTGAGTTTCCAAAAGTAATTTTCCTTTAATAAAGTAGATTTTATATCTAAGAAAGTGATGAGAAAGCTGTGACATGCCAGCATTTACAAATAGTCAATGCATAAAATTTGATATCATAACTATATGCATTTCAATTTTATCGATAAAATGTAAAGCATTTTGTTGTTTTTTGCATGTAAGCAAATACTGCCTAGCATTAACTCATTGATATATGATTTTACGAGTAAAGTTCTCACATTTCTGGGGGGTAATTAGGTTAGTATTTTTTAAAACACAAAAAATATTTTTAAAAAATAAAGGGTTAGGTAATGTAAAACATGTTAAATACATCATCCCCACCCTCGCTCTCCTTTCTATCGAGTGTATTTTGCTGTTTTCATTCTCTTTCTTCTTCTGTTTTCCATCCCTACTGGCCCTGTTTACTTTTCTTATCTCTCCCGCTCTTTCCCTCTGCATTGAAGTACACTACTTTGAAACATATCTTGTGCTTATCTTATATTTTATCTTTTCTTTCTTACAGCCCTTTTCTATTGCATTTTGACCAAGTTTCATGGGAATCTTCATTTGTTGCCGAACTCTAAATATACCTGTCAATGGTATGCAGTCTCTCCGTATAAGCATATACATAGAAGATATTAATACCCAGTTCAGGAGTGCAGGGTGGGATTGGTAAAAGTAAAGATATTGGTCTGTAGTTTTGTGAGCTATCGGATATAAGCTTTGTTCACAAGGAGTTTTCTTCATATGGGATGAATTTATTGTAATGGTTTTCTCCTGTCTTTTTCAATCTATTTAAAACACTCACCTCAATGCGGAATGACTGTCTCTGTTCCATTGCTTTCTTTTTCTTAAGTATGGCTACACACTTTTTTATTCATCTGTGCCTGAGGTCAATGACCCAGATATTCTTCCCCTTGCTTCTGGCTATGTGTATGTGTTCATGTATGCTGTTATCAATTGTATTCTCTTATTGTTTTCCCTCTCTGTTGTTGACATTAGCATTTTATAAGAATGACTATATTAATCATACCTCTAAAAATTTAATATCCTATACTGTGGCCCAAATATATTAATTTAGCCTCTATGTTCACTCCTGACTTCCATATCAGGCACCACCATTAGGATGTAAAAGTGGAACAGAAAATGTGAAAGTATAAAACTATTAACTTTTTGATACCAACCATCTCATTATTTATTGCCATTTATATTGTAATAATTACTTAAGGAAAAACATACCTATTATTGCTCCATACTAGCTTTAAGTGTAGCAGCGAATTTAAAGATGAATTCAGACTTCAGTCTTTCCCTGAGGCTTATGGACTTCTTCTTTCAAAGCAGGACACTTCTATCTGATGGCATTAACCATAAAATCCCCCATTTCAAGTCTATGATATCCTGAAGGACAACAGCTCATTTCATTTCTTATCAAGAAATCCCGTAGATCAGTCACATTTCCTGAATCAAATGACATTTCAGAAAATTCATTTGAACCAAAAATGAGGTTTCATTTCTGCAGACTCCAATTAGTTTAAAATTGGTTTCTGATGAAAATTTACAAAATAACTGTGCAGTTCATGAAAAAAACTTTGTATTTTTATGTATTTGACTATATCAATTCATATTTCATACATACACGCCCCATACACATGCACTTCACACACACACACACAGGCTTTCCAAAAGCTACAGTTAGCCACCCTGTCACGTGGTATAGGTAACCACCCTGTCACGTGACATAAATCTTTAATTTTAGTGATCAGCATTAATAGCAAAACACTTAAGATCTTCCATCCCTACTTTTTATTTTATCCCATTACCCTCGGTATTCCAGTGGGAGTGTGCTTGCTCATTTGCTCCCTAAGTACACAAAATTAGCTGCTTATCAGTTGATCTTCTTACATGATCCTTTAAAAACCCTTTGTGTGTGTACAGGCACCTACGCAGCATCCAAGGCCGCTTTTGCCTTTAGAGGAAGCCTAGACAAGCCACCCCCAGCCTTTTCTTACCCACTCACAGGGGGCTCAGGCCTAATTAAATTGCTCTCAAAGACAAGAAGGGATGAATTTTCTTCTTTCCATCTCCCTTGTCACCCATTTAACTCAGCTGACATTCACTGACTCCTTTTTACTTATGTTCAAAAAAAAAAAAAAAAAAACTCAAATGCACACACACACAAAAGCCCATAAAGAGAGGGTTTAGAGAGCTGGGGGAAGTAGGGAGGGACAGTGTTCGTGGGTAAACTCTTAATATGGTTACTCCGTGTGATTTATAATTTCAGAAACAAACAACAGAAACAAGATAGAAAGTGCCAGAGGAAAGGTTTGATTTCTCTTGCTGGCTTTGATTTTATTCCATTAAACTAACGCTGAAGAAGTCCAAAACAAACACACATATACACACAAACACACACATCAGTGCTTGTGGTCAGTCTCTACCCCTCTGTGTTTTTCGTTTTTTTGTTTTTTGTTTTTTTTTTGGTCTCAGATTAATGAGGGAGGTTTCGTAAACTAGGACGAGCGGAGCCTATTAATGTAGCTCTGCCCAAGAGGGGCAGAGGGGCGCCGCAGCCACTTTGGCCAGCCTGCTATTGATTGGACTGGAGGTCACGGGGGAGTGCTGCAGCATTTCTGAAGCTGGGGTTCAGGGAGGGGACTGGAGAGCTTTGGCTAGACCAGACAACAGGAGCCCTGTGCAAGTCAAGCTCCAATAAGGTCCTAGGAAGAGCCAGGCAATTAGCCTTTGAAGGTCATTATAAGTTCCCTCCCCCCTTCTCTCTTTTCACCACAGTATCCAGCCTTCCCTTCCCTCCTCCTCCTTCTTCATCACCCATACTCCAAACACATCTGAGGAATCCATTCAATTAAATCTCTCTCAGCTCCAGCTGGCTCTGGAGTGAAAGGTCAGTAGAGTCCAGGAGGGAGAAAGACACCAGGAGGAGCTAGAGCATGTGGCTGCCTCCGACCCTGCCTTTCGTCTTTCTCCCCGCATCTCCCCAAACTCTCCTCTCCCCACCTCCTTTCTACCTACCATCTTTAATGATGCCCAGTAGTCAATCACTCCCCAGCAGCGAGAGACATGCCCTGAAGCATCATTGTGGTAGAGAGGTACCAATCAGCTGGATTTTTTTTTTTTTTTTCAAAAAAACGATGATAATGATAACCCGAGGACATAATGTCAGTTTGTTTACTGTGCTTCATGGAGGTGTATTGCTGTTTGCCAGGGCCAGCCCAGCTGCTTGGAGGGTCTGTGCTGTCCTTGGTATTCTACCTTCCCACATTTTGCATTTTGTCTTGCCTTAAAGAGAACTAATTAGACTGAGGGATAGTTTGCTAGCCTGCTTGGCTCCATAAATAAAAGAGAAAAAGTAAAGATTCCTGATCCCATTTTTGAAAGTACGTGCTTCAAGTTCACCAAGAAACAGCATCTTTAACTATCTGTGCTAATATAAGAAAATACGTTAAATTTAGTTTGAAGGATTCAGCTAGGGATGTCTAGATTGTTTTAAAAATCATGTTATAACTATGTGGTTTAAATGATAAACACTAACAAAAAATTTAGTGACAGGATTTATTAGATGAAAGTAGTCCAGAATCAGAAACTTTGCAGAAATTTTAGATACATGGATGCATACATACATATTCATGGACATGTGAAGACACATTTTTCTATTTTTTTTTTAGAGGAGGCAATGACCTTAGATTGGTTATTACCTCTCCTTATGCACCAAAGTTTTACTTAAAATCATGTAGAAATTAATATGAATGCAAAATTCCTCAAGGTGAAAGCATAAATACCAATGTGAACATGGTGTAGTCTTTTCTTCACATGACCTAGAATATGTCACCTTGAACGTTTAGCCATTAATACTTTATTATGTTGCCATTGTATTTTTTTAAAAAACTTCATTTCACTGTGTCCCTGCACTTCTAGTGTATCCATATTCTCAAAAACCAGTACTTTCCATTTTATAGCAAGTGTGGATACAGATTCTAGTACAACTAATATCTTACTTGCAATCAGATTTTTTTGTTGTTATATTATTTTCTGCATCATTTGATGAACCAAACTACATTTTCCTATATTCCTATTAAACTATTTGATGATGCTTTTTATTTTGTTGTATAATTGGGTGAGCAATCATGTGATAAACATAAGTTTGGTATGAAATCAAAGAAGCAATGATGAAAACAATGAATATATTTTCAGGAAAGTTTCTAAGATGTTAAATCTTTTAGAAAAAAAGACTGTAGCAACAGTATTACTTCTTTGTGGTTTTTATGACCACAATGATAAAACTCTAAAAGACATCTAGTATAGTTAATGTATGATAGTTTTCTTTTATAACCTAACATTATGCTTTTTGAAATGTGTGTTAGAGGTAGAAGGTTGTGTGTTTAGCTAAATTAAAAGTGAGTGTGATCTGAATTGAGTTGTTGTTGTTTTTGTTGGGAAAGACTGTGGAAGTAAGACACATGGGAAGAAATGACATATGTAATATCATGCTTTTAAATGCTTCAAATTTAGGGTATTCTTTATAAAATTACACAAGACAATACTTAGTGCCATTTGGTATTTTATAAACCATCTGTCTAGAACTCTTCCATTTATGTGTACATAAAACAGAATGCAGCATATCTGATGGCTATAGATATTTGTGTACGTGTGCATACGTGCCCCCAACTATATAGAATTATCTGATTCTGCCAACAAAGGTATACAATTATTTATTCTGGTTGTGCCTGTCCAATTTAAGTATCTCTCAGAAAATCCTTCAATAGCTGATAGTTGAAGGAATTCTTAACTTATTAGTTTGAACAAATATTTATAAAGCACCTATTATATGTCAGATATTATGTTACTTGCTGAGACCACAAAGATGAAAAAGAAAACACACACACGTTTCCTGATCTCATGGAGTCAGAGTCTAAAGAAAAAGAAAGCCATTTCAGCTGGGATGCCTCACGCCTGAAATCCCAGCACTTTGAGAATTTGAGGCAGGTGGATCACGAGATCAGGAGATCAGTACCATCCTGGTCAACATGGTGACACCCCGTCTCTACTAAAATACAAAAAATTAGCTGGGCGTGGTGGCGCTCACCTGTAATCCCAGTTACTCAGGAGGAGGTGGAGGCCGCAGTGAGCCTAGATCTTGCCACTGCACTTCACACTGTAGCCTGGCAACAGAGCAAGACTTTAGGGATGAAAAAAAGGAAAAGAAAGCCATTGCACAAATATTTGTGACAGTACTAAGTCAAAAGAGAATTCTGAGGTATTATGGGATCATTTAACAGGCCATCTAAATCTAGTGAAAATATCATATTTCTGCATAACCCAGCATTGACTATAGGCCCAGAATTATTCCCAGGTAACTCTAAATTTCAGGCAAAACAACTTTAGTAGTCCAAGGACAGTTTGTTTAAGAATTGAGGTATGGGTCATTAGACACAAAAGTACGAAGATCCTGGAGAAGTACACAAAGAAACAAAACCAGAAAACTAATTTAAATATATCAGCAGAGCACTGGCATTGTCTAGTACACAGATCAAACAGGACTTTCAAGTCTATATTTTCTTATCTGGATTATATAAGTGGGTGGTTATTTCTCTTGCTGAATCAGGAAAAAATAAGAGAAAGGATGTATTGGGCAAAAATATGTGGGTGAGAGAATAATTATGTCTTAGATTAGTTAAGTTTGAAGTCTTTGTGTCATACCATTCAAAACATCCCATAAGTAGTTAGTTATATATGTAAGTCTAAATCTCAACAGAGGAAATATGAATGAGTAATTATAGCAAGATTACAGGGTTCAAAGTTAATATACAAAAGTCAATTGTTTTTTGATATAACAGAAATGAACAAGGGGGATTTAAAATTAAAACTATAATACCAGCAAGTTATTTTGTAGATAGCAACAAAATGATCCTAGAGTTTGTATGGAGAGGCAAGATGTACAGAATAGCCAACAGGATATTGAAAAATTCCTCCAAGGTTGGAGGAATACCAGATTTCAAGATTTACCATAAAGTCATAGCAGTCAAGACAGTATGGTGTTAGTAAAACAATGGTTAAATAGATAATTGGAACAAAATACAGAGCCCAGAAATAGATCCACATAAATATAATCAGCTGACCTTTGACGAAGAAGCAAAGGCAAAACAATGGAGAAAAGATTTTTCAACAAATTGTGCTGGAACAACTTGACATCCACATATAAGAAAATGAATCTAAACATAGACATTTTCTCCTTCATGAAAATTAACTCAATGTGTATTACAGACCTAAATAAATAAAGAACCTGTAAAACTCCTAGAAGATCACATAAGGGAAAAATTTAGATGATCTTGGTTTTGGTGGTGACTTTTTAGATGTGACACTGAAAGCATTAATACAAGCTTGTCCTACCTGTGGCCCACAGGCCACGTGCAGCCCAAGACAGCTTTGAATGCAACCCAGCACAAATTCATAAACTTTCTTAAAATATTATGAGGTTTTTTTGTGATTTTTTTTTGATCAACAACTATTGTTAGTGTATTTTATGTGTGGTTCAAGACAGTTCTTCCCATGTGACACAAGGACCAAAAGACTGGACATCTTTGCATTGATCCATAACCCCCCAAAATGAGAAGCTGGACTTCATTAAAATTAAAATTTTCTGCACTGTGAAAGACACTGCCAAGATAATAAAGACAAGCCACATTCTGATAGAAAATATTAACAAATGACCTATCTGATTAATGACTAATATTCAAAATATACAAAACATTCTTAAAAATCAACTTTAGGAAAACAACTTGATTAAAATGTAGGCCAAACACATTAACAGATACCTCACTGATGTAGATGTAACAATGGCAAATAGGCATATGAAAATATACTCCAGATCATATGTTATCAGGGAAACGTAAATGAAAACAAAAATGAGATACTACCTTATACTTATTAGAATGGCCAAAATCATAACACCGACAACAAATGCTAGTGAGGACGTGCAGCAACAGGTATTTTGATTCATTGCTTATAGGACAACCAAATGGAACAGCCAATTTTTATGTACAATAGGACAGTTTGTCAGTTTCTTACAAAAGTAAATGTACTTTTACCATAACATCCAGCAATGGTGCTCCTTGGCATTTACCTCCAAGTGTTGAAAACTTATGTACACACAAAAGCCTGCATACAATATTTATCGTTTTATTTATAATTGCCAAAACATAAAAGCAACCTAGATTTTCTACAGTAACATAATGGATAAATAAACTGTCATCAGATGGGTTCACAGCTGAATTCTACCAGACATACAAAGAGGAACTGGTACCAGTCCTTCTAAAACTATTCCAAACAATCCAAAATGAGGGAATCCTTCCCAAATCATTTTATGAGACAAACATCATCCTGATACCAAAACTCGGCAGAAACTCAACAAAAAAAGAAAACTTCAGGCCAATATCCATGATGAACATAGATGCAAAAATCTTCAATAAAATACTGGCAAATTGATCACAACAGCATATCAAAAAGCTTATCCATCACAATCAAGTAGGCTTCATTCCAGGGATGCAAGGCTGGTTCAACATACTTAAGTATATAAACGTAATGAACCACTTAAACAGAACCAAAGACAAAAACCGCATGATTATCTCAATAGATGCAGAGAAGGCCTTCAACAAAATTCAACATCCCTTTATGCTAAAAACTCTCAATAAACTAGGCATTGACGGAACATATCTCAATAATAAAAGCTGTTTACAACAAACCCACAGCCAATATCATACTGAATGGGCAAAAACTAGAAGCATTCCCTTTGAAATCTGGCACTAGACAAAGATGCCCTCTGTCACCACTCCTATTCAATATAGTATTGGAAATTCTAGCCAAAGAAATCAGGCGGGAAAAAGAAATAAAGGGTATTCAATTAGGATAGGAGGAAGACAAATTATCTCTATTTGCAGATGACATGACTGTATATTTAGAAGACCCTAAACTGATAAGAAACTTCAGCAAAGTCTCGGGGTACAAAATCAATGTGCAGAAATCACAAGCATTCGTATACAGCAATAAGAGATTTAAAGAGAGCCAAATCAAGAACAAACTGCCATTCACAACGGCTACAAAGAGAATAAAATACCTAGGAATACAACTAACAAAGGATGTAAAAGACCTCTTCAAGGAGAACTACCAACCACTGCTCAAGGAAGTAAGAGAGGACACAAGCAGATAGAAAAACATTCCATGCTCATGGTTAGGAAGAATCAATATTGTGAAAATGGCCACACTGCCCAAAGTAATTTATAGATTCAAGGCCATCCCCATCAAACTACCAATGACCCTCTTCACAGAACTTGAAAAACCACCTTAAACATCATGTGGAACCAAAAGAGAGCCCACATAGCCAAGACTATCCTAAGCAAAAAGAACAAAGTTGGAAGCATCGCGTTACCTGACTTCAAACTATACTACAAGGCTGCAGTAATCAAAACAGCATGGTACTGGTAACAAAACAAATATATAGACCAATGGAACAGAACAGAGGCGTTGGAGGCAATGCCACACATCTACAACCATCTGATCTTTGACAAGACTGACAAAAACAAGCAATGGGGAAAGGATTCCCTGTTTAATAAATGGTGTTGGGAAAAATGGCTAGCAGTGTGGACAAAGCAGAAACTGGACCCCTTCCTGACACCTTACACTAAAATTAACTCCAGATGGATTAAAGACTTAAACATAAGACCTAACACCATAAAAACCCTAGAAGAAAACCTAGGCAAAATCATTGAGGACATAGGCATAGGCAAGGGCTTCATGAATAAAACACCAAAAGCATCGGCAACGAAAGTCAAAATAGACAAATCGTGTCTAATCAAACTCCAGAGCTTCTGTACAGCAAGATAAACAATCATCAGAGTGAACTAGCAACCAACAGAATGGGAAAAAATTTTTGCAATCTACCCATCTGACAAAGGGCTAATATCCAGAATCTACAAAAAACAGAAACAGATTTACAAGAAAAACAAACAAACCCAGTCAAAAGTGGGCCAAGGACATGAACAGACACTTTTCAAAAGAAGACACATATGAGGCCATCAAACATGAAAAAATGCTCATCATCACTGGTTATTAGAGAAATGCAAATCAAAACCACATTGAGATACCACCTCACACCAGTTAAAATGGCGATCATTAAAAAATTTGGAGACAACAGATGCTGCAGAGCATGTGGAGAAATAGGAAAACTTTTATACTGTTGATGGGAGTGTAAATTAGTTCAATCATTGTGGAAGATAGTGTGGCACTTCCTCAAAGACCTAGAAATAGAAATTCCATTTGACCCAGCAATCCCATTACTGGGTATATATCCATAGGATTATAAATCATTCTATTATAAAGACACATGCACACGTATGTTCACTGGGCACTGCTTACAATAGAAAGACCTGGAACCAACCCTAATGCCCACCAATGATAGACTGGACAAGGAAAATGTGGCACATATACACCATGGAATACTATGCAGCCATAAAAAACAATGAGTTCGTGTCCTTTGTAGGAACATGGATGAATCTGAAAATCATAATTCTTAGCAAACTGACACAAGAACAGAAAGTCAAAACTGCATGTTCTCACTCATAGGTGGGTGTTGAACAATAAGAACACATGGACACAGGAAGGGGAGCATCACACACTGGGGTCTGTTGGGGGGGACTAGGGGAGGGACAGTGGGGGTAGGGAGGTTGGGGAGGGATAACATGGGGAGAAATACCAGATATAGGTGATGGGGTGGATGGAGGCAGCAAACCAGATTGCCATATATGTACCTATGCAACAATCCTGCATGTTCTGACTAGATACCCCAGAACCTAAAGTGCAATAAAATATATATATTTTAAAATATTAAAAAAACTGTGGTCATGCAGACAATGAAATATTATTCAGTGCTATAAAGAAATTACCTATCAAGCCAGGAAAACACATAAAGGAAATGTAAATGCGTATCACTAAGTTAAATAGGCCAATCTGAAAAGGCTACATACTGAATGATTCCAATTACATGGCAATCTTGGAAAAGCACAACTATGGAGACAGAAGAAAGATCAGTGAGTGCCAAGTGTTAGTGGGAAGTAAGGGAAGGATGAATAACTTGAGCACAGAGAATATTTAGGGCAGTGGAACTACTCGGTATGATACTATAGTGGTGGATATATGTCATTATACATTTGCACAAACCTATAAAATGTACAATATAATAGCGAACTCTGTTGTAAACTATGGACTCTGGATGATGATGTGTCATTGAAGGTTCATGAACTGTAACAAATGTACCACTTTGGTGATACATTTACACATACATAGCTGTAAATCACCTAGAAGCTATGTATGTGTGTTGACACAGGGGTGTTGATTTCAGAGTTGATCTATAAAGATAAGGACTGAAAACTATGGGGAGCATAAGATTGTCTAGGGAGGGTGAGTCACATGAAGTAAGAAGTGTTGAGTACTTCCAACTTACCAATTAAGTGATTAGGTAAGGGTAAAAGAAATTACAAAGGAGACTGAAAAGGAGTAATAGAGACTTGGAAAACCATAGAAGACTGGTCCCTGAGAAAGTAGACAGAGCCTCAATGATGTAGGACTTCAAAAAAAATATGGACTTAAAATTGCTTATTGGATTTAGTAACAGTATGTTATTTTGGACCATTCTGAGCATAGTTTTGGTGAAGAAGTGCTGACATATAGAAGAAAATAAGTAGAGGAGAAAATGTCATAATCAGAGTGGGTTCAGGAGTAAATGAGAAGTAAGAAAATTTTTAAAAATGAAGCCCATATTCTGAAATAAATGACACCAAGTTTAAAAATATGTACTTTAAGGATAAATAGTTGCATCATATGGAATATAGTCTACAGGCCCTCTAGGAATTACAAAGAGAGATTTCCTGAATTCATCCTGATCTAAGCCCAGATGGCACCTTTCTTTGGTTATCTTGTTTTCATATTTCTAAACAGAGTTCATGTTTTTGCATTCTACACTATCCTATTTTCTGAAATCACCAAAGGTAATGCTAATTTTACAAGTTCTTTGCTTTTCTGATCATAATTTTCATCACTTTGCCCCTAGACTTTCTACCTCTGCCTCACTGCGTTGTTAGCATATACTTTTCTCTTGCTCTTGTGTTTACCTGTATTTTTAAACAGTAATGCACAACTCCAAGCAAGTAGGAACTGAAAATGAAATACGTTCTTTATGATACAGTTTCTTTTAAGTACAAATACTCTCCCACATGGTGGAAAAGGGAAGAGTTTGATGGAGAAGGATACTGTAGATTTCTGCAGACTTAGATGAGAAAAATAATCCAGTTAGAGTACAATGTAAAAAAAAAAAAAAAAAAAAAAAAAAAAAAAAAAAAAAAAAAAAAAAAAAAAAAAAAAAAAAAAAAAAACTTCCTTATTCCAAAACCCAAATGGACTTATTGCATACTGAATTATATCATAAATGTTTTCCCTGAAAGGTAATAGTCTGTGCTCAAGAATGAGATTTGTCTGAAAACCTTGAATCTTTGCTTTTAAACTGTATTATATCCATTAATATAAGCTGCATTTATGAGCTTACATTTGTTTAGTGGTTTCCTAGCCATTTTGTGATCAGCATTTTCAATAGACAGGAAAAGAGACACTGCTTGCAGGTAGGCAGGTGATGACTCAATTTCAAAACCAGCATCAAGCTTACCAAAGGTAGGGATAGAGAACCATAGTCAGAAGTAATTCCAATAATAAGACAACAAATAGAAATAAAACATAATTTTATTTTATGCAAGACCTGTTTAAACCACCATTTAATACTTAGGAAATGACACTATGAGACATACTTTAGTTATAAAAAAAGATGAAACTTTCAAAATAATAATTGTGAAGGGCTTGTACTCTTACTCCCCTAGTATAATATATATTTGAACAGTCGCCCGTTTCCTTCTCTCCGTTTTTGTTTCCTTCACTTTTTTTTTTTTTTTTTTTTTTTTTTTTTTTTTTTTTTTTTTTTAATAAGGAGTCTTGCTTTGGTGCCCAGGTTGGAGTGTAGTGGCTCGATCTTGGCTCACTGCAACCTCCATCTCCCTGGTTCAAGCTATTCTCCTGCCTCAACCATCCCAGTACCTGGGAGTACAGGCCTGGGCTACCATACCTGGCTAATTTTGTTTTCTTAGAAGAGATGGATTTCACTATGTTGGCCAAGCTGGTCTGAAACTCCTGACCTCGTGATCTGCCTGTCTTGGCCTCCCAAAGTGCTGGGATTACAAGCGTGAGCAACTGTGCCCGGCCTCCTTTTCTTTATTTATTTGCCTCTATCTTTTCCCACCTCTTGACTTCTCTCATATTTCCCTTCTTTTTTCTCTTTCTTTCCATTTTTCTTCCCTTTCTTCATTCCTTGCTTCCATCCTTCCTTTCCTCCCTCCATCCTTCCTTCCTTTTTTTCTTCCTTGTTTCCTGTTTTCAACATTATCTTTTTTCATTATTGAAGTCTGCTAATTTCTTAATATCTGCTATGGACTACATGTTTCATTCCCCAAAATTTTTTATGTGGAAGTCCTCATTCCCAATGTGATTTGGAAGTGAGGCCTTCAGAAGGTAAATAGGATTAGATTAGGAGAGTGGAGCCCTTATGATTAGATCAATGCCATTATAAAAAAAAGAAGAAATCTGAGCTCCCTCTCTCTATCTACATGTACCAAGGAAAGACCATACCCATAAGTAGACAGTAAAAAGATGGCTTTCTGCAAGTTAGGAGGGCCTTCACTAGAGCCCTAATTTGCAAGCACCTTGATCTTGGACCTCCAAGCCTCCAGAACTGTGGGAAATACATGTCAGTTATTTACCCAGTCATTAATTCCCAGTCTATGGTATTAATATTTTATTATAGCAGCACAAGCAGACAAAGATAACATTTTCATAATATTGGAGGTTGCTAAATTAAATATTTGACCATGACAAGTATGAATCACTTCATAGATGGGTAAAGGTTTTTTTTTCCTTAAAACGAATATAGGCAATAGCAATGATAAAAATAATAAAAATATTATAGGGGTAATATTTTTATTATTAATGTGGGAAATTGAGAATGTTAAAATATCATTATAGTCTTGATTTTCAGACTGAGTAGATGTCATGTTGATAGCAATCAAAATCTTTATTGACAGGTGTCTATTCCCTCAAGTGTAACAGCAAAAGAGTCTCCCTTTGGTAAAAGGGATGAAATATTTGGGCCAGAAGATTGCGCTGATAATTTTCTCTTTAAGTTTAAAGAAGCTATGTTCCCCTCTCTAGAAATAATATTTGCCACATAGTAATATTATTACATTATTAAATTAGTAATAATATTACTATGTGACAAATATTATTTCTAGAGAGGGGAATATAGCTTGGGCATCAATTATTTTCTATGTGATGATAATTATTCCAGGAGTTTCCTTATATTCTTAAAGTAACCAGACACATCTCACAAATGTTTATGCAAAGACTTTTTTTTCTTGAAATTACAAACATATATGGTACAATTTCTTTTAAGTGGAGAGTGAATATGTTTACAGATTTTTAGTTTCTGTAATCATTACACAAGAGAAACTTAAAATTTCCTTGATCAGGTTCAACTTCTTATTTACTTATTTCAAAAATGTCAGTATAACTCTGCTCTGGTTTCACTGTGGTAGGCTCTAAAGCAAATTTAAGCATCAGATGTTTGTAATAAAGTGCTCACTTACTTAATATAACAGAGTAAATAAGGTCCTTTGTTTTGGTAGTGGGGACAGATTCATGAACTCTGTACTTGAATTGATGTCTGAAGCTCCATGTAACCATGATACCTTGATAGAGCCATTAATAGTTCAAAAATATTTTATGAGTGAGATTCACAGAATCGTTTTAGGAATGAATACAAAGATCAGCTAAATTCTGATGTAAATTAAGAACTTCAACCATGTGCTGGTTAGATAATACATTGCTACAAAATTATTTATATCAGGCATATGAAAGTATAATCCTAAGAAAATGAAATAAAGTGAAATAAACTTCATTTTTTAGTGTTTCGGCATAAAATTTCCCATGTTTTGTTTCATAGATTGAAAATTTAGCATTTAACGTTTTCTCTTAAAAATTGAATCATTTATTTCCCCAAGAAACATTGCCAGTGACCACTATAGCAATAGTAAAATTAAGTTTTAGAAACATAGTTAATTTCAAATATAACCCAGGAAAGGCAGATTTTACAACCTCCAAATTGGACATATTAGACTGGGTGTCTAGTATTTGCTGATCTGGCTTCTGCATTTATCTCCACTAGTTCTAAAAATACAGCAAAATTTTCTTTGGGAAGTCATTTATCCCTATTCTTAACCACGCTGTTTGGATACAATTCATTCATTCATTTAAGAATTACTGAGTGATTTATAGGTGCTGGACAGTATTATAAAATCAGAAGATATAAAAATGAATGAAAGACAAAAAAAGCCACTTCTCTTTTCCCATAGGTGATGAGAGCTTGCAAGGTAAAAGGTGATGTTTGATGGATTATATGACTAAAAGAGGTTCTTCCACTGGATTTCAAAGTGTTGAGATGTGAAAACTAGAGCTTCATCAGCCATCGTACCACCATGTAAGGAGCTAGCCCAGAAATAAGGAAAACGTGGAAAAAGAGAGAGCTAAAAAATTTAGGTGAAAACAGACAAACCAAAATAGGAAATCTTACGGCATTTTCTGATATTCTAAATTAAGCTGTTTCTAAAGCTGGAATTATCCTTGAAGATATGTGAGCCTGTAAATTTCATTTGCAGGCTATTAAAAGCTAGGTTTTCTGACACTTGTAAGTGAAATAATATTAATTTCTGCAGCAAAAAATTTTAAAATGTAAGATAAAGATAAACAAGTTGGTCAATATCTTCTTGATGTCTAAGAGTTAATGAGAAAAGTTAATCTACATTATTTGTGTAAATACCTATATTAATATAAAAATAATGCTATTCATGGAATAATAATATATTTAGAAATCAACTATGTTTTATTTTCATCTTCACATGTGAAAATTGAGTGAAAAGCATTGGAAATTTCCTTTGACTATTTATAAGCAAGAGGAGCAATTTGTCAAACTAGATTTTAATCACTCAAAATTAAAATAAACTTCAGTGTTTAAATTTCCATTGCATTATGCAATTTTCTATTATTTATTCCAAATCTGTGATTTGCAATGGCAAAATTAAAGCTCTTAAAATTTTAGAAAACATTCATCTTTCCATATATTTGCACCTAGAATAAAATAACGAGACTCAAATTACAACTGTAAAATCTGTCCTTAAATTAACTAATTTTAGACACATTGTTAAACCTTTGATTTAATATTAACTTCTACAGTTCTCTGGCCTGTCTGTAGTCTGAAGCTCCCAGTATGTTAGTGCCTCCTTAAATCCCTTGCAGATCCAAACAAAAGCTGACCACATATTCAAGAATATATTTTGTCTGCCATACACAATAAGTCTACTATATACTACCTAAAATTGTACAGTCACTCAGACTCTCAGAATTTTTTTTTACTATCTATCCCCCCACAAAGTTGGATCATGTATTACTGTATATTGAAAATTCTGTTGACCTTTATATATTGAATTGGAAATGTGGAATTTAGAAACATCGAATTACACATAAAATGGGACCACTGGTGAAATCTTGATTACAAAATTTTCCGACATACTGTTGTTTCCATTTACAACATAAGGTTCATTGAATAAATGTTCTGAATGCTTACCATAATATTTGCATCTTGCTTATAACAAATTGCTAACCGGTAAGTTTATGAGGTAACATATGGGTCTCAGTTCTTTAGTTGGCGGCAGTTAAACAAATCCTACATTTTTACACATAAATAAATGCTTGAGAGAGAAACTATCCATTTTATAAAATCATATGTCCAGTTGGATGTAGGTCAGGAAGGACGTGCTAGTGTGTTAGTAGCCATAAAAACCTGCCCCATGCTAATTACTATTTAGTCACAGGGGTTGGTTCAGTTAGCTATGCATACGTTATGGCCCATATGTACAAACCTTCCCATTTGTAGAGAGGCCAGATGGGCCCTCGACGCAGGAACCTTTCCTGCTACGTGGGTTAACTATGAAAAATTTAAATTGCTTGTTTTTTTAGGAAAAAATAAATAAAATAATTTACTTTAAGGCCTATATTTTTTATAGTTACTAGAAACTTTAATTCAGAAAGAGCAGTAAATGCTGTTGGTCCGTGCAGAATATTTGCAAGTCATTCATTGTTTTCACTTTGAAATATACATGAAATCATTATTCTATTTCAGATTTTTTCACATATTGTAGATTAACTTGTTTGAACTAGGTACTATGAAAGAGTGTTATATACACTGATGATTAATGTTTACTATATTAAACAGTTTAATATGCATATTGTGTGTGTGTGTGTGTATATATATATATATATACGAGTTCATGTCTCCAAAAACAATTTGAAATTTCAGTTAATTTCTGTGGAAGAGTAAAATATCAAGATTTCTCTAAAAACAGAATGTACAAAATCATTATTGTTAGAAATAATATATTTGGAAAAATATTTCAGGTCCAAAAGTACATAAATAAAATACATATTATCAGTTTTTGAAGCAAAAGTTATGCTTACTGTGTCATTCTATGGCAAAATAAAGAAGGTATTCTTGGCTTACTTCTTGCCATTAAATTTGAATATAACAAAATATTATTCATATAAACTATGAATGCTTATGAACAAAATTTTATTCATATAAAATAACCTGATTTAATGTTTTCCAAGTTTTGTGTCGAGTTATTAGTCTTAATTAGTATACAGTGAATTATACATTTTATGTTTTTAAGGTCAAATGACTTATTATTAACTAAATCTGAAAACCTACAATTAAAGTAAACTTACAAGGATGTCCTATAATATATAATTATTGAAATGTCAGTATCCTCAGAATATTCCACATTGTACACTCAAATTTAATTATAAACAGATACAATCTTTAAAAATTTCTATGGGGAAAGCAGACAAACAATTCAATTATCCTATCCAAAGTAGGTCACCAAGCTAAAGAAAATAAAACTCTAAATGTAAAATTCTAGCTAAAATTTGAATGTTTACCAAAATTCTATTAATTACATTATTAAAATTTTAAATTATTAGATATAATAGTTAACTATTACTCATTAAATATTTTTATATAGTTCAGGAAATACAAATAAAAATTGATTAATTCTGATAGCTACAAAGAGCTTTGTTGATGGGCTTGGAACATAAAATTTATAGATTTCAAAGAGGTGTATGAAAATATGGATGTTAGAGGCATAAAGGAAGATGCAGGAAAGGGAGCTCCCAAATTTACAAAGAAGACACATCTAGATATTTCTGCAATTGTGTAATCATCTGTTATGAGGGTTTAAGTACTTGATGAAATTTAATGAAACGTTATGACATTATTTTCTGTCCTTTAATCAGCAAGATTTCTATTTCTTGAGCATTATTTTAGAGAATAGGCTAATGAAATACTACAACCTCCCATAAATGAATGAGTTTGCTGTAAAAAGAATATAAAAGCAACAATAAATTCATGAATCAGCTATTGAAAATTCTATATGTAAAAAAGAATCCCATACATCTTTTGTAACATGAAAATTTCTTTACTGATAATTGTGTTCCTAAGTTAGCTAAGCAAGATAATGAAGCTGTTGTTATAAATGTAATATTTTTTATCCTTTTGATGAAGAAAATATTGTTGTTTTATAAGATATAATTATAATTTGATTAATAAATTTAATCAGCATTTTAATACCTTTTCATTAAAACTAGAAAAATAGGTTTTTGAAATAATTTTGTTTACTTATATATCACAGGAGGACATTTTACACCAACAATTTTTACATCAAACATGTCTTACGTTAGGAATAATAACGACCAGAATTCATTTGTTTTTTATCATCAGTACTATTGATCTTTTGGGCCATAATTTGTTGTGAGGAGCGCTCCTGCACATTATAAAGTGTTTAGCAGCATACATAAGCTCTAACTGCTAGAAGCCAGTAGCACTTTGCCAGTTGTGATAACCAAAAGTATCTTGACATTGCCAAAAGCCCTCTGAAAGACAAAATTAATCCCAGTTCAGCACTGTACTAACCATAAGTGATAAACAAAATTTTACATATTTCATGTTGAAAGAAGCCAATAATATAATAAAATATATAAAATATTTTATGAGGTTATTGTTTGTTATAAATTTGTTTAAGTTCCTTATAGATGATAGATAGTAGATCTTCATCAGATGCAGTTTGCAGAAATTTTCTCCCAACTGTAGGTTGTCTGTTTATTCTGCTGATAGTGTATTTTGCTATGCAAAAATTGTCCAGTTTTATTAGATCCCACTCATCAATTTTTGCTGTTGTTCAATTGCTTTTGGTATCGTCATCATGAAATCTTTCCACAGGCCTACATACTGAATGGTATTGCCTAGGTTGTCTTCCAGGGTTTTCATAGATTGGGGTTTTACATTTAAGTCTTTAAACCATCTTGAGTTAATTTTTGTATATAGTATAAGGAAGCAGTCCAGTTTCAATCTTCTGCATATGGCTAGCCAGTTATCTTGGTGCCATTTATTGAATAGGGAATCCTTTCCTCATTGCTTATTTTTGTCAGGTTTTGATCTTTGTTGAAGATCAGATAGTTGTAGGTGTGCAGTCTTATTTTTGGGTTCTCTATTCTATTCCATTGGTCTATGTGCCTGTTTTTGTACCAGTACCATGCTGTTTTGGTTACCGTAGCCCTGTAGTATAGTTTGAAGTCAGGTAACATGATACTTCCAGCTTTGTTTTTTGCTTAGGATTGCCTTGTATATTCAGGCTCATTTTTGGTTCCATAGGAATTTTAAAACAGCTTTTTGTAGTTCTGTGAAGAATGTCAATGGTAGTTTTAATGGGAATAGCATTGCATCTATACTACTTTGGATGGTATGGCCATTTTAATTATATTATTCTTATCCATGAGCATGGAATGTTTTTCCATTTCTTTGTGTCATCTCTTATTTCTTTGAACAGTGGTTTTTAGCTCTACTTGTAGAGATCTTTTGCCTCCCCAGTTAGCTGTATATATATATTTTATTTATTTTACTTTAGGTGCATACTGTATCTGGCATTTCGCCCCGTGTTATCCCTCCCCACCCTCCCCTCCTTCCCCACCCCCCATTGACTCTCCCCTGCCCCCGCAACTGTCCGTGTGTGTGATGCCCCTCTCCCTGAGTCCATGTGTTCTCATTATTCAACACCCACCTATGAGTGAGAACATACAATGTTTGGCTTTCTGTTCTTGAGTCAGTTTGCTGAGAATGATGGTTTCCAGATTCATCCAAGTCCTTACAAAGGACACAAACTCATCGTTTTTTATGGCTGCATAGTATTCCATGGTGTATATGCACCACATTTTCTTTGTCCAGTCTATCACTGATGGGCATTTGGGTTGGTTCCAGGTCTTTGTTATTGTACACATTCCATGCTCATGGTTAGGAAGAATCAACATTGTGAAAATGGCCCTACTGCCCAAAGTAATCTATAGATTCAATGCTATCCCCATCAAGCTACCAATGACCTTCTTCACATAACTGGAAAAAAACACTTTAAACTTCATGTGGAATCACAAGAGACTCTGCATAGCCAAGACAATCCTAAGCAAAAAGAGCTGTATTCTTAGGTATTTTATTATTTTGTGGCAATTGTGAATGGGAGTTTATTTATGATTTGGCTCTCTGCTTGTCTATTGTTGACACATAGGTATGGTCTTGATTTTTCCACATTGATTTTGTATTTGAGACTTTGATGAAGTCACTTATCAGCTTAAGAAGCTTCTGGGGTGAGACAATGGGGTTTTCTAGATATAGGATAATGTCATCTGCAAATGGATAGTTTGACTTCCCTTCTTCCTATTTGTATAGCCTTTAATTCTTTCTCTTGCCTGATTGCGCCGGCCAGGACTTCCAACACCATGGAAATAGGAGTGGTGAGAGAGGGCATTCTTTTCTTGTGCTGCTTTTCAGGAGGAATTCTTGAACAGACACTTTTCAAAAGAAGATATACATCTGGCCAACAACCATGTGAAAAAACTTGACATCAATGATCATTAGAGAAATGCAAATCAAAATCTCAATGAGATACCAACACCAGTCAGAATGGCTACAATTAAAAAGTAAACAAAGAGCAGTTGCTGGCAAGATTGTGAAGAAAAGAATGTTTTTACATTTTTGTTGGGAGGGTAAATTAGTTTAAGTATTGTGGAAAACAGTGTGGCCATTCCTCAAAGAGCTAAAGACAGAAATACCATTCAGCACAGTAATTCCATTACTGAGTATATACCCAAAAGGATTTTATTCCTTTTATAAAGTTACATGCACATGTATGTTCACTGCAGCACTATTCACAATAGCAAAGGCATGGAATCAACTTAAACACCCATCAATGATAGACTAGATAAAGACAATGTGGTATGCATACACCAGAGGCATACTAGGCAGCTATAAAAAAAAAAGCAAGATTATATCCTTTGCAGGGACATGGATAGAGCTCGAGGCCATTACCCTTCATAAACTAACCCAGGAACAGAAAACTAATACTGCGTGTTCTCACTTATAAATGGGAGTTAAATGATGAGAACACACAGACACATAGTGGGGAACAACACACAGTGGGGTCTTTCAGAGGATAGAGGATAGAGGGTGGAGGGTGGAGGGTGGGAAGAGGGAAAGGATCAGGAAAAACACCTAATGGGTACTAGGTTTAATACCTAGGCAGTGAAATAATCTGTACAACTAACCCCAAAGACAGAAGTTTTCCTATGTAATAAATCTGCGCTTGTACCCCTAAACTTAAAAGTTAAAAATTTTTTTAAAAGTTTATAAAATAGAAAGAGAAATCTATTTCTATTTTTATTAAAAACAAGACATGAGCATTTTTGTTTATAATATGCTCTCAACAAGAGAAAGTTCTTAACTCATAAAAAGGCACATTTATTATACTACATTAAGAGAGAAAAGAGAAATTTCAAAAATTGCTTATACACAATTTGACTACTAGTAGAAATTAAAATTGTATTTTCGTTCATGGCACTAATATTTAAGTTGTAATGTACAGTGGCTCTTTTATCGTAATATTTTAGGATTTTGCATTTTGAATGACAGAAGATCACCCTATGGAATCAGTAATGGGCTACAGATAATGGAAATCAAATGAATAAACATAAAATCACCCTTCACCAATTTGTTTCCATTTTTAAGATTCTCGACTCCGAGCCAGTTTTATTTAGTTGTAGAAATTGAAAAGCACAATTATCAGAGAAGTTTTCTGTATGACCTGGTGTGCATGTGTGTGCTACTTTAATGCTAATAAAATACAACTTAAATAAATTTACGTATAATATCTTTTTTATTCTTATCTACTACCAAGTGTTATTCAAATAAAACTACATCAGTCCAATCCAATTATTCTTTCTCCTTATTCGCTAGGGATTGTTTCTAGAAACCCACAGATACAAATATCTGCAGATGCTCAAGTCTCATATAAAATGGCACAGTAATTGCACATAACCTATGTACATCTTCTCTTATGCTTTGTCATCTCTAAATTACTTATAGTACCTAGTACAATGTAAATACTATGTAAATAGTTGTTTCATTGTATTATTTTTTTAATATTTAAACAATATATATACATATATATATTTTTTTATTGTACTTTAGGTTCTGGGGTACACGTGCAGATCATGCAGGATTGTTGCCTAGGTACACACATGGCAATGTGGTTTGCTGCCTCCATCCCCCCATCACCTACAACTGGCATTTCTCCCCATGTTATCCCTCCCCAACTTCCCCATCCCCCACTGTCCATCCCTTGCCCCCCTAACAGACCCCAGTGTGTGATGCTCCCCTCCCTGTATCCATGTGTTCTCATTGTTCAACATCCACATATGAGTGAGAGCATGTGGTGTTTGATTTTCTGTTCTTGTGTCAGTTTGCTGAGAATGATGGTTTCCAGATTCATTCATGTCCCTACAAAGGACAGGAACTCATCATTTTTTATGGCTACATAGTATTCCATGGTATATATGTGCCACAATTTCCTTATCCAGTCTATCATTAATGGGCATTTCAGTTGGTTCCAGGTCTTTGCTATTGTAAACAGTGCCGCTATGAACATAAGTGTGTATGTGCCTTTGTAATAGAAGGATTTATAATCCTTTGGGTATTCACCAGTAATGGGATTGCTGGGTCAAATGGAATTTCTATTTCTAGGTCCTGAGGAATGGCTACACTGTCTTCCACAATGGTTAAACTAGCTTACACTCCCACCAGCAGTGTAAAAGTGTTCCTATTTCTCCACATCCTCTCCAGCATCTGTTATCTCCAGATTTTTTAATAATCACCATTCTAACTGGCATGAGGTGGTATCTCAATGTGGTTTTGATTTGCATTTTTCTAATAACCAGCGATGATGAGCATTTTTTCATATGTTTGTTGGCCTCATATATATCTTCTTTTGAAAAGCGTATGTTCATATCCTTTGCCCACTTTGCGATGGCTTTGTTTGTTTTTTTTTCTTGTAAATCCGTTTATTTCTTTGTGGATTCTGGATATTAGCCCTTTGTCAGATGGGTAGATTGCAAAATGTTTTTCCCATTCTGTTGGTTGCTAGTTCACTCTGATGATTGTTTATCTTGCTGTACAGAAGCTCTGGAGTTTGATTAGACACGATTTGTCTATTTTGACTTTCGTTGCCGATGCTTTTGGTATTTTATTCATGAAGCCCTTGCCTATGCCTATGTCCTCAATGATTTTGCCTAGGTTTTCTTCTAGGGTTTTCATGGTGTTAGGTCTTATGTTTAAGTCTTTAATCCATCTGGAGTTAATTTTAGTGTAAGGTGTCAGGAAGGGGTCCAGTTTCTGCTGTGTCCACACTGCTAGCCATTTTTCCCAACATCATTTATTAAACAGGGAGTCCTTTACCCATTGCTTGTTTTTGTCAGTCTTGTCAAAGATCAGATGGTTGTAGATGTGTGGCGTTGCCTCCAACGCCTCTGTTCTGTTCCATTGGTCTATATATTTGTTTTGTTACCAGTACCATGCTGTTTTGATTACTGCAGCCTTGTAGTACAGTTTGAAATCAGGTAGTATGATGCCTCTGGCTCTGTTCTTTTTGCTTAGGATTGTCTTGGCTATGTGGGCTCTCTTTTGGTTCCATATGAAGTTTAAGGTGTTTTTTTCCAGATCTGTGAAGAAGGTCATAGGTAGCTTGATCGGGATAGCGTTGAATCTATAAATTACTTTGGGCAGTATGGCCATTTTCACAATATTGATTCTTCCTAACCATGAGCATGGAATGTTTTTCCATTTGTTTGTGTCCTCTCCTATATCCTTGAGCAGTGGTTTGTAGTTCTCCTTGAAGAGGTCCTTTATATCCTTTGTTAGTTATATTCCTAGGTATTTTATTCTCTTTATATCAATTATGAATGGGAGTTCACTCATGATTTGCTTCTCTGTTAGTCTGTTATTGGTGTATACATTTCATGTGATTTATTCACATTGACTTTGTATCCTGAGACTTTGTTTTAGTTGCTATCAGTTTAAGAAGACATTGGGCTGAGATGATAGGGTCTTCTAAATATACAATCATGTCATCTGCAAATAGAGACAATTTGTCTTCCTCTTTTCCTAATTGAATACCCTATATTTTTTTTTTCTTGCCTAATTGCTCTGGCTACAGCTTCCAATACTATATTGAATAGGAGTGGTGACAGAGGGCATCCTTGTCTAGTGCCGGATTTCAAAGGGACTGCTTCCACTTTTTGCCCATTCAGTATTATATTGGCTGTTGGTTTGTTATAAATAGCTTTTATTATTTTGATATATGTTCCTTTGATATCTAGTTTATTGAGAGTTTTTAGCATAAAGGGCTGTTGAATTTTGTGGAAGGCCTTCTCTGCATCTATTCAGATAATCGTGGTTTTTGTCTTTGGTTCTGTTTATGTGGTGGATTACATTTATAGACTTGTGTATGTTGAACCAGCCTTGCATCCCTGGGTTGAAGCCTACTTGATCATGATGCATAAGCTTTTTGATGTGCTGTTGCAATCGGTTTGCCAGTATCTTTTTTT
>NW_016107317.1:4938454-4941563 GCF_001604975.1 Cebus imitator
CTCAGCCTCCTGAGTAGCTGGGATTACAGGCACGCACCACCATGCCCAGCTAATGTTTTGTATTTTTAGTAGAGACGGGGTTTCACCGTGTTGACCAGGATGGTCTTGATCTCTCGACCTCGTGATCCACCCGCCTCGGCCTCCCAAAGTGCTGGGATTACAGGCTTGAGCCACCGCGCCCGGCCGGTTTGCCAGTATCTTATTGAAGGTTTTTGCATCTATGTTCATCATGGATATTGGCCTGAGAGTCTCTGCCGGGTTTTGGTATCAGGATGATGTTTGTCTCATAAAATGATTTGGGAAGTATTCCCTCTTTTTTGTGTTGTTTGGAAGAGTTTCAGAAGGAATGGTACCAGTTCCTCTTTGTACATCTGGTAGAATTCAACTGGGAACCCAACTGGACCTGGCCTTTTTTTGGTTGGTAGGCTATTAATTGCTGCCGCAACTTCAGCCCTTGTTATTGGCCTGTTCGAGGTTTCAATTTCTTCCTGGATTAGACTTAGGAGGTGCAAGTGTCCAGGAATTTATCCATATCTTCCAGGTTTACTGGTTTATGTGCATAGAGTTGTTTGTAGTAATCTCTGATTGTAGTTTGTATTTCTGTGGAGTCAGTGGTGATATCGCCTATATCGTTTTTTATTGCATCTATTTGATTCTTCTCTCTTTTCTTTTTTATTACTCTGGCTGGTGATCTGTCTATTTTGTTGTTTTTTTCAAAAAACCAGCTCCTAGCTTTATTGATTTTTTGAAGGATGTTTTGTGTCTCTATCTCCTTCAGTTCTGCTCTGATCTTAGTTGTTTCTTGTCTTATGACAGCTTTTGAGTTTTTTTGATCTTGCTCCTCTGGCTCTTTCAATATTGATGATAGGGTGTCATTTTAGATCTTTCCTCACTTCGCTGGTGGGCATTTATTGCTATAAATTTCCCTCTAGACACTGCCTAAAATGTGTCCCAGAGATTCTAGTACGTTGTGTCTTCATTCTCATTGGTTTCAAAGGACATCTTTATTTCTGCCTTCATTTCATTGTTTATCCAGTCAACATTCAGGAGCGAGTTGTTCAGTTTCCATGAAGTTGTGAAGTTCTGAGTTAGTTTCTTAATTCTGAGTTCTAATTTGATTGCACTGTGGTCTGAGAGACTGTTTGTTATGATTTCTGTTCTTTTGCATTTGCTGAGGAGTGATTTACTTCCAATTATGTGATCAGTTTTAGAGTAGGTGCCATGCGGTGCTGAGAAGAATGTATATTCTGTGGATTTGGGGTGGAGATTTCTGTAGATGTCTATTAAGTCCACTTGGTCCAGATCTGAGTTCAAGTCCTGTATATCCCTGTTAGTTTTCTGTCTCGTTGATCTGTCTAATATTGACAATGGGGTGTTAAAGTCTCCCACTATTATTATGTGGGAGTCTAAGTATCTTTGTATGTTATTAAGAACTTGCTTTCTGTACCTGGGTGCTCCTGTATTGGGTGAGTATATACTTAAGATTGTTAGTTCTTCTTGATGCATTGATCATTTTTCCATTATGTAATGCCCTTCTTTGTCTCTTTTGATCTTTGTTGGTTTAAAGTCCATTTTATCAGAGACTAGGATTGAAACTCCTGCTTTTTTTTGCTCTCCATTTGCTTGGTAATTCTTCCTTCATCCCTTTATTTTTAGCTGATGTGTTTTCTTGCATGTGAGATGGGTTTCCTGAACACAGCACATTGATGGGTTTTGACTTTTTAATCCAATTTGCCAGTCTGAGTCTTTTGAATGGGGTATTTAGTCCATTTACATTTAAGATTAATATTGTTATATGTGAATTTGATCCTGCCATTTTTGATGCTAGCTGGATGTTTTGCCCATTAGTTAACACATTTTCTTCTTTGTGTCAATGGTCTTTACCATTAGGCACATGTTTGGAGTAGCTGGTACTGGTTGTTCCTTTCCTTGTTTAGTGCTTCTTTCAGGAGCTCTTGTAAGGCAGGCCTGGTGGTGACAAAATCTCTCAGCAATTGTTTGTCCATAAAGGATTTTCTCTCTCCTTCGCTTATGAAGCTTAATTTGGCTGGATCTGAAATTCTAGGTTGAACGTTCTTTTCTTTAAGGATGTTGTATATTGGCCCCCACTCTCTTCTGGCTTGTAGGGTTTCTTCGGAGAGATCTGCTGTGAATCTGATGGGCTTCCCTTTGTGGGTAACCTGACCTTTCTCTCTGGCTGCCCTTAGTGTTTTTTCCTTCATTTCAACCCTGGTGAATCTGATGATTATGTGCCTTGGGGTTGCTCTTCTTAAGGAATATCTTTGTGGTGTTCTCTGTATTTTCTGGACTTGAATGTTGGTCTGCCTTGCTAGGTTGGGGAAGTTCTCCTGGAAAATATCCTGAAGCGTGTTTTCCAGCTTGCATTCATTCTCTCCATCCCATTAGGTATACCTATCAAACATAGATTAGGTCTTTTCACATAATCCCATATTTCTTGGAGGCTTTGTTCATTTCTTTTCACTATTTTTTCTCTAATCTTGCCTTCTCATTTTATTTCATTGAGTTGATCTTTAATCTGTGATATCCTTTCTTCTGTTTTTGCTGGTTTCTTCTCATCTTAGTGGCTTTATCTACCTGTAGTGTTTGTAACTGCTGACTTTTGAATGGGTTCTCTGAGTGGACATCCTTTTTGTTGATGTTGAAGCTATTCTTTCTGCTTCTTAGTTTTCCTTCTAATAGTCAGGCCCCTCTGCTGTAGGACCACTGGAGGTTCACTCCAGACCCTGCTTGCCTGGGGATCAACCATGGGGTCTGCAGAAGAGCAAAGGTTGCCGCAAGTTTCTTCCTCTGCTATCCTCATACCAGAAGGGTACCCACCAGATGTTGGCCTGAGTTCTCCTTTATGAGGGGTCTCTTTGGGTATACGGCGGTTGGGGAATTGCCCAAGCAGACAGTCTGTCCATTATAGGAGCTCAAGTGCTGTGCTGGGAGCTCTGTTTTTATGTGCAGAGCTGCTGGGTAGGTGCCTTTAAGTCTGCTGCACTTGAACTCATAGCTGCCTCTTTTCCCAGATGCTCTGTCCTAGGAAGGTCAGCTTTATTTATAAGTTCCTGTCATGCTGCTGCCTTTTTTCCTTTTTTTTTTTTTT
>NW_016107317.1:4942663-5001613 GCF_001604975.1 Cebus imitator
TTTTGTAAAAGAACTATCATTCAGTTGCCCAGACTGCAGTGCAGTGGTGCGATCTTGGCTCACTGTAACTCCCACCTCCTGGGTTCAAGTGATTTTCCTGCCTTAGCCTCCTCAGTATCTGGAATTATAGGTGCAGGCTAATCTTTCTATTTTTAGTAGCAATGGAGTTTCACCAGGTTGGCAAGGTTGGTCTTGAACTTCTGACCTCAGATGACCTATCTGCCTTGGCCTCCTAAATTGCTGAGATTACAGATGTGAGCCACTGCACCTGGCTCTATATTTTCTAAATTTTAACCAATCTTTGATCCTTCCCAATCTTTCTAATAGTTAATAAAATCATTCCATAATAAATTTATAGTACCTTTAAGACAGACACCAAAGTACAATAATAAATTTTATTATTTGGTATATTTGGATTGGTGACCTGAAGTTTATAATATGAAAAACATATGAATGATTATTAATATTTTTAGATTTAAAACTTTTCATATTTTTGACATTTAGTTTTTACTATCGACATGATTATTTTCTTTAAAAATTTCTCATAACTTCCACTCAGTGTAATAATTTCAATTAAATGTACAGCCCTTTTAGGATTACCACCTGAGAGAACAATCATAAAATTGAAACACTGAACAAAGATAACTTTCAGAATCACCAGAAATAAATTAGAAATCAATAAAAATAATATAACCATAAATCCCTAAATATTTGAAAATTAAACATCACACTTCTAAAAATCTAGTAGCTGAAAATTGAATTATATAAACATTTAAAAAGATGAGAACAAAATAATGAAAATACAGCATATAGGAACTTTTCAGATACAGCTAAAGAAGTACCTAGAGGGCAAGACTTATTGTTAAATGAAATAAAATAATAAAAATAATTTAAAATCAATGATTGGAACTCTTCCTTAATAAATTAGAAAAAAATCTAGGTTCAAAGTAAGTAGAAGAAAGAAAATAATAATGATGAGTAAAATTCAATGAGATTAAAAATGTTCAAAATAAAGAAAATCAATGAACCCTAATGCAGGTTCTTTGAAAAGAGTCATAAAATGTATAGCCTGTAGGTAGATTGCCAAGAATAAAAGAGGAAGTATAAATTACTAATATCAGGCAAAAGGAGTAGTCATATTACAGATTCTACAGACTTTAAAATCAAAACAAAGACATATTAGCACCAACTTTATTCCAATGAATTAGACACCAAAAATTAAAATTGATGAATTTCTTGAAATGTACAGATTACCAATTATAACCAATGAAAAAATTAAAAATGTGAAAACTCCTTTATTAAGGAAATTGAAATTATAGTTTACAGAAAGAAAACTATAGATTAAAAGGTGAATTCTATCAAAATTTTAAGGTAGAAAATTACCAATACAAACACCTCCTCTTCAAAAAAAAATTAGGAATCATTTTCAATTATATTTACAAAGCTGGTATATCCTTATACTAAAATAAGGTAATTAACAAGAAAAGATATCTATAAAATCCCTCATAATGAAAGATATGAAAATTACTTTAAAATTTAAGCCAATTTAAGTCAATGATATATGAAAAAGCAGGTAAATAATAAATAAACAAGTGGATTTATTCTGTCAATGAAGGTTTCTTTAAAGTCCAAGATATCAAGCAATGTGATTCATCACATAACAAAATAAAAGAGAAAAACGCTAAGGGGACTTTAAAAGATTTAGACAAATATTTTAATATAAGTCTCTGCCCATTCATGTTTTAAAAAAGAAAGTAAGGATAATAAAATTATCTCTCAGCAAAATAGGAATATGGGATTAGAAGGAAAACATCTTAATCTGACTAAGGATGTTTAAAGAGGGAAAAAAACCCACAAAACCGTAGATAAAATTAGACTCTCCTCTGAATGGTATAACTAAGACCAGGGAGAAAACAACAATAATGGTGTATTACCTCTCCTCAACATCATACTAGTCATCCTAGCCAGTGAAAAAGGACAAGCAAAAGAAATAAGAGGTACAAATTTTATAGGGCAAAGAGTGTAACTGTTCATATTTGCAGGCAACATGATTGTGTACATACAAACACTAAGGAATCTATATAAAATCTTCTTGGCTAATAAGTCAATTTAGTAAGCTCAGAGAATATACGTTCGGTATACAGAAATTAATTCTATTTTAATACAGTAATGAACAATTAGAAAAAGAAATTTGCCAATCCCATTAAAAATGAAAATAAAATACATAGAAACAAATTTAATCAAAGTTGTATAAGATGTGTATACTGAAAACTATAAAACATTATAAAGTAAAACAGAAGACTAGATTTGTTTATGACTCTTGAAACTAATGTGTGTTATTCATTTATTTTCTAGATTGTTATTTGACACTGGCATATCTTTTTGTAAGTGTATCAACAATGGGCTGATAGTTAAGACATTTAATGAATCTTTCACATTTCATACCATCAACATGAATCTCATATTTGGAAGCATTGAAAAAATCTTATAAAAAATTAGAATTAAAAAAAAATGTTACCTCCTTCAACGAATCCTGCTTGACATATTTTAGCAATGTATTTGTGTCACTTAATGTACGTGTTTCCAGAAAGGGATCATCTCCTCAGCTGCTTTCTGTGTAAGCATCAAGAAAAAGGGGGAAGAAAGTTATATGTATTTATTTTTAAAATTAGTAATTTCATCCTGTTATTATCTGGGAATTATGAATCATTATCCCGTAACACTAATTCTAGGCCAGCCCAGTTAGTTACATCTTATGGGTGGAATTCCAGCAAAAAGCAGATTAGATTAAAATTTGCTCTTATTGGATTGTTATGGTTCTACATCATAAGGATAATGACCACTTGGTCGGGAGCACTACTCTCTGAATCCTTCTACAGTGACACTTGTGGACCAAAGTTGGGGAAAAATTGTTCTCTGTAAGTTACATAAAAATGCCTTTCTCCCTTTTAAATCAGAACCTTTTGGATGAAAATTCTAGGTGTAAATAGGAGATGATTAGAAAAAAAAAAGGTGACATTATAAATATCAAAATGGAATACATCAACTTTACATAGGTAGAGGAAGAATAACAACATAGGAACCTGGATCTAGATGTATATATTTCTCCCAAGATTTTGGAAGTTTTCAGCTATTATCTCATTAAATAGGTTTTATGATTCTTCCACCTCTTCTTTTTCTGAAACTTTCATAATGCTAGTATTTGCTAGCTTAATGATGTCCCGCAATTCCTGAACACATTTTCTTTTATTCATTTTTTGTTTTTGGCTACTGAAGTATTTCAGAATACTTGCCTTTAAGGTCAGAAAATTTTCTGCTTGATCTATACTATTGCTGAAGATCACTATTGTATTTTAAAATTTCATTCATTGAGTTATTCAGCTCCAAGAATTCCGTTTGATTCCTTTTTATATCTATCTCTGTTGAATGTCATTCAGATAATGAATTGTATTCCTGATTCCTGTGAATTTTCTATATATACTCTCATATCTTGCTGAGTTTTCTTAAGATTATCATTTTGAATATTTTATGCATTTCATAGTTATTTTCTTTAGGGTCTACTACTGTAGAATTATTGTGTTCTTTTGGGATGTTGTTTTCTTGCTTTTTTGTGTTTCTTGTGTCACAACATTAAAATATGTGCATCTGGTGAAACGGTTACTTCCGATTTTATGAAGCAGCCTTTGTAGGGAAATACTTTTACAAAAATTTGACCTACAGTCAGTTGGGTTGGTTTCTTTGGATTTGGTTCTACAGTATGTGGAATAGGTAGTGTAATCTTTACATAATTTCTTCATCTGTAATCAGTCAGTGATATCTGCAAGTGTCTTAGTGGACTAGACTGCAGGTGTTTATGGAGGCAGTGGCATGACTTTTCTGGAGATCAAGTCACTGGCAATAGGTTCCTCACCAGTCAGTTCTTCAGCCCTAGGGGGTATGTGCATGTTGCTAAACGTTTCCACTAGTTAATCATGTAAGTTTGCTGGTGGTGGTGGATACTCTGAGGCGTTGGAAGGCACATAACTGCAGTTTTTATGGTTTTGAAGGCAACTCTCTGCTATGTTAGATCACCTGGTTTGGGAGGCATAATGCATTGCACAGGCTCAGGTACAAGGAATACTGCTATACTACTTGATCCAGCTGGAGTTATGGTGTTACGGATTATTGTGTGCACTTGGCGCTTCTGCTATTTTTTTTTTTTTAATATGTCAAATGATTTTTTTAATCATCAAAAAAGTGGTTAGTGTGGTACTTTTGCCTAGTAGCTCAAACCTACCCTATGACAACTGAATTGTGACTACAGGGCGGAGGGGTTCGGGCCTGCGCTGCCGGGGTGGCCACAGCAGCTGCCGGGCTCCATGGTGTCTGCTCCCCTCAGTGGCCGGGCCCGCCATCCACCCGCCTGCGCGCCCGCCCGCCTGGTGGAATGTGTGTATATGGGAGTGCGGCTCAGACCTTGGACTCCGTCTCCACTGGCCCGGGCAGGCCCTCCTTCTCCACGAGCTTCAGCACAGTGGGCTTTTCCCTGCTCCCTCCGGCCCCGCCTTTGCTGGCCAACTGGGAAGACAGGCCTTTCTGCTCTTACCTGGCCTCCTCTGACGCGTAGGGATAGATCACCAGGAACGCAGCCATCAGGAAAAAGCCTGTAAGGCCGGTTGCCTCTTCGGGAAGTTGGACACACCCACCTCTGCACCCGGCACCAGGCTCTGCACTCGGCACCTAGCTCTGACGCATGGCTCTCCTGGAAGACTCCAGCTGATGCAAGGCTCCTGGCCGGCTCTCCACCGGAAAACCCGCCCAACAACCCGCCAACCAATAGCGGCCCAACCCGTCTCAATCCCGCTCCCCTGGAGTCAATCAGAGCACCCAGCTGTTGCTCCTTCCTCCTAGCCGTAAAAACCCACGCCCCAGGAAGTTGGTGCGACTTCCCTGGCTCCTTTCCCCTGGACCAAGGAACCTTGCCCAGGAATTTAATTTTCTTATGCTGGTCTCAGTTTCCTCATTCTAAACTCGGCAATAACCCTTACAGAGCCCACAGAGGCCACCATGGGGATGACATGGACAGTCCCCACAGCGTCGACCATGCCCCCGAAGGCCAAGGCCACCAGGATCTGGGAGATGTACACCTGGCAGGACAGGATGGCGCAGTCGATGCCAAAGCCACTCTTGGAGTTCCCGGGGCTGTGGTGGACGCACTGCTTGATGTCGTGGTACTGGCCCAGCAGGGCGTAGGGGCAGTAAGAAATGCTCATGGAGACGATACCCATGGTGCTGATGGTGACCATGGCGACATAGACATCGGGAAACATGGCCATCACGGCAGTACCCACGGAGAAGCCCAGTGTCCCCAGCACGTAGATCACCCTGACGCTCAGGTCGTAGTCCAAGTACTTCTGTAACAGGGCTGAGCAGATGGCACCAGTGGCCCATCTTCACCCTGGCGTTGTAGGTTTGTCAAGCGGTGGAGTTCGAGGCAGCCTTGGGGTCACCCTTGAAGATGACTTGGCCCATGAAGTCGCTGTAGAACACAGCCTCAGCGATGATGGAGAACCAGGTGAGGAGGTGGCAGAGGCACAGGCGCATCAGCTCCCTGGGTATCTTCAGCATGGAGAGCCACAGCAGGCGCACGGTGGTCTCGCCCTCCCCCTCCTCGCTCTCCGTGTCTCCACTGGAGATGGTGGCCCCGCTCTGGTTCCAGTGCTGGCGCCGCTGCCGCTTCTGCATGTCCTACTGGTCGCTCATGCTGCGCGAGGGCTTGATCAGCAACACCGCATTGGCACGCCGGTAGCGGTAGCGGTGGGACCCGAGCTTGCCGTAGTAGGAGAAGGTGCTGGAGGCCTGCCGGCTGAACGCGTGCCGCCGCCGCCACACGGAACTCCACATGGCCGGGGGCTTCACATCCACCCTGGCGTAGCCGCCGAGGGCATCTTTTGCCGGAGAGCCACTTCCGTTTGGGACTTTAGCTTCATTCAAGTGATTAGCCAGCAAGGTCTCGTCCTCCTTGGCGGCTTCCCTGAGGAAGGTGGCCAGGTGGGGCAGCCTGGCCTTGGCAAGCTCCTGGCTGGTGCTGCAGTGGGTGGCAGGGTAGGAGGCGTCTTGGAAGATGGAAGGCTCCATGTCGTGCAGGAAGAGCAGCTCCGGCTCCAGGTCCAGCGCGGCGTCCGGCATGTGCAGCGCCGAGTCGCTCTTGCTGCGCACGATGTCCACGTCCAGGTAGTCCAGGGCCAGCTGGTGCTCCGACTGCACCTCGTCCGGGAAGGCAGGGACGCAGTGTGGCGCGCCCCCGTCCAGGGCGCTGGGCTCCTCAGCGCCGCGCTCCTGCTGCGGGCTGTACTGCTCCTCGATGCTGAACAGGTGCAGGGCCACGGACACTGTGAAGATGATGGCGGCGAAGAAGAGCACCTGGTTCTGTGTACGGAACCAGCTGCCCAGGAAGGTCTGCGTCCAGTACAGCCCACGCAGCACGTAGCCGACGGCCCCGCCGAGGCCGGCAGAGAACGCGTGGATGTTGAGGGCCGTGTCCTGCTCCTCGCTGTCCACCACGTCCAGCAGATAGGCGCGAATGGGCCCCTCGGTGGCAAAGGCGCTGAGGACCACCACCCTCAGCACCGTGAGCACGATGCCGATGTGCTGCTGGCCGGGGACATCGCCGAGGGCCAGACCGATGGCAGAGCCGTTAAGGAAAACTGCAACGCCAAAGAGGACGCCAACGCAGAGGGCGAGGATGAAAGGCCGCCGGCGGCCCCAGCTCAGGGTGCACGGGTCACTGGCAGACCCAATGAGAGCGTGAAGATGAGGCCAAGGATGAGACTCAGGAACCAGGTGAGGCTGTAGTACTGCTCCGGAAGGCCTGTCTGCTCCGGCTGGGGCCGCGGGGGCGGCTGGGCGGCCAGGAAGGGCCGGGCAGGGGTGGCGGGGGCGCGGAGCCCCGGGCGCACCGGAGTCGGGCTTCGGCGGCGGCGGCGGCGGCGGCGGCGGCGGGTCCGGGCGGGGGCTGCTCCTTCGGCCTGCTGGCCGGGCGGGTCAGTCAGTCAGCGACACCGGCGCGGGGAGAGCGCTGCGAGGCAGCCTTTTTTTTTTTTTTTTTTTTTTTTTTACGGTAGTTAACAGTACTATATATATATATGATATCTATCATATAGATGATGGCTGGTCCCCACAGACATAGAGATGCAGGGGATACTAGGCCCCAGGGTAGCATGCTTTTCAGCAGTGGCTCCATTCTCAAAATTATACCATGCTGCGGCAGCTTGGGTCCTGGGGAGTAAGGGAACCCAGCTGTTTTTTTCTCTGGAACAATGCAGCCACATGGGATGCAGGTGCCCCCCATATAGTAAGTTCAGGGTCTGTGAAGATTGTGTGATTCTTTCGTAGCTAAAATTGCAGGCATCTGTGGTCGTATTAGTAATTAGTAATGGGGACTGCTGGAGGTCTCCCACTTACCTATTTACTACAATGAGGAGTCCCTAATAGCTGGGAGCCAATCCCTGCAGAGTGCTTTGCTTTCCTCTCTGTGTTGCCACTCTAAGTTTCCATGCTTCAGAGAGTCTTTGTTACTTCTTTGCAGAATTCCAGTGCTCTCCCTTAAAAGCTCCATTCCAATTGAAGTTATCTATTTGTTGTTTTGTTGTATCTTGGTGAAGAAGAGCATTTAACATTCTAATTATGCATCTTGGTGATAACTTTTCTGCTCATTGTGTTTTGAGGAATAAAGTTCTTTGTCTCTGACCCAGAGTCTCATATCTCCTGCCATCATCAATAAAATTGTAGAAGCTTATTAGCTTTCAAGTGGAGCAAAATCTTTGACCCCTTCAGTTTGTGATACAATTTGAAAAAAGTGTTTAAAATAGACATTTTTTTCTTATTCCTGATATTACAGAAAACAGGTTTAGTATTTTATTATTAGGTATGATAATAGCTACAGTATTTTTTCATAGATGACCCTTTATCAAGTTGAGAAAGCTTCTTTTCATACCAGGTTTGCTGGATTTTTTATAATAAATGTGGTATGGATTTTGTCAAATGCTTTTGTTATGTCCAAGAAGATGATTGTCATTTTTAAATCTTTTAGTATGAAGAATTTCACTGATTTTTAAATGCTATCAACCATGCATTAATGAGATAATCTCTCACTTATTCATAATATTTTATCCTTTTTATATATTATTGAGTTTAATTGACTAAATCATTGTCAAGGTCTTTATATCTAGGTTCATGATCTAGGTTCATGAGGGATTTTTTTTTTTTTTTTAAGGACTGTTGGTTTTGACATCAGGGTAATTAGGACCTTATATAATAATTTGGAAATATTTAATCTGAAATAAATTGTGTAGAATAATTTGGGAAATATTTAATCTGAAATAAATTGTGTAGAATTGGTATTATTTCTTCCTTAATTGTTTGGTATACAGTTCATTAACATTTAAATCTTTTTTCCCATATAATCATTTAAAGCAATAACTTTTTTTCCTAAACTCTACTTTAGGTGCATTCTTCAATTAGAACTACATTGTGTTTTCTTTATCAGTCAATACAAGATATTCTCTTATTCTCTGGGGACTTTCACCATGAAATATTTAGAAGACTTGTGTAAATTTGGAATTTTCCAGACACTTTTCCTTACTTGTTTTTTAAAATTTAATTATAAGTTAACATACTTTATATATTTCCAATTTTTCTAAATTGTTTGAGGATTATTTTATGCACTGTTATATAATATATCTTAGCATAGGTTTCATGTAAATTTGAAAAACATGAGAATTCTACTACTTTTGGGTATAGTATTTGAAAATATCAATTAGATCAAGCTATATGATAATGCTATCTAGGTTTTTATAATCTTCATAATTTTCTTTCTACTAAAAAAAATTTCAAAGAGAAAGAGAAATGTTTCAGTTCTCCAAATATGACTGTGATTTCTCTATGTCTTTTTAAAGGTCTATTTATTCTTGCACTATTTTTTTGAGCTTAGCTGTTTAATATATACACTTTTAGAAATATTATTTCTTTCAAAGCATCAACTCTTTGTCATTATGAAAATTTCCTCCTTGTCTTTGGTAATATCTCTTTTCCTGAAGTTTATTTAGATAGTAATGTAATTATTCCACATTTCTTATGAGCAAAAATTGCACAATAAAATATTTTTATTCTTTGTCTCTTAATTTACCTTTGTCAGTAGTCAAGCCAAGTTTCTTATAGGCAGCCTGTAATTGGACCCTGCTCTCTATTCAGTTTAACAGTTTATTTCTTTTAATTTCTTTGTTTTGAACTCTATTTAATATAATATTAATCTGTTTTATTTAAGTATCTCATCTTGCTGTTTCTTATCTCTTCATCTGTTTTTGTAAATTTTCCTCATTTTAAATTATTGATATTTTTATGCAATTTATTTTATATCCTCTACTGGCCTGTTTACTAACTCTCCTTGTTCCTGTTTTGTTTGCTTGTTTTTTGTTCAATGAATACTTTTGGGATTGTAACATATACCTTTAATTTATGAGAGTACATCTTTAAATAGCATCATGGAAGTTGACATATCTTATGTTATTTTACGGTTTCTCCATCTCATCATTTATGCTGTCATTTTAATATCTTTTGCTGTTTCATTCTTTATAAATCCTGCAAAATATTATCACTGTATTTTGCTTTGCACAGTTAATTATCCTTTAAATAATTTAAAAATGATTTAAAATATTCCCCATTAACCCCATTTTTACCATTTCCAGGACTTTTCTTTTTCTGTGTAAATTCAATTTTTCACTGGTATTACTACTTCCACTTCTTTTAGCTTGTCTTATAATGTAAGACTGAATCATTAATTATTCTCGCCTTCATTTTAAAAGTTTTCGTTTTCGTTCGTTTTGAAAGACATTTTGTTTAGATATGCAATTGTAGATTTACAGTATTTTTTTCATCACTGCTGATATAATTTGTCTTCTTGTTTGCATAATTTTTGTTGAGAAAATTGCTTCTATTTATAAATATGCATATATATATATATTTCTTTGTGCTTATAATTTTTTCAGTTAAATAATGGTTTTCAGCAATTTAATTATAATACACTTTGATATTTTGTTGTTATTGTTTATTCTGCTTGAAGTTTCCTGAGCTTCTTAGATTTATGGGTTTTCAAATAATTTGGTAATTACATAATCAAAGATATAATCATTTATGCTTTTCTAGAATAAAAATTACACATTGGTGCAATTACCCTCTATGATCTGTTCACAGATCATAGAGGCTTTTATTTCTAGTCTTTTTGCTCTCTGCCCTCTGTTCTTTAAACAGTTTCTAACATTAATTCTTTAACTTCATTCATCTTTATTTCTGCAATATCCAATCTATTCTTGTCTATCTAGTGAACTGATTACTTTAGATATTGTGTTTTTATCTCTTGAAGTTTAAACATTTGGTATTAATTTTTGTCACATATTTTCTTTTCTTTACATTATTGAAAATCTTTAAAATTGTTATTTTAGTGTTTATTATTTAGTGTTCACAATTTCATCATCTGTTATTTCTAAATCTCTTTCTATTAAGTGATTTAAAGTCATACTTGTTACAGGTCAATTTTTGCAGCTTCCTTTAATTTGTACTACTTTTTTAGTTTTTAAATTTTTTTTTAAATACATATAAGTTAGTATTTGTCATCTTAACTATTTTTAATTTTACAATTCAGTAGTATTGTTGTGCAACTATCACCTACCATTCACCTCCAAAACTCTCTTCATCTTACAAAATAGAAAATCTACATGCATTAAAAAATAATGCCTAATTCTTTCCTCTCTCCAGGCCTTGGCGACCGCAGCATTTCTATCCCTGTGATTTTGCCTACTCTATGTATCTAAGTGAAATAACAGAGTATTTTCTCTTTTGATGACTGGATTTTTTTTACTTAACATAATCCTCAAGCTTTCCTCATGTTGTAGCATTCAAGGTTTCCTCACATTGTAGCATATGTCAGAATTTATTTCCTTTTTAATGCTGAATAATATTTTATGGTATGTGTAAAATACATTTTACTTATACATTCATCTGTTAATGGACACATAGCTTGCTTGTGCATTTTGGCTATTGTGAATTATCCTGTTACTATTATGGGTAACACAAATATATTTTCAAAACTCTGCTTTAATGTTTTGGGGGTATATACCCAGAAGTAGAATTTCTGGATAATACAGTAATTTTATTTTTATTTTAGGGGGGAACTGCCATACAGTTTTTCATAGTAGTTGTATCATTATAGCTTCCCATTAACTGCACAAGAATTCCACTTTCTCCACATCCACAATAATATTTATTATTTTCTTTTTTCTTTCTTTCTTTTTTAAAATACTAGCTATTCTAATAACTGTGAGGTAGTATCTTGTGGTATTGATATGCATTTCCCTAATGATTAGTCATATTGAGCATACTTTCTTGTGTCAAAAAGACTATTTGTATAATCTCTCTGTTACTTGCTTCAGCAGCACATGTACTAAAATTGTATGTCCTCTTTGGAGAAATGTCTATTCAAGTCCTTTGTTCATTTTTTAATTGGGTTGTTTTGCTTTTTGTTGTTGAATTTTAGAAATTCCCTGAATATTCTAAATATTGTTCCCTTATCAGATATATGGTTTGCAAATATATTCTCCCATTCTCTAGGCTGCCTTTTCAGTCTGTTGATAGACGTGTTCTTTGATATACAAAAGTAGCTTTTTAAACTTTTTTTCTTTTGTTGCCTGTGCCTTGGATGTCGTTTTCAAGAAATCACTGGCAGATCTAATGTCATGAAGATTTTCTCCAGTTTTCTTTTCCAGGACTTTTAGTTTTAGTTTTTACATTTAAATGTTTAATACATTTGTAGTCAATTTTGTATATGGTTGTAGGTAAGGATCCAACTTTATTCTTTTGCAGATAATATTCAATTTTCTAGCACCATTAGCTGAAAAAACTGGCCTTTTCCCGTTGAGAATGGTCTTAGCATTCTTGTTAAAAATCCTTTGACCATTATGTGAGGACTTATTTCTGGGCCTTTTATTCTAATCCATTAGTCTCTTTGTCTGTCTGTAATGCTGGTATCACTGTTTTCATTATCGCAGATTTTTAGTAAATTTTGAATTACCTTTAAATTTAATAAATCTATTAAATTTAATAAATTTGGAAGTCCTCCAAATTTATTCTTCTTTTATAAGGTTGTTTAGGCTATTAGGCGACCATTGAAATTTCATATAAATTTTAGGATAAATTTTTCCACTTCTGCGAAAAACGTTATTGGGATATTGATAGGGATTTCACTGTATCTGTATATAACTTTGGGTAGTATTGACATCTCAACAATATTAAACCTTACAATTTGTAACAAAGTGCTATATTTTCGGTTTTTATTTAAAAAAAATTTTAACAGTGTTTTGTAATTTTTATTACACAAGTCTTCCATGTCCTTGGTTATTCCTAAGTATTGCATTCTTTTTAATGTAATTATAAATGAAATTGATTTCACAATTTTCTTTTTAGATTATTAATTGTTAAGTATAGAAATACCACTGATTTGGGCTTTGTCCTCTGCTACTTTTCAGAGTTCATTTATTAATTCTAACAGTTTTTTGTGCAGAATTTTGGGTTTTCTACATATATTATATTACCTATGAATAAAAACAATTTTACTTCTTTATTTCTAATTTGTATGGCTTTTCTTTTCCTTACATTATTGTTCTAGCTAGAACTTTCAATATATGTTAAATAGAAGTGATGAAAGCCCATATCCTTTCCTTGCTCTTCCCTTTCTCTGATTTCAGAGAAAATGATTCTGGTATTCAGTCATTGAGTATGATGATCACTGTGTGTTGTTTATACATGGGTTTTAGTATATGGATGTAATCTATACTTCTGTTCCTAGATTGTTGAGAGGTTTTATGATGAAAGCATTTTCAATTTTTTCCTGCATAAATTAAGAAAACCATGTGATTGCCCCATTCATCCTGTTAATGTGATATATTAGAATAGCTGATTTTGGGATGTTGAATCATATGGTATTCCTGGAAAAACTCATACTTGGTTATAACATATAATCCTATTAATATGCTGCCAAATTGGCTTCCTAGTATCTTATTGAGGAATTTTGCATCAATGTTAATATGACATATTGGCCTGCTTTTGTTTTTGTTTTTTGGTTTTTTTTCTTGCAGTGTTCTTTGCCTGGCTCTTTTATGTAAATAGTGTTGACCTCGTGGACAGATTACCAAGTTTTTCCTTCTTTTTAATTATTTTCAAAAATTTGAGAAGAATTGTTGTCAGTTTTTTAAATATTTCATAGGATTCACCAGTGAACTTATCAGAACTTTTCATTGTTGGGTTTTTTTTTTGTTTGTTTTAATTACAGATTCAATCTCCTTGTTAGATATGTATATTTAGATTTTACATTTCTTTATGATTCAGTTTTTGTAGGTTTTGTGTGTGTAGAATTCTGTCCAATTTATCTAAATTATCCAAGTTTTTACCATAAGCTATGATACTCTTTCATAATACTTTTGATTTCTGCAGCGTTTGTAGTAACTTTTAAAATTTTAGTATTTTATTTTATATAATTTTATTTCTGATTCTAGTAATTGTGTGCCTTCTACTTTTTCCTTCATCAGTATAGCTAAAAAAATTACAAATATTGCTGGCTTATTTAAAGGACCAACTTTAGGTTTCATTGATTTTTATCTTTGTTTTTTCTATCTTCTATTTAATTTATGTCTTCTCTAATCATTGTGTTCTTACTTTTTTTTTTTTTTTCTACCTTTAGATCATTTTGTTATTTTCCTAGTTCCTTGAGTTGTAACGTTAGGTTGTTTGTTGGCAATCTCTCTCTCTCTTTTTTTAAATGTAAGCTTTTATAGCTATCAATTTCCCCCTTAGCACTACTTGTGTTGCATCTCATAAGTTTTGATATGTTATGTTTTCATTATAATTCATCTAAATATTTTCTTATTTGTCTTGTTATTTTATCCATTCACAAATTAATGGTTTAATTTCCTTAAATGTGTGAATTTTTCCATTTTTCTTCTATTATTCAGTTTTAATTTCATTCTATAGCAGTCAAAATAGATAGTTCATACATCATTAATCTTTTAAAATCTATAGAGTCCAGGTGTGGTGGCTCATGCCTGTAATTCCAACCCTTTGGGAGGCTGAGTTGGGCAGATCACTTGATGTTGATCACTTGATCACTTGATCTCAGAAATCTGAAACCAGTATGGGCAATATGGCCAAACCTTGTGTCTACTAAAAATATAAAAATTGGCTGAGTGTGTTGGATGTACTTGTAATCCCAGCTACTACAGTGGCTGAGGCAGGAAAATCACTAGAACCCATGAGGCAGTGGCTGCTGTAAACTGAGGTAGAGTCACTGCACTCCAGCCTGAGAGACAGACTGTCTTTTCTGAGACTCTGTCTCAAATAAATAAATAAATAAAATCATAGAGACTGAATTTGTGGCCTAATATACGGCCAGAAAATATGCCGTATGCACCTGAAAAAAATGGGTTTTCTGTTGCTGTTTGGTAGCATGTTTGTACGTGTTTCTACATCTTAGGTATAGTTTGTTTATTGAGTTATTCATCTGTATTATTCTGCCCATGATTGAGGGTGAGTATTGCAGTCTTTGACTATTACTGTTAGAACTTTTATTAGAATGGCTTATTTCTCCCCTCACATTTTTTTCAGTTATTCTTCATATATTTGGATGGTCTGTTATTAGTTATATACATGTGCATAATTTTTATATATTCCTGTTGTATCAAATTTTTTTTTTTTAATATATAACGTCCTTTTCAGTCTCTTGTAACTCTTTAAAGTTAAAGCCTATTCTGTCTGATATTATCATGGCCACCTCTGCTCGCCTTCGGTTCTTACTGGCATGACATAAAACTTTTTACATCCTACCACTTTAATTGTGGCCTTTGGATCTAAAAGGAATCACTTGTAGACACCATATCCAGTAGCGTCCAGTGATTATGTTTTTAAAACATCAATTCCATCAACTTTTTTTGATTAGAGACTTGAATCTATTTCTATCCAAAGTAATTACTGATGAGAGAGGTCTTACTGCTATTATTATGCTGTTTGTTTCTTGTATGTCTTATAGCTTTTTGTCCTGCATCTTTGCATTACTATCTTCTTTTGTGTTTGCTTGATTGAGTTTTCATAGCAGAAGATTTTAATTTCCTTCTCATTGCCTTTTGTGTATGTTGCATAAGGAATTTTTTGGGGGGTTGCCATGGAGACAACATTTATTATTGTAAAGTTAAAGCACTCTAATTTGAATATATACCAGTTTGACTTCAGTAACATACACATTTTCTTCTCCCTCACACTCCTTTCCTCACCCCTTTAAGTTATTAATGCCACAATATTACATCCTATTATACTGTGTGTCCAGAAACAGAAACTACCGTTTTTAGTGCATTAGTCTCTTAAATTATGTGGGAAACAAAATGTGGAATTAAAAACCAAAGTTAAAATAATACTAACTCTTATATTAATAATTTTTAAAAAGTAGTAGTCTCTTAAATCATATACCAAAAAGACTGAGTTATAAACCACTGTTAAAATATTAGCTTTTATAGTTTTCTATGCATTTACCTTTACTGAGATCTTTATATCCTTACATGACTTAGAGTTACTGCCTAGTATTATTTTATTTTAATCTTCAGTAATCCCTTTAGCATTTCTCACAAGACACATCTAGTGATAACAAACTTCTTTAGCCTACTTCTACAGCTGTTTTATTTAGCAACTTCCTTGGTTGTTTTTATTTTGTCAATTTTGGAAGATAATTTTGCTGGATATAAGACTCTGTCTGGCCAGGTACAGTGGCTCATGCCTGTAATCCCAGCATTTTGAGAGTGCCAAAACGGGTGGATATCGAAATCAAGCAATTGAGACCATTCTGGCCAACATGGTAAAACCCAATTTCTACTAAAACTACAAAAATTAGCTGGGTGTGGTGGCACATGCCTGTAGTCCCAGCTACTTGGGATGCTGAAGCAGGCGAATCGCTTGAACCCAAAAGGCAGAGGTTGCCGTGAGCTGAGATCCTGCCACTGCACTCCAGCCTGGTGACAGAGCAAGACTCTGTCTCAAAGAATAAAAATACTCTTTCTCCACAGGGATTTCTATATTAGCCCACTCCCTTTCATCCTCCAAAATTTCTGGTGATAGATCTGCTGATAATCTCATTGAAAAGCCTTTGTTTGTTATAAGTCACTCATCATCTTGCTTTCAACGCTCTTTCTTTGTTTTTGTCTTCCAACAGTTTGACTGTAATGTCTCTCAGTGTGGTTGTCTTTTCGTTCATTCTACCTGGAGTTCATTAAGTTTCTTGAATATTTATATTCATGTCTTTCATCAAACTTGCAATGTTTTTAACCATTATTCCTTTAAATAATCTCTCCACTACTTCTCTTCCTCTTTTCTACAACTACGGTATTTTGGATGTTTGTTCATTTCATGATGTCCTCAGCTAGCTTAGGCTTTGTTCACTTTTATTCAATTATTTTTTCTTACTGTTATTCAGATTATACTTCCAATTGTCCTATCTTCAAGTTCGTCAATTCTTTCTTCTGCTCATACAGGCCCTTGAATCTCTCTGGTGAATTTTTCATTTCAGAACTTGTATATTTTAGATCTGAAATTTCTCTTTGATTTTTTTAAGGTTTTTGATTTTTTTAATTTGTATTTTCATTTTCGTCATACATCATTTTCTTAACTTTCTCTATATCATCCTTTAGACCTTTGAGCATCTTTAAGACACTTATTTTAAAGTCTGCCTTAAAAATCAAAAATTATTTTAAAGGAATACATTGGCCAAGAAGTAACTTAACTAATTTGTAAAAAAGAAAATTTAATGTTATGCAAAGAAAGACAAAATCTGAATTTATAATAATGCAATATTCATTATGTATTGATCTATTTTTATTATCATATGAAGAAATAACCAAGACTGGGTAATTTATAAAGAAAAAGAAGTTAAATGGACTCCTAGATCCACATGGCTGGGGAGGCCTCATAATCATGGTGGAAGGTGAAGGAGGAGCAAAGGCACATCTTAAGTGGCAGCAGGTGAAAAAGCATGTGCAGGGAACAGCAGGTAAGAGAGTGTGTGCCAGCTGGTCTTTCTAATGTACAGTTTCTGTTCGTTTGTATTTTTCCTTTGAATGGGCCCAAGTTTATCATTTTTTTGCATGCTCTGTTATATTTTGAATAAAAATAGGACATTCCATCTAATAGTGTAACTCTGATAATCAGATTTTTCCCCTTCCTTGTGTTTTTGTTTGGTTTTGTTTTCCTTGTCGTATTATGTTGTTTTATTGTTATTGACTGTCTTTATACTAAGGATCAACCTGAAGTGTAAATTCAAAGTCTTCTGAGGTGTTTTCTGAGCCTGCACCTTTCCCTGGGCATGCATGGAGACCTTCTAATTTTCCTATATGCTGTTAAAAAAAAATCCTGGTATTAAATGACTGATTCTCAAAAGAAATAAAGAGGAAAAAAAAAAAAACTGAAAGAAGAGAGGGTAATGCATTAGCCTTTTAAATCCCTGAACATTACTTCACCTTAAGGCTAACAATAAGGTTTTGGGGTACAGAAATGGCTGCCTGCCTCTGTATCTGTATCTCTATGATTAGAAACATGAGATTAGTATATGGATTTCTGATATATTGAGAGCAGAATCCTTATTGCCCATTGTATTAGGGTTTTCCAGAAACCGAATCAGCTTTATATATAATTACATATTATATATATATAATATTATAATACATAGTATATAATATTAATGTGTGTGTGTGTGTATAGTCAGTCTATCTATCTATCTATCTAGCTAGCTAGCTAGCTAGCTAGCTATGTAATTGGCTCACAGTTATAGAGTCTGACAAATCCTAACACCTGAAGGGTGGGTCACAAAGTTCAAGACCCAGGAAGGGCCAATATTTTACTTTGAAGACAGTAGGCAGGTACAATTCTTCTTATTGGAGTAGCATCAACCTTTCTGTTGTAGTTAAGCCCTAATCTTATTGAATAAGATTCACCCACATTAAAAAGGGTAATCTGCTTTACTTATGCTACCAGCTTAACTGTTAATCTAATTCCAAACATTCTCATAGAAACACCCAGAATAATGCTGGACCAAATATCTGAACATCCCATGACCCATCCACTTGACACATAAAATTAACGCTCACACCCACCTTGGTTCCTGCAAACTGTGTGCAAATTGCTGTAGCAACACATGTAGGGCTGTGTACCAAGAGGTTGGAGGGTGAGGGATGCATAGCTGCTGCTGAGAGAGGAGCTGAATTTGACCAAAAGTAGCTATGATTTACCATGTAAGTCTTCCTCTGGAAGTTGCAAAGCTTCATTAGACTCCAGAGTCTAATCAGACAGCTTCTAGCCATGCAGTTGTTATCTAACTGGAGAGAGATTACTGGTACCTTCAATTCCACTATCTTCACGGAGTTGTCTCTTATTTCTGCTATTTTTTCACTTGATATTTTGTGTATTGTGATATGGTTTGTCTGTGTCCCTACCCAAGTCTCATCTTGATTTATAGCTTCCACAATCCCCACGTGTTCTGGGAGGGACCCAGTAGGAGGTAATTGAATCATGGGACAGGTTTTTCTAGTGCTATTCTCATGATAGTAAATAAGTCTCATGAGATCTGATGGTTTTATAAAGGGCAGTTTCCCTGCACATGCTTTCTCACCTGCTGCCACATAAGATGGGCTTTTGCTCCTCCTTCACCTTCCACCATGATTGTGAGGCCTCCCCAGTCATGTGGATCTAGGAGTCCTTTTAACTTCTTTTTCTTTATAAATTACCCAGTCTTGTTTATTTCTTCATATAAGAATAAAACAGATCAAAACATAATGAATATTACATTCTTATATATTCAGATTTTGTTTTTCTTTGTATAACACTGAATTTTCTTTTTTAGAAAATAGTTAAGTTACTTGTTGGCCAACTTATTCCTTTAAAATAATTTTTGATTTTTAAGCATTTTTGGTCAAGATTGTAATAGTATTGGTGTTTAAGCATTTTTAGATCCAAACTATAATAATATTAATTCTAATTCTAGTTTATTTATGCTACTAAGACATGGTCCACCATGAGTCTACATGAATTTACTTATTTATTCAGACCTTTCTTCAATTGGTTTTTGGATAAGAAATCTGGAGGGCATAATTTTACCAATATATTTTCATAGGAATTACTGGAGAGAATGAGGTAAGATACTTTTGAAATAAAGATTTCACAAAACAGTGGAAATGCGGAACACTAAGGAAATAACAAAATCTTAAGAGTAATTTCATGTCTTTTTGCAACTTCTTTTTGTATTACCTATCACTTATCATTTTATGCTGTATGGTTGATGATTTACTCGGATCTATGTTTCAAGTCACAGATTTGTTTAATTTGTTTTTAATTTTAAGAACTAGTATGAACTTAATTACATGCTCTCGAAATTCATCTTGAAGGCTTACACCTCAATATAACTGCGTTTGAAGATAGGGCTTGTGAGGAGGTAATGCATGTTAAATGAGGTTAGAGGGTGGGATCTAACACAATAAGGCTGGTGTCCTTATAAAAAGAGGCTCTGGACACAAACACAGAGAGAAGATCATGTGATGACAGATGGGAGATGCCATTTGAAAGCTGAAAAGAGAGGCTTCACCATAAACCTACCATGTTGGCAACAGAGTTTTAGACATGCAGCGCCCAGAACTGTGATAAAGTAAATGTTTGTTAACATCTACTGCTTAAGCTACCCAGTCATGGTAGCATGAGCAGACTAATGAACTACATAATTTTTATGACTACTTTTTGCTTCTTTTTAAAACCATTCTAGCCTAATTTGACATTGTCTTGCGTTTTCTACATGATTTTTGATCCCTTTTTATTATTTTTGTTTCATTGCGTGAAAATATAATTCTTTTATCATTTTACTTTCATAATGATTCATTTCTTTGTATAGTTGATTGCTAAGAGTTTATCTTGTGAAGATTTTGTTTTGGTTTTGGTTTTGGTCTAGGAAATGTGCATTCCTTGGGTTAGGAAGCACTTATTCTGGGAGGCTTCACTGTCCTTCCTGCTTTCTGTCTAGGCAGTATACGTCTGTGCAAATTTGGACCCCACAAAGAAAGTGGACTAGCCTGAGGGTTCTATTTTATTTTTTCATTTTGTCTATTTATATTTTTATGGCCAAAGGAAATTGACAGGTATTTTTCTTTTAATTTTCCTAGTTCTTTTATGAGTAAGGTAGCTCTTCATAATTACCTACTTAATGTAAATAGATCAAGTTCATAATACCAAGTTCATAATCCTATAGGTTTATGACATAGATGTCCTCTTGATTAGAGATTTAGGATGAAACCACTAAGGTCTATGTCTGGCTCTGACTAGATATAAAGGAACAATCTTCTAACAAAGATTGTTTCTCATGTAATGTTTCTTAACATCCAAAATGTGGAGAAAAATTTCAAGACACATTAAAATAGCCTTTATGTCTATATCTCTGAGCAGATATAGACCTTAATAATTTCATCCTAAGTCTCTAATAAGGGGGACATCTATGTCATAAACATAGAGCCATTGACTCACTTGAGCCATTTTTGCTTCAGTTTTGACTCACAGCATTAGTGAGATTCTGTTTAGTGTCTGAAAATTGTGGAATTCTAAGTACTTATTGAGGAGTAGACCCTTCCATGTTAGTCCAATCTCCCAGGTAGTGTAGAAATCTATTTAATCTCTTTAAGTCTATGTTTATAGATCTGTAAGATGGAGATAAGAACCCCTAATATACTAGATGTTCATGAAAGCAATTTAGATGAACATATATTAATGACTTAGCATATTTCCTAGTGAATCGTAAATATTCAGTAAATATGGATCATTAGAATTCTAAACAACATCCATTTAAATTATGACATATGAAGCTATCAAACCTCAGCATTTGAAGCAATTTGAAATTAATCACGTTTTATATTTTTTCTAACAAAAGATCGTTTCTCATGTAATGTTTCTTAACATCCAAAATGTGAAGAAAAATTCTGAGAGACATTAAAATCACCTTTATATTATTTGCTTTTGCCTAATTTTTCAAATATATGTTGAATTTCCTGCAAGTGGCATTATGTTTTGGGTTACTCTCTGAGCTTTGCTATTTTGTACAAAGATTTCATGCAAAAAAGGCTACAGTGTTCTATTCTGCTGGAAGCATTTTTCAGTAAATGTATTTTTAATTTTTCTTATACAACATTGAAGCCTAATGAATGGATTTTCAAATATTATAATTGCAAGAGAGAGGCAGTTAGGTCTGAGGGCAGAGAATTTGTAATTCAGAATTTCTGATAGTTTTTGATAAGCCAGTTTAAAGTATCTATAAATCTCTTTATATATTAATTTATTGATTAAAATCATTACAAATTATTTGAAGGATTCATATGGAATCTTTGCTCTTAGAGGAGTTAGAGAAAGAAAAAAGATAAAAGAATGCAGAGAGAAAGAAAGAGAAAAGGTGAATCCATTGAGTTAAATTAGTAAATAATTAAGAGTGGTTAAAACAACAATGTTCACACATGTTTAATTTAAGACTGTTCGAGCCTTTTAAAATTCATTTGGATCTGCAATTATTTAAGCTGTGAGCTGTGCACTGAAGAGAGAGTAAAACTATAGATTTTAAGATTGTAGCTGGAGGTAATATATAAATCCAATTGATCAGTCCGGCAGAGAATTGATGCCACAATTTGTACCCAGTGGCATTTTCTCTCTCTTACTCAACTGGCTTTAGAACATTATCAGGAAGTCAATATGATATGCCAATATAGTGATATACTTTCAATCATAAGTCCCTTGTTCAGATTAAAACTTAGGCACTCACATTGTGGATAATAATGGACAGACAGCCTGACTCCATCTCACTCTGTATCTCTCAGAGAGAACTTGACTCAACTTTACTGCAGGTTACTGTATAGTTATTAGTGTTCCCAAGAGACAGTCAAACCAGTGACAAAGGATGTCTGTCTCTTCAGGACAAAAAAATCGAGAGAAAGGATAATATATACCCAGAGCTGCAGTCTGGCTTCAGAGCATTCTCTAGTAGCCTCCTGTCTCCAATGGCTTTTCCTGATTTTCTGATCAAGTTACCTTTAAAATTCACTCTTGATTTCATGTTTTGATTCTCTTTCTCTTTTAATTTATTAATGCATTTACTACCTCAGCATTATCTTTACAGCTGATTCCCTCCCAAGCTTACTCATTCCCATAAAACTATTGAGAAAGTTTTACTGTCTTTCAAATCCTTGTATTGTAATTTAATTCTGAAGGTTATTTTATGACACAAAGGTTTTTATTCTTTTAACAGTGCAAAGCTCCATGAGAGGACTTCTATACCATGTATTTTATCCTCAGCAAATATGCCCAACTTATTGACATGTTTCAGGCAGAGTATATAAGTAGTCTTCAGTACTATTATCAGAAGTTGGTGATTTCATAAACTGTTATGCAGTCCATATGGCACAGCTCCAATCTAAGCTTGGTTAAGGCAACATTCTATACCATGTGGTACTTATCAGGTAGATGACAAATATTTGAAGATGACAATTATTTTGCAATAAATTGTTGAGTCACAACTAGTCCAGATATTTATCGGTAATCCTTCATTCAGGATTTCTTTAATTTCGGACATCAGACAGGCAACGTAATGCTTAATTATAGAATAAAAATTTTATTTAGTTTACTGTGTAGTTAAGTTTTGCATAGTTACTCATTTGTACATTTCATTTTAAACATGTGCTGAATGCCAGCCATATAATCAGGCTCTTGCACTGTGTGCTAGAATGCAGCTGGGGAATAGAGACACATGGGATGTATACCCAAGTGTGGAAAACAGTTTGCAAACAAAAATAGATGAAGATGAATGTTGCAGAGAATGGTAAGGGGAAAAACATGTATGGACTGGGATAGGGTAAAACATATAGGGTGGTCATGAAAGACATCCCTGAAAAAGTGATATTTGTATGGAGACCTAAAGAAAATGAAGGTGTGAAATGTGTGGACAGGTGGGAAAATGGCATTCGGACAGAAAGAAAACCATCCACAAGTCCTGGAAGTTGGGTGATGGTGCAGGTTAAAGGAAGAGCAAGGAAACTCGTGCATCAGAAACAGAGGGGAAAAAAGGGTACATCTTTAGGTTCAGTTCCCCTGAACTGTGGATTCTCGTGCAAATGATTTATTAAGAAGCTGATAAAGGGGATGGGGAAGCAGAAAAGCTAAACAAAAATGCAAGTTCAGGTGAAAACACCTCATCTTAATTCTTTGGGTGTTCTGTAATATAAATTACATTGCAGAGTCTGTACCACTTTAAGGTGAGAGAGGTGGGCTTTCATACTTCTGCAACAGTCAGTCATTGGCACTTCTGAATACAAGGTAGTCCTCTGAAGAAGGTCGTAAGTGCACAGCACAAAGAAGTTGTGAGAATGGGTACATAGAACTCGAAATAATTTCTTAGGAGATATGAGAGAACATGAATGCCAGTGCTCATTAATATTCAGCCTCCCTTGCATTTAGATATAGCCAATATATTTATGTTGTAAGTAGATTCCTTTTGTTACAATGAAAATAAAAGACCACAGGAGAATAAGTGATAAATCAAGATCAGTTAGGAGGCTACTGCAATATTTTTAGAAAGAAAAACTAGTAAGACTAGAATGATGGGATATGAAAACAGAACTAGCTTTTTCTCAACGGGACTGCCATCAGAACACAAGTGTCTTGAGAACTACTTCTAAAAGCCAAAATGGGAAAGGAAAAGATTAATATCAACATTATCATCATTGGACACATAGATTCAGGCAAGTCCACCACTACTGGCCATCTCATCTACAAATGCGTGGGCATTAACAAAAGAGCCATTCAAAAACTTGAGAAGGAGGCTGCTGATGTGGGAAAGGGCTCCGTTAAGTATGCCTGGGTCTTGGATAAACTGAAAGCTAGGCATGAAGCTGGTATTACCATTGATACCTCCGTGTGGAAATTTGAGACCAGCAAGTACTATGTGAGTATCATTGATGCCCCAGGACAGAGACTTCATAAAAAACATGCTTAAAGGGACATCTCAGGCTTACTGTGCTGTCCTGATTGTTTCCACTGGTGTTGGTGAATTTGAAGCTGATAACTCCAAGAATGGACAGACCTGTGAGCATGCTCTTCTGGCTTACACACTGGGTGTGAAACAACTAATTGTTGGTGTTATCAAATGGATTCCACTGAGCCACCCTACAGCTAGAAGAGATGTGAGGAAATCATTAAAGAAGTCAGCACTTGCATTATGAAAACTGGCTACAACCTTGACACAGTAACATGTGTGCCAATTTCTGGTGAGAATGGTGACAACATGCTGGAGCCAAGTGCTAACATGCCTTGGTTCAAGGGATGGAAAGTCACCCATAAGGATGGCAATACCAGTGAACCATGCTACTTGAGGCTCTGGACTGCATCCTACCACCAACTGGTCCTACTGACAAGTCTTTGCACCTGCCTCTCCAGGATGTCTACAAAAATTGCTGATATTGGTACTGTTCCTGATGGCTGAGTAGAGAATGGCGTTCTCAAACCCAGTATGGTGGTCCTCTTTGCTCCAGTCAATGTTACAACTGAAGTAAAGTCTGTTGAAATGCACCACGAAGCTTTGAATAAAGCTCATCCTGGGGACAATGTGGGTTTCAACGTCAAGAATGTGTCTGTGAAGGATGTTTGTCATGATAGTGTTGCTGGTGACAGCAAAAACAAGCCATCAATGGAAGCAGCTGGCTTCATAGCTCAGGTGATTACCTGAACCACCCAGGCCACATCAGTGCTGGCTATGCCCCTGTACTAAATTGCCATATGGCTCACATTGCATGCAAGTTTGCTGAGCTAAAGGAAGATATTGATAATGGTTCTGATAAAAAAAAAAAAAAGCTGGAAGATGGCCCTAAATTCTTAAAGTCTGGTGATGCTGCCATCGTTGATATAGTTCCTGGCAAGCCCATGTGTGTTGAGAGATCCTCCGACTATCCACCTCTGGGTCACTTTGCTGTTGGTTATATGAGACAGACTGTTGCCATGGGTATCATCAAAGCAGTGGACAAGAAGGCTACTGGAGCTGGCAAAGTCACCAAGTCTGCCCAGAAAGCTCAAAAGGCTAAATTAATATTATCCCTAATACCTGCCACCCTAGACTTAATTAGTGGTGAAAGGACTGTCTCAGAACTGTTTGTTTCAATTGGCCATTTAAGTTTAATAGTAAAGACTAGTTAATGATTACAATGCATAATAAAACCTTCAGAAGGAGAGGAGAATGTTTTGTGGACCACTTGTGTGTGTGTGTGTGTGTGTGTGTGTGTGTGTGTGGCAGTTTCAGGTTTGTAGTTTTTAAAATAAGGACTTTTTAATGGAAACAACATGACCAAAAACCTTTCATGGAATTTTGAGACCTATTAAAACCTTTTTCTCAAAAAACATTTTAGTCCTATTATCTTCATTTTATACTCAGAATTATATTGTGTTGAATAAATAATATCAGTAATAAAACACATCTGCTTTCATACATCTAAATAAAGTTTGGTATAAAAATTAAAGAGTTTAAAATGCACACATATTTCCATGTTTGTACATAGTATTTAATGAGGAGCTTTTCCAATAATTGCTTAGCAGAAACATCGTTCTTCTATAAAAGGGAAAATGTTACCTTATTTGGAGATGTGTATTCTTGTCCACCTCATACATTTGCAAATGGAACGATGTATGCAGAGTTGACCTGATATCCCAAACATAAAATGAAAAAGAAACAATGTTTTAGTATAGTGTAGAAATATGTAAATTTCTTTTTCTGAAAAAGACAACTAATACAGAAACAGAAAACCAAATACTGTATGTTTTCACTTATAAGTGGGAGATAAATGAGGACATGAACACATAGAGGGGAACAACACACGGTGAGGCCTTTTAGAATGTAGAGTGTGGGAGGAGGGAGAATAAGGAAAAATAACTAATGGCTACTAAGCTCAAGACCTTGGTGATGAAATTTATACAAAAAACTCCCATGACACAAGTTTACCTCTGTAACAAACCTGTACATGTACCTCTGAACTTAAAAGATAAAAGAAAATGCTATGTATCCAAGTTAATAATTTTCAACTAAAGTAATAGGTAGAGATAAATTCATAGCCATGAATGTGTCTCTCAAAATGCAGAGTGAAAAAAGAGGCAGAGTGGCTTAACTCACAGCTGTGTTACCCTTACATTTGGTTCCATTACACATTATAGAGGCCTTACACGTTACACTCAAATTTCCTGTTTGCTATGTGCCTCTCCTACCAAAGTATGAAGAAACTTGAGATCCAAAATTTCTTTTCATGTTTGTTTTCCAATACATAATACAGTTACTATGAGGGACTGTGTTAAGGAAAAAAACTTCTCTTCCCTGGTCCGCGAGGGGCGTGGCTTCACCTGGATTTGGGAACCAGAGGGGTTTCAAATGTAAAGTTATTTGTCTGTCATACCCGGCACAGGCTAGGTAGAGAAATCCAGGTGTGTTAAGAGCCTTCTGAAAGCTCTGGGAGGAGAAAGCTCTGTTGTGGACCCAGCAACCAATCCGGTATCAGAGTCAAAGATCAATCCCTCCGGAGGAAGTTTGTAAGAACTCCTCACATTGGATGAGAACATGAATGGGGAGGAAATAACTCCAGGGTTAACCCCCCACCCATGCTCCTTACCTATATGGATTCCTTCCTTGGATCCCCTCCCACAGCAGCATGGGAGATCTCTCTTGCTCTCTTTTTCTCTGTCTCTGCCTAATAAATCACTCTCTGCTAAACTCTTTGGGTCCACAATAATTATTGGAATGCTAAGCTCACTGCACCTCTGGGGCTCCTGTTCTCATTCTTGGGGTTAGAGAGGCCATGGACCTCGGAATCAGAGCTGCGTAGGCAGCACCCCCTCAACCCCGTTACACTAGCACATAGTTGACACTCAATAAGGTAATAAATGCTTTCTTAAAAAGGACATGTGAAATAAAGCATCACTGAGAGAGAACAAACTTCCCTGTCACTAAAAAATGTGTTCTGTCAGTTTTTCTTAAGAAAAACAAAAATAACTTACCACTGGTAAATGTTTTGTAGTTTTCTACATTTATGGTTTAATTTTACTGCTGGGATCAATTTATTCTCCAGAGTTAATAAGTAAGTTTTACCAGATTTAGTATATTGCTACAACTGGAATTTTTCCTTTGTATTTGGCGTGAAAAGGGCATTGCCCTCAAAATGTAACTGTAAAAACTGTACTTTTGATCGTACCAGTGGTCTAGTTTTCTCTCCTGTTATTCTACTTCTTTATCTGCATGCTGTCATATACAAAGAAAGTTTCTAGGGCCAGGGACTTAAAAAAAACTTGGATGGGGGGAGTAGCCAAAAAACGATGAAGTACATCTTTAATAAGGCAAGTTGAGGTGGCTTCATAGTTTGATACATGGATAGATTGGGGTCAGCATAATTGTAGCTGAAATCTGTGCCACTACTGAAGAAAAAGAAATGACATATCATGCCAAAATAAGGATGGTTTTATCCCTCAATGAGGATGAGAGTGCAGAAAAAAAAAAAATCAATTCTCTTTGGAGATAAACTTTGTGTAACAAATACACATATGACGGTTTGACTGTATTTTAGCTTGGGTTCCCCTGAAAGCAGAGTCTGATTTATTTCCAGGTGGCATTTAGAAGGTAACACTGAAGAGCAGGGATGACAGTCAAAAGAGAGATGAGAATAAAGGAAGGAAGAAGACCTTCATCAAGTTGACCTGTGTGGGCAACTGGTGCTTGCGCTCACTCTCAGAAAAGTATAGCATGCCTTTTACAATTGTCCACCCAAAGGACAGGAGGCAGCACTCAAGTTTACTATTGGTTGAGGGCCATTCCATCAATTCCCCGACATTTTATGAGCTATTCATATGGGTAAAAGGACTTCAATGCAGAAAGCTAATATGCCAACAGTTGAGGAAAAACATTATTAGTGAAAAGTGAGTAGAAGCTGCACAAAAGTGTCCAGGCTTGCCAGATAGTGGGCCAGTGCATCAGATACATCAGACACCAACGGCTCAGGGCTGATTGATGAATGGAATCCAAGACACTTTAGTTTGTAGTTCAACTTCCCAGAATCTCTGATGAAATTCTTATTCTATCCTCTGGGACTATACACAGGTAGCTGTCTGGTGGCAGATGCATGAATATGATAACCCATTTGTTTTTATATAGATTCTATCAGAGGTTAAAAATAGGCAAATGGTTGCTTTGTGAAAATTACGTAATGTTTCATTCCAAGTTAATCTTAAAGAGAGGTTTATTTTTGAACAGTGTTTTCTTAAATACTCATATCTCAAGTTTCCTAACTTTAAGGTCTGTGAATAAAGCTGCTGACATTTTGTGAGAGGTAAATGACTGACTCCTCAACATTTTATAAAGCAACTATTTTCACCGTCTTTTTGATATATTACTATTTAACTATAAGATTGAAATCTCAGAATAATCTCACGCCTGGGAGATTCCCATAAGAAGTTATATATTCTCTGTGTCTCTAGTAGGCTACCTTGACCTTTCATGTTTTAAGCTGCAGCCCTTTTCCATCATTAGATTTTAAAGTTTTCAAAAATCTGGGGAGAAAGGGTTTTCTTTCTCATCCTCCCTTACATTGCCTCTGGGCTGGGGAAGAAAGTAGGTAAAACAAAAGATTTTTGTTTGCCTTGAACCCAAAAGAAGTTCAAATGGAAGCCTCAAGTGCAATGACCTTAATGACTATTGCTCTTTTATCATAACGGTATGCTTAATAGTTCATAGAATATTCAGCTCAGCAGGGCACAATTTGAAACTTCAGACAGAGGACATATCTCTGTAGGGAAACTTACCTTTCCAGTGGGGGTAATTCCTTTGTGCCTATAATTTCAGCAGATTGCAAGGGGGAAAAGCAATGTTTGAGGATATCTGAAAGATGACCTAACTAATGATATAAAATGAAATAAAGTCTACATCCTCTAATTTATCCGTATCAACCTGAATCAAACTGTGGTAACTGACAATTCAATTTTTTTTCATGAATTAATTTGCCCAAGTCATTGCAAACCTAGTTAGCAAATACATTGAAATACCGATAAGATATAACATTTTAGAAAAATTGAAGCAGTAAATACTGACCATGATATTATATGAGCACAATATTGTATGTGTGTTTATAGGTCCCTGCAAGCTTACATGAGTGTGTACATGTGTGTGTGTGTGTGTGTGTGTGTGTGTGTGTGTACATACAGAGCCAATTTATACCATCTAGGAAGAACTTATTGGTAAGTATTTAAGAATTTGGCAATATGGTTACTGAACTTAGACACAATTAAATATGAAACTATACAAGTTTATAATTAAATAAATTAAAAACAAAGTAATTGCAAGTACTCAAAATGACTCCTTAGTTGTTTTACTATATTTTATGATTATCTATGCTCTTGAGTTTGTTTACATTTGTTTATTGCAGGTGAGAATGCCTTGGAATGGTATGGCATACCTCTTTCTAACTCCATTTTCAGTGTAGTTGAGTTGATAGCTTGAAACTGGACAGGGTACGAATACATCATGGAAACAGGCAAATGCTAAACTAGGGGAATAGTTTTGTTGATTGACTAAATTTTAAGTATTGAGGAAAATGTTAATAATACAGAGTAAATTTAAAAGTGTGGTGTTGTAGCCATTCCAGTGTCAATAACACAAAAAACAGGAATTATTCTTCCAGCATTTGAAACTGTTATCTGATTCAGCAAAGAAATTGTTGGCATCATTGGCAAAAGTGTAGTTTTGACATATGCTTTTATGGTTTCATATTTTTCTTACTCATGAATGGAAACAATAACATTAATCAATATTTATCAATTGTAATTATAGGCTGGTTAGGCATATAAAAGTTCAGAAAAAATGGTGAAAACATTCTATGAGAATTAATTTTCTATATGGAATTTAAGGCAAATATATTGTGTACATACATTGTTATTTATAATTTCTTAATATTACTAAAATTTATAATAAAACATATACATAAATGATATATGTATAATCACATTTGTGTGTATAGAATGACATTTATATAAAACATAGAGATATTTACATAGAGATATTTCTTTATAATTATATATATATGATTTTTTTTGAAAATTTTGTCATTAAACATTTACTAGAATGGGTTACACAGCTAGGTAGTTTAACAACCAAAACCTTTATATAGTTTACAAAATTGTTAAAAATAACCAGTTTACTCAGAACTTCTCTTTTATACATTAGAATTAAAACAAAATATGAATCAAATTTTGAGCAAAATTTTATTGAGGTAAAGCTTATAATTTAAGCCATAAACAGAATAATCTTAAATGCAAGATTTGTAGTATCCATACAAATGTAACCTAAATAAATATTCACTTGAAAAGACCTACTTTTGCAGAATTCAAAATTTCCAGATAATGTAGGAATGATACTTATTTCAGAGTGTTTTAATGTTAGAAAGTATGGCAATGTGAATAAAAAGTACCACAAAAAGAATATGAAGTTTTAAATAAATAATTGAATAGCAATAGTACCTGAGAGGTAAAGCATATTTTTGTAATGAGATATACCAACTTTATATAATGTAAGTTCTTTAAGTTGTTTCAAAATATACAGAAAAAGTGTAAAAACCACTTTTAATATACTACTTTATTTGGCAATGGTATTTGAGCTCCTTAAAATTTGCTAGGAAAAAGTCCAAATTTATGGTTAGAAAAAAGCCTTCTAGCACATTTTATTTATAAACACCTACAGATTATAATATGATTAAGTCCTATATTATAATGGGTCTCTTAACAGTTCATCTATAATCACTTTTCCAAGCTAGACATTTTGATGCAAATATTTATAGGACAGACATCTTTCTACTTCCAACTTAAACCTTACTTCCTTAAAGCCTAGAGAAAACCTGTACTCTTATTGCTTTTATTCCTGAATAAGCCTGGACCAGTCTCCAGTCCTGGTTTATATTTTCATCCCAGAACATTTGTAGGTATGTTGAATACACACTCGTTTAGGAGGAAAGTGGAAGTTCCCTTGACCTTTCAAAGGTTCACTGAAAAATCAAGTTGCAAAAGGCAGATTAATTGTGGAAAAGGTTTGTAAATTTATTTAATGTGCATGCATAGGAGCCTTCAGGATTAAGACTCAAAAATATAAGGGATATTGTTCATTTGTATGCTTAGGTTCAACGAAGTGTGGCCAGCCATATAAAAAGATGATTGGAATAAAAGGGTGTGGTCTAATGCAATAGACTGAGTGGAGAAACCCTGCAAGGCCTGTCTAGAAGTGCAGTATTCATTCTTTCTTGGTGTGAGGCAGGACCCTCTCCAGAATGGGTTTCTTTTGACCTACAGTCAAACAAAATTCGTCAGATAATTTTTAATGGGCTGTTTTCACATTGAAAGGTGGAGGAAAAATAGAAAATAAAAATGTTACAGTTTTAGGATTTATGGCTAGCTTTGGAGAAAATGAGTTCTGGTTTCTATGAACTGTCTTGGGCATGAATGATTCCAGCTTCTATGATTAGTCTTGGAAAGGAATGTGACAGAAACAGTGGACAGGAGAAGGTCAGAGAAAAACTTTTGCTTCTGAGTTATTCATTTTGGTATATTGTTTTCTGAGCCCCAATACTTGTATCAGTTTATTGCATCATTGTCTTAACTATGCTTTTATTATGTGAATACTGCGGACCCAGGACTTATATATAAGGTTTTTAAAGTAATGATATACTCCAAACATGTAAAAAATATTATACTCACTCCTGTTTCTATGACACAAATTCTTTTGTTTCATTTCGCTCTCTCTCACTTCCTTCATATCTTCCTTCCATAAGGAAGCACAATAGATGAAATTAAAAAATACTTTTATTCCCCTCATCTGATTTCCCTTTGTTTCTCTTGGGCAGAAGCCATCATTTTAACTTTTTTTTTCATATTTTTACTATCTGTGTTTTAAAATAATCTAAAGGGAACATATAATTCTGCAGTTTATTTACTTAGGATTTTTTTCAATATTTGTCTATCTTATTGATTAATGTAAATTTACTTCATTTTTCTTGAGTGTATTGTATTTAATTGTTAGAAAATGTCAATTTCTCTATCATTCTATATTAAGTAAGTTCCATGTTTTCACCATTAAAACCAACAATCATTCTTGTACATAGTAAGATCTTTTCCTAAATTATATATCTAGCGATGTGTTTGCTGAGTTTTAGGTTTTTATACATTTTTAGCTTTAATAAATATTTCATAATAGTTCTCTATAGATTTTTAACAATTTACTTACTCAGAACATTTCCATTTTTTTATATCCCTTCAGAATATTGACATCAGAAGACTTTCAAATTTGCTAATCCAAGGAGTGTTAAAAGTCTTCATTATTGTTTCAATTTGTATTTTTTAGTTCTAATGAGTTTGTAATTATCTCAATATATTTGTAGACCATTCATGTTCACCTTTGATGAACTTCCAAGTCAAATCTTTTGCTCATTTGGCTATTGTTTGGTTTGATTTTACTAATGATAAGTACTAAGTATTATTCATCTGTGGATTATATGTTTTATTAATAAACTCAGTGTATGGTAAATTTTTACATATTCTCATATGTTTGTCACTGAGAAATTTAAAATGTTATATAAGCAATTTTTCTTTTATGGATTACAAAAATGAGAAATCCTATGCCATAAAAATAATTTTCTTCTTAGTTTCATTCATTCAGTTTTCTGTTCTTCATATCATTAATCTATTTGTAATTTATTTCTATATGTTTTACAATTCTAATTATTTCTACATATTTTACAATACTAATAATACTATTATAATTAGTATATAATTATAAAACTATAATTAGCTTTATGATACTATTATGATTAGTATTATAGGTATTATAAAATACTAATAGTTTTCTAATACTAATGATACTAATTATTACAAATTAATTTGTAATTATTAGTATTTGTAACTATTTGTGAAAATCTAATTTATTCATTAGTTTGTTTACTGTTCTTCGATACAGCAATTTATTCATAAATCTTTGTTTTTTCTGAATGAGTATTTAAGGGCTTACAAAATGCCTGTGTTTCTCTTTCTAATTTTTTATACCACTCTATAATGTATACCAAATTCTATATAGTATTTATATGACTCTTTTTCCAGAATTTTCTACCATGTTCTATTTTTACCTATTCTTATCTCAGTATTAATTACCTCTAATTTCTTTAGAATTTCAATAACTTTCAACATATACAGAACAATTCTTCCTGTCTTGTTCTTGTTTTTCAAAATATTATTTACTGTTCTTGGTCCAATATTAAATATATTTAATATTATATTTAATAATATATTTAATATATTTAATATATTAAATATATTTAATAATATATTTAACTTGTATGAATTTTAGTCAATTTTTATGTTTTCTGGAGAGCACTGGTGGCATTTTGACAGGACTTGTATTTACAGATTATTTTTGTGGGAATTGATATTTTCTAACGCTAAGCACTCCACATATGACCATAGTATAACTCCTCATTTATTTAGGCATTGTTCATAATACTGAATAAAATTTTGTAATTTTATCCATATAATTTCAAACTTTATTTTTCAGATTTATTTTTAGATAACATTTTTATTCTTTTAATGCTTTAAATATAATTATTGTATGTAACAAGGAGTTACATTTTCCATTATACAGTTTCTATAATGGAATTTTGTTATTTTAATTTTGCACTTGCAACCTTGCTGAACTCTCTTACTACTTCTCATTATGTCCTTAGCTTTTCTTTAGTTTTCTGCAGAAACAATTTTGTTTTCTTTGATAAATATTTTTTTCTTTTTAATTCTTATGCTTTATTTTAGTTTCTTGTGTTACAGAATTGAATAGCTCTTCGATTAAATATAAAAGAATGTTACATTTTTATCTTTTTATTTCTCTAATCTTTACTTTTCAGATAACTGATTATAAAATTAGCTTTTTCAATATGCAAGGACTACAGTATGTCATAACAGCTTTAAAAGAAAGCAGGTGTGAAAGAAATGCTTTCTTTTTCTGTAAGCTTCCTACACACACAAACAAAGCATTTAGTATATTTAACCTGATATTAATTTAGGTTAGTTTGCTAATAATTGCCAAGTATCAATTTATTTCTTGGCTATATATTGCTCTAAATTTCCTGATAGGAAGATTATTTTTATTTTACTTGTTACATTTTTTTCTTGTCAATCCCACTGTGGTGGCTGACTGTCTTTCATATACCACTAATAATCTAAGAGACATATAGCCTGATCATCAAGTTTGTACTGATCTTACGAAGGTACCTATTAGGGAATATTACTGTTTCTGCTATCTACAGTGTAAACCAGGTATGAGTGAAAGTGGCAACTATCACTTATTTATTTGTTATTGCTTATAGTGGTGGGTTTTTTGAGACTCCTTAGTGAGCTGTGCACTACCCACAACAAGCGGCTATTAACAAAACAGAGTTATAATGAAATAATATTTTTATTTAGCATGCTGTAGCTTAACAGGTGATTCATTTAGTTCAGTCAAGGCAGAGTATATCTAAATAATCTTTAGCTATTATCCATAGAATTATAGAAACAGCCCATACCTTTTTGCCATTTACTTAACACCATATTGGATAGAGATAAAGATTACATGCTTTCATTATATTAATATAAATTAATGCGATTTGGATCATAATCTCAAAAGGCACAATCCCAAATACCATAATCCTGAATGTTCAAAACTCAAAAAGTCGAAATTCCTAACAATCAAAATCCCTAAACTCTAAAGTTCCTAACATCTAAACTCTCAAAAATTACAATCCCAAAGATTAAAATCCTAAATGTTGAAATCCTGAAAGCTGAATTCCAGGAAAGGGGTTAGGATGCTTAAGATTGTATTCAGGATAGTTGCATCATGGTAGGCACAACTATTATATTATTATTGTCTTTATTTTGTTTTTGTTTTTATGTTTCATATATATATATATATATTTATTTCAGTAGCTTTTGCGGTACAAATAGTTTTTGATTACATAAATAAATTGTATAGTGGTAGGGTCTGAGATTTTAATGCTCTCATCACCTGAGTAGTAGTGTACGTTTTACCCAATATGTAATATTTTATCCTTTACCTCTTCTCTCTTCCCCACCTTCTGATTCTCCAGTGTCTATTATACTATGTATGCCTTTACATACCCATAGCTTAGCTCCCTCTTCTAAGTGAGAACATACAGTTTTGGTTTTCTTAGCATGAATTATTTCACTTAGAATAATGGCCCCTAGCTCCATCTAAGATGATACAAAAGACATTATTTCATTCTTTTTTATGGGTGAGTAGTATTCCATTGTATGTGTATGTCTCTCTGTGTGTGTATACACATAATTTCTTCATCCATCTGTTTACGGGCACTTAGATCGATTCCATTTCTTTGTAACTGTGAATTGTGTTGCCATAAACATATGTATGCAGATGTCTTTTTGATTTAATTTCTTTCCCTTTGAAAAGAGACCCAGAAGTGGGATTGCTGGATTGAGTGGTAGATCTACTTTTACTTGTTTGAGAAATTGTTTTCCATAGATGTACTAATTTACAATCCCAGTGTAAGTGTTCTTTTTTCACCATACCCATGTCAAGATCTTTTGGTTTTGGACTTTTTGATGATGGTTATTCTGGTAAGCTTAAGGTGATATCATATTAGGGTTTAAATTTATATTTTCCTGATGATTAGTGATGTTGAATATTAATTTTATATGTTCATTGGCCATTTGCATATCTTCTTTTGAGAAGCTGCTATTTATGTCATTTACCAACTTTTTGTTGGGATAATTTATTTATTTTTTCTTACTGATTGAGTTACTTATAGATTCTGGATATTAGAACTCTGTGGATGCATAGCTTGCCAATATTTTCTCCCATTTTGTGGGTTATCGGTTTATTCTGATAATTATTTATTTTGCTGTATAGCTTTTCAGTTTAATTAGATCCAATTTATTTATTTTCTATGTTTCATTTGTTTTTTGGGTCTTAGTCATAAATTATTTGCCTAAGCCAATGTTCAGAGGAGATTTTCCTAAGTTTCCTTTTATAAATTTTATGGTTTTAGGTCTGAGATTTAAATCTGTAATCCATCTTGAGTTGATTTTTGCATATGATGATGGGGATCTAGTTTCATTCTTCAACATGTTGCTATCCAATTTCTGCAGGACCAGTTATTGAATAGGTATCCTTTCCCTATTGTTTATTTTTGTCACTTTGTCAGAGATCAGTTGGTTGTATTTGGCTTTATTTCTGGGTTTTCTGTTCTATTTCATTGGTCTATGTATCACTTTTATATAATTACCATGTTGTTTTGGTTACTACAGCATTATAGTATAGTTTGAAGTCAGGTAATGTGATGCCTTAAGATTTGTTCTTTTTGGTTAGGAATACTTTGTATATTTGGGCTCTTTTTTGGTTCTATATATATTTTATAATTGTTTTTTCTAATTTTGTGAGAAATAATATTATTTTGATAAGAATTGCAATGAATCTGTAAATTGCTTTGGGAAATGTGGTCATTTTTATGATATTGAGTTTTTCAATCCACGAGCATAGATGTATTTCTGTTTGTTTATGTCATTTATGATTTCTTTCAGCAGAATTTTGTACTTCTTGTAGAGATTTTTTCACCTCCTGAGTCAAGTATATTCTAGGTATTTTACTTTATTTTTTGCAGTTATTATAAAAGGAATTGAGTTCTTGATTTGATTCTCAGGTTCATTGTTGTTGGTATGTAGCAGTGCTACTGATTTATATACCTTGATGTTGTAACTTGAGATTTTACTGAATTTATTTAACAAATCTAGGAGCTTTTTGGAGGACTCCTTAGGGTGTTCTAGGTAAATAATTATATCATTAACAAACACAGATAGCTTGACTTCTTCTTTTCCAATTTAATTGCTCTTTATTTCTTTCTCTTGCCTGATTGCTCTGGCTAGGAATTCTGGTGGTATGTTGACTAGACATGGCGAAAGTAGGTATCCTTCTCTTGTTCCAATTCTTAGCGGGGAATGCTTTCAACTTTTCCCCATTCAGTGTTATGTTGACTGTGGTGTATTGGGCTGTTCTCATGTTTCTATAAAGACATACTTGGGACTGGGTAATTTATAAGGAAGAGTTTTAATTGGCTCACAGTTCTGCAGGCTGTTTAGGAAGTATAGCAGCATCTGCTTATGGGGAGGCCTTAGGAAGCTTTCAATCATGGTAGAAGGCAAAGAAGAAACAGGCACATGACATGGCAAAAGCAGGGGCAAAGGAGAGAGCAAAGTACACTCTTAACCAAATCTCATGAGAACTCACTCACTATCATGATGACAGTGCCAAAACGATAGCATTTAATTATTCATGGGAAATAACCCTATAATCCAGTCACCTCCCAAGACACCCCAGCTCCAATACTGGGAATTACAATTCAACATGAGATTTAGGTGGGTATGCAGATCCAAACTATATTATGGGGCTTTGTCATATATGGTTTTATTATTTTGAAGTATGTCCCTCCTGTGCCTAGTTTGTTGAGGGTTTTTATCATAAAGAGGAGCTGGATTTTACTGAATGCTTTTTTTGTGTGTCCATTGAGATGATCATTTGGTCTTTGTTTTAAATTCTTTTTATGTGGTGGATCATATTTATTGACTTGCAGATGTTGAACCATCCCTGCATCCCTGGGATAAAACCCACTTGAACATGGTGAATTATCATTTTGATATGCTGTTGGATTCAGTTTGCTAGCACCTTTGTTAAGGATTTTTTTGCATCTATACTCATCAAGGATATTGATCTGCAGGGTTTTTTTGTTTGTTTTGTCCTTTCCTGGCTTTGGTTTGAGGGTAGTGCTAGTTTCATAGAATGAGAAGGATTCAATCAGTAATATAAAAAAAATTACCACCACCACTAACAACAACAAAAATAAAAAAACAAGATAAGATGGATTCACAGCCAAATTATGCCAGTAGTTTCAAATAATCTTTTGCACTACTAGGTCCTACCAGTAGTACAGAAGAAAAATTGCTAGTAGTTTCAAATACAAAAAGCACTAGTAGTTTCAAATACAAAAAGGGCTAGTAGTTTCAAAAGAAAAAGTACTAGTAGTTTCAAATAAACTTTTGTATTTCTGTGGTGTTGGCAGTAATGTTTCCATTTTCATTTCTATTTTAGTTTATTTGAATCATCTCTTTTCTTGGTTGATCTAGTATATGGTGTATCAATTTTGTTTATCTTTTCAAAGAACCAGCTTTTTGTTTTATTGATCATTTGTATTATTTGTGTGTGTTTCAATTTCATTTATTTCTGCTCTGATCTTTGTTATTTCTTTCCTTCTGCTAGCTTTGGGTTTGGTTTGTTCTTGTTTCTGTAATTCTTTGAGATGTGACATTAGGTTGTTCATTCATGATCTTTCAGACTTTTTGATGCAGGCATATTGTGCTATAAATTTTTCTCTTAGCACTGCTCTTGCTATATCCCAGTGGTTTTGACAACTTGTGTCACTATTATAATTGATTTCAAAGAGCTTTAAAATTTCAATCTTGATTTTATTGTTAACTCCAAAACCATTCAGAAGCAGATTGTTTAATTCACATGTATTTGTGTAGTTTTAAGTGTCCCTTATGGCATTTATTTATAGTTGTATACACTGTGATCTGCAAAGAACCTTGTTACAATTTTGATTTTTAAAGAAATTTTTTGACTTGTTTCACAGCCTATAATAGGATCTATCTTACAGATTGTATCATATACTAATGAGAAAAATGTATATTCTGCATTTCTTGGTAGAATGTCATGTAAATTTTGTTAGGTACATTTATATTAGAGTATAGTTTAAGTCCAGTGCTTCTTTGCCGACTTTCTGCCTTGGTAATCTGTCTAGTGCTGTCAGTGAAGTATTGAAGCTCCGTACTATGATTGTGTTGCTTTCTATTCTTTTTTTAGATATAGTAATAATTGTCTTATAAATCTGGGAGCTCCAGAGTTAGATTCATATATACTTAGGATTGTAATATCTTGTTGTTAGATTGATCCTCTTATCATTATATAATGACCTCCTTTGTCTCTTGTTACTGTTGTTGCTTTAAAGTCTGTTTTATCTGATATAAGAATAACTACTCATGCTGGCTTTTGGTTTCCATTATCATGAAATATCTTTTTCCAATCCTTTACCTTGAGTCTATTAAAATCATTACATGTTAGGTGACTCTTGAAGACAGCAGATATTTGGTTGGCAATTTTTTAACCCATTCTGCCAATTGCCAATATCTATCTTTTAAGTGGAGCATTTAGACATTTAAATTCAATGCTATTATTGAGATAGGAGGTGCCAGTCATTAATTGTTACATAGATATCTCATTTTCTTCATTGTGTTATTGGTTTTTGTTTGTTTGTTTGCTAGAGTAAAGGGAAAGTAAGGTTACTAGAAAATAAAGGAATAAAAGAATAGCTACTCCATAGGCAGAGCAGCTGTGTTATTGTTTTATAGGGCTTGTGAGTTTCATGCATTCATGACATTTTATTTTGAGGCATATCAACCTTTTGTTTCAAGATTTAGGTTTTTTTTTTAAATCATTTCTTATAGGGCTTGTTTTGTAGTAACATATTTCCTCAGCATTTGTTCATCTGAAAAAGATAATTTATCCTTCATTTATGAAACTTAGTTTTGCTAGATACAGAATTCTTGGCTGACAGTTTTTCTGTTTAAGGAAGCTAAAGGTATGACCCTAGTCCCATTGGCTTATAAGGTTTCTACTGAGAAGACTGCTGATAATCTGATAGGTTTTTCTTTACAGGTTACCTGATGCTTTTTGTCTCACCGCTTTTAAAGTTCTTCACATTAACTTTAGATAGCTGATGACTATGTGCTTTGGTGATGTCCTTTTTGCAATGAGTCGCCCAGATTTCTTTTGTACTTAGATGTCTACAACTCTAGCAAAGCCAGTGAAGTTTTCCTCAATTGTTTTCTCAAATGAGTTTTCCATACTTTTTTCTTTTTCTTCTCCCTCAGAAACACCAATGATTCTTAGGTTTGGCTTTACATAATCGAATATATTTTTAGAGACTTTCTTTCTTTGAATTCTTTTTTCTTTATTTTTATCTGATTGGGTTAATCCAAAAGCTTTGCCTTTGAACTTTGAAAATCTTTCTTCTATTTGGTCTAATCTATTGTTTAAACTATTCACTACATTTTGTAATTCCCTAAATGTGCCTTTCATTTCCAGAAGCTTTTATTGATTTTCCTTGAAAATATCAATTTCTATAGAAATTGTACATTTATATCCTGCTTTTTTTTATTTCTCTATATTGGTTTTTACCTTTCTTTTGTATCTTTTTGAGTGACTTAATAATCAACCTTTTGAATTATTTATCTGGTATTTCAAAGATTTAATCCTGGTTTGGATCTACTGCTGAGGAGCTATGTGTTACTTTCAGTATTATAGAACCCTGCTTTGTCTTATTGCCAGAAATATTTTTCTGGCTTATTCTCACTTTCATTGGTTATTTTTTTAAAAATATTTTAAAATTTATTTTTATTCAACTGTGTTTTTTTAAAAATATTTTTCACCCTCGAGGGTGTCAATTTAACAGTTATTGTTTATTGTAACCTAATTTAGCTCTGGTTGCTATTAGCGGTAAGATTCTGTAATAGTTCCTTGGTTATGTTCTCTGTATGATGGCTTTCTCAGATATTGAATGTGGTGGCAATGTGCTTGGTGTGTGGGCAGGTTCTGTGTCTCCTATGGGGCTATAATGCCAGAAACTTCTGCAGGAAGGCAGAAACAAATGGCCCTACCTGGCCAGAGGCGGGAAGGCTGAAACAAAGGGCCCTAGCCGGCAGAGGCAGGAAAACCAGAGAATTCCTCAAATGGAAACAACGCCCCTCCCTGCAAGCTGACCCCGGGAAGTTTCTTTAACACAGTCCCTCACTATGGTCTAAATGCCAAATCTGGCCCAACACCTGTTTTTGTAAATGAGTTCTGTGGCAATAAAATGACACTCTTTTACGTAGCATCTATGGCTGTGTTGAAGCTACAGCAACAGAATTGAGTAATTGCAACAGACATCTTATGGCCTTCAAAGCCTAAAATATATACTATCTAACTCTTTAGAGGAAAGTTTCCTGACTGCTGATCTAAAGCAGGGATGACAAGCTAACAGCAATCAATTGAATGTCATTTTTAGAGTGACTAATTAATGATGTCTGTGATGAGAGAAATCATAGGCTATGTGGACATTTAGGCTAGATATTTGCCATCTTTTGTCTAAAAAATAGCATTTCCTTAATCAGCTGAATCAAAGAAAATCAGTCAGTTAACTCCCTCTTACTTAAATCTTTGAAAAAGCTAAGCATAATCACACATTTTAATATAATTAGGACAAAAAATTTCAATTTGTTGCCTTTCTCATGATTTCTTAACTACTATGAACCACAGATGTTTTCCTCCTTACTCTTAAATTTGAGTAAAATACCTTTCCAGTTACTTTGCATAAAGATATGGCTTTATGCATTAAAGAGCTAAACACTTCTTTTCCTGTCTGCCTGGAGCCATAATCTATTTCTTTTCTCCCGTGTCTTACAGAAGTGTACACTGGAAGAAAAGTGTCAACATGATAGAGCGGAATTAAGTACATATTTTAAACTTTCTGCCTTTACTTTTTCAAAAGCATCCAATATATCCAGATAATATTGTATTGAGAATGTGCAAAAAACCAAACAAAACAAAACTGCAGTACTAGACAAGAACAGAATCCTTCAATCCTCTAATACGGGCCTGCTGATAGTTTCTTTGAACTTTCTTCATTCTTTGTAGCATTTGCTTCTATAGGTCTTCTTCAGCATTTCTTGCTTTTTGACTTATAGGACTAAGGTGCCCTGCTTTATTTTTTCGATATTCACTTTCTGGTCCCCTAAAGGTAGGCTGCAGTTAACAGGCATTCCTGCTCTCTTCCTAGCCCAATAAACTGACCTAAGTGGGTTTCCACTTGATTTTCCCATGTGTAAAGCTCTACTAGACAGACTGGCATTCAGAAGACCTAGCTTTAAGAGCAGGCAGTACAATTAATTCTTTATGTGACTCTGACAGTTCTCTAAAATGTAGTTTTCTTATTATTACAATGAGAAAGTTGGCTTTGATGATTTAATTCAAGCTTTGAATGATTCTCTTTGCATCTGTCTCTACCTTCACATCCGATAAGTTTCTGAAAGAGATTTCAACCCATAGCAGCATATGCTTTGCCAGAAGCCTGAACTCTATTGTAGTCAGGACTCACTTCCCCTCACCATTTTTAATTTTCAGTTTATTCAATTCCATTCTCCCCATTCTCCCTCCTTCCTCCCTCCCTTCTTTCCTTCTCCCTTTCTGCCTTTTAATGAAAGCCTCTTTCATCAGCTATTATTTAAGAACTGCATCTCATTGAATATTTTATCAAATAAGCTTTAACTCATAAATACATCAAACTTGCAGTTAAGGGGCTCATGTTATAACCAGTTATATTAGGACATCAATTTTGAGAATTCTTTTAAACAAAAGTGTTTTGAAATATAAAATAATGCACTTGTTACATTTCATGTTGCTAGAAACATCGTTGCCAATGGAGGCAATATATTTTTAGGAACACTTTTGTTTTTCTGTTCACCGTTATTAAAGTTAGTACATGGATTTAGATGTGATTCCACACTGGTTTGCAGTCTATCAGGAAAGGCTTTGTGGTACATTAGAAGTATGTTCAAGGAATGTCATCTCACTACTTCAAGGGGCTTTTCTTTAATAAAAAGGGCAATAGGGATCAAACCAATCCTCTGAATTTGCATGTTTTCTCCTCACATTGCTGAAAACATCTATTCAAACTAGCTTCAAACTAGAGCAATTAGGTGGGTAATTGCCCTAGTGTGAACTTAGCCTTAAAAGCTTATTCTATGAAACTAGAGTAATTAGACTTACTTCTTCGTCTTTTTTTCTTCACCTCATTGTTCTCATGCATTAGGCTAATGTTGCTGTGCTTGGGTTCACTTCAATGCAAATGAATGGAGGCTGGGGATGGGGGAATAGAAAGGTATAAATGATAGGAAACCCAGGGAAAAACAAAACAAAAAAAGCCCCTGAAAGCCAGCTTGTGACAGCAATCATGAAAAACATTTGCATTCTAATAGGGCTTGTTAAACAGCATTTTAATTAATCTGAAATTTGCAACATACCTGCTTGTCACTATCCTTTGTAATGACTAGTTTACGTTCCTAAAATAGATATACAAAATACCTCATGTTTTGCCAGATAATTTAGCAAAGCTTGGCTATATCAAATGAATCTTAGTTGCTAACAGAATAACAGTTTTAGTTGTTTTTTCTTTGCTTTAACATGTTACAATCATTATCCAGAGGGAACATACCAGGTCAAGTGTTAACAATATGTGCGTTACAAAAATAAAGTTAAGATTTGCCATCTGTTCAAAAAAGACACCATTACATTAGATAATTTTTACAATTTCTTTTTAATCCTAATACATTTTAATTTTTGTTTCACTTTTAAAAATGATAGATATACTTTGTGTATCAAAACTATAATATAATATAATATACAGTTAAGGGATCAGAATTGAAATGTTGTAAGGCAATGCAACATACTTTGAGACAGTATTTGAAGTAGATAAAGTACAATTTTGTGGGATCTTGTTCATGGGTATAAATTTAAATTTTGGCGATGGCATGTGCAATGGTATGTGTATTAACTGTTCAGTTCCATAGACTGTATGATTAAACCAACAGTGTTGTTTTCATGTTCACATTTAAAATGTCAATCAGAAGTGCTATTTGCATCCTGACTCCTAAGTTCTTACTCCATACAGCCTACACTCTACTCTACAGTCTAGGTGATATACAGTGACTTCCTGAGATTCTGTGATTTCTTGCTCCAAAGGCCTCATCTTCTATATGTAAATGGGCCATGTTCCTGTAACCAGGTCTACTTTTTCTGCTCAGGTGTACATGTTGCCCTTTTGTTAGTCCATTTCTTTAGTTGTTGTTCTTCCTTTAGAGACAGGGTCTCACTTTGTGGCCCAAGCTGGAATACAGTGGCATGATCCCAAATCACTGTAGCCTTTGCCTACTGGGCTCAAACAATCCTCCTACCTCAGCCTTCCGAGTAGCTGGGACTATAGGCATGCACCACCACACCAAGCTAGTTTTGCCTGTTTTTCATAGAGATGAGGTCTCAATGTGTTGCCCAGGTGGGTCTTGAACTGGACACAAGTGATCTTCCTGCCTTGGCCTCTCAAAGTGTTGGGATTACAGGTGTTAGCTACCATGGCTGGCCTTAGTCCAGTTCTTGTGCATTGTTGCCTTTTATTGTTCACCAGCATAAATGTTCTCAGCAATAGCAGTGATGATTTATTTCAGTTTCTACCCCTTCAAGAAATAACTGTGACATCCAAATGAAAGGCTAAAAAATGTGATTTTAATAGGGATAGGGGGCAGGGAAATTCTAGACAGAAGAGGGTGGGTCCCTGGTGAGGGCCCCACCCTCAAGCCTAGAACCAGGGCCCAAAGGGAGAGCTTACATCCCAGTTTTCTTGCTCAAGTGTTGCTTTTTTCAAAACTACCTATGGCCCACATCACCCCTCCATCCCGTGCCCATAAAAACCCCAGGCTCAGGCAACAGAAAGATGAGAAGCAGCTGGACATCAGACACTGTAGTTGGATGTCAGAGAGAAGCAGCTTTACTTCAGGGGGATGGCTTGATGAGGTAGCTTTGGAGAAGAGTCTGGTTGGGGACAGCCTGACTTTAGGGGAAGATTACCTACCCACTACTCTGTCCACTTTTTAGCTCCTCATCCCTCTGAGGTCGACTTTTATCAGCAATAAAATCCCCCACATTTACTATCTTTAATTCATTTATGTGAACTTGTTCCTCCTGGATGCGGGACAGTAACTCAGGTGTCCAGGGTGCAAAATGCTGTCACGCTGACCCTCCACTGAGCTGTTAACACTTAAGCCATCCACAGACAGCAAAGAACTAAAAGAGAACTGACTATAACACTCTTTCTTGGGCTTCTAGGGTCAAGGGCACTCCCCACTAGATGCTTCTGTGGGGCCAACACAGTTTTGCTCCTGCTGGCACCCAAAAGTGCTTACCTTGGCTTCTGCACCCACTCACCCCAATACTCCCCAACCTGAGAGGGGTGAAGCGCAGAGGGTCTGAGTGAATGGAATTCCCCCTTGCCAGTGCCAGAGCAGCTGGCTAGTTCCAGTGCCCTTGCACTCCCTTTCCTATCTGCAAAGGGGTCAGGGAAATGTCCTGCTTCAATAGTAAACCTCTATTTTCAGAGTCATCTTTTTAGGTTCTGTAAAATTGAAAAGGAAAGGTTTGAGAGGAGCACATACTCAGGTTTAGTTTATTAATTAGAGTGGAAAGAAATACCTGAGTTCCCTTTTTCTCTCAGCTCTGCGTCCTGAGCTAAAGCACTGCTGTACTATTAGGGCAGACCACTCCCACTGTTGAATGAGTGACGTTAGCTTACAGGATCAATACATTCATTTTCCATGACCAAATTTTCCTATAATGCCATGAGATTGATACATATTAAATTCCAGTCGTTCTTTATGGGAGATGGAATAGGAAACAGGAAGAGCCTGTACCTTGAGTTCAGAATATAAGAATCTTGCTTCTGCCATGTACTGGCCGAGCAGGTTTGAAAGGGTGGTGCTTACCTTCTCTGGATCTAATTTTTCTCACTTGCAATGTAGTCAATGATACCTATTTCCTTAGTTTATAGTGAGGGTTAAATGAGATGCTTTGCAAAGCCTGTAAATAATGCCTGTTGTATAGCAAAGTCATAAAAGGTAGGAATTAAATGTATAATTCTCCAAATACTAGGGCTGATCTCGCTGTGGAATCCTTGAAGGCAGGAACATGGAAATTCTTAGACTCTCTGGGGCCTATCACTGTCTTGACATATAGCAAGAACTCACGCGTTTTTTTCTGATAGGGTGAATGAGTAGGTAAATGCATGAATAATTACTTAGAATGCTAAAGCATGCAGAAATAGTATCATAGATCGATCAACATTTAAACAGTTTATACTCATCAATTCCTATTATCTATGTGATTTTGATAAAATTGACACTGTTGTATGGAAGAAACACAGAATGAGAAAGGTCTTGAAAAGGACCCAATAAGTCTGGCTCTACTACTAACTGTCTGAGATGACTTGAAACAAACCTAAATCTGTCTAGGATTTAAATTTCTCATGTGTAAAATAAGAAGTTTGCATAAAATGATCTCTAGCATGCCATCCCCCCACTTCCTTCTAGAGTTTCACGAAGTTCATCACTTTGAAGGGTGCCAAAGTTTACAGTGAGAATGTACATCAGGGATTGAGGGGAAATTAGTTTTAACTCTCTTCACTCCTGCTCTTAGATCTCTAGTCTCAACCTCTTGTATGAACAGATTTCAACAAACAGATTTATAAGATAAATAAACAAACATGTAGGAAGACAGAGACATTTTGCATATGGATTTAGTTTTAAAAGAAACTGGAAAAAATACAGTAGAATATGTTTAATTAGCACAGATTCTGAAAAAAAGTGTTAATTAATCACTTGTCTTGATTGTCAAAAGGTCATACCCATATATGCAACAATACATATACCAGAAATTTAAGATTTCTTTTGAAAAACTATTGCAAGCTTCTGTTACAACTTTCAGAAGATGTATACATTGAGATATAAGGGTCCTGCTATTCTTTTCATATTAGCTTGAGAATTATTACAATATTGTAGTGTTGTGAACTTAAAAAAAAAGTATGTTAACTGTATCTCATTTCTCTTATTCAGAATATAATTACTCAATTTTTCTGTCTCAATTTGCTTACTTCTTTCCTTTACTCTTACACTGCTCATGTGACAATGTTACTGGGGAATGAGAGCTTCAGCGACTTTAAGGATCTCATCTAAAGTAAGATAACCTAATTTAACAGCTGTAGTAGAACAGGAAAGCAGCAGGACACCAGAAAAAAGGTTACACAGTAGAAGTTCATGCTGGCAAATACCAATTCACACCTGTTTTAGGCCTACAGACAACATCAGGGGTGCTATTTAAATGGACTCTGTGTGCAATTTATCCATTGTTTGGAGTCATTGAAATGAACTACTTGATTCTTCTCCCTGACAATTATTCCAATTAAGTGGATGCACCATTTATCAGGGTGCTGATTAAGTGGCTTTCGTAGCAAGTAGCAAAGAAAGACTATAAGAAAATCTATGAAAGTGATATTCACACTTTCTAAGGATCTGCTCACACTCACTAATGTCAAGTGTTATATAATTAGTGACATAGACCATTCTACAGAAAAACGCAACAGAAACTAAGGTTAAAGTGTTAAACAGATAATTAAACTTTTTCTTATAAGTACATTGAGATTTTAAATGTCAACATGTTGAAAGGTAATTTTTGATTGAAACTATGTGCTGCTCTTGGTATTAGATATTAAATATGTAATTTTTCAAATTTAACAAACTTTATATCAGAGAAAAGGGTCACATTTTCTCTATACAACTGACTTTATTTGGAGACTACAATCTACTATAAGTCAATGAATGTTGTGTTAATGATCTAAACAGAGAAAACACATTTGTTTCTATGCAATCTGACATTATAAATAGTAAAACTTTGATTCTGTTCCATGTTAATATTAGGTTTAAAAAATTAACATTTTAATTTTTGTGGTGATTATTTTTTAGAGGCCAGTTATATTTTATATTCCAAATATCCTGACTTCCCAGGATATTTCTCTTAAAAACTGAGTATTAAGTGACACATTTTTAAAGAAAAAGTCAATTACTTCTTAAAAGCAATGACTAATAAAAAGTAGTGAACTCAAATATATGAAAATTGTACTGAGTTGTAAAATATAAAACGAAGATAGCATTTTCAAACAAGAAGTTTAATTTACTTTTATTTTACTGTAGTATTGCTTCACAATAATGATTGTGATAGAAGTCTGAACTTTTCTACGTCTGTCTACCGAAAAGGAGTTACACAGTCTTTGGTAGAATGGTTAAACTATGATAAATTTGGTAAAATAAAAATTTTTAAGTGAAGATTTTTAAAAAGAAAGTTATCTTTAAATTTGGCCCTAAAATACTAAATCCAAAAAAGTTTGAAATACAATAATAGCATGTTAAATAATGAATCATTTTTAAGTTAACCTTCAGACAAGGTAGGTAATACAAGTCTAGGGCCACAAGCTCTACACCAAAACAACTCTATCAACAAATTTTATCTCCTCTCCAAGCTGCTTCCTCTGGCAAAGGCTTGTTATTATTTTCTAGAAGTATTTTTAGGCGCAAATCTTTTGTTAAGTATATAACTGTGAAGGGGCAAGGGTTTCCTCTACTTGTAAGCAAACATAAGCTTGCCACAGTTTCCTGGATGTTGGCGAAAGACACAAGTTTCCTGGGTCAGAGACAAAGGATAGGTTACTACTCATAGAAATAGAAGTAGCCACATTATTCTAATTTTGCTCTGGTTCCCTGATTCCTAATTCCTACAGAGCAACATTAAGAGGGCTACCGGGTAACAATTACCCTCACAAGTAGGGTTCATGAGAGGGCTTCTGCTTTCATGGAATCTGAATCCTTTACACTGCACCATGAATATGCCTTCTCACTGCTTTAGAGAGAATCATAGGTTCTGTTTCCTGAGGCTATAAGTCTGCCCGTTGCTAAACAGAGAAACTCTATCATAATGCTCCATGGCTGTTCTCTATACAATTACCCTTTAAATGATAGTCCAGAGCAAAGAGCAATCAGTTCATCTTTCATCTGCTCACAAGATGTGCAGGTTTCAAGATATGCAGAAACACAAGAGAATTGTCTCTCAAGATTCAGAACTGCAAATGAAAGCAAGTGACTTTGTTATAGGAATATTCTAATCTTCTCTAGTTTGTTACTTTAAAAAATCATATGCACAGTTGAGGGTTTTGATTTATCAGCGCATTATATGTTGTATATGTTAGAAACTATCATATAAAGTATGTCAGAGCCTAATGACTGGAAATTGCCATCATATGACATGTGCAAATTTTTAAATGCAAAGTTGGCTTACATCCCTCAAGATTGAGGAAATTGTGACACATATGATAATCATTTAACTTGATACCATATTTAGATAGCAATCATTTCTTTTTTAACAAGAGTTGATTTAATGAGCTTTATCACACCTGCCAATCAGTTCTAACCACTAGCCAATTAGGTATAAAGCCAATGTATCATGATCAAAAGAGAAAAAGTGATCAACTTGATTTAACTGATTTGATTTTTTTCTCTTCACTTTCAGTGAAAATGATGTAGGCAATACAATTAGCCAAATAACCAACTTTACTATATTTCTCCCTGTGGAAACGATTAGTGCCACCATTGGAAAGGGCAAACAGCTTGAAAATAATGTGGATTTTTGGAGACACATGACTTGAATTTAATTCTCAGCCTTGAAAAGTAGTTTCATGGCATTAAGTAGTCTATTACTGACTTTTCTGAGATTTATTTACAAAATAATAATAATCATTCCAATATAATTCACTGAGAGTGTTATAAAAGGAAAGAATTAAACAATTTTTGCCAAGAGCTAGTAAGGCAGCTGAAAGCTAAGATCTTCTATTTTTTGCTTTTTTTTTTTGTCTATAAGATGTGTTCCTACATCATAGGTCAACTAATGTTCTTCCTATTTTCTAACTAATTTTATAAGCATTCAGTCTTTTTGGTTTGATTTTAAACTTGCTTTCTTTAATGCTATATTATGCTACATCAGTAACTTATATACATAAAATCAATTTGCTTCAAAATAGTCTCATAATTAATTTGTCACACAAAAAATATGGTACTGTAAATAAATGTAATTTATGGACAGAGAAACCAAGCATAGAGAAAAAGAGACACAAAGCTTTGAGTTTAAGTCATAGAGCTAAAATTACATAGACAGAACAGAAAGAGGGCAAAAAAGTAAGAATAAATAAGAAAAGAGCCGGAAGAGAAAAAAAGAGATCTCTGCAAAAGGAACAGAGTGTACAGAATGTAGAGAAAAAACGGCATCAAACTCAAATCAAGTCCTGGTTCCTGTCATTTTCTAGGTGACCTTACAAGGAGCCACACCATTCAATGGCAAAAAATGAAGGTGAAATTAGAGGACCTCCAAAACTACTAAATGCTTTCAGAACTAAATACTTCCAAAATTAAAATATATATATATACACACACACACACACACACACACACAACTACTTGAGGCTGTAATATTTAAAAATTTTTAAATATAGTAGAAGAAAAATGTTTACAACTTATACTTTTTAAGCTCCCATAAACTAAATCATTGATGCGATAGACTGCCTAAAGAAGTTTGTCAGTGCTGATGCTAATAAGGCTGGCATTTTTAAAATTTAAAGTGAGACTACTCAAAGCATATCAAATCAGGTACGAAAGAATTAACAGAGAACATATTAGAATGTGGCAGTTAGCTAGAGCAAATGTCACATCAAGTGTTTCCTTAAATACATATTCAAGACCATTGTAGCTATCATGAAGGTTCTCATATCAAATCATAGATGCACTGAGAAAAAAATAAAAATGATTATTCAATAAGCTTGGAGATATGACTATGCAAAACAAGAACTGTAAACCTTTGGAAAACAAAGTAGAGAATAAAAAAAAAATCAGTAAGTAAAATTACCTGGTAAAGATTACTAAATACTGTTATTTTCTTGTCTGAAAGATAAAAGTTATGCAATTAAAAGGCACATCAGAAAAGACTACATCACTTAGGTAGATGGATATTGTCCTTTTATATTTTAACAGACTAGGAATCCACTAAGCATTAAGTTACAAGGGGGGACCTACAATATTTAAAAGGTAAATTTGAGTGCTTATTGTACGTCATACATTACCACCCCTGGAAGTTGAAAAACAGATTTTTGTCCCATTCATTTTATATTACTAGAATATACATTTTCCTGTACCATCAGTGCCTAGAATTACGTAGTGTGTACTACATATAATCCGAGTTGGTAAATATTTGCTAAAGAAATATCTATTTTCATGACAACTCTATGGCATGTATGACTCCTTTTTGCTGCAGAAGAAATTGAAAAAGAGAAAGTTTAAATAATTTTTGAAGATTATGGTATAGCTAATTGCAAAGTTGAAATTTGAATTTTGTTTTCGCTTACCTCAAAATATTTTATTTTTCTCTTTACACCAAGAGGTCTTCTGACCAACTCAACATATAAAAGGACTGATAAAAAAAAATGTGTCATATTATTCATGAAACAATTACTCTGTGCTATGTAATATGTGTTAAATGCCTTCCATAAATTATTTCATTTAACCTTTATGATAACCCCATGAAATAGAGTTTCTTAGGTAAAAGTTCAAGATCTAAAACTAGATAGTCTGGTTTCCAGTCCTGGCTTCTCTGCTTACTAGACATGTGACCTCAAGTCAATTGTTTAAATTGTTCATTTCTTTAGTTCCCTCATGGTGATGCTATGAGGGATTGCATTTGCTAAAATATACAGACCAAATGATCTAGTATCTGGCATGCAGTAATAAATTTTAGTTCGTGCATGAGAACATTGAGGTGCAGATAAATTAATATTCCTTAAAGCTTTGATATGTAGCTAATAAAGAGTCAATGAATAGCATACATTCCTCTGCCTGAATTCTAGGACAATTGAGAAATAATGTCAAGAAGTATATAGTGATTTGGAATCTTTCACCAAATTTACGACCCAATTAGTGTTAAGATTCATGCAATTTTTAGAGAAGTTCAAAGATAAATAAACAAAAAAACAGGGTAGTGAGCAGTGATGGTAAGATTCAATTAACTTTAGAGGTATTAAAATCTCAAAATAATATGTAGTTTAGAATCAATGAAACATGTCAAGTAGTAAATTTAATTTTTACTTTTATAACTGGCTAAGCTAATTTTAAAGAATGCAAAATATATCTGTGAGCGAGTGAACTTAGTGAAACTCAGTCCTATAATTAGACACATTTTAAATTCAGGCAATTACAGGCATTACTGGGCTACCACAGGCTGTTCTTTTAGGAATGAAATTTCTCTGCGTGACAAACATTAGCAAACTAAGACATGTGAGAGTCAGGTCATTTTCCTAGATGAAGGAGACGGGCAGTGGCTAGGCTATGGATACTTGATTTCTCCTTCTTTCCACATTCAAATTGAATTACTCCTATAGAAGAGGCCAGGAGTTTGTTAATGCTAGCAAGCACTGTTCCCTTCTGATGACAGAATATAAGGGACAAGTAGAAGCATGCCCTATCAAATGGCATAGCCATAGCCAGGTATCAAGCACAGGTTTGTCTGACTCCAAAACTCATTTCTTCATCCATTGTGCTCCTTCATTTATTATGCTAAGCATATTTAAAAGACAGAAACAATAATATTTAGAAAATTATTTAGAAAATTAACACATTTAGAAAATTAATCTCAGAATGAGCTGTGGCTTATAAAAATGCTAATGATTCAGTCATGTGAGTTTCAATTTGGAGCAAAGAACTACAATTGGATGAACCAACTCTGAGAGGAAAATATTGCAATTTATATGAAGACAATCAAATAATTAAAGTTCTAATTTGTTAAGAATTTGTGTTTAAATAAGCTCATGTTTTTATAGCTAAATCCATTATAGCTAAACTTAAGAAAATATTTGTAATATTTAGTCAAATAGTTTTCAAGATTAATATTCAAGTATTCCTGGAGAAGTGTGATTTAGAAATGAATGAAAGATCAATGTTGACTTTTCTAGAAGGTGGCAAAAATGAAAATTGGTGAAATGGATATTTCTTGGCAATAGGTAAAACATCATTAAACTGATAACGTGAACTATTGAGAAGAGATCACTTGTAGCCATCATGGGTTTGTTTAGAATAAATTATTCAAAATCTCTGTGAGCTCTATATCAAATCACTGTACCTTGCCCTAATCATTCTCATTACTGTCAACTCTTCATCTACTTGGTGATACCTTTCCTTCATTCACTGAGAACTTTGTTGATTTCCACACACAAATGTATGGCAGGACTACACAATCATGAAAACGTACCATTAGATCTTCTAAGGGGGGAAGTGGAATGACAGCCCCAGATATCACCCCTTTGGGCCCATCATTGCCTTTATATTAAAGCTATGCTTTTTCCTGGCCAGCCACCACGCCTGGCCATTTCTGAGAATTTTTGACATCTGAGTGAAAATTAAGTTTTTCCCATGAAGATTTACATTTACTTCTTCTGGATCCTGAGAACACAACTGATCCTAAAACATGAGAAATAAATATGAAGCTTAAGGGATTTTTGGAACCACAAATGAAAGTGTGAATTGGTGTTATAATCTCCTGTGACACCTGGTGTGTGGTCATGCATTCCCAGGGGAGATTCTTCTTTTCCACCATCTAGCTCCAAATTTAGGACAAGAAGTTTTCCTTGTTTTACCCTTTTGTGAGGAAAAAATTACCCTTTCATTTTTTCATTGTGCCATTTGTAGTTCTAGTGTTCTAGGACTGTTCTGGTACTAAAGGAAATCTCCACACTTCCCTTTGCAAGCTCCACATCACTGGATTTTGACCTTTGTCCTTAGGGCAAAATTGGATTTGTTACTGACTTACCTCTCTGAGTTCCTGTTTTCCATTCAATTGTGTTTTATTCTTATATTTTTTACATACTCACTGATGCTTCTGATATTATTTTATTTACACATGTATGCATTATGTATAGTTGTAATATCAGTGACTGTAGGGCAGAAGCACTTAGACTTCATGTCAGGCCCTTTAATTGTTTTCTAAAGAATATATTGCTAGAGTTGTTCATATAACAAAAAAAAAGCTTTTACAGCATAGACTTCAAACTAGAAACTCTGGCTTATGTAGTAGACACTAACTTAATATCGAAGAACGTGCAATTGTTTGCTCCTGTCTTACTTTTTATGTGCTGTATTCAAAGTAACCGCATTCTTGTCTGCACTTCACTGTGTTGCGATTTCAAAGTTAAGAGGACAGCACTCTATCACTCATTCACATCTCAGCAAAGTGCTCTGGTTTTAATAAGGGCAATTTCATCATTAAATATGAAATTGGCATGAAATGGCAGAGCAGTTTTTGTTAACTTGTTTCTGTGATAAAAACAGATATGCACTCTGGGACTGTCCATCTGGCACCTTCAGTGACAAATTCAAATTTGATTTTTAATTATTGCAATGCTTAACCATTAACAATTATTTTTATACAAAAAGAATGTAATTTAATTTCAAATTTAGCATCTTTTTCCTCAACTTCTGAGTAAATGTTGTTCTATCACGTTCATTTCTCTATGTTTGCATATGAAAAGATATGATCTAAGTATATATATATGTGTAAATATATATGTATATGTGTATCATATCATATATATATGTGTGTCTTTTGTTTTTGTGTGTCTTTTTACAAATTGGTGTTGTCTTAGACTGTTTGGGCTGCCATGGTGAATACATACACTGGTTAGCTTATAAATAGCAGAAATTTATTTCACATAATTCCTGGAAAATGGGAAGTGCAAGATCAAGGTGATGGCAGATTTAGTGTCTAGTGAAGCTCATTTCCTGCTTCATAGATGACACCTTCTCACTGTGTCCTTATATGGTGGAAGAAGGCAAGGCAGTTCTCTGTTGCTGCTTTGATAATGGTACTAATTTCATTTATGAAGGCTTCATCCTCATGACCTAGTTACCTTCGAACTTCCTTCACCTAATACCATTACATTGGTGATTAGATTCAACAGATGAATTTGGGGAGACATAAACATTCAGAAAATTTTAATATTTAAATACCCTCAGAAATTAAAAAATACCAAACATTAAGAAAAAATATTGTTTTTTTTTTTTTTCTCCAGTTTCTTTCTGTCCTCCTAGATCATTAGAATGATTCGTAGTAAAGCTGGTTGGTCAATGTAGACAGCAATTATCCTATTTATTTCCTCTGCTGATATAAACTGTCTGCTACTGGACAATAATTTTTTTTAAGCATCTAATATCCATTCTTATGTTTACAGATATATTTCCTTTTTTAGGAATCTGAATTATTCATTTGGTTACAATTTCATGTTTATAGATAATATTTTTTTCTATGCAAAGCTGATTATCAAAGTTTTGTTTCTTTTCTTTTTGCCATGGCTGCCATCCAGCATGCCTGCATAGACAATATTAAATATTGAACAATCATTTAAAAATATATAAATGGTAATATAATGTATTGACCAACGTCAAGCTAAGCCAAGAGCAGTTTTTTCTTTGCATTGATCTGAGGGATTTAACATTTGGATTATGGTGAAGCCTTTGACTTGACTCTTCGGTCACAGAGCAAATTCATCTTCTATTTGAGGACATTCAAACTAGAGTTCCACCCACTCTGTTGCTGGCAACACCAGGTGGTAGATATAATATTTCTCATGTTAATTGAAAAATGGAGCTTTTTCTTTAACCATATGTTGACATCCAGTGAGTTAACAACATTCAAACCTTGGAATGTTAGATAATTACTTTAGTTTTTGTGTGCGGACCTCAGTAGAACCAGATATTCGGAATGCTGATTCATATGCACACTTCATCTTGCCACTTCAATGCACATATTCGAGTTTTAAAAGGGAACTTTATTTTTTTTAACCATTCCAGCTCTTAGTTAGTTGATTAAGTTATAGCAAAACCAAGCATAGACATGTCTAGGCTGAACATTGGGTGACCCACAACCATTTAGTGTGCAGGAGGTCTTACATGGAGAAGAGTTAAAAAGCATTGTCCAGGTAGAGAGAAAGGGTGAAAAAATATTCCATGACTTGGATATCCCCTCCTTAGTTACAGTTTTCTCAAACATGAAAATTGTTTCCAAGGAGCAACTTTATTGCTTTTCCTTACAATTAGGGAAAAGAAGGCAATGGTGTTCAAATGATGCCTGACAGCCTGGGTAACAAGTACAAACCATCTGTCCTAAAGCAGCACTGTTTTTATTTTTAATGTTTACACATACAGCAAAGATAATTAAAAATAACTATAATTAAAAATGATTACAACAAATTACTTTTCCCTCAACAGTAATATGTGCCTGTAACTTATAAGTTACTTACTAAAGTAATCTTTATGGAGTCTAACAAGAAAACATTACAACTCCTGCCTTGTCTCTGAAAGTTTATAGATTTGGGAGAGGGGACTTTTTCCTAACCATGAAATCATTTGGCTATTTTGTACCATCACAGCATTTGGAAGTATGGGAATTATTTCTGTAATAATAATATGGAGTATTTGTTTTTTTCTCAGAAGGAAAGATTAAATGTAATTCTTTTACCCAAAATAGTAAAATGACTGACAGGTTAAAAAAAAAACAACCTAACTAAACTCCTTGAACAAACTTTCATTGAAATAATTGTTTTATTTTTTTTCATAATGTCTTATGAACTATGGGGAGACCATTCATTTCAGGAACGATAGTTTTCTCTATCCCTTCACCATTCTTGGAATCTTCAGGTACCCTCAAAAGCCTTCTCTGAAGATGCTGGTTAGTAACAAGACCTGAATAGCTGGCTCCAGGCAAAGAGTTGAGAAGTTGACATGACCTTTGTGGAAGGGCTTGAGATTTAGCCAGAAGGTATAATCTGGAGGTTCAGGGCACCACCCTGGAAACCAGATTGTCTAGGTTCCAATTTTGTTTTGGTAACTTCAGGGAGCGGAGAGCTGAATGAAGCTGGGAGACAAATTGCATCTTCATAGAATATTTAGTAACATTTTAAACTGAGTGTTTAATTAGGAAACTAAGGGACCTGGAGATCTTATAAATGACGATTCTTAAAGCCCTTCACATTTTAGAAAATATTATGTCTTGTGATGATTATCCTAGCTCAAGTCACCTCTCCTCATGTAGATCACCTCTGTTTCCTTGAGTATTTCTTGGGGTTTTTAGAGGGAATTTCTTATATGTCAGGTATAAGTCTTCTATACAATATTCACACTGTGGTGCCAGACAATGGCCAGCACATCTCTGCCAGGCCCTCAGGGAGCTTTTTCTTTCTCTTCTGTTGTTCCACAGTTTCCACCAGACACAATTTGCTGTTGGAAATGGATCTGACCCTTTGGGGGACAAAATTTGTGTTGCAATTATGCTTGTACTCCAGCGTAGTCAAATGACTCTTCGGTTTGTTTCCCTTATAATTCTTTCTCTCCTATAACCCAGGCATGAACCTAGGATGTGAGGATAGATACAGGTAATAGCAACTGTATTTTTCTCAGTATCTCAATTCTTTACAACTTGGTAACATGCCTGCTCAAATTCATCCAGGCAGTTCCTTCTTCCCTAGAGACATATTCTCTTCTGAAAGATCTCCCTGCTCTTCAGCTTCCCTTACAAATCGGCGTCTGTCAGACTACCCCACTGACAGACAATCTTGACCATGTGTCTGAACTCCAGTAGAAGTCATTTTTACTTGCTTTTTCAGAGCTTTCTTAATCCCCATAAATCAGTTTCCTTTAGACTAGACACACCAGCCCACTCGAGGTATTCAGATATGCTGCTTAAATATATTACCAGCTGAAAGAAAATCTAAAACATATTTGGGTTACTAATACTGTCTTTAAACTTTTTTGAATAATGTAAACTTGGCTATTTCACAAAAGGATTCCAGTTCAAGCAAATTCAGGTAATCCACGATGCTCTTCCTTTCTTCGTTTTACCTTCTACTGAGTAGTTTTCTTTCTTGTTTTCTTTTCTCTTTTCTACATTCGTTTTTGCTCTCAAGCATGGCTATGTTAATGAAAAAATACATTAGGAAGTTAGTCCAGATGTTTTTCCTCAGAATTATATGAGTCATAATAATACTTGAAACCTTACTTCTAACAAATTTTAGTGCCTCATTAAAAAAATTAAGATGTGCAAATAAGTTACATGTTATTGTAATTTATTATAATGTATATAATTTATATAGATTATAGAGTAAATGTATTTTTATCAGATGACTTTCTTGTGTAAGTGCTGAACACCCTCCTAATTCACTTGTGTTTAATGTGAACCCAGATGCTTTTCATATCACTGATGAAATAAGAGGAGGCAGGAAAGACAAAGGAAAATTATAGATTTAATATTTGTTAGTGTGTGGTGCTGTGTAGCTAACTAGTAAACAGTTGAACTCTTCTACTTTCTCCAACAGGCTAAATTGGGGAGGGGTGGTAGAAGGAGCCTGTGATGACCATTTTAAAGGGTAGTAATTTTCATTGCAATGGCAATATGTTGAAACAAAGATATGAATGACCATAGTCATATGGATAAATTATAGATGCTTATTTCATTTTATGAGAAAATAAAAACAGTTTATTAAGAATTTAAACATATCTGCTAATTTAACCATATTAAATGTTTATTAATAACATGCTGTATAATCATGTTTTGGTCAATAATTGGCCACACATGTGGCCATGGCTCCATAAGATTTTAATATCATATTTTTATTCTACCTTTCTATGTTTAGATATGTAGATATATGAGTACTTACCATTGTGTTATAATTGCCTACAATATTTACTATAGTAACATGCTGTACAGATTTGCAGCCTAAAAGCAATAAACTTTACCACAAAAAGCTATAGCAGTCTATAAAGTCTAGGTTTGTGTGAGTGCACTCTAAGATGTTCGCACAACAGTAAAATTCCCTGATGACGTATTTCTCAGAATGTATCCTATTGTTAAGTTATGCATGACTATAATTCAATAAG
>NW_016107317.1:5007633-5011945 GCF_001604975.1 Cebus imitator
TAGAGATGGGGTTTCACCGTGTTGACCAGGATGGTCTCAATCTCTTGACCTCGTGATCCACCCGCCTCAGCCTCCCAAAGTGCTGGGATTACAGGCTTGAGCATCCACGCCTGGCCTCAGTCCCCCTTTTAAACAGAAGAATGGGCGACTTCCCATGGCTCCAATTGCCAGCCAAAAGGGCACCCGGACCGGTGTATTTTGTACGAAGAACCGCTGCTCCGGGGCGCCGACAAAGCAGCGGCGCAGGGCAAAGCAGCGGCGCCGGCCGGCACAGCCACGCTGGCTGAAACAGCCGCGCTGGCGACCTGTGGAGCTCCTCCGCCTGGGAATTGCCTAGTCTGTGGGCAATAAAAATGCGGCGTCCACTCAACCTCTGTGCTTTCACTGGGAGCTGCAATCCTGAGCTGTTCCTAAACGGCCATCTTCTGTGTCCAATTCAATAAGATTAAATGATGTGTCTAGGTTCAACATATTAAATTATGTCGTCTTTATATTACTGGAGAAGGTTTTGAGATTCAATATATTATAGAATCAACAATTAAAGAAAATTCAATGAGCACCACTGTCATGTTGTGTCATGGACAAAAAACTATACCAAATGTTTATATAACGAAATTTCCTCCATAAAGCCTAAGGCAAACCCAGCTGAAGCAAAGTTCCAAGGCAAGAAGAAGTAAAGTTTGCTATGTTGTTTCTAAGGGTACTTCAATGAGGACAAATTTGAATGATAATTGACAAATTGAAGCAGAAGAAAGTCAAGGCTAGTATCCAAAGAACCAGAACCATGCCTTAGAGCCAAGAGGCTGGTATTTTGATGCAGCATGAGTTGAGTGAACACAAAGGAGCAATCACTGAAGTGTGCAATGTCATTGAGAGTGAGATTCCTGAAACTCTTATTGTTGCTGGTTTTTTACCTGATGGTGTAGAAACTTGCTTCAGGGATCAACATAAGATTGGGGAGCTACAGATGATTAGATACTACTCTCAGGATAAAATTGTTTGGCAGTACACTTTTAGTGAATATCTTTCAACAGATTATTTATTAAGCACCAAGTATATATCAAGCACTATAGATGTCATTAGAGATACAGCAGTTTATAAGATAGGGACTTCACTCACACATTAAAATGAGAAATTGTAATGCACCTGTTAAGTGCTATAAGTGGAAGTTAGTAGACGGTACTCTGGGAACACAAAGAGTATAACCACACTTCGTCTAAGATGGTCAGAAAGGATTTGCAAATGAATAATACCAAGACAGAACCCTTTTAATTGCATAAAAATTACTAGATAATGAGACAGGTTAGCCTGTGTAGAGCCCCACAGCCTAGCATGCCTGGAGGATGAATCACAGGTAGCTGAGCAAGTGTGAAAAGACATAGATGCTGGGATCATGGGTCTCTTCTTCATATATTGGGGTTGGAGGGGGAGGGATATTAAGTAATTCTGGTGAGTTCATAAGACATGGAAGTTCCTTCTATTAACTTCGATTGTTTGCTCTGCTAAATGACATTGAACGTAGCTCAGGCAGGTTTCTTTCAGGCCAGTAGACATCATGAACTCACGAATTTGTAGGAACTTTGTCTAGAAGTATCCTGTCAGGGAGTTCATGTCTTGAGATTTGCTATTATAGGACTTAGCTACTTTTAGTTGAAAGAGCAAATTTTAATTTACCAAAAAAGATTACACATCGTACCAACTTATCCACACTTATTTTAGAATTTTCCTCCCAAAAAGTGATTGCAAATCTATGATTGATCATTGTAACAGGATGTTGACTCAGGATTGACAATAATATAAAATCAAAAAACAAATAAAAAATCTGCCAAATTTTTTTCCTTGACCAGATTTCAGTAGAATATGATAATAAAACATGTTAAAAAAACAATAACAAACCAAATTTCTGTTTAAAGTGATTTGGGTTTAGTGAGGAAAATTGACAGTTTGGTAGAATGTGAAATCTAGATTAACGAATAAATCAAAAACGAAAGAATGTAAAGAATGACAGGGAAGGAAGTAAGACTTGAGATTGGAAGGAAGTAATCCAGCTGTGTTTTTAATGTTTTAAAACATTTTTCTCTTAAATTTCTTAGAAATTATAAAAATATTTTTTCCATAGAAAAGCCATACACGTCAATGAAAGCAGCCTATGATGTTTTTGTTTTAACAAGCCAATATAGTAGTTGTAGGATTTCATATCACCTTTCATGTGACGGGGGGAAGTGCACTGTACAGAAAAACAATGTCTCTAAGTCGCAGAAACTGCAATTTAAAAGATATGCTTTCTCAATTTATGTCATGTGACAAGAAGTCTTTGGGATAAAATGCATATCAGAATAAATGTTAATATTTGTCTATCTTTCCAATTGTGGCCTTGCTTTCAAGAGCAGTTTAATTCAGTCTGGTAAAGAACTCACCACAGTATTGACAAGAAGGGGAAGAAAGGGTTCCTCAGTATCCAGGCTATAGGAATAAGTTTCTATTATCTATTCTTACATCAAGCTTAAAGATACTTTTGCCCAGGAACCTTTTAAATTTCCTTTTGTTAATTTATTTAAATATTTATCCTGGACATAGGAGATGAAGATTATCTAAGGAAAAGGGTAATAGAATAAATTTTGAAATTGAAATTTCAAAACTAGCAAATCATGCCGTGTGTGTGTGTGTGAGAGAGTGTGTGTGTGTGTGTGTGTGTATGCTCTTTCAACCACAGATTTAATTTTAAGTTTATTATAAATATGTCTCTTTACAAAGTAATGAAACTTATTTTTTTAAACAAATTGTAGTAGAATTGTAAAATTAGACAAAGCTATGCTTCGAAGTATTCCTGTGGGAATGCATACATTTATTCTAAATATGCTGCAATTTTTCAAGCCACATTTATAATTCCACTTTTGAGATTATTTTTAACAATTACTATTTTACCAGCCACACAAGAAAATTTATCTTTTTATGTTATAACTAAATTGTACATTTTAGCAATCAACTGCCATATTACCCAGCCTTATCACTCTATCTTCAAGTCCAATACTTCAAGTCCAATATGAAAGCTGTCTCATTATTATTAATAAAAAAATTAAAAATACAGTCAAAAATTAAAACATCTCTAGTGAGGATAGCCCTAACAAGTGAATAAATGCATGCAACACTAAGATTAAAATGTATATTTACCATTCAGAATATATTGGGGTATATACTGGATAAGGTATTTTCATTGCTTTACTTCATTTATTTGTTTAGACTCAGAATCTTGCTATGTTTCTCAGGCTGCAGTGCAGTGTCTGTTACAAGCACAATCATAGTTCACTCTAACTCAAATTCTGGGGCTCAAGGGATTTTCTCATCTTGGCCTCCCGGGTAGCTGGGGCTACAGGTATGCACCATTCTGTCTGACCTCAGGAGATCATTTTAACAGTTTCAAACTAATCAATCTCAGCATCAGTGGAATAAGTCTGCACCCTCTGGATTTAGCCATATAAGATGGGACTAGAGTCATTTGCAAGAATAAGTACTTCAATGCTTGTTCAAAAAATATCACCTCGCTTTATAGGCACACTGTGTAAATAGGAAACAGTGCTGTATACATAAAAATAAGTATAATGAGCATGTCCTTTTACCAAAAGGAAGCAATTATACTCAGTAGTAAGTAATTATTTTAGTGAGAAGTACATTTGCTTTTCAATTTTATTCCATACTTGAGTTTGAGCTGAAAGAGACCTTGGAGACCAGTTAGTCCAACCCACTTATTATTTCGTAGGAGAAGAAAATGTGGCACAAAGAAACAGGAAGCTAGGTGACTTATTTGAGGTTACATAGTTATAAGTCTTGAGCTTGAATTTCAGTTACTTGACCATTGATATGAGATTCTTCCTATTACGTCCTAGTGTGTCCCTGGTAGGATTTATTTCTTATGAGACTTACATAATCCAAGGCAATTTTTAAATGTTAAATTATAGAATATGCTAATGTGTCTTTTGGGGACTTTAAGAAAATAAAGCAGTGCTGTTAACTTTGTTTCACATGCCAAGAACACTAAACTTTTTAAAAGTCACAAGTGGGTGATTCAGAAATGTGGCTCGTTTAAGAAAAAATCTAGTTCTTTCTCGCCAGTAGATCTGTCTGTTTTATTATTTCACTCAGACTGATTTATGAAATCATAGTTTTCATTTCCAATTTTATTTACTATTTTTTATCATGACACTAATACCTACTTAGCACTTTTGATGTATTGTTTCCTAGCCAGTATTTTACTCTGTTTCTTTGAAGATTTCCACAAAATATTTTAGAAAATTATTTTACCTTTTTTCCTTCT
>NW_016107317.1:5012834-5102691 GCF_001604975.1 Cebus imitator
ATCACAGTCTTTTAATACAAATTTCCAAAGCTCAAAGTCTTGCAAGGACATCATGGAAAAACTTTCCATGTTGGGTGTATCTTTCTAACCTAAACTGGCTTTGAGGTATGGTGAGGGAAAGATAAATGGGAGCACAGGAAAGTCTCTAATTAAGACTCAGCCACAGTCTTTAAAATATATCTTCACACCTGTGAAGGAAAGGCATAATTTGAAAAATAGTTTTATTCAGAAATAATAAAAAAAATTTTAGAACACTGCACTTTAATATTCTCAAAAAGATGCAAAAACACATGGTCCCTGCTAAGCCAGAATAGAGAATCATAAGTTTGAGATAAAGACAGGGCAGCCAACCACACCCTGTGCTAAAACACATTACTTTGAGGCGTAGTTTGATACAGCAGGACCAAAACAGAATCCTAATAAAATCTATGATGAAGGCAGAAAGAATGTACTTGACCTTTCAGAAATGAAAAAAAAAAAATCCATAAGATGAAAGTGGTTGTGTAGTTGTGTGAGGAGAGTGTTCTAGACAGAGAAAACTGTGTGGGCAAATACATTTTTTAAAAAAGAGGTTGTAGGGTTGTAGCCTGTTCAAAACCTAAAAGGCTATTGTGCATAGGACGCAGAATTCTGGGAAGAGTGGCTGGACATGGGGAAAGAGGAGTAAGCAGAACCAGTTCTTGAAGTGTCTAGGAAGCATTTTTAAAGAGTTTGTACTTCATCCTGAGGGCAATATGGAGCTACTGAAGACATTTCTTCATCATGGAATTGGCGCAAAAAGAGTTATATATTACAGAATCACACTGACTGCAATGTGGAAAATAGACTGTGCCTGGAGGTATGGAATCATCTAAGAAGCACTTGATTTATTTATAGAAGAGTGGATGGTGTTTTGGACAAGGTCAATGCTGATGGAATTGGAGTAAAGTGATTGGATTCAAAAGATATTAAAGAGATAAACTGAATAAAATTTGGTGATTGAATATGGGAGAGGAGGGAGAATAATGGATCAAGGGTAACACTTAGGTTTTTAACTTGGATAACAGGGTGAATGGCAGTGCCATTTACGGAGAGTGGATATGTAAAAGGAAGCACAACTTTTTGGAAAATATAGTGACATTGGTCTTTTATGTTGTATTTGAAGTAAAGAAACTTCTTGACTTATGATAGGGTTATATCCTGATAAACCCATCATAAATTGAAAATATCGTAAGTTGAAATGCATGTAATATAAGTAAGCTACTGAATATTAAAGCTTAGCCTAAACTGCCTTAACTGTCTGAGAACCCACAGGAACCTATAGTTGAGCAAAATCTTTTGACAACAAAGCGCACTGTAGAGTCTCTGTGGTTTACCCTCATGATCATGTAGCTGAATTGGAGCCGCTGTTCTCTACCTCTGCCTAATATCTCAGGAGAGAGTCACACAGCAAAACACTAGCTTAGAAAAAAAATAAACATTTATAGTACAAGTTCTGAATGCATATCACTTCCTCATCATCATAAAGTTGAAAATTTGTAATTGGGACCATCATAAGTTGGGGACTGTCTGTATGTGTATGGCAGGTATATGCATGATTGACAAGTGAAAATATCAAACACCAGTTCCATATATGGATCTGGAGTTCAGAAGAAATATCTGGGAGAGATATGTAGGTTTTTTATTTTTAGATTTTTCTTATTTGGCATTTATTTTAGAATCAGGGAGTACATGTGCAAGTTTGTTTCAAAGGTATATTGCATGATGTTTGAGAACATAGGTTTTTAGCCCTTGCCCTTCTCCCTCTCTCTCCTCTCTAGTGGTTCCCATGGTCTTTTGTTCCCATCTTTATGTCCATGTGTACCCAATGTTTAGCTCCCATTTACAAGTGAGACGATGCATCATTTGTTTTTCTGTTTCTGCATTAGTTCACTTAGTATAATGGTCTCCAGCTGCATCTATGTTGCTGCAAAGGACATGATTTTATTCTTTTTTTTACATCTGCATCATATTCCACGGTGTATATGTACCACATTTACTTTATTCACTCCACTACTGATGGGCACTTGGGTTCATTCCATGTTTTTGCTATTTGAATAGCACTGTGATGAACATATGGGTGCATGACCTCATTCTTCTGGTGGAATGATTTATTTTCCTTTGGGTATTAATCCAGTAATGGGATTGCTGTATCAAATGGTAGCTCAACTCTTAGTTCTTTAAGAAATCTCCAAACTGCTCTCCACAGTGGCTAAATTAATTTACATTACCACCAACAGTGTACAAGTGTGTCCTTTTCTCTGCAGCCTCACCAACAACCGTTGCTTTTTTTTTTTTTAATAACAGCCATCTGACAGGTATGAGATGGTATCGCATTATGATTTTGATACACATTTCTTTGATGATTAATAATGATGAGCATTGCTTTGTATGTTTTTTGGCCACTTGTATATCTTCTTTTGTGAAGTGTCTGTTCTTGTCTTTACCTAGTTTTTTTATGGGGTCATTTGTTTTCTGCTTCTTGAATTGTTTAAATTTCTTATAGTTAAATTTCTTGTAGTTAAGTTTCTTACAGATTTATGTTTCTTATAGATTCTGTGTCTTAGATCTTTGTTGAATGTGTTGTTTGCAAAATTTTTCTCCCATTCTGTAGGTTGTCTGTCTACTCTCTTAATTAATTAGGTCACACTTATCAATTTTTGTTTGTATTGCCATTGCTTTTCAAGACTTAGCCACAAATGCTTTGTTAAGGCTGGTATCAGGAGGAGTATTTCTTAGGATTTCTTCAATAATTTTCATAGTTTGAGGTCTTAAATTTATGTCTGTAATCCATCTTGAATTATTTTTTTATATGGTGATAGTTAAGGGTCATTTTATTCTTCTGCTTATGGGAGCCAGTTATTCCAGCATCATTTATTTTTCAATAGGGCATCTTTTCCCCATTGCTTATTTTGAGATACAGGTTTTGAAATTTTGGGGGATGCATACATATATTTTGGGATATGAATACAATGGAATATATTATTTAACCATCAAAAAGGATAAAGCATTGATATATACAAAAAGATAGACAAACCTCCAAAATACTATGCTAAGTATTATGCTTGCAAAAGTAAGAGGAAAACTGTAGTGTCCCACAAACCAAAGGAAGAGAGTGTTTCAAGAGGAAGGGAAATGAATGGAAAAACACACTGTGGTATGTACATACAATGGAATATTATTCCACTGTAATAAGGAATGAAGTACTAACACAAGCTACAACATGGATGAACCTCTAAAACATTATGCCAATTGAAAGAAGCTAGAAAAAAGGGGCACATATTGTATAATTCCTTTTATATAAAAAGTCTAGAATAGTTAATTCCATAGAGACAGAATGCAAAGTGGTAGTTGACAGGGCCTTAGGGGAGGTGGTAGAAATGAGAAACTATTTAATGTCTGAATAGATTCTACTTTGGACTGTTGGCAATGTTTTAAAACTAGATAGAGGTAGTTGTTGCACAGCATTGTAAATGTACTGAATGCCACTAAATTGTTCATTTAAAATTCATGATGAATTTCATGTCAATAAATTATTTTAAAAATGAAGAGGGATAAATGACAAAAACAAAAGGCACTGTGAGATCAAGGAAGATATGGACTGAAAAGTTTCCATTTGCTTTAAAGTGAAGGGACCTGTTGGTGGTGTTGCAGGAAGAGGCCAGATTGCAATGGGTTGAAGAATGAGTAGGCTGTTAAGTGGAGATATTAAGCATTGAATCTGAAGAAATTTAGCTGTGAAGAGAAAGAAGAAAGGTAAATTTCTAGTTGAAGATTGATGTGCCATCCAGGGAAAAGTTTTTTTATTGTTTTTAGGACGAGGTGACTGTATCATTTTTAAGTGTTCACAGGGGTTATGTGGCAGAAAGTGGCAGGCTGGAATTATAGGGATCACTTTCTAGCTAGAAAGACGGATGCTGAATTGGTAAGTTAGGTGGTGGTAGAGTGAGGTTTCTCATCCACGTTCTTGTATTTTTAAAATAGAATATAATGGGAGAAGTTGTTTGCTAAAAACGAGGGAAGGGAGGCTAAGGCAGAGGATGCAAAGGGGCTTGAGAGAGTATTTATGCTCATTAGGAGTGAAAATTGACTTGAAAATCAGGGTAGGTTGAGCCCCTCAAGGCTTGGAGATCAGAATTTTTAGTGACACTATGTATTTCCTAAATTGAAAACTTTCTCCTGAAGCTCTTCTTGAATATAGGTGCATAAATGTGGCTAATCCAACTGATTCCTTTGTAAGGATTTCCTACTTTGTTTCCCATCTCAGTACTAGCCAGGCCTGATCATGCTTACCTTCCAAGGTCAAACGAGATCAGGAACATTCAGAGTGGTGATATGGTTTGGTTTTGTGTCCCCACCCAAATCTCATTTCGAATTGTAATACCCACATGTCAAGGGAGAGACCTAGTGAGAGGTAATTGGGTCATGGGGGTGGCTTCCCCGGTGCTGTTCTCATGATAGTGAGTGAGCTCTCATGAGATCTGTTGGTTTGATAGGGGGCTTTTCCTGCTTAGCTCTGTCTTTTCTTCTGCCTAGTGAAGAAGATGCCTGCTCCCCCTTTCAATGTGATTGTAAGTTTCCTGAGGCCTCACTAGCCATGTAGAACTGTGAGTCAATTAGACCTCCTTTGTTTATAAATTAGTCTCAGGTGATATTCTTTACAGCAGTGTGAAAACGGGCCAATACAGGTGGTATGGCCCTAGACAAATTCCACCTTCATAAGAGACAGTAGACAATTGAGTAGCTGGAGGAATCCCACCTATCCTTCTTGTTACACAGTCTTTGCTTAACTTTTGATGATGCAGGATTTACTGGCAATTGCAGGTTGCTTTTCAGTTTACATTTTGTTTGCATTATCTTGCTGATTGCCAGTGTCACAATATAGTTTTATTGTGAATATTTTTCTTTGATAGGTGAGGAAACAGACTCAGAGAGGTTGACATGTGTCAGAGTCCGCATAGGCTTTCTTACTCTAGGGATGTGTTTTGGAACATATGCATGAGACATTAATAAGTAAAATTGATTAAATGACTATATGTGGAACTTACCAGAATATTAGCTGGAGAGACAAAAACAACTCCTCACCTGTGGAGAAGGCTGCCTCCATTATACACAAATGAGAAAATGGAGATTTTTCCATGAAATCACAAAAATAACAAGGTTAGATGCAATACATAAAATGTATATTATATTTTAAAAGAAATCAATCCTTGGTTCACAGCTCAAAATAGCGTTTTTTTACCTGGTGCAGCAGAGGATGCTCTAGTATTATATCAAGCAACAGTTAGTGAGCAAAAGTAACTGAATGCAATATATTTACCCACAATAGTGCCAGGGCTTTGTAAGCCACAGTATTGATTTACTTCTTTCAAAACCAAAGTGACAGCAAAAGAGGGAAAAAAAAATCATATGATCATATGATTCAGGTAAGATATCTGAGGATTTAAAAGTGGCAAACACAAATCCATTAGTTTTAAAATGGGTCAAATGACAAACCAGAAAAACTGTACACTGGTGAATCAGTGAATTCAACATTTATTATAGAGAAAATACAAGATATTGTGTAGAGAGAATGCGGGAGGAAAGAAGTCAGGAAAGGAGTTGAAAAAAGAATAGCTTTATGAATCAACACCCAAGTGAATATGTAGAGATTTTATTCTTACCTGCAGCAACAAATTATATTTTTTGCTGTTGTTTTATACTCTACAGACATGTATAATTTATTTATCCATTTTTTTAGAGTATTTACAAAACTGTTTTAATAATTTACTTATCATTGGTGAGTCATGTAAATAAAACAAGATCTTGGTTAGTTATCTCTTTGCTGGAGTAGCCCAGTGTGGCTCAGATAATGCACTCACCTAAACCTAGAATAGGTAACACTGTATTTGCCTTGTTCCTATTGTTTTCTGGAGGCTCTTCTCTCAGAGTTGAATTAATGGGATGATAAGCCCTAAGAAGCTGCAGCTTAGTGTAGCTACCTTTAGAAGAGGTTTGTGACACACAATTCACAGCATGTTTGGCCAAATTCCTATTCACTGCAACATTAGCAGGAGTAACTGAAGGATAGAAGGGATAATAGAATGGCCAAGCCAATCCTGCCAATGGAGGGATGACAGATTTATATCACATTCAGCTCAGTCTCCACTCAGGTGCTAAATGTAGGTTACCACGTTTGTTGTTGCATTGCCATAGCAATGCCCCCTCTCCGAAACCATAAATTATCAAGAAAATCTTGCAAAATTGGTATACTTTCGGTATTAGGGTGGAACAGGAATTGCTTTTCACTTTGTTTACTAAACTGCACCTGTTTATTTACAAAAATATACCCAAAATGCTAGAGTTGGTAGACTTCTATTCCATAATTTTTTTCTCTTAGTCACATTTAAATGTTACTATGTCTATTTTTTTCTCATTGGTTCTTTGACAAAACGTAATTAGAGTTTCATTACCTTACAGCCCTTAAACATAGCATTTTCCAAAGTGTGCCAAGACCAACTGTTTGTTAAAATGCTCCTATCCTAGTCCCATCCTAGATTTGCTAAATCAGAAGCTCTAGAAATGTGGCACTGAAATCTGCATGCTTAACAAGATCCCTGGGTGACTTTTAAAAATGCTAAGAGTAATATCCGTAAAGTGAAGTGCATCTTTCAGAACTAGACAATTTGCTGAATTTTCACATTCTGAACACACTCATATAACTAGCACCTTGAAGAAGAAACAGAATATGACCAGCACCTCTTAGTAATCCTCTGTTACCATCTCCACCAAGGATAGTTATGAGCCTGATTTCTAAGAGGATAGATAAGCTCCACTTGTTTTGGTAATTTATATGAATTAAATAAAATAGAATGCATTCATTTGTGACTGGCTTATTTTTCCTCCTTCATTTGATGTTATTTTTCCCTGCAGTTGTAGACTTTTTTATTATTGAATAGTATTATTTTCTGAATATGTCATGACTTATATACTCATTCAAGTGTTGACTAACAGTTGGCTACTTTCAAGTTTGGGGTTATTTTGAAGAGTACCGCTATGAACATTCTAGTGCATGTTCTTTTGGAGTATACATGTTTGCATTTCTGTTGGGAATGTCAAGTCAAAACTTGCATCAGATAAAGTTAAATAGGTAAGGATGACTTTATTCAAGGCTATTGCAATAGGATAGAGAGAGCAAAGCACAGTCTAAACTCAATTCCACTAAAACAATATGTAGATAGGAGAGTTATTAAGAGCAGGTATGGGAGGTTTGTAGGTCATGTGTGTTTGCCAACAGGTCATACCCAATTATCTGTCTTTACCATAGCAGATAGCTGGATAACTTGGAAGTAGGGACCCACTGATATTAGGCTTCTACCCTCCAACAGACACTTGGAGACATGTCTCCTAGTTGACTAAATGTGGATTAAATTTCAGATCGATATGTCTTCTAGGTCCTGGAGAAAGACAGTTCTAGGTGTGTAACTGGCAAGAGGTTTTTTTTTTTTTTTTTTTAAATTACATTTAAAAAGCCCTACGAAATACTAATGAAATAAATTTAAGAAGACCCAAACAAATACTCATGGATTGAAAGAATCGATATTGTTAAGATGTCCATACTTCCCCCAAAAATCTATAGAGTCAATGCAGTTTTATCAAACTGCCAATGTCATTATTCACAGAAACAGAAAAAGCAATTCTAAAATTTGTATGGAAGCCAAAAAGAACCAGAATACCCAAAGCAATCCCCAAAACAACAAAGCTGCAAAGCTGATGGCATCACATTACCTGACTTCAAAATATATTACCAAGCTATAATAACCAAAATAGCATGGAATTGGCATAAAAGAGACACACAGACCAATAAAGCAGAACTGATAATCCAGAAACAAATCTACATATTTATAGCCAACTGATGATTTTTTTGAGAAAGACACTAAGAATATACATTGGGTAAAAGACACACTTCAATAAATGATGCTGGGGAAACTGGATATCCATATGCAGAAGAATAAACCTGAACTCCTATGTCTTATCATCTAAAAAAATTCAACTTATGAATTAATGACTTATACATAAGACCTAAAATTATAAAAGTACTGGAAGAAAGCAGGAAAAAATTCTTAAGGACACTGGCCTATGCAAAAATTTTATGGCTAAGACCTCAAAAGCACAGACAAAATGTAACTATATCAAACTAATAAGCTACTGAACAGCAAAGGAAGCCAACAGCAAAGGAAGCAATCAGCAAAGTGAAAATACACTCTGTTGAATAGCAGAAAATATTTGCAAACTATTCACCTGACAAAGACAGAGAAAGAATGTACAATTAGAAGTTTTCCAAAGTAAGTGCTCTAAGGAAAGGGAGGTCAGCCATCTAGAGTAAGGAAGAACTCTAAACTTCAGTCAAGCTGAGGGAAATATTAAGTTCATCTTGGTCAATTACATTCCTAAGAGTGGAATTGGTGGGTCCATAGGTTATGCAAATCTTCAGCTTTAGCACTTTCTGACACATGATTTTTCAACAGTGCAGGAAAGTTCTTGTTGCTCCACATCTTTAACAAAACTTGGCGCTTTGTTTTGTTTTGACCATTCTGGTATGTATAAATGACACAGTATTTCGTTGCATTCACCTATTTACTAATTTACTAAGTGATTTTTAGCAGACATAGGCTTTGAATTTTATCTAGCACCTTTCATCCTATCCGGAGACATTCTTATGAGTTTTCCCTTTAGATATATTAATATAGTAAAATATAATAAATATCTAATACTGTACCATCCTAGCATTCTTTGTTTATATTAAAAGATTTTCATTTTCCTATGCAATTATATTTGATTATATTGTATGAGGATTATTCACCAATATTCATTGGTGATATTATTCTGTAGATTTCTTTTTTAGTGCTATCTTTATCAGACTTAAAAATTGCTGTTAAAAATTGTATAGCAATATTCACATGATCGCATGCCATCCTTGATGAGAAGCCAAACTAATCTTTGTATTGTTCCAATTTTACTATGTATACCCCTGAAGTGAACATATGTTCATTAAGTTTTAATTTCAGGGAGTAAATTCTTATTATAGCTTTTCTCTTGTATGATTCTTACCCTTCTCCTCCTCCTATTACTCCTATTCCTCCTCCTCTTATCCTGGTTTGCTGTAGTTTCTTTTCCTTCTTTAATATCTTCATCTCATCACTCTATTTACCTCTGTATACGCTATTCCTTGAAAACTCTCTAGTTTATAGTAGTCATCTAATAAACATTTATCAGATGGATTAAGAGCTGGAGAAATAAATTTCTTCTATCATATTCAATGTATTGATATTAGGGGGCTTATTTCTTTTGAGGTTTGTAATTTTTTTTCTTGTGAGCTTTTCAGAGGTCTGAGAAAGTTCAATACAAACTGCTATGGGAAAATGTGTGCTTCAATAAGGGATTTAGGGCTTTCAATAATCCTCAAGTAGTGTTAAGTTAACTTCCTGAAATGTGTCTCTAGTATCATGTAGGCAATATATGTTTAGACTCCATGCTTGATCATGCAATACGCCTTGATATTCTATCTCTTATGGTGATTTTTCTTTTCTTTTTTCCTTGGTATGTAGCAAGTTTTTAAAAACACTTTTCCAGGTCAGTAGTTAGGGTTTTTTGTCTATTTTTTTTTTATAATGCCTAGGGCAACACTTCAAGGATCTCAGCCATACTCAGATTACTTTGTTTAAGCTTTCAACTTTCTAGAGATGAGAGGCCACATTTTCTTTCCATATATTTCTGTTAGATTTTAACCCTCAAGGATTATTGAAGCACTCATGAGACACAATTGAATTACTTTGAGATTGGTTCATCTGGTTTTGAGTTTTCTATGTGTTACTAGCACCTGAGGATCCCCTTTCTTTTTTCTTTATGCTTGACTGAATATTTAACAACTTTCTAACTCATACTTTCACAGTATTTGTCTATGTGATGAAATAGGGTATCTGCTTATCATCTTGGTCTTCAGTATTACTGAGAATCATGTCCAGGTGAATGTCACATTCACTTGAAAGTGATAGGAGAATTTAATGGTCTAATAAAATCAATCGTATTTTATTTATAACATAGTAACACACATAAGGTAGAATATTTTTATCATGTTGGTATCCTGCATCAATGGAGGAGATATACAAAAAGAATATATAAACTATTAAAATGACCAAGATGTGGCCAGAAAAGTATGAGAAAATCCAATAAAAGATATGTTATCAGATGCCAAAGAAAGCTAAAATTTCAGCAAGAGTAGTAAACAGAGTTAAATGCCACACAGTACTCAGATTTTACAAGAAGAGCAAATTGTGTATTTCATTGAAATATTAAGATCATTGGCCACTGTGGACTTCAGTAATAATAGGTTTGTTGTTTTCATGGAGGGAAAGTTTATAATAATGACCTTTATGGTTAGAAAATAAAAGGGGAGTAAATGAGCAGAGGCAATGAGTAAGAATTACACTTTAGAAACACTTGGCCATCGAGGAAAAGAGAAAAATTGCAAGGTAGTTAGAATCCATGATTGGGATAAGAAGAGATTTATATATTTTAATTTATATATATTTTAATTTATATATTTTAATCATATTTAATTTATATATTTTAATTAGTAATTCCAAGAGCAAAGAGGCAGTAGAAAGGGAATACTGTTTATTAAGGAGAGAGACGGCATCACTGATGAAGTGAGTTACCTATGGAGGAAGTGGGCAGTGGAGATTGTAAATAACCTTAAAGTTGTCTGAGAATTATCAAGGCACATTAAGGCCATGATTTCAGAAGTTACATAGCCATGGAAGAATCCAGTATTTGCTTACCTCAATGACATTTTCCCTCTACTTACTTAATATATAAACCTTGACTTAATTAGAATGGCAATATGCCCACTCTTGAGGGTCAGTCTAGTCATTATTGATTTAAGCTAGCTATAGGAATATTTCTTTTTTCAAGATACTTATTTTCCTAAGTTTTCTTGTAGTTTTCATCAAGAAAACAGAAACTTAGGTCTTCTAAGGAGCTGTTGTGTATGCTTTTGCTTAACTGTTAAAAATAAATAATGAAAAGACTGATGATGCGTCCATGAGGCAAGAATCAAAAGACTAAAAATCAACAAAAAGAGACAGAGTTGGGAGATCGATGACCTCAAGGTCTTAGGCAATTTTTTGTAAACTCTTATATCATATCTAAAGTCTCTGTTAGTTGTTTTCAGCCAAAAGTTACCTATAACCAAAGATAACTGATTCAAGCCATACAAACTTTTTTCTCAATATTTGTTTGCTATGTTACACAGTATTAGCCAGCAGATATGAAAGTGTAGCATATGATAAGTAGTATTTCTATTTAAATATATTACAGAACTTTGAACTTTAAGAAAATGAGTCTCAAAATACCCCAGCTTTCACCATTTTAAATAATTTTGGTCATGCAAGGAAAGTGCAGTAAAATTAGTAATTAGTAACTCCCATTAGGAAAGGCATTGTAATTGTTTTGTTGTTCAATAAATCAACTAAATATAAGCCATTTAGTTCATTTTATAAGAGACACGCTCTAAAATACTTTACCTAATTCCTCAAGATGTATTGATTCTTCCTTCTCAAATAACTTTTGTTAGATATTATTTTCTTTTTTTTTTTCCCATTTATTTATTTTATTGCATTTTAGGTTTTGGGGTACATGTGAAGAACATGCAGAATTGTTGCATAGGAACACACGTGGCAGTGTGATTTGCTGCCTTCCTCCCCATCGCCTACATCTGGCATTTCTCCCCTTGCTATCTCTCCCCAGCTTCCCACCCCCCACCCCCCCCCCCCAATTCCCCCCAACTGACCCCAGTGTGTAGTGCTCCCCTCCCTGTGTCCATGTGTTCTCATTGTTCAACACCCGCCTATGAGTGAGAACATGCGGTGTTTCACACATTAAAAAAAACTTTTTTGTTACATAGTAGTTAGCTATTCACGTAAATAACCCTGCTATCACAATGACTTATGAAACTTACTGAACCCAGTAAGTTCCAGTCAATTGGATTTAAACAGTGATAATGTACACAACTTCCAGTTCATATCACCAAGTAGGAAATTTTACGCTCTCCACTTCTTCTCATTTTCCATTCTTACAGGCTGGAATAAGGATGGCATGCTGGTGAGTTAGCTTTGACCATGCAGAATAGAAAAACGCTCTAAGGAATCTGGATGCTGGATGACCTCACTGGAGCATTACTGCCTATTTGCCCTGTTTCTTTTCAGCTGTCTCTTCCACTGCTAAGCCATATGCAAGACTCTTCTAAACTCAGGTGCCATTTGCTGAAAGATGACGAAGGAAGGATGTAGAGAAATCTTGAAAAACTGAGTATTTTCTCCAAGGAAACTACATTAATCTGGAAGTGACTAGGTTATATTGGATCTAAAATGATGGTGTTATTCATCTACTTTCTACTAGAAATGGAGGTCCCTGATGAAATTATAGTCAGTACAAAAATATCAATAGAAGGAACATGTTCTAATATTTGAGAGTTCAGTAGGAAAATTATAACTAACAATAATCTCTGTATATTTCAAAATAGGTGGAAAAGAAGAATTATAATGTTCCTATCAACAAAAAAGACAAATATTTGAATATCTCAATCACTCTGATTTGATCATTACACAGTGTATACACGTATCAAAATATTACACGTGCCTTCCAAAATATGTACAACTATTATACGACAATGAAAAAATTTAAAAATAAAGTTAGTATGGTGAGAATTTCTGAACATCTGAAGTGGTTGTGGGCTCTAAGCCATATTACCATACAATAGATAATTTACTGAATTTAAAGACTGCTGTTCTATCAATGTTTTGTTTGGTTTTGAGGCAGGGTCTTACTCTGCTGCCTAAGCTGGAGTGCAGTGTGGTGTAATCACAGCTCGTTGCAGTCTCAAAATCCTGGGCTCCAGTAATCTTCCTGCCACAGCCTCCTGAGAATCTGTGGCTACAGTGCACACCACTGCACCTGGCTAGCTCTGTGTTTCAAACATGGGTATAAAAGACCAAAAGGCAAGACCTCTGCTCCAAAGGGAGTGCTAGTAAGAGAGAAAATAGAGCACAAATGTGTAATTGATATTCATTTTGGAAAATATTCATAATAAAAAATGTAAATTCTTATTATGGTTTAGGAGGTTTAGAAGGTTTAGGAGGCACGCACAGGGAGAAATTAATTAAATGTAGAAGAATTAGAAATGTCTTTTGAATCTAATTACTTCAAGTATTTTCAACAACATTGCCATTAGTTGGGAAAATGGTGTTTAAATCCTATGTGCCATCCTTTTATTAGAGTGACGCTCAATGGGAGAAAAGTCAGAGCCTCCACTTTTGGAGGCCACCTTGGAGCTACCTGGAAGAAATAATTTCTATTGTGACTTTGGGATTAACATGTATTTAATTGTGTCGTGTTTGTTAATGGTAAATAATTATGGTTTAATAAAATACCCTAAGTATCATGTCAAATATAAATTTCCTTAGAAATGAGACTAAGCACATTTCTATAAACAAGCTGCTTTAATTCCTGTATTTAGTAGCTGCTGTGTTAAAATGGAGGCTCCTTTGAAGGATGATCTTGACAGAGACCAGATTCTGGAATGTTAAAACATAGCATAGAAAAAGAAAAAAAAAAAAAAAAAAAAAAAAAAAAAAAAAAAAAAAAAAAAAAAAAAAAAAAAAAAAAAAAAAAAAAAAAAAAAAAAAAAAACCAAAAAACTCCCCTGCCTATCTGTGCCTGGAACTCTGATTGAGATTTTTAAGATTTTCCTGGGCGCAACAGAGGATACATTGCTTCAATGTCACGTGCCAAATTTAAACCAATAACAACCATTCAAACATTACAGTCTCTTAGCTTTGTATAATGTTTATGAAGAATCTAGAGGTGATTATACCCACTTAATTTTCCCCTGTTTATCTTAAATAGGAGATAGATAAAGGAGGAAAGGGAATCTGAGTGTTGCATAAATGTAACGATAAGGGAAATAACATGCACAGATTGTGACAATCCACTTGGAAAAAAATCCAAACTAATTTTGTTCTATTTCTTCTAAGCCATCTGAGAGCCTTTCTACATTTACCCATACAGACTAAATTACACTGTGATTGAGTTTATGGAAAGATAGCAGCACATATGTAGATGAAAGCACAGACAGATATTTATGAAAAACTGGGTTTCTGTAAAAAAAAAAAAAGGGAAAGTTGGTGGTTATTTTGAGGTATATTAGTTAATGTTTAAAAATGGAAACTTTAAAGAATATGTCACTTATTCAAACATGCCACTTTTTCTCAAAAAGAGAGAAACAAGTTTGCCATTATAGGCCGTTGTTAAATGTTGGCTTTGGCTGGTAGAGCCTTTTGTCTTCCCAGCTGTATGAATCACCTCTACAATATGTCCCTTTTGTTTGCATACTGGGATTCAGTGCCTGTCTGGGGGTGGGGGAAATGTGTGGAGAAAAACCTGTTACTTTGTTACCCTAGGACCAGATTGTTTCAAGTCTGTGTGTGCATATTTTATTTCAGAGTCTTTCCTTAAATCTTGGCTTTCTTTCTTTCTTTCTTGCATATTTCTGCCCATCCTAAAAGAATAAACCTAGTTTTGAACCAAAAATAAGTTGCATGATATTAATAAATCAAAATTTGTAAACCCCTTCTTTTTACTCTTAAAATTGTCAGCGAAAAATAGAAAATATACTGACCTTTTACATTTCACTCGCAAGCATATCTAATCCTCTCTTTATAAAATGCACTTGCATTTGTTAGTATGTAATTATAAGTCTCCATTTTTATGGGCATGCAATCTGTGTCTATATTTACATATAGACAGTTTATGTTAATTACAATTTGTACATGTATGGTATATATACATTCACTAAGATGAATGTGTTCTAGGCATTTCTGTGAGCATTATTTTTGTTAAATTCTTTTGGGATTGGCACCGATATCATGACTTCAGATATGGAAACTGAAACTTGGAAAAGTTAAAAGGAATTTATCCTTGCAGATAGCTATGTAACATTACTGTTCATCTGCATAAAAACAACCTGGTACATAGGGAGAGGCCAGACTGGGCTCTGGTGGGAAGTGGAGCCTTATTTGAATCAAGGACAATATGAGTCAAAATCATGATCTTTAGATTAAACCAAGATGCCAACACATTTTAAGTCTGAAATGTTCTTTTTTTGTTCACCCAAAATAGAAAAGAAATGCTTTAAAACATTATTTTATAGGACTAGGTCTGTATGATAATAGAAATTGTATTTCATTAACATTTTTTTTTTGCCAGTTAGGAATCAAGCTATTTTCCCATTTAGATGTTAGTCTATCCATGACATGTTTTTGTTGTAAATATTACAATTTAAAAAGTCATATGTGTTTAGCAAATCTGCAAAATATCTAAATGTACAAATAGCCCTGATATTAATATATAACCACTGTGAAATTCTTGCCTAATATACTTGCAATATTTTTGCAATGCATGTGTGTCTGTGTGCATATATTTTCTTTTAAAAATTATGATCAGGAGGAGAAGGAATTTGGTTATTAACATATGAACTTCTAAAATATTATTATTGTAAAATAGGTTTTCTTTGCAACATAGTATTGCATTGTAGGATTATATCTTTTTTTTTTTTCTAGCCAAGCCTTTATTTTGTGAAACTATATGTTAAGTTCATTTTTTCCATTTTATGAATTTTTATCTGAATATTTCACACTCTTTCCAACACAGAAATGTTTGCAAGTGCCTGTTTGCATACTTTCAAAAGTGTTGGATGTTAGTAATTGCAAAGAGTTTGGAAATTAGATAAACAAAATATAACATTTTAGTTTTATCTTGTATTTCATTACCAGTATAAATAAGTCTTTCATTTGATTCTTTTCATCTCTTCGTGGATTCAGTCACCTACTTCCATTCACTTGGTTATGTTCATTCATTCTTTTAAAGTATGCAGATTTAGGGTTTATTTGCAGACCAGGTTCTGTGCAGTGGGAAAAATACTTTGTCCTAGCCCACGCAAATCTTAAAGCTTCACAAGCCTGATAAATAATGAACATAAACACCAATGTACTTTTTTAATTGCAGTTTTTTTCAAAGTACCGTTAAAGAAGTGAACATGGTGCTGTGATTGAAAAGAAAGGCATACTTCTTAAAACAATGTTATTTCTATTCAAATAGACAAAATATGAGCGTGCACAAAATTTAATATATAAAAGCAAATTTACCCTGTTTATTTTACCCTATGAAAATAACTCTCTCAACTCCTTTTCAAATCTTTTCAAAGACAATCAATATTTAATTATTTCTGTATATCTTTATAGAGATAATTACATGCATCTGTGTGTTTCTCTGTATGTACGTATGATTTTTAAAAATGTGAAAATACTATTCCTGATAATTTTTACTTGGAGACTATTCTGATCAGTATTTATAGAGCTGCCTCATTTTTTTTAATGGCTACATATATTCTATATATTTTTTACTATCGGATACAACTTAAATGAGATAACTAATGCCCAATTAAAATATTTTCTTTTATTTGACTAATGGGTTTGAATTCTGTAGTCATATCTTAAGTTATATTCTCTGTTTTTTTTTCTGTTACATTGTATCTTCTTTATTTTGTTTTGTGGTAGTTTATGCACCATATATTGTTTGGATAAATACATGTAAATATATAGCTAATTATATATGCTTAATATTCTATTTTTAGAATAGTATTATTTTACTAGTAAAGAGTAATGAAGTCAATATATTTTTACATAATTTCTTTTCTTTACAACTCAATTTTTACTTATTACAAGTTTTTTAAGTGTTTACATTTCTATAATGGAATGCATTTACACTCCTATTATTTTTTTATTCCTATATATGATTTATTTTTACTTTAACTACAGAGTAAATTTCTTCTCAATTATTGTTTATCATATACTTTCTTTATACTCAACTATTTTTTACCGCATAATTTTTCTCGGAGTTTGTTTTTATTTTAAAATTTATTTTCAAATTGGCAAGTAAAAATTGTATGTATTTATGGTAGAAAACCTAATGTTTTGACATGTGTATACATTATAGAATGGCTAAATAGAGCTATTTAACATACACATTACTTCACAAACGTATTTGTATGTGTGTATGGTGAGAAAACTTAAAATCTACTCTTCTAGCAGCTTCCACATATACAATGTATTAATTGTAGGCACCATGTTGTACTATAGATTTCTTGAACTTATTCTTCCTAATTCAAATTTTGTATTCTCTAACTAACATCTTATCAATCACCTCACCCCAAGACTCTGGTAATCACTGTTTTATTCTCTGTTTCAATGAGTTAGACTTTTTAAGATTCCATATATAAGAGAGATCATGTGGTACAATCATGCATTGCTTAACGATGGGCATATGTTCTGAGAAATGTGTTGTTAGGGAATTTCATCATTGTGCAAACACTATGGAGTGTACTTCCACAAGCTTAAGTTGTATAGCCTGCTTTGGAGTAAGCTATATGGTATAGCCTATTGTTCTTAAGCTACAAGCCTGTACACGTTACTCTACTGAATAAATTGTAACACAATGGTGATCTTGTGTATCTAAACATATCTACCCATAGAAAAGTTACAGTAACAATAATGTATTATAATCTTATGGGACCACCATAGTATATTTGGCTTGTTGTTGACTGAAACACCATTATGTGGTGCATGACTCTATTTGTCTTTCTGTGCCTTGCTTACTTATTTCACTTAACATAATGCCTCCAGGTTTATCCATATTGTCACAAATGACAGTATTTCCTTCTTTATATTTTTTAACACTGAATAGTGTTCCATTGTATATATATGCCACATTTTCCTCCAAATTTGGAAGTTTTCTGCTATTATTTCTTTTAACAAACTTTCTGCCCCTTGTTTGTCTTTCTCTTTTCTTACCTGAACTATCATTTGATATTTACGCTTTTGATGCTCTTCCATTAATCCCATCAATTTTCTTCATTCATTTTCATTTTTTTTTCTTCAAATGTCTTTTTACTTCACAGATTTTTCTGCTTAATTCTGCTTTTGATATTTTCTACTTGTTTTTTCATTTTATGCTACTGTATTTTTAGCTCGAGAATTTCTATTTTTTCTTTCATCTCTCTGTTACATTTTTCATTTTGGTCAGTTACTGTTTTTTGAAAATCATTGAATTTTCTTTCCATATTTGCTTGAAGGAGACTGAGCTTCCTTGTAACAATTACTTCAAATTCCTTGTCAGGCAGGGTTTTTTTTTCTTTTTCTTTTCTGTTCTTTTTTTTTTNTCACATAGGTGATTTGTATGTGTTTTCTGCCAGTCTGAAGGTTGCCTTTTCAGCTTCTTTATGGCGCTTTTAAAACTCCTCCTCACCCCATTTTTTGAGACAGGCTCTTGCCCTGTTGCCCTGGTTGAAATGCAGTGAAATGATCCTGGCTCACTGCAGCCTTAACCTTCTGGGCCAAAGCTATCTTCCCACCTCAGCTTCCCAAATAGCTGGGACCATGGGCACCTGCTACCACATCTGGCTAGCTTTTTAATTTTTTGTAGAGACAGAGTCTCCCTATGTTATCCATACTACGTTTCCCTGTTTTTTCTTTTGTTTTGTTTTCCATGTTTCTCATTGCCTCATGTTAAGCAGTCTTCTCTTCCAGACTTTAGAAGCTAGTTTTGTTATAGACATAGCCTGGTAAAGGCTGTAGAAAGAGCCTTTTCTGTTGTAGAAAGGGCCTTTTCTCTAATGTAATTCAATAATTACAGAGAATAGAGCTGCCTCATTCTTTTTAATGGCTACATATATTCTATATATTTTTTACTATATGGATACAATTTAAATTAGATAACTAATACCCAATTAAAAATATTTACTTTTATTTGACAAATGGGTTTGAAGTAATCGTACCTTAAGACTCTATTATATTCAAAAATTACAATAGAGAAAGTAGTTCATACAGAGCCAGCTGTGTGGCTGATGGGGGTTTTATTAGTATTAACATCAGTCTTCCAAAGCTTGTAGGTTAGGAGTTTTTCATAGGCAATTTGGGGTGCTGGGGAAGAATGGCAGTGGCCAGGTAACAGGTGCTTGCTGCTGATTGGTTGGGGCAGAAATGAAATCACAGGAGGTCAAAACTGTCCTCCTGGGGCTGAATCACTTCTGGCTGGGGCTGCAGGAGCAGGGTTGGCAGGTCCAGGTGGAGGCACCAGGTCCAGGTGGAGCTATGGGTGTCAAACATGCAAAAAAAAAAAAAAAGAAAGAAAGAAAATATATTTCAAAAGGCCAATCTTAGTTTCTACAATAGTGATGTTATTTGCAGGAGCAATTAGAGAAGTTGCATATGGCTGACAATGGTTTATTTCTGCACCTTAGCAGGGTTAGGGCTCTTCTGCTCCTTCTAGCCTGGCAACCTCGCATTAGCTCTACACAGCTGGTTGAGTTTTGGGGAAAGGCTATTATCATTTAAACTATGAACTACATGTCTCCCAAAGCTAGCTCAAGAATAATCAAAAGCAGCTTGGGGGCTAAAGCCATGAGGACAGTTGGGCTAGATAAGATCTTCCCCATTGTCATTACCTTCTTGCTGCTGATAATTTTGCAAAGGCGGTTTTAGCATCTATGTAGTGGACACTAATGGCATGGCACTGGTGGTACAGGCATCCCCACTATTGCATTTGTAGCAGTAAGTAAAATGTAGATGTCTGTGAAGCAGTCAGGAGCTGACAGTAGGAGAACAGATATGTGCAGAGACAGTGATTCTGGGGTTAGGGCAAAACTTAACTCTATAGTAGTTCAACAGAGGCTGCTTCTTATACAAGAGATGTGCAGTCACATCTTTCTCTCTGGAGTTTCCTAGTGGGAATGGATTTTGATTACCTAAGTGGCAAAATATGCCAGTGTTTTCTGTGAAGCAAGGCACTGGGGACCACTGTGGTATCTGCCTTGTGGCTGATAACTAGGAGCCTCTGTTTTCCTTCTTTGTTCCTAACCGTTTCCGGGCATCCCAGATATGCTGATCTCACCAGTGATCATTTTCATTGTGGATGTACTTTGTTTGTTTGTTTTTACTTTTCCATATTGCTGTAGCTTCTTAAATGGGCCCTTGAGGTTTCCTGGGGTTATTTTGGTTTTTGAGCAGCTGTCTGTCTTTTTTGTGGTGAAGACCAAGTCTCGTATCACCTAGTCTGCTGTCTTGACGATGCCACCATTTGATCTTTTCTTATGTAATTTTAACCATAAATATAATCAATAACTTCTACCAAGCTTTTATTTGTTTTTTATCATTTTGAGCAACAAGAACAGCAACAAGACAAGAACAAAAATTTTCTTGAGATTTTATTTAAGCTTGCCTTGAATCTACAGATTAGAGAATGAATAACAATGATATTGAGTCTTTCAATCCATAAACACCATAATGCTCTGCATTTATTCATATAACCCTTACTTTCTTTCAGCATCATTTCATAGTTTTTAGTATTCTAGTCTTACACATATATTATTAAATTTATCCATAAGCACTTTGTGCTTTTTAATTCAAATTTAAATTATATATACAATTTTCGATTTCAATTTCGATTGCTTTTTTGCTACAATGTAAAAATGTTTATATTTATTTATTAATTTATTTATTTATTTGAGACAGAGTCTCACTCTGTCACCCAGGGTAGAGTGCAGTGGCACTATCACGGCTCACTGTACCCTCGGCCTCCTCAGCTCATTGATGCTCCCACCTCAGCCTCCCATAGATGGGACAGCAGGCATATGCCACCACACTTAGCTAATTATTTGTAGAGATGAGGTTTTGCCATGTTGCCCAGGCTAGTCTTGAACTTCTGGAATCAAGCAATCTGCCTTCTTTGGCCTCCCAAATTGCTAGGATTACAGGCACGAGCCACCATGCCTGGCCTGATTTTAAAATTGACTTGTTTCCTGTGATCTTGCTAAACACAGTTATTTGTACTCATGTATTTCTTTTAATCTTTTGGAAGTGCCTATTTATATAATTGTGGTATGTACAAATATAGACAATTGTATTTATTTTATTTTAATCTGTATGCTTTTTAGTTTTTGTGTCTTATTTGTTAAGTTGGATATGATAAAAAAAATTCCTTGAAAAACACACCCTATTAAATTCATTCAGAAAGAACTAGGAAATGAAAATAGTTTTATATCTATTTAAAAAAGTAAACATATAGTTAAATATTTTGGCTAGGACCTCCAGTATAATGTTGGTTAGAAGAAGTGAGAGCCAAAATCGTATCTTTCTTTCTGATGTTCAGAATAATGCATTGAGTCTCTTACTATTAAACATATTAATGGTAGGTTTATTTCTGATGACTTTTATTAGGACAAGGGAGTTTTCTCTATTTCTTGTGCACTGAGAGATTTGCTTATCATGGGTAAATAGTGAATTTTTTCAAATATTATTTCTGTACCTACCAAGGTAAGTTAAAAAAATATGTTCATATGGCAAATTGTATCAATGTATGTTTTAGTTAGTGTTTTCCAGGATGACAGAATGGATAGAAGGTACATTTAGAGAGACACATGAGTATGGATTTATTAAGGGAATTGTCTCACTCTATTATGGAATCTGCACAGTCCCATGCTGGCCCATTTCTAAGCAAGAGGACCAAGGAAGATAGTAGCATGGCTCAGTCCAAGTCTAAACCTGTAGAACCAAAGAAGCTAATAGTGCAACTCTCAGGCTGAGGCTGAAGGCCCAGAGTCCAGGGGGCCACTGGTGTAAGTCCTAAAGTCCACAGGTCAGAAAACTTAGAATGCTTTCATACAAGGACTAAAGTAGGAGGGTATCCTGGCTCCAGAAAAAATACAAATAACAAGAATTTGCCTTTCTCTGTCCTTTTCTTCCATTCAGGCTCCCAAGTGGGGAACTTTTATACTAGGTCTACTGACTCACATGCATGTTCTCCAAGAACACCCTCACAGACACACCTGGAGAAACCCAATCATTCTAATCAAAATAGAAATCATATGGGATTCCCTTTCAGCAGAAAAGGAATGGGTTCAGTTCCTACTGAGGCATTGAGAACGAATAAGACTTTATCAGCTACCTGAGTATTCCTTAATTCAGCCAAGTTTCACCCAAAATCAATCATCACAACTTATTTTCAAATGTTGAGCCAGTTTTGCAGTCTTTAGATTAGATACTGTTTGTTCACAATGTATTGTATTTTTCTATAGAGCTAGATTTTATTTAAAATACTGTGAAGGTTATTTGAGCCCATGTTCATTAGGGATATTGTTCTAATTTTTCATTCAATATCTCTGTCTGATTTGGTACCAAGTTAACATCGGCCTCATAAAATGAGTTGAGTGGCATATTCTTCTCTATATTTTGAAAAAGTTTTTGAAGGATGTATAGTATTTCTTTCTTAAAGATTTGTTTAAGCTTCCCAGTTAAGCCATCTAGTTTAGAATTTTGTGTGTTTATGCGTGTTTAACACATTTTCACTATCCATTCAATGTTTTAAATATAGAATTATTTGAATTATCTAGTACTTTTTAGGTGAATTTGGTGTGCTGTGTCTCCAAGATTTTGTCTATTTCATTTAACATCAAACTTATTGGCATAAAACTTTTCATAATATATTTGTTGTTATGTGTTAATGTAACAAATCTGTCATGATGTCCCATCTTTAATTATTGACATTGGTAATTTATGTCTTTTTTCTTTTTCATGGCTATTCTAAAGAGAGATTTATCAACTTTATGGTCTTTTAATAAAGCTAATATTTGTTTTACTAGTTGTTCTCCGTTAGTTTTTTGAGATTTTTTTTACTTTCTGCTCTTTTTTTCGCTTTCCTTCTGTTAGTTTAAAATTTAGTTTATTCCTTTTCTGACTTTCTTAAGTTGGAAGCTTTATTGCTTTGAATCCATGCTTATGTTTTTTTACTGATATGAATTTTTCTCTAAACATTAGTTTCACTGCACATTACAACTTTGAATTATTAAAGTTCTTTAAACATTAGTTTGCTGCATATTACAACTTTCAATTTTAACTAATGTAATCTAATATGTTTATTATATTTTCCTTGATTCATGGATTATTTAGAAGAGTATAGTTTAATTTACAAATAAGGACTTTATATTCAATTTAAAAAAATATTCCACGTCTAATTTATTTAGGTTCAGGAAATAAAATTAGTATTATTTAATTCTTTTAAATTCCGCATGATTTGTTTCTCGGCCCAGGATACAGTCTATACTGCTGAATGTTCATAAGCACTTGAAAAGAATGTATATTCCTCTACTGTTGTATAAGTATAAACAACTTATACTTATGTTGTTATATAAAGAATACTTTATAAATGTCAGTTACAACAAATGGATTAAAAATATTCATCAAATTTGTTATATACTTTCTGATTTTATTTCTATTGTTATATAAAGTATTGAGAGAAGAGTGTTGAAATCTAACATTTTTCAGTTCAAAGAGTTTTGCCATTTTGTATTTTGAAGCTATGATTAGATTGATACATTCGTATGTTTTTGTTGTTTTGATGAAACAGCTCTATTATTATTTTGTTATGTCTTCTTTTATCCCTGGTAATATGTCTTGTCTTCTTCCCCTTACATGAATATAGCCACTCAACTATGACTAGTTTTTTTCATAGTATAACTAATTTCATTCTTTTTTTTTTACTCCTATTTATGTATTTCCATATAAGTATTTTTTCTTGTGTGTTTTTCCTTTTTTTGTAAGCAGCGCATAGTTTGGTACTGCTTTTATATTTAATCTGATTATCTATTTTGTATAATTTATATGTTTCATTCATTTACATTTAATGTAGTTGTTAATTAGTTGAAATATCTTGCTTTTGTTATATATTTTTCTCTTTTCTTTGTTGACTTTCATTTTTTCTATTCTTCTGCCTGTTTTTAGAAAAGGATTTTTTTATGATTCTATTATATCTCCACTATTGGTTCATTTATCATACCTCATATTTTTATGTGATTGCTTTAGGATTAACAGTATACATCTTAAAATTATTATAGTCTTTCTTCAATATTATTACACTTCACATATAAGAACCTTACAATCGTTTTATTGAATCTTTACCATATTCAGTGTTTTTGTTGTTATATATTCTACTGCTTGCTATATTTGTTATAAAACCAATAATCATTGTTAGAATTTTTGCTCTGTACAATTGTCTTTCAAGCAGAGAAGAAAGACTTAAATGTGCACTTTATTCACATACGTAGATTTTTAATACTTCTGGTATTCTTCACTTTTGTGTAACCATTTATTATAATATGCCTTATTTATGAAAATCATTCTTTACTGTTCCTTGTGGTGTAGATGTAGATGTTCTGATCATTAATTCTTTGAGGTCTTGCTCTTATTGGCCTTAGAAAAAAGTTTTCTTTTTTTTTTTTTGGAATGTGTCTTTGCTGGTTCTGGGTTGATAGGGTTTTTTTGTTTGTTTGTTTGTTTGTTTTCTTGTTTTTTGTGTTTTTTTTTTGCCAATATTTCAAAGATATTATTATTGTCCTCTGGGCAACATAGTTTCTGATAAAAAATTTACTGCAATTCTTATATTTTCCTTTCTGTATGTATTATTTCTTTTTAATTTGGAGGTCTTCAAGGTCTTTCCTTGCCTGTAGTTTCTATCAGTTTGACTAAAATGTCCCTTCGTGTGTTTTTCTGTACATATATATTTTTATTTTCTCTGATCTTCTTAAATTTAAGGTTTGTTATATTTTAGTACTTATGGAAAATTATCAACTAATGTATCCTTACCTTTGTTTTTTCTTGTCCTTTTTCTACTGCTAAGCTTCCAGTTATATGAATGTTAGACCATTTGATAGGTCTTTAGCTTTTGAATTTTCTTAGTTTTGTTTCTTGCTATTACTTTTTATCGTTACATTTTAGTTTGTATAGTTTTGGTTGATCTTCAAGTTCACCATTATTTTCTTACTGGGTTAATTCTGACGATTAGCCTATTAAGACATTTTTATCTCTGATATTGTGTTTCTATATTTAAAATTTTTGGTATTTTCATTTTACACTGTATTATAGTTTTCATATTTCTGCTGAAATTCTTTAAATTGATTCATCTTGTTCACTTATTCCATTGGATAGTTTAACTTATTTAAATTAAGTTTCTATGTGGTAGTCTCAGCTTCTGAGCCTTCTCAGAGCCTCATTCCATTGACTGCTTTTATCTTTTCAGAACAGATTTGGTTTCTTTCACTTGACTTTTTACTGGTCTTGTAACTTTTTACTAATGCTAGATGCTTCATTAAAAGAAGAGGTAAATATAATTTACAACCAAATAATTTTATAATTTATGACACAAATGCCTATTTTTGTCAGCTTGTTATTATGGGGAGTTGAGTCAATGCAGCCATTAGTTAAATTAGATTTTTGTGCTCTTTTACTTTGAGTGCGCTAGAGACAAAAAACTGTTCATATTGTGGGCTAATGTTATCTTGTGTTTAGTATGAAACCTGGAATACTTGAATTGTTTTTCTTGGGGTTCCTCTTCCACCATCAGGTTTTACCAGGTGCTTCAAATTTGTGCCCTAGAATAGGGCATTCTTCAACCTTATCTCCTCCCTCAGAGAAAGTCTATTCTTGCTTGCTATTTGATTTGGGATTTTTTATCATTGGGAAAGCTGAGGAAATTTTCTTGATTTTTGCTTCATTCTCTTAGGCATGTTTTGTTTACCTGTTTGGTGGATGCAGCCTTTTCAGTTTTCCTGCCCCGTATCCATAAAAAACTGACTTTTTCTCACAATATCAGGGTAAAGATCTTTTAAAATAGTAAATTTCTTGTAACTCCCAAAATGGAAGTCGTCTACTTTGTATCAGTGCAGCATCCTTGGCTTGAGTGGTTCCCCCTAATGTCAAATGGGTTTGGGTTTTATCCCTCCCTGGTACAGCAGATTTTTGCCTACTACCAGCACTGGCATGGTTTTCTACTCCTCTTTCAGTTGCTTAAGGCTTTTTTATTTTTGAGGGTGATCTGGGAAGTTCATAAGGTCTTATTCCTCTGTGACACAAAAAGCGGTTCTCTCAGGTCTTCTGCTCTACCTACATTCTTTCTTGTGACCACCAGTAGAGGCTCCAAAGAACTGGTAAACACATTCAAAATTTTCTTCTGATGGGGACTCCCGAGATTCACAACTGCCACTCTAGCATCCATTAAAATTTTTTAAACTTATTAATATTTTGGGGTTCTTAAACTTGTTGTTATGACAATATCTCTTCCTCCTGGACTCTGAAAAACATGAAACTTCATTCTTAGGTTCTGCCTCTTCTTAGACGAACATGTTACTATATTTATGTCAGTTTAGCTGGATTCATCTGTTGCCTCAACTCTAATGGAATCAAGAAAAATTATAACTTTGTAGATTATCTGGATTTTTATTATTATTAGGCTAGAATCAATGTTATTGTAGCTTTGTATATCTTTTTAAAAAGTAGAAACTATAATTTACTTAATATTCATTTTCTAACTTTTTTTCCTGAGCACTGCTAATTAAGATTTTATCTCTTAATGCTGTTTTACTACTAGTATTTCTGAAATATACCACGTGTTCTTGTTACAGACAAATATTTGAATGCTTCAGGGATTTGCATAGCCTTCATGATAAGTAGTAGATAAAGTCTTCCCTACTGACACATTTGTTTCCTTTCATGTCCAATTCTTTGTTTTTAAATTGTATTTTTGTATAAAGACTATGTTAGTTCCTTTTTTTATTTCTCTTATAAGGTGAAATATTCCTTGGTCATTCATGCTCATGGGAAGAACTAGGGCCATATTTTAGGCTAGGCAGAATTCTTTCTATTCTTACCAAAGTTTCTTATGATGGAAGATTGTACTTATGTAAGTTAGTTTATCTTTTATTTCATCCTAATCCAGCAGAGATCAGCAACTCTTAGGCTGTTCAGGACTTTCCAATCTTTTCCTTCATCTGTTATACCAAATTTAAGAAGTCAATGTGATGTATTGTTTAAGCCTTGTTTTCCTAATTCTCCACGTAGAAAAAAAAATATAGTGGAATTTTAAATATCAGCCTGGGCAACTAGTTCTTATTGTTCAGCTATGGGTTGTTGATTTTTTTCCCAAGTGTGTATGACGTAATTCTCTGAATGACTACAAGCCTTCTCTCCTAGCCTATCTCTATGCTTTTTATTTCACTTCCACTAAATTTGAAAGTTCTTTATAATGTGTGTTCTATACAGAACATATTAATTTTCTATTACCATGTAACAAGTTACCATGATTTCAGCAACTTAAAGAGAAATCCATAAATCTATTATCTTACAGTTCTGTAGGTCAGAATACTAAGCACACCAACAGTGAGCTCTTAGCTCAGATTATCATTGGGATTAAATCAAGGTATAGCAGAGAATGTTATCTAAGACTCAGGGTTCTTCCCAAGCTTACTGGTTGTTGGTAGAATTGAGTTCCCTGCAGTTGTAAGACAGGTCATCAGTTTGTAGAATCTATACCCCATCCCTTTCATACTTCTTTTTCCAAAATATGTTAATTTTTTTTTTTTTTAAATTTTGGATTCTAGAAGGAGAGTGTCTCTGATGTTGTACCTTGTTCTAAAGGCTCATCAGGTTGGGTCAAGCCCATTTAGGAAAATTTCCCTTTTGATAAAGTCAATTGATTAGTAACCTAATCATGGATGTGATGGTCTATCATAGTCTCATAAGAGAATTAAAAAGAGTATATATACTGGGAGGCAAGAATTTGGTGAATGTCACAAAAGTCAGCCTGCAGCATAGATATTCCCATATATTATAGAAGATAAAACTTAAGCTTTAGTTTCTCATTGATCAATTGATTTGGTATAACTTCTGAGTAAAGAAGCAGATAGCCTTTATTTTAAAACCAGTAATAAGAAGTACCTTTCAAACATAAAGTTTATGAAGGATGTTTTCATAAAGCTTACATATAATTGGAGAAAGGAGAATAATAAACAGCCAGATTTTTGAAAAGAAATATATATAAAATTTAAGGAAGATTTGGCAGCACATGCTAAAAGCCTCAGATGTGAAAGAACTTGGCATATTTAAGCAAGGGCCAGAATTAAGTTAGGGAGTGAGTCATCTGCCATTGTCAAGGGAGAGCTTTCCAGAGACACTAAGTAAGCCTAAGATAGGAACAAACTTGAATGTTCCATGAATGCACATAAGACTGATATTAGTGGATCAGAACTTGCTTGCTGGGAGAAACGAGAGTGGCAGGGGAAGAAATCACAGTGGATTATATAGAAACAACTTCTGTATTAGGGTTCTCTAGGCAAACAGAATTAGTAGAAGATTAGATACATGGACAGATGACAGGGCATTTATATCATTAGAGAGGCTGAGAATTCCAGTGCTATGCCATCTGCAAGCTGAAGAGTGAGGGAATCGGGTGGCATGGCTCAGTTCAAGTCTAAATGCCTGAGAAATAGCAGCCAATGGTGTAGCTCTCAGTCTGAGGTCAAGGGCTTGAGAACCTGGACTGCTGGTGCAGGTCCTAAAGTCCAAAAGCAGGAAAACCTGGAGTTCTGGTTTCCAAGGACAGGAGAACACGAATGTCCCAGCTTTAGAAGAGACAGATAAAGAAAGCAAGTCAGGGAGAGAAAGAGAATTTACCTCCTCTGTTTTTTCATTTTATGCATTCCCTCAGCTGATTGGATGGAGCCCACCCACAATAATTGGGGCAGATACTCCTTACTCATTCTATTGATTCAAATACCAATCTTTTCCAGAAACATCCTGATACATATTTCCAGAAATGGGTATCTCTTAAGTCAAGTTGACAGGTAAAATTAACTATCACAACCTCATGAAGGATAATGTAACTATCAATTGGAATTTTGAATTTGATCTATAGGTAATGGTACACAATAAAAATTTTAAACTGGTAGAAAGAACACAATCAAATTAATGTGTTAAGATTATTTGGCTGATCCATGGATAATGAATTGATTAGAAAAAGGCAAGGGTGAAGACTATTAGAAGACTGTTACAGGAGGCAATTCCACAGTCTGAGAGAAAGAAAGATTACGATAATTAGAACTAAGGTAGAAATTGAGTGAAGTGGATAAATTTGATGTATGATTAAACTCTTCAATTTTCTCTATTTTTAAATTGAGTATTTTTTGATTCTTAGGATTTATTGGTAGCTGCTTTTGTATCTTAAAATGTATATATAATGTTATTGTAGCTGTTTTTGTCTGTTTGCTATTTGGCTTCATATTTTGTTCATGGTATTTTTTAATGATGTCAAATCAAAGCTGCTTTATTTGGTGTTAATTTTTTTATTGTTTAGAAATTGTACCACCATCTGTGCAATCTGTGATGTAAATTAAAATATGTCAAAGCCCTATAATATGGTTATATACTGACATAATTTACTCTGAAATATAAACAAATGAAAATTATGCTATAGTATTATGCTGTCATGTGGGTATTTCAGTATAAGAAAATCAAAGAAACTTATGTTTTTTCATCCTGGACATTTGACTGATACAAAATCTCACTTGAATGATTTGGGTTTTCTTTCCTTTACTTTTGTTCATAAGAAAAAAAGTTAAAAATAGGATTAATTTTACTTAATTATGTACAACATACACACAGTTTCTCTGATTTTAAAATACGTGTGTATTTGAAAACGTGAACTTTATTGATTAACACTAGATAACAAAAATCTCAGTTTATATTACATGGGTGTTTCTGGTACCTTGGGACTCACAAATTAAAGGTTACTATGATCTTCAGCATGGTGACCTTTAGAAAGAACTGAAAAGACTCGTCTTTTCATTTAGGGCTTCACTTTGCAAATCCGTAAAGAATGGTCTAAGGTCAGGCTGAGAATCCTCAGCCCAAGAAGGAGGCAAATATATTTCCAATATTAACTGCAGTATTCTTTTAAAAATGACAAACTAAGTCTAAGTATTATGAAAGTGACAAATGTGCTTGGATATTTTTCTCTTTTGAAAATTATTAACTTCAGATACTAACATCTGTGGCCATTACAACTAAAAATATGCTCCTCCTTAGAGTTCTTTCTTTGAGTTTGTAGATAAGAAGAACTCAGTTCTCTTAATTGGAGATTATCAATAGAAACATTTTCGATATCTCTGTCCTACTTCCACTTCACTCTTCTTCCCGAGGAAATAGCAACTAATCTATTGATAGAAAGCTTTCCATCCTTCAGAACACTGCATGTACTAGGCATAGTTATGAGCCTGTCTCTCTCCTAGTATCTGTATCAATAACACGATGAAAAGAATAGTTATCTCTCACATTTATGGAGATGCTGCTTGTTGAAATGACCTTGGGAAAGACTCTTCTGTAGAGAGAGAGAAAGTGCTCAATAGTTTTCATTTGTCCTTCCAGGTTAGTTTTTGACCCTTCCCTATGCTGTTCACCATCCTAGATCGTATTATGATTCTTGTATTCTCCAATTTTCTCACTTGGGTTTGGTGATAGGATATTAAAAGGAGTGAGGAGAGTGAAGTTAGACATTGATTGTCCTACTCTCCTCTCTGCTAGGTTGTATCCCCGCCCTTACATTGAATTGTACTGTTTCTCTCAAAGTTGCTTAACTTCTGTGATCTGTTCCTCTGGGTTTTAACAAGTTTCCCTCCTTTTGTCCTTTTGGACATGGTCTGGTAACAGAAGATGCTACTGAGCCTCAGGATACTTTCCTTTTTTATATGATACCCTTAAACCTAAATCTTACACACCTCTGCTAATAAATAATCTTTTTAAAATAAAACCTCTCTTAGTTATGTTTGAGAGTGCCACCTCATGCAGGATGGCTGCTACTTCATACAGCTTTCTAGAAGGCAAAGTAGGTGTTTCAATCTAACCTCTGTCAGCATTCAGATTCTCTGTAGCTTACCAACTTGGGGATTTTGGATTGTGTTTGATGACAAGAGAGAGCCTACTGATAGGTTTAATTTAGAACAATATTTGCAATGAGACCTCACCCTCCTGAGGCTGTCATTTAATGGTAAAGAAAGAGGGAAATGCCTTACAACTTGAGGCTCTATTTCTCAACTTTCTCCTCTGCTAGTAATTCCTGCTCATCAAAGCAGGACTAAATGGACAATCTAGCGCTAAAAGCTGGAAATGTAAGATTGGATACTAGGCTATTGTGGTTAAGAAACCACTATGGCTAAGAAAACTACTGTCTCCTTAATAAAATACAACTCATATCCTCTCTATTGGTAACTAAGAAAAATCTCCACATTAATGAGAAAGCCTGGACCTTAATCTCCTCACTCTGTTTCCCTAATAACCGGTTTTACCTTCTCACTGCCCTGGGCTTGGGACAAAGGATACCTCTTTTGCTTAGGTCCAAGTTCATGCTCTTTCTCCCTATTCCTAAAGTGCATTTGAGACTAGATTAGTCTACTTTAGTTCTAAATAGTTTAAAGTTCTAGGAATATATAGAGATAGATACAGATATAGATATAAAGTAGCATGCATCTATGTAAATATGAAACAAAACATTTATCTCATCATAGTTTGGGGAAATTTACTTCTTGACTAATTATCAACATGTCTACGCCTAGAAGAGACTTTATTTTGGGATGACTCTCAAGGATATCTAGAAATTTTAAAATTGATACACTACACTGGAAATTTACTCTTGGACATTTCTTATCCCTAGTTTAAAGTCTATATTATGGCCAATTTAGAATCTCAAAAATAGAAACCTCTTTCCAGTTTAATTCTGAGGCATTCCATTCATCACACTCCAAACAAACTTTTCTAAAACACACCAAGCATTATCACTATGAGAACTTTATCTTTACTATTTCCTCAGCTCAGACATTTTTGTTAGAAAAGTTTCTTTGTGACTAACTCCACTTCAAAATATTGTTGATCAACTTTTGCATAATGTATTCAAGAAAACCTCCCCTGAGAAAACTTCTCCTTCTCTAAATATAAGTCCCTTTTAGTTGTTCTTGAGTCCTTTCCTTTGCTATTTTTCCTTCAAATCACTTTCTCCATATTGTTGATTGATCAATTATTTATCTTCTTCACGATGATGTATTTCACCACACGACAGAGACTCATTTGTATTTCAAAACTAGAGTCTGGTATACAATAAATCTTTAATACATATTTGGAGAAGGTGGAGGTAATCCAAAGTTGAGATACAGACTGTCAATAGAAAAATGGTAATTTCATAATGATATTAAAGACTGAGAAGTAGCAGAATAGGTGCATTATCAGAGTTCTCCAGAGAAGCAGAACCAATGTTATACATGTGTGTGTGTGGGTATGTATGTGTATTGGCTGACATGATTGTAGAGGCTTGAAAAATCTAAAATCTCATGGGGTTGGCTGGCTGGCTGAAGATTCAAGGAATAGTTGCAATTCCAGTTCAAAGGCAGTCTGCTGGAAGAATTCCTTCTTACTAGGGGAAGTTCAGTGTTTGTTGCATTAAGGCCTTCAGACAACTGGATGGGGCCTCACCCACATTACGGAGAATAATCTGTTTGACTCAAAGTCCACTGATTGAAATGTTCAAATCTTGGCCAAAACACACCTTGGCAGAAACATCCAGAATAATGTTTGACCAAATATCTGGGCATGGTGGTCCAGACAAGTTGTCAAGTAAGATTTACCATCTCATTTGGCCTGGGGCATAGCCATGATTATAGAGCTGCTGAGGCAGAGCCAAGAATATGAAGTCAAATTAGCTTTTAACACAGGTTTTGCAAAGCAGAAGTAGTAGGCAAATGTAGTCATCATAAGCTAAGCTGTAATAACAAAGACACTCTTAAAATATAGTGACTCAAATAAAATGATAGTGTCACTCTTTCCCATAACATTTCAGAAAGGCTAAGCAGATTCTGCTCTAAAAGTTCATTCAGGAACCTAAGTTGGCAGGTTGAGGTTGGCACTACTCAAGTTCTGTTGTCAACATGCAGTTTCTATTTCTGTATTTAAGGTTGCTTATCTGATTATACTCATCACAATGTGATATGATTTGGCTCTGTGTCCCCACCTAAATCTCATCTTGAACTGTAATCCTTACAGAGGGAGATGATTGAAACATAGAGGTGGTTTTTCTCATGCTGTTCTTATGATGTGAGTTCTCATGCGATCTGATGGCTTTGTAACTGTTTGACTGTTCCTCCGTCACATACTCTCTCTCTTGCTGCCTTGTGAAGAAGGCACTTGCCTCTCCTTCGCCTTCTACCGTGATTGTAAGTTTCCTGAGGCCTCCCCAGCCATAAGGAACTGTGAGTCAATTAAACTCCCTTTGTTTATAAATTACCCAGTCCTGGGTAGTATCTTTACAGCAGTGTGAAAGTGGACTAATACCCAATAATAAAAATAAGTTCACCAATGTCATGTTAATTTTTCCAGCCCATGGGAAGGAAGAAAATCTAGGACAGTAAGCTTCATCTTTGAAATAAATGACCTGGAAATTGAGCATAAAACTTCCATTGATATCCTTTTGTTCCTGAACTTAGTCACTTGACACCTAGCTTGATGGGAGGCTGGGAAACGTAGTCTCTAGTTGAGTAGACGTGTGTTCAGCTAACACTAAGTGGGGACAAATAATTACTAAGAGGATGAGTGAGAGAAAAATGCATCCTGAAGGGTGGTTGGTACTTTTCATATTCTGTTCCTTTTGGTGATAACAGTGCCTTTGCTCATTCTTTTCCCATGAAATCACGTTCACCAAGGGAGAGTAGTATATGATAAATGCTAAAACAACTTTCCGTCTGAGAAAGGGAAAAATGGAAGACATGACAGTTACAAGGTATTGTTGAAATCCTGCTGAACACAAATTATAAAAATTATCCACTCTGACAATGAAATAAATTTCTTTATCAGGCACTAGTTTTGGTTTTTGGAAAGATCTAATTTTGATCATTTTTTTCTGTGACTTCTGACTTGGTCCTTTGGGAAGTTCTTCCTTATTCTGTGGCTGGGACTACAGGCATGCACTACCATGCCCATCTAATTTTTATATTTTTATAAAAGATGGGGTTTCATCATGTTGGCCAGGCAGGTCTCAAACCCCTAACCTCAGGTGATCCTCCCACCTCCACTTCCCAAAGTGCTGGGATTACAGGCATGAGCCACTGTGCCCAGGTGACTGTAAATTTTTTTAAAAAACATACTTGCTTTCATATGAATATAGTTCCATTAATTTTCATGTGGCATTAGCCTTATCACAGGTAATATTTGGACTTAATTATCTAAGCCTGTATTAAATACTGAATTCTGTTCTAGGATCTTTTCCTTTCGTCCTTGCTTTAATGGTTACTATTTGAAAAGATAGTAACCATTAATCTAATCTTTACCAGTAGGCTAGCTCCCATTCCTCTTTTTGAGAAGTCATCAAGAGAGATGCTGACAAATGTCTGGAGCATTATTTTCTATTGTGTGAGTTATATAAGCAGATGAATTTCCAAAACCTGCCTATTATTTATTGGACTATCCAACTGAGGCTAAAGACAGATAAATATTTTCCTTATAGAATTCTAGTCTGTTCAATTTCTGGTATGCAAATGTATCAATTTTTGGCTGGGCCCTTTCTTATAACACGTTGCCAAATGCATTAAGGAAACGTCAAAACACTGCAACTTTCTGTTTTTATCTTTAAGCCTCAGGGTTACATGTGATCTACTTTCTTAGTTATTGTAGGCGACAGTTTAAAATATTTGGACATGACATTACAAGGCTCATAGTTTTCAAGTCTGCAATATCTGTGTTCTTACTATTCCCTGAGCCAATGCCTTATATTTTAGGTTGTTTTAAAGGAAAATCTATTTTAATTTCCTATTTTGGTATTAGTTATTGAGTAGGCTAACTATTGTAGCAACATGACTCCAAAATATTATGGCTTAAATAAATCAGATATTTTCTCTCTCTAAAAATAGTCTACAATGAGTGGATGAGATCTGGTTTAGAAGTCATCTAGGAACCCGGTTTTTCAGGGTAATTCTCCATCCTCAACATTTGATTTTTATCTCTGAATTTAAGTTCTAGTGTTTAATATTTGCTTGGATGATGTCCTTCCCTAGAAGATCTTCTGAATTAAGCCGTCCTTTAATAATTCAACAGTCCTTTAATATTGGCTGAAACTACACAAATTGATCAGAGTATAAATAGGACCCATCTCTCAAGAGTTGACATTTCACTGAAGAAACACATTAAATTAGAAACCCGTACCTTGAAAATTTTAAAATATTGTTTTCCCAAAAATAGTATTTTTCTTTCCCTTCAACATGACCAAGCACCAATTTCCTTTTCTTGTTCAATTGCCTCTTTATGTATCCTATAATCTACAAAAAATTTATCAAGTGAGTGAATGGAACCTGCAAGTTATATTTCTTTTTCTACTTTCAGTTACAATTTCCTTGTTTCATATGAGCTATTCTGATGTTCCTTTCCAAGGAAAACTCTCCAAGTTGCTGTGGGATTCAGTGTAAAGAAAGGAGATCTATAAGTGACGACACATGACAAAGGAAGCAAGCAATTTCTACTGAAAAATCAACCATGATTAGGTTTGCTTTTTTGTGGCTTCCTCTCTCCCTAAGGGACCAACATATTACTTAGAAAATAGTGGCATAATTACACTCAAATTATGTTGAGCCACACACATCAGAGCAACATTTATCTTATCACATAGACTATTTGCAGTTCCTTTCTATTTTCCATTGACAAGAATTTTTACTTTCCATCACCTTGCAAAGGAAAAATTGCTTCCAGCTATACTTTGTATAGAATCTGTGATTACTATTTGTTACATGTTCTCTATAATGTGAAAACAAAAGACGTGTGTTTTGGTGTGTATTCATGAAAAGGTTCGCAAATGCATTGAAAATGTGTGACTCAGCTAATGCAATGCTTAGAGGGAAATTTATAGCACTAAATGCCCACAGAAGAAAGCGGGAAAGATCTAAAGTTGACTCTCTCACATCACAATTAAAAGAACTAGAGAAGCAAGAGGAAACAAATTAAAAAGCTAGCAGAAGATAAGAAATAACAAATGTCAGAGCAGAACTGAAAAATGTAGAGATATGAAAAACTCTTCAGAAAATCAATGAATCCAGGAGCTGGGTTTGAAAAGTTTAACAAAATAGATAGACCAGTAGCCAGACTAATAAAGAGTAAAAAAAGAGTCAAATAGATACCAAAAAAATGATAAAGAGGATATCACCACTGTTCCCATAGAAATACAAACTACCGTTAGAGAATACTATAAACACCTCTATGCAAATAAATTAGAAAATCTAGAAGAATGGATAAATTCCTGGACACATCCACCCTCCAAATACTAGACCAGGAAGAAGTCAAATACCTGAATAGACCAATAAAATGTCCTGAGATTGAGGCAATAATTAATAGCTTACAAATCAAAAAAATCCCAGGACCAGATGGATTCACAGGCAAATTCTGCCAGAGGTACAAAGAGAAACTGGAACTATTCCTTCTGAAACTGTTCCAAACAATAGAAAAAGAAAGACTCCTCCTTAACTCATTTTATGAGACCAGAATCATCCTGATCCAAAACATGGCAGAGACACGACAAAAAAAGAAAATTTCAGGCTAATACCCCTGAAGAACATCAATGCAAAAGTCCTCAAGAAAATACTAGCAAACTGAATCCAGCAGCATATCAAAAAGCTTATCCACCACAATCAAGTTGGCTCCATCCCTGGGATGCAAATCTGGTTCAACATATGCAAATCAATAAACATAATCCATCACATAAACAGAGCCAATGACAAAAACATGATTATCTCAATAGATGCACAAAAGGCCCTCGATAGAATTCAACACCCCTTCATGCTAAAAGCTCTCACTAAACTAGGAATTGATAGAATGTGTCTCAAACTAATAAGGGCTTTTTAAGACAAACCCACAGCCAATATCATACTGAATGGGCAAATCTAGAAGCATTCTCTTCAAAAACTGACAAAGACAAGGATGCTCTCTCTTACCATTCCTATTCAACAGAGTATTGGAAGTTCTGGCCAGGGCAATCAGGCAAGAAAAAGAAATAAAGGGTATTCAAATAGGAAGAGAGAAAGTCAAATTGTCTCTGTTTGCAGATGACATGATTAGAAAGCCCCATTGCCTCAGCCCCAAATCTCCTTAAGCTGTTAAGTAACTTCAGCAAAGTCTCAGCACACAAAATCAATGTGCCAAAAATCACAAGCATTCGTACACACCAATAATATACAAACAGAGTGCCAAATCATGAGTGAGCCTCATTCACAAGTGCTACAAAGAGAATAAAATACTTAAGATTACAACCTACAAGGGATGTGAAAGACCTCGTCAAGGAGAATGACAAACCACTGCTCAAGGAAACAAGAGAGTACACAAACAAATGGAAAAACATTCCATGCTCATGGATAAGAAGAATCAATATCATGAAAATGGCCATATTGCCCGAAGTAATTATGCTAAATTCCTAACTGTCTGCTAAACTGAATTAGATTGAATGCTATCCTCATCAAGCTACCATTGATTTTTCTTCACAAAATTAAAAAAACACGACTTTAAATTTCATATGGAACCAAAAAAGAGCCTGTATAGCAAAGACCAGACAATCCCAAGCAAAAAGAACAAAGTTGGGGGCATCACCCTACCTGACTTTAAACTATGCTCCAAGCCTACAGTAACAAAAACAGCATGGTAACAGTACCAAACAGAGATATAGACTAACGGAAGAGAACAGAGGCCTCAGAAATAATGCCACACATCTACAACCATCTGACCTTTAACAAACCTGACAAAAACAAGCAATGGGAAATGGATTTCCTATTTAATAAATGGTGTTGGGAAGACTGGTTAGCCATATGCAGAAAGCTGAAACTGGATCCCTTCCTTACATCTTATACAGAAATCAGTTCAAGATGGGTTAAAGACAAATATAACACCTAAGATTATAAAAACCCTAGAAGAAAACCTAGGCAATAACATTCAGGACATAGGCATGGGCAAAGACTTCATGACTAAAACACCAAAAGCAATGGCAACAAAAGCCAAAATTGACAAATGGGATTTAATTAAACTAAAGAGCTTTTGCATAGAAAAAGAGCCTATCAACAGAGTGAACAAGCAACATGTAGAATGAGAGAAAATTTTTGCAATCTATCCATCTAACAAAGGGCTAATACCCAGAATCTGCAAGGAACTTAAACAAATTTACAACAACAACAAAACCCATCAAAAAGTGGGTGAAGGGTATGAACAGACACTTCTCAAAAGAAGAAAAAAAAGACATTTATGCAGCCAACAAACATATGAAAAAAGGCTCATCATCACTGTTTATTAGAGAAATGCAAATCAAAACCACAATGAGAGAATATCTCATGCCATTGAGAATGGTCATCATTAAAAAGTCAGGAAATAACAGATTCTGGAGAGGATGTTGAGAAATAGGAACACTTTTAACACTGTTAGTGGGAGTATAACTCAGTTAAACTATTGTTGAACTGAAGACAGTGTGGTAATTCCTCAAGGTTCTAGAACTGGAAATACCATTTGACCCAGCAATCCCATTACTGGGTATATACTCAAAGGATTATAAATTATTCTACTATAGACACATACACATGTATGTGTATTGCTGCTTCACTATTCACAATAGCAAAGACTTGGAACCAACCCAAATGCCTGTCAATGTTCAACTAGATAAGGAAAATGTGGCACATATACACCATGGACTACTATGCAGCCATAAAAAAGGATGAGTTCATGTCCTTTGCAGAGACATAGTTGAAGCTGGAAACCATCACTCTCAGCAAAGTAACACAGGAGCAGGAAATCAAACACCACGTGTTCTCACTCAAAAATGGGAGTCGAACGATGAGAACAAGTAGACACAGGAAAGGGACCATCACACACTGGGACTCGTTGGGGGCTCGAGGTCTAGAGGAGGCATAGCATTATATGAAATACCTAATGTAGCTGACAGGTTGATGGGTGAAGCAAACCACCATGGCACATGTATACCTATATAACAAACTTGCACATTCTGCACATGTATCCCAGAACTTAAAGAATAATTAAAAAAAAAAAAACCACTATAAACATTAGAATTTCATTACCCTTTTGTTCTATTTAAAATTTTAATCATGTACCTGGATTTCTTTATTATTATAGTTATTTAAAATAAATTTAAAGATAAATAAAATAAAAATGGGTTACAATAAAATTTGTAAAAGAAAATATGTATATTTTGTTTGACAAATAAGACTCTTTGTATATAAATTTATAATAAGTAAACAACTACCATATGGTAAACTATTTTAGTTCATACTATAGCATCAGATTTCCATGTTGGTGCTACAGCACAGGAATTTGATGACTTACAAGTTTTGATAAAATAGAGCTCTTCAATGTTATTTTTATGGGAAATAGCATATAACTAGATATTTGGCTTATCTATTTGTCATTGTATAGAAAATAAATAGTATAGAGTCTCAAGATTTGAGAAATATGTCAGCTTTTATGAAGTGATTGTAAGTTCATAAATTGATTTAGAATAACCAATATGTTCTAAGCATGGTAGTAGCTGTGGGGTATATACAAATACGTTGGCATAGGAGAAAGAGAGGCATATTTGAAAAGGGAGACATTTAGGTTTGGGTTCCTGACAGAACTCCATCGGGGAGATGTTCAGCAGACAGGAATTGAGCACATGGACCTCTGGAGACTTCGCAATTATGCATGTATGTAGAGGAAATAAAGTCATGGAATTAGGTGAACTCTCTAAGGCTAGAATGTAGAGTTGTAATTATTCAACACTTTTAACACTCAATTATGTGACAGCAAGTAAAGCAAGTGGTAAGGATACAGAGCTAAGCAAAGCAGATATGTTCTTGCCCTAGGGGAACTTATACCCTAGCTGGGCTAACAGCAGTAGTCAAAGAATTATACCAATATTGAGATATTGAGACTGTGATGCTTCATTGAATACATTCAGAGGGCTGTGCAGTAGTGTTAGACACTGTTGGAGGTTGATGGGAAGTTAAAGGGGCCTTCCTGGAGAAAACAGCCTGTGCACTTGACTTGTAGGATGGGAGGGATTAACCAAAGTATACTTCCCCATTAAACATATGAAAATATTATGAAGTTTTTGGTGTTTATTAATTTGTTAAATGTTTATTTACCTAGTTATTCTTGTTTTATTTTTATCAGAGTGATACAGTAGAAAAAGTAAAATACCACTGAAAGACATGCATTGAGGCAATTTTTTTTTTTAACATTGTGGGTCCTTGAGTAAAAGTTAGGGCAAACAAGGGAGAAATCAAAAAGCTTGTCAGGAAAATATAGGGAAATGAGATGTCTATAGAGACTTTGAAAACCTCAAACATGTCTCTGGGATTCTAGAGGGTGATGCACATGTTAACAGTTGTGTTCATGCTAAGGGTTATGTGTATGGTTAGCAAAGAACTGGGGCCCTGTGATTTAATATCTGGATCATCTTGCAGTTTCACCTTAAGAAGGAAATGAAGGCTAAGGCAGAGTTATAAACCGATGGGCCTGAGGGTTAAAAATGTGCCTCAAAATGCACACAGATTACTTTGGCAAGGACTGGGAGACTTATTGTTTTCAGGCATTTAAGGAAAACTCTGGCCAGTTATTATCTGACCACTAAGCTATATAAGCAGAGACTTCAATAACTGCATATGACAAAGGATACAAACTTAGAAGAAATCATTAAACCAAGAAAGAAGTTTTGTTGCTGCTTTGCTTTTTTTCCTATGTAGTACATCTTGGCAAATCTATCTAATTTCCATTATGTTTTCTGTGCTATTTCACATTGAAGACTGTCTTCAAATGTCCTATGACCTATAGCTTTCCATTCGTATTTAAGATTACGACACTGAAAAGCTGATTCTAAGTTGTGTGTGTGTGTGTGTGTGTGTGTGTGTGTGTGTGTGTGTATGAGGAAGGCCTGCTGATTGGTTGGAAGGAGAACGCCCAACATTCAGAAAGGATAGAGTACTAGACAGCTGTGAGACATTTTGCTAATACCAAGAGAGAAGGGATCCTGGGAGAAAATGCTCTGGAATGAAAAATGCAGCAGGGAGTAAAATGAGAGAATCGAGAAAAGATCATTGCATTTGACAAAGAATAGCCTATAGATGGCTGTTGAGAAAGAAATTTCAGTAGAATGATAGGGGTGTGAACAGAATGCCAGAGAACCAGTAAGGAAAACTGTGGGTGAAGGCAGTTTTTCAGCAGACCTGATTTTAAAAGGCGAGAGTGGGGATGGATCTTAGTTTGAAGGGGAGCCAGTTTTAGTGTGTTTGTTTTAGGCTGTCTCTGTTAAAATTAAGCAAACAAACCCAAATGCAATGAGGCAGTAGTCATTTTTAATTTTTCACTTACCAAAGCTCCTGCCCAGAGATATGCACAAAATGAATTTAAAGATTTTAATTTCATCTCTAACATTTTTTTCTAGTTTTTTGATTGATGTGCTGATCTGTGAAGTTATCCAGAGACAGACGGCAAGAAAAAAGAGGAACATCCAAAGGCCTAAGTAATTCAGTTTGGAACATTAGTCCCTGAAAAATGGTATCCATGGTTTAAGAACTTTAAAAAGGAACACGGCTGTCTTTTCTTAGGAATGAAGTTTCCTAAAATAAAGTTATACAATGTTGGGTCTACACATTGAACGTGGTAAAGATATCTTTACTCCCTCCCTCCCTCCTCTCTTCCTCTTCCTTCCTTTTTTTCTGTTCTTCCTTTCTTATTCTCTCTCTTTCTATATCTATCTATCTAAGTATGCATTTAAATGGTATGTGCCAGTAAATAAATGCATATATACATACATCTACATACCTATACTATTATATATATACACACACACATATATGTGTATGTGTGTGTGTATATATATATATATATATATATATATATATATATACGCATTAAAGATCTGAGAGGAGGGGATAGACTTTTGTGACAATCATATTTTTAAGTTTGTATCCAACTGAAGACTGACAGAATAATAGTAGAAAAGTAAAAGAAGACAGAAAATTATTTTACTGAATATGTCTGCTGAAGATACCATAAAAGTGTCAATCATTCTAGTGTTGCAGTTTTGCTTCTTTTTGTCATTACTTTAGACTGGAATGCCTATTTGAAATCTAGGATCAGAATAAAAATGGCAAATTATGAACATTTATCTGAGAGAATGAAAACTTGGTGTCACCCCTTTTTTGGTGAATAGAGAAATGATTAGGCTATTTCAGGCTAATTTGTGGTTTCATAAGAGCACTTAGGACAGTGTGGAATGCAATACATTTGACATTTATTTTACTCTCTCTATATGGCATCTCTCGATTTATATTAAGATATAGTAGTGACCATATAATACATCAGCAATAATTTATTTGCAGTCAAATCAACATCTTTGTGGAGTGTTTTATTATTTTGTCAAAGAGGAATTGAAAGTTGTAAACTCTTAAAGAGTAGGTCTTTTAAGGTCTTTTGCCTTATGTGTCTTTGTTTGCTCCCAGATTGTCTAGCACAGGGCAAACAGTTTTGCCCATGAATTTGGATGACAGAAACTATTTTCATGATGAGTTAATGAAGGGGTAAATGAAACAATTTCTAATAAAGTCCCAAAGATAATATATAATACGCTTTAAAATCTTTAAAAAATAAAGCTAATAATCAAACTTTCATAACTTCTTACATCAACATCATTTTTATCTCTAATTCATGGATTGATAGATGTTATAAATTTACTAAAAATTATTATTATATTATGGAGCTAACTCATGAAATAACAAGTTAGAAACAACATTCAGCTTCATTTCTGCCCATCTACTTTCTTTTATGAAACGGTCATACAAGAGACAAAATTTTGCCTGTCACCTTAACACCTGGGCGATACGCAGAATTCTCAAGAGAAACCTTCAGTAGGTTTGATTTCTGTATTCTAAAGGTCCTTATTCTATTCAATTTTTTGTAATAGTTACTAGTTTTTCTTTAATTTACTGTGAAGCTACACAAGAACGGGAAAACGTCTGGTTCATTTTGACATCCTTTACAGCACTTTGCATTGTTCAAAATATTTATCCACTCAGTCCATTGATTTGATCTCACAAAGCTATAGATGATTTACAATATCCCACTTTTTGCAAGAAGGCTGTAAAGTAATAGGCTACATAATGCAGGTTCTTGAACAGGAAGTTTTGGTTCCTTATGTAGCTTGATCTCAAGACCTTCTCACCGTAAAATGCAACACAAATTTTCATTTTAAATAGGCCTTAAATCTTCATTTTGAGGAGTTTTTGCAAAATGTCATTACTCCACTTGAGATAATTGGGGATACCCTGAGGTGCCCACAAAACTATGGTTGACATTCGCTCATGTAGGACATTTCTTTTCTAGGTTTTAGGGTTATTTTATTTTTATGGAGAAAGAGCTAAATTCAGGCAGTTATTTTCAGTAGGGGTGCCACTGGAAATTTTGTTGGAACAATTCATCATTTTGCTAGACAGCTTAAAATGTCCCCACTCACTTTCAAATGCTCCTAATGGATTGAATTTCCTGAGGCTGGAAACTACTCAGCTAGTTTGTTTGATTATAGGGTAATTTTGACAATGAAATGGGGATTGATGGTTTGGATATGTTTGACTGAACTACATTTTAAACAGTTGGTGAGGATCCTGGTGTTGCTTCAAATTCTCTGTTCAACTTTTGTGGTGTAAAAATGCCTTAAGGGTAAAGAACTATAAAAGTCATAGCAAAATTTTAATATATTAAAGTTATTGCTATTATAACTTTATTTTTTTCTCACAATATCAGTGTACAGTAGGGGGTTGCAAACCTGAGTCTAGGTACTGGTTTCATAGGAGATATATTCATTTAATTGATAGAAATAAATACTTTAATAATATTCAAATCCAGAGAGTATGTCAGGAGAAATTCACATAACATTTTAGAATACTTGAATGATTCTTAGAAAATGCTGAGGAACATTCAACATGGCTCCAAGATGCCTGATAATAAATAAAATAAATATACATTTTTTAAAATTACGATGTTTTCTTTACAAGCCTATTTTGGCTTACCAAATATATCTCTATATTTATTAATCCAATGTACCTGTTTGAGTACTTGCATGTTATGGGCTTTTTCAACTGAAGTTTTCCACTTTATTTTTCCCTCAATGAAAATGAGTCACTGTGTTTTCCCTGTCTTTTACCTCCTTTATCTGTGTCTGTAGACTGTGAAAGCCTGAGTTGACTTTTCCTTCTCTCCGAAGGGGACATCACAGGCAATACATTTAATGCGAACATTTGATGCATTGATATTACAAATGTGGAATCTAAGGAATGAGTTGGTGGAAAGAGTAATGAATAGTGTAACTAAAGCATATGGGATGTTAATGGAACTGCAGGGGCTATAGTCTAACTAAGGAAGAGAACAGCCCATGCTGAAAGTTTTCTTTTTCCTAATCGGAAAGGAAGCTTTTCAAGGACAGAGACTATGTCCTATAGAAAAAAAGAGGAAAGGGAAGCTACTGTTTGATAAATACTTTTTTTTTTTTTTTTTTTTGATAGAGTCTTGGTCTGTCGCCCAGGCTGGAGTGCAATGGTGCGATCTCGGTTCACTGCAACCTCCGTCTGCCGGGTTCCAGCAATTCTCCTACCTCAGCCTCCTGAGTAGCTGGGACTACAGGCAGGTGCCACCATGCCCAGCTAATTTTTTGTATTTTTACTAGAGACTGGGTTTCACCATGCTGGCCAGGCTGGTCTTGAACTCCTGATCTCTTGATCTGTCGGTCTCAGCCTCCCAAAGTGCTGGGATTACAGGAGTGAGCCACCGCATCTGGCCAATAAATACTCTTTGATTTGATAATTACTATATTTGCTATGAAGATAAAAGGAGCTTAAAAAAGTAATTAAAAAATAAAGAGACATCAAAAATTTAAAAATAATTATAAAATAGAAAGTAGCATAGTGTTTTACATTTATCTTGACTGGCTTTTTAAACAATATGCAGACCAAAAAAGAAAGTAGAGCTTCCAACTGTGTTGGAACAAATTTGATACACATTTCTCCTTTAGCGAAGTACAAAATATATAAACTAATATGGGTAGACTTTCTTGGATGTAAGCCCTCTTTTACTACATTATGTGTAATGTTTTTGCACCTGTTTTTAACTGCAATTTTAGCAACAAGGGGTCTAGGGAAGCACTGCTTCATACTTGGCCTACAGCCAAACCAATAAACAAAAATGTCATTAATCACTGTCACTTGTCAATTCTCCATTTAAGAAATTGTCTTTTTTTTTTTTTCATTGTTGCCACTAAAAACACAAAGGAGATTGATAAATTTTGCTTTGGAGAACTGAGGCTAAGTTTTCAAGAGAAATATATATATATTTTTCAGAGGAAAAACGTGGCATTTAAAGGTAGATTACAGCTGCAATTGAGAGTATATCTAAGAATGCAAAACCACGAGTAATGTATGGTCAGTTATCCAAGTGATTGTGCCGAATGGAATTCACATTTAAACAGAGTGTTATACTGCAGGCAATTTTTTCTAGATGGTTTTTGAAAGGTCAGATGTGGTGTAGGACAGCCCTGTGTGTGTCCTCCTTGCCTGTTCCACACAAACTCAATGAAAATGGAACACAGGCCAAGAGCAGAATGTCTATACTAACTTCACAGTCTCTACCACAGAGGTGAGATCAACAGGCCCTGCCTTTCCCTAAAAAGAGTAGACAAATTGGCATCTGCAAATCTCTTAATTTTATTTAGAAAACAAAGCAAAGATCAAGCAAGGAACATTTTCTCCACATTGTCATCTTGTTAATCTGACAGATGCTGGCTGACTTCAGAAGATAATTGAAAATATTTGTCTATTTCACATATCCTTATATAGGATTCAAATAACTTCAAATTTGTTCTGAGCTGTGGTCCAGTTGTGATGAAAGTTAATGAAAATTGGAGATGGAAATAAGCATACTGTGTGCAGGCAGTAGAATGAGAGTGTAGACTCTAAAATCAAACCTTTATGAGTTTGTGTCTTTCTCTACCACATGAGAACTTTGTCACTTTGGACAAGTTATTAAATCTCTATGTGTTATCTACTACATAATCTCTACCTTGCAACACATACACACACACACATATGCATTTCATACAGTACAATGTCTGGTCAATAGCTAGTATTCTAATAATGGTACATACATAAATACTATATACACACACATACACATATACACACACAAACACATGAACACACAGAATCTCTTTAAGTATAGGGACCACAAGATTGAGGTCCAAATTTTTATTCTTCCCTTTATTAACCTCTATTAGTATCAGTTTTTGCAACTGTAAGACAATGATGATGACACCACACAAGTTAGGAATTTTTTAAAAAATTAAGTTAAATAATTTATGTGGCAAGACAGCATAGTACCTGGGACACTGATTTTGCTTGGTCCATGTTGAATTTGAATTCGACAGAGAATAGAAAAGCAACTTTACCACCTGCACAAAAAGCTGCTGAGCACTGTAGGGCACAAAGCTAACATCTTGAAAATAACTTGACCAGGGATAACTTTGTCCTAGTAATTCCTAATAGAATTTCAGTGGTTAAACACTGTCAAACACTCTGTTCATCACACTTGACATTCTTACTTGTCAGTTTGGAATCGGGAAATACTGGTGAGGGCATGACAATGTAGGTGCCAAAGGCTGAAAAGTCTCTAAAAGACTTTTCAACTATTTCATTTAGTATGAGCCAAATACAGTATAGTCTTTACATAACTTTTCCAAGATGATACATTCTCAGGGTACTGGGAACCACATGAATCATGGATCTGGGACATTTTTTTCATGGCATGCAATGAGAGACAATCATGTAGACAGCATTTTGATAGCCAGATGAGCTAATTAAGCACAGATGGGAGAGAAAGCCCAGGAGGCTTTGGCAAGGATTGTTTCAGTGAAACTAAATATTTTATTTTTTAGTAACTACTGATTATTGGAATAATAAAATTCTATGTTTTAAACTGAGATCATAGTATAAATCCACAGAAAGAGAAGACAATGGTACAAAATGCAATTTTAACATTCAAATATATTTTGAATATAAAATTTTACAAATTAAATTGTGTATTTTATACCCATGTTTCCTAAGACGATGCTATGTGTAATAGTCCTGCATAAAGGACCTTTATAGAATGAGGTATTTGGAATCTAGTTCATTTATCTTTCAAGACTAGAAGGTAGAATTGCTAGTGGGATTTGGATTTGGAGTTCTTTCTAGGAAAATTACATACTTTAATTGTGATCATTAAGCCACCCCTAATAGCTCTACTATTGCAGAACCTTTTTTTTTTTTAAGTATTTAACTTATCAGCTAAGCTCTGCTGCTACCAGAGGTGGGGAGAATGAACACATTACTGAAGTAACAAGAATCATTTTTTAAAATATTAAACTCCCTTTTAATTGAGGTGTGTATACATGACAATTTATGCTCAAGAAACCTTAATTCACTATATTTTCATGGCATTTATCTTAGAGTGAAATATTTTCTTTGAGCTGATTTTAATGTCTTTCTAGTATTTCTATTTTGGTGTCAGGATATTGATGTCCATTAACTAGTGAGGTGCCTCAGCAGTATAAATATGTTAGAGATATTCCCAAAGGCAGAACCCTGATTTTTTTTTTTTCAGATGTAAAGATGACAGTCAGTTCTTGGGAAAAACCAGCTATTAACTACCTGCTGCATTTATTTGCACATGTCCTTTTCTGTTAGATTCAGGCATCTAAAAATTAATTTGTTGCTAGATTACTTTATACATATATGATTATATTGAATAATGTGAGATTTTGACAAAAAAGAGGGCTCTTCTGAAAAGCATTATTTTAGATCACTCAGTCTCTAATCTCTTCTAGGGTTCTTTTGCATGTAAAGTGTCTTTTTATTAAGTTATGGAAATTGGAACCCATCTCCTGGTTTCAAAAAACAATTATTATTTTTGTCAGTGTACCAGAGGTGTTTATGCTTTCTCCTTTTTCTATTATAATGCATTTTCTTATTATATTATTGTATGTTCTGCTCTCTGCCTGAAAATATCTATTTTTCAGATCTTGCTTTTATTTTTGTATTCTTTCATTTTCTCAGGTGCTTATGCTTTAATGAGGCTCCTCTTATTTGTGCTGCCTCAGTTAAAAGACTTTTGCTGCTTACCTCTTAAGAATGGCTCCTTTACTAAAGGTAATATATGGTACATTAACATATGTATTCTGACCTCATCATGAATATCTTTATCTTTCAACTCTTCAAAAAAATACATCATTTACAATTTCATATTATAAAACATCTTTTAGATGTTTTATATTATAAAACATCTTTTAGAAAGTGCTGAATGTTGGCAAATGCATTGAATGGCAATTGAGAATCTTTTCATCTGCCCAATCTTGTATTTGGCTAGATTAAGAGGCAAGATCTTTTGTGTTTGACATTTCAGACTATGAAAGCCATTTTTTCTTTTTGGTGTGATAATAACAGTGGTTCTGGTAGAATTAAAGGAGGAATATGACTGAAATGTCTGCCCTTGATTTCATTATTTCTTGCCATTACCTTTAAATAGGCACTCACCCCTTCACTACTTAACTATTGAAACAAATTTCTCAATAATTATTCTGCTTTTTGTCTATTTCAGACTCAGATCATTCTGTATACTACTATTAAGTTAATTATCTTAAAACACTCTTTTGTACAAGCTATTCCTCTGGTCGAGTTTTCATTGACTCCACATTGCTTGGGGAGAAAGTATTCAAAATACTTAGCTTGGCATTCAGAAGCCTGCAAAATGAAGCTTTAACTTACTTTTCCAACATTACTTTTATCCCCTCCTCAAATGTTATATGTGTCCACCTTCTGTATTTGGCATTCTGAAAAGCACTGGATCTAGAGAATATTTTGCTTCAAAACCTGCATGAACTTGGGCAAGTTATTGCTCTTTCTAAGTCTCAGTCTCTTCTTAACTGGAGATAAGAAGAGTATCTATCTTACGGGATTGCTGAGTATTAAATGAGTTAAAACGTGCATAGTTTCTAGAATAGAAAAGGTACAAGATAAATGCTCGATAGCAGTTAGTTTAACCAAAATTTTACTATTTGTTTGGCTCAAGATTTCTTCCCTGAATTATATGTCTCTCATACCCAAATTCCTAAATTTTTACCCTCATTCTACCCAAATGAAAACAATGCAATTGTACAAGACAGTAATGTTTTCCTCTTGTGAACTTAAAGCAGTTATATATTTGTGTTAGTTTTTAAATTTTTAACACCATATTCCCTTTAATTTCTAGTGCAATATTCAGATATGCATGTTTTACTTCCGCAATCCATCCTTATTTTCCCAGCATCTACTACTGTGCCTTTAACAAAATAGATGCTCAATAAATGCCTGTTGTGGATGATAACCATTACAAAAGTAGCCAAGAGCCCCTACAGTAGAGTTATTATGTAACAAAATGTAATTTGCTCCTATTACTTTCATTCTTTCCACTATCTTTCTGTATGGAGTTAAGTATCTTGAGATTACAGAATAATGAGTAAAACATGATTCAACTTTTGTTTTAAAAGTATAGATGTGCGTCTGGATACTTTTAGATAAAATCAGGAAAGATATATAGTAATTAGAAAATAATAATTAGCCCCGAGTAGAGGGAGGTGGAAAAGCCAAGAAGTTCAGAAGGTAAAAATGCTTAGTTCTTGTTTTGTATAATTCGGGTAAAAGAGAGGTAGAATTATGTTTGAATTAGACTTTAATATTCTACATATGTTTAAAAGAAAAATGAATAATCTATGAAGAAAGATAAAATTTCTAAGAACAAATCAAAAGGAAATGCTAGAAAAGAAATGTAACAGAATGGAGAATGTCTTTAATGGGGTCTTTAGTAGATTAGACATGGCCAAGGAAAGAATCACTGAACTTAAAGATATGTCAATGGAAACTTCCAAACTGATTGCAAAGAGAAAAAATAATGAGTAAAATGGAATAAATATCCAAAAATGGTGACAAAATTACAAAAGATGTAACATACATGTTGTGGGATTACTAGAAAGAAAAAGCAGAAAGGAGTAGAAGAAATATTTAAAGTAACCATTAGTAAGAATTTTCTAAAATTCGTGACAGATACCAAGTCATAGATCCCAGAAGCAAACATTAAACAGGCCATATATATATATATGTGGCCTGTTTAATGTTTGCTTCTGGGATCTATGACTTGGTATCTGTCACGAATTTTAGAAAATTCTTACTCTCTCTCTCTCTCTCTCTCTCTATATATATATATATATATATATATATAAATCTGTACCTAGGGATATTGTGCTTTAACTGCAGAAAACCAAAGAAAACAAATATCTTAAATAAAAAGCAACCAGAAAAAACTGGTACCTATAGAGGAACAAGCATAAGAATGTCATGAAACTTCTTTTCAGGAACCATATAGGAAAAAGACAATGCATTAAATATTTAAGTATTGAAAGAAAAAAATGCAAGTTAGAATTTTGTACCCAGTGAAATGATCTTTCAAAAGTAAAGATACACTTACTGGGATAACTGCTAACAAAAACAAAACAAGCAAAAACCCCATGATAACAAGTGTTGGTAAGAATATGGAGAAACTAGAACTCTTGTACACAGTTTGTGGGGTTATAAAATTGTACAGCTGCTAGAGAAAACAGTATGGAGCTTCCTCAAAAAATTAAAGATAGAACTACTATATGATCTAGTAATCTCAATTCTAGGTATATATCCACAAGAATTAAAAGAAGAAGCTTGAAGAGATATTTGCACATCCATGTTTATAGTAGCATTATTCACAATAATGATGAAAGCAACCTTGATGTCCATCAAGGGGTAAATGAATAAGCAAAATGTGTACATTGATTTGTGTCTACAAGCTTTACTAAAGTCGTTTGTCACTACTAGGAGCTTCTGGGTAGACTGTGGGATTGCCTAGGTATAGAATCATATCGGCTATAAAGAGAGACAGTTTGACTTCCTCTTTTCCTGTTTGGATGCTTTTTATTTCCTTCTCTTGCCTGTTGATCTGGCTAGGACTTCTAGTACTATGTTGAATAGGAGTGGTAAGAGTGGGCATCCTTGTCTTGCTCCGGTTCTCAAGGTGAATGCTTTTAGTTTTTGCCTATTCAGTATGATGTTGGCTATGGGTTTGTCATAAATGGCTCTTATTATTCTGAGATATGTTCCTTCAATGTCTAGTTTGTTGAGGGTTTTTAATATGAAGAACATTGGATTTTATTAAAAGCCTTTTCTGAATTCATTGAGATGATCGTGTGGTTTTTGTCTTTAGTTCTGTTAATGTGATGAATCATATTTATTGATTTCCATATCTTGAACAAACTTTGCATTCCAAGGGTAAAGTCTACTTGATCATGTTGTATTCGCTCTTTGGTGTGCTTCTGGGTTCAGATTGCTAGCATTTTGTTGAGTATTTTTGGATCTAGGTTCATCAGGGGTATAAAGTTTTCTTTTTAGATATTGTCTCTGCTATATTTTAGTATCAGAATGATACTGACCTCATAAAATTAATTAGAGAGGAGTCTCCTCTTGATTTTTTGGAAAAATTTCAATAGAATTGTTACCAGCCCCCCCCCCTTTTTTTTAAAATATGAAATCATGTCCTTTGCAGCAACATGGAAGCAGCTGGAGGTCATTTTCCTAAATGAATTAAAGCAGGATTAGAGAATCAAACACTGCATATTCTCACTTATAAGTGAGAGCTAAACACTGAGTACTCATGGACACAAAATTAGGAGCAATAGACACTGGGGCCTACTTAAGGTGAGAGGGCGGGAGAGGGTAAGGTTTGAAAAACAAGTGTGGGAGGAGGGTAAGGGTTGAAAAACAGCCTATCAGATATTACACTTTACTACCTGGCTGTTGAAATCATTTGTACACCAAACACCAACAACACACCACTTACCCATATAACAAAACTTCACGCATACCCTGTGAACCTAAAATAAAATTTGAGATTAGAAAAAAAAAAGTATATGTCCACACTTTATTTTTTTAAATTTTATATATACACAGACACATACCATGGAATACTGTTCAGCCTTAAAAGTGAAGACATACTGGCATGTGCTATCATATGAATGAAGGTGAAAGGTACCATGTTGACTGAAATACGCCAGTCACAAAAAGACAAATACTGTATTATTCCACTTTTGTGAGGAATCTAAGTAGTTAAATTTGTAGAAACGGAAAGTAGAGTAGTGAATACCAAGGGCTAGGGTCAGGGTGGGGGTGGGGGCAGTGTTTTAAGAATAAAGTCTTTGGTTTACAAAATAAAAAGCTATGGAAATCTGACTCACAGCAATGTGAATATACTTCAAATCACCAAACTATACACTTAAAAAGAGTTAAAATGGATATTTTCCAGCTGGAACCATGGAAGGTACTGAAGAGAAGATAAAGCAGGTTTCTATTGTACCACAAACCCTTAAGAAAAAGTGAAGGAATTTTTCAAAGCTGAAGATCAAGTACCTGAGAAAGAAGTTCTTCCATAAATGCTTTGAAAGGAAAGAAGAAAAATTATGAAGAAGATAAACACAACCTTGAGGAATATGAGCAGATGTACAAAACTAATATTTGAAAGGCTAGGCTGGCAAAAAAAAAAAGCTGGCAACTTCTATGTACCTGCAGAACCCAAATTGGCATTTGTCATCATGACTAGAAGTATCAATGGTGTGAGCCCAAAGGTGCAAAAGGTGTTGCTGCTTCTTCCCCTTTGTCAGATTATCACTACAACCTTTGTGAAGCTCAACGATGCTTCAATTAACATGCTGGGGACTGTAGAATCGTATATTGCATTGGGGTACCTGAAACTGAAACTGGTAAATAAACTAATCAACAATCGTGGTGATGTCAAAATCACTAAGAGGCAAATTGCCTTGACAGATAACACTTAGGTTGCTTGAAGTCTTGGTAAATATTGGCATCATCTGCATGGGGAATTTGATTCATGAGATCTATGCTGTCGGAAAATGCTTCAAATAAGCAAATAACTTCTTGTGGCTCTTCAAATGTTCTTCTCCATGAGGTAGAATGAAAGAAAAAAGAACACCCATTTTGTTGAAGGGGAGATTCTGGCAACAGGGAAGACCAGATCAATTGACTAATTAGAGGGTCAAATTTAAGGGGTCTACTATGATTACTTTTGTAACCTCTCTCTCTCTTTTCTTCTCTTTCTTTCATCTATTTCTTTTATGTTTGTATGCATTTTTTCCTGCTTTGTTTTCTAAGAACTGAAGTATGTGGGTTGATATCTTTCAGCAGTGTTAGAAAATTCTCCACCATGTTTTTTCCAAAACTACTACTACCTCATCTTTTTGTTTTTTGTTTCTTTTGAGACGGAGTCTTGCTCTTGTTATCCAGGCTGGAGTGTGTGATATCGGCTCCCTGCAACCTCCGCCTCCCAGGTTCAAGCAATTCTCCTGCCTCAGCCTCCCAAGTAGCTGGGAATACAGGCGCACGCCACCATGCCCAGCTAATTTTTTGTATTTTTAGTAGAGACGGGTTTCACCATGTTGACGAGGATGGCCTCCATCTCTTGACCTCGTGATCCACCCGCCTCGGCCTCCCAAAGTGTTGGGATTATAGGTGTGAGCCACCGCACCCGGCCTACTACCTCATCTTTCTATCTTCTCTTTGTTGTACTTCAATTACATAAAGGCTAAATTTTGGCTTTGTTCAGCTATTCCTTAAGCTATCTTCTGTTTTATCCCTTTTTTGTTTTACTGTATTTTGTTTTATTATAGTAATGGAAACTACTGCTTTAGTAAGAGAATTAAAATGGCACAATAGATAACATGTACACAAAAGAAGGCAATAATGGAGAAACAGAAGAAAAATAATGATATTAGGCACATAGAGCTTAATTACATGGTAATATGGCAGATGTAAATTCTACCTTATCAGTATAACAATAATTTATTTTTGTTATAATTTTTTCAATTTCAACTTTTGTTTTAGATACAGTGGGTACATGTGCAGGTTTTATAAGTAGGAATATTGTGTGACATTGAGGTTTAGGGTACAGATATCATCACTTAGTGAGCATAGTCTCTGATAGGTAGTTTTTCCACCTATGCCCTTGCCTCCCTCTCCACTTTAGTAGCATGCAGTCTCTATTGTCAGGTTTATATCCATAAGAGCTCGTGTTTAATTCCCACTTATAAGTGAGAACATATGGCATTTGGTTTTCTGTTCCTGCATTCATTTGCTTAGGATTATGGTCTTCAATCACATCCATGTTGCTGCAAAGGACATGACTTTATTTTTTATTGCTGCATAATATTCCACGGTGTCTATGTACCACATTTTAAAATCCAGTCTAACATTGATGGGCACCTGACTTGATTCCATGTCTTTGCTATTGTGAAAAGCAAAGTACAGTGATGAACATATGGGTGTAGGTGTCTTTTTGGTAGAATGATTTATTTTTCATTGTGACTGAACTAAGTTACCCTCCCATCAACAATGTCTAAGCATTCCCTTTTGTCCAGAGCCTTAATATCATCTATTGTTTTTTTGATTTTTTGATAATAGTCATTCTGACTGGTGTGAGATGGCATCTCATTGTGATTTTGATTTGCATTTCTCTAATAATTATAAATGATGAACTTTTTTTCATATATTTATTGGCTGCTTATATCTCTTTTTCTGAGAAGTAGCTGCTCATGCCCTTTGCCCACTTTTTTTTTAAATTGGAGTTGTTTTTGCATATAGATTTAAGTTATCTGTAAATTCTGGATATTAGGTCTTAGATGCATAGTTTGTGAATACCTTATCCCATTCCATAGGTTTCTGTTTACTACTTCGATAGTTTCTTTGGCTGTGTGGAAGCTTTTTCGTTTAACTAGGTTCCACTTGTCAATTTTTGCTGTTGTTGCAATTGCTTTTGGGAACTTAGCCAAAAATTCTTTACTAAGGTCGGTGATAAGGAAAGTATTTACAAGGGTCAGTGATAAGTTGTCTTCTAGAAATTTTATAGTTTGAAGGCTTACATTTAAATATTTGAACAATTTTGAGTTAATTTCTGTATGTGGTGAAGGGTAGGGGTCCAGATTAACTTCTCCTTATGGCTAGCCAGTTTACCAGCACCATTAATCAAATAAGGAGTCTCTTCACCATTATTTGTTTTTGTTGGCCTTGTTGAGAATCAGTTGAGAATGAGGCTGTATTTCTGAGTTTTGTATCCTGCTCCACTGGTCTGTTTGTCTGTTTTTTGTTTGTTTATTTATTTTTTTTTTCCAGTACCATGCTGTTTTGGTTACTGTAGCTTTGGTGTTAAGTTTGAAGTTGGATAGTGTGATGCCTCTGGTTTTGTTCTTTTAGCTTAGGAATGCTTTGGCTATTGTGACATCAATAGTATTGAATATGGTGGCAGGGAAAAGTAAAAATGTAGAGTTATGTGCAATTGAAATTGTTATCACCTTAAAATAAAATCTATAACAATAAGATATTTGACGTGAGCCCTATGGAAACTACCAAGAAGAAAACATTAGTAGAAACGCAAAGGTAAAGAGAAAGGAATCAAAACATGCCACTACAGAAAATCAACAAATCACAAAGAAAAACAGCAAGAGAGGAAGAAAGAAATGAAAGAACTATAAAACATTCAAAAACCACTGGACAAAATGTCAATAGTAAATTTTAACTAATCAGCAATTATTTTAAATATATGTTTGAGTTTAATAACACTGTTCTATATTATCCAAACTATAATTTAACCAAAGGTTGAATTTTTTGACATCAGAGTTTGCATTTTAAAATTCTAGATTGTTCATTTGATTCTCTTATACACATTCCAGTTCTGTGGTAATATTGATCTTTTCATGTATTTGATCCATCTATTCTTTTCTGTTTTCTGGAACATATTAATGATAATTATTATTGTTAAGTCGAAAACATAAAAAACAGTGGATATCCATCTATTATCTGTTTTTATGTTAATTATAAGCCCTGTTTTCTTGCCATGTTGACTATCTAGTAATTGTTGGCTGTGTGATGAACAGAGTTGAGATAATGTTGTTTTTCACCAAAACTATTTTTATTTTTATTCTTTTTGAAAACTAGTAAGAGATTAATCATTTGAATCCAAACAGAACTTACACATGGTAGGAGCTTAGGTGTATTAAGATTCACACTTTTTTTCAGTCTCTGTCTGGTATGTGGTTCTTCATGTTGTCAGTTTGAATGTACATTACCTATCCATTTTCTCAGCCCTGAATCATTAGGATATCTCAACTTGGATAGTCAGAAATTTCAGCCCATTTTCTCACCTATCTGGACTTAAAAATACATTCATGTTTGAAGAAAGTAATGAATTTAAACAATTTTTGATTGCTATATTTACAAAATTATATAAAATTTTACTCTTGTTTTTTTCTGCCTTAGCAAGTTTGATTTTTAGTTCATGACAAGAATTTGCAAATAAGCAAATAAACTGCCTCAGATTGTCAATAACTTCAGAAAATCCTTTTTTTCCCCAGAAAATTCCAGTTGATTTATTTTTTTGTTGCTTCACAGTACATGAGTATCTTAAAATATGATTAACAATCTTAATCCAAGTTTTCCTAGTTGTTGAACTTCGAGCTTTGGACTATTGTGACTAATTTAACACTTTATCAAAAGCAAAATCCTTTTCTTGAGTTTGCTGTTCAGCAAAATTCTGTATATGTTTCTACAGTGAAAGTAGTGGAAAGCCTAATGATTTGTTACTAGTGTCATTTTGCATCTCATGTTTTGTAAAATGCAATTTTTCAAAATGGCTCTCATCGAAGAGACAATATTATATAGATGGACAGATACATAAATAAATCAGTGATGTTTTGAAAAATATCTAGCTATTTTATATGTTTGTGCTACTTCATCATCAATTAAAATTACTGGAGCCAGTGTTTGAATATCAGTATGGTGTGAAAATTTCCTTTAATGTCATGTTAAAGTTGCTACCAAAGCCAGTGACAGTATCATTTTTTTTTTGCAGAAATCAATAAAGAATTGATTAACACATTTTATAAATATATTTTAGTAGGTAGAATCAGTTTATTGGCTCATTTATTTATAACAAATATAAATATTTATATTACTATGCTGTGTGTTATGTTAAAAATGATGGATTGAAGATAAAACTCTCAACCTTCTATAATATTTGTAATAATTTAAATTTATTTTTTGAAACAAGTTTTTATTTGTATGTCTTGGTTTGTTGGGGCTGCTATAACAAATTACCACAGACAAGTGGCTTATAAATAACAGAAGTTTGTTTCTTACAGTTCTGTAGGCTTGAAGTCCTATTCCAGGATGTCAGCACTATTGGGCTCTGGTAAAGTCCTATTTTCTGGTCAAAGATGGCCAACTACTTCCTGTACCCTCAGATGATAGAAGGAGTGAGGGAACTCTCCAGGATCTCTTTTATAATAGCACTAATGCCATTCTTACGGGCTCCATCATCATGATCTTATCACCTGCCAAAGGCCTTACCTCCTGATACTATCACACTAAGGATTAGGATTTCAGCATATGAATTTTGGGCATACACACAGCATTCAGTCAATAACAATGTATAAATAAAATAATAAAATAGTAACCGAGTGAGTAGCTTAGAATACACAGAGGACTTATTGGAGTATGAATTCTGTTATGATGTTAAATTAGTATAATGATAAATAAAAATAGATAACTTGTGTATAGCACTTAAAACATGCCAGAAATGATACGTTTTCCATGTAAATGATGACATTTAATCCTTACAATGCTCAAATATGGTAGAAATAATCATTGTGATGATTTAAATCTGAAGAAAATTACACCTAACAAGGTTAAATCATTATTCAAATGCAGCAAATGCAGGTAAGATAGTTGAAGTATCCTGCTTATAAAAATGTTTTTGAAATATATACTTAATTTATTTTCTTCCCATTTACTTTGGCATGGTTCAGTAATCTGAAGTCTCTGATTATGTTATTCTGATAGCCAAGGCTGCATATCACAGAATACATTTCAGAAGTATGAATTGGTCTGATATTTCTTTTCTTTGTATATGCAGATGGAATAAAAAAAGTTAATAAAGTTTTTAAAAAGTATCAATGACTAATAGATTAGGTGTCTGGAAATATTGGGCTGGGCCAGCAGCCAGAGACCATATACCATGCAGGGTGATTTATTTTACAGAAATGGTCAAAAAGTATTGGGCATATTATAAATCTAGTTCAGTAGTTGAAACACAATTCTGTCTTTGGCAAACTATATAAATAATATTAGATGCTATTTTATGTATTGTTATATAAACATTAGCACATATAAACATTAGCATATCTAAATGTATTAGCATATTAACATGTTTATGTTAGTCATACATATACATTATTTATTTATGCTCTTTCAAAACCAAAAGGAAGAAAAGTGTTATCTCTGTTTTACAGAGTCACAATTGACACTTGAAAAAGCTATAAATTAACTGCTTTGAGGGAAATTCTTGGGATGTTTCTCCACATAAGTTCAAACCTTACTTCAAGTTGGTTTTATGAAACAAATTGTTGAAAGAATCAAAGAAATATTGATTAAATGGAACAGAGAAAAAAGCATATTGGACACATCTATTTGATAGAACTTCAGATCCTACTCCTTTTATCAGTCTAGCAGAAGAAAGAGTTTATCCTCTGAATTTTATGGTTATTTTTTTTTTTAAGATGGAGTCTTGCTCTGTGGCCCAGGCTGGAGCACAGTGGCACGATCTCGGCTCACCGCAACCTTCACCTTCCGGGTTCAAGTGCTTCTCCTGCCTCAGCCTACTGAATAGCTGGGATTATAGGCACTCACCACCACACCCGGCTAATTTCTGTATTTATTTTATTTTTTAGTAGAGAAGGGATTTGACCATGTTGGTAAGGCTGGTCTCAAACTCCTGAACCTGTGATCTGCCCACCTCAGCCTCTCAAAGTGCTGGGATTACAGGCATGAGCCACCGCACCCAATCGTATGTTTTAATGACAGGCCTGAAACCTCATCCAATGTGACTAGTATTTCTTCTAATTTTGAAGGAAAAACCTAAGGAGGCAGAGAAGAAAACAGAGACATATTCCCACCCAGCTTTCAGTGAACAACATTAGTCTGAGGTTCCCAAACCTCTCTGGAAATCAGGATCACCTCCTGAACCTAATACATACATATGTAATGCATCTGTATATAAATAAACAGCCAAGATACTTTGAAAATAAATACATATATACGTAAAAGATAACCAGCTGACATCCTGAAGCATAAAGTAGGGTAAAGTTTCAGAGACAGAGGAGTAAATCTGGGATTATTAGGTTTTAAAAGTTCTCCAGTGATCCTTATAGCCATACAAGTTTGAGAACATTAGCTGATATTTCACAGGGCAATCAATAAATGGTAATAATATCTTGAGTATGCAAATCATTTATATCAGAATATTATGTCCTGTTAGCTATCATTTCAGAACTGGCTGTCTTTTTAACCCTTCTCTCTATACATCTCTGTTTCTCTTTCTGTCTCTTGGTTCAAGCACTTCCCTTCCCAATGTCCAGCTATTCCTTTTAGGTCTGCTACTGTCAGATTAGTCACTTATGTTATACTGACTCTTTCGGTGTAAGATAATAGTTTTTCAGCAGACTTAAGATGTTCAGAAATCATTAAAAACATTCTCAAGCCAGATGCAATAACCAAGCAAAGCCTATAGGTACAAATAAATTGTGAGTCTCATGTTAACTAATTCATGGTTTTTGTAGCATTGTATACCTTTTCCATTTCTCTTCCCTAAGATTCATCTTGCTCAGATGTTGTCCCTCCTGACTTTTGTTATATCAGTAGAACTTATTTGCAGGCTTATGAACTAAGTAAAATTCCAAGATAAGTATTTCTTTTGAGAGAAAAGAGAGACACACAGAGAGAAAAAGAGACAGAGTAAGTGCATAGCTAGAAAGGCATCTCTCCTATATTTTAAAGTTTTAGTGAATGATATTATTGCAGGGGCAGTAGAAATACGTTCTCTTGGTGCTGCATATATATTATTTGATCTGGTAGTAAATGTAAAATAGAGTCTTACATAAACATACATGCAAGCTAACAGTTGAAGGTGGCAAATGAATTATAGAATACAAAACTAGTCCCTAGTAGCTTGACTGTCCTGTGTGTATGAAATCGCACACTCTGTGAACAGATCTTCTTTAAAAGACTTTTCCTGAATAATATTTCTAACAGTGTAAAGAACCAGGACCTTGAAGGGAACCTTTTCATTTTTGAAAGTGCATTTACTACTTTAAGATTCTGTCTGGAATCCTCTGTGCTTCTTGCCCTGTGTACCTGAGTTCTGACACAGTGGAACATGAGAAACCAGCTTATCCTCCAAAGCTCATTTTTGGCTGCTGATAGGGTACAGGTCAGGGCTAGTGTAGACTGCTGAATATTACAACTTTGTTACCTGTGTGCTGTGTACTGAAAATTTCACTCAAATGAAATGCAGAATTTTGGATCAATCAATCAGCCAACGTTGATTAAACACTCATGATGAGTTAGGCAAAGTAGAATACTAAAGTTTAGCAGGCTAGGGCCAGTATTTTCAGGAAACTTAAAATTTAGTTAGCTGGTCAAATGTGTAAAAAACTACACACCAATAATACTATAAACCATGTTAAAAAGTAAGCTAAATATTAGAAGATGACAGCTACGAAACATACAGCAGACAAATGATTAGTATTTAGAAAACATGACTGTTGCCTACATATTAATAAATAAAAGATAAACGATCCATGTCAAAATGCACATAAGATATCAACAAATAAGTTTGCCTTCAGGCAATAATTTGTAGACCTCTGAGTTAGAACACTATTGCAATAATCCTGCTAACACCCCATACGGTGATAATAGCAAAAGTTATAAGATTGGATATTTTATATATATTGAAATCCAAGTCAAAGGAATTTGCCGACAAGTTTGATGTGGAATGAAGAGAAAGAGGTGTCAAAATGCCTTAAACAATTTAACCTGAGCAACTGAAGGTAAAAATTGCCACTCACTGAGCTGCAGAACACAAAGGACGATCACATTTGAAGAGTAAATTGGAAATTCTCATTTGAAGAAATAAATTAGAAATTCAGATTGGGATATGTTACAGTTTCTAAAATTCAAGTGAGAATGCTGAGGGAATAGTTGGGTGAACAAATCTGGAGCTCATGATCTTGGTCTGGGATGATGATATACTTTTGATAGTCCTTATAGATGGTATCAAAGCCATGAGACTTGATGAGATTGCAGCAGAATGAGCATGGGAAAAAAGAAGAGGTTTGGCTGGGTGTGGTGGCTCACGCCTGTAACCCCAGCACTTTGGGAGGCCAAGGCAAGTAGATCACTTGAGATCAGGAGTTTGAGACCAGCCTGGCCAACATGGTGAGCCTCCGTCTCTACTAAAAGTACAAAAATGAGCTGGGCATGGTAGCATGCAACTGTAACCCCAGCTACTTGTGAGGCTGAGGCAGGAGAATTGCTTGAACCTGGGAGGTGGAGGTTGCAGTGAACTGAGATCAGTGCCACTGCACTCCAGTCTGGGTGACAGAGTGAGACTCCATCTCAAAAAAAATAAATAAATAAATAAAAAATAAAATAAAAAGGAGGTCCAGGGTCCAGGGAGACATCCTGATGAAACTCCAAGATGAGGATGCAGCAGGTGGGGCAGATGGGGCAGATAAAAACAGCCTGTAAGTAGGAGTAGAACCGTGAAAGAGTATATTCTGGAAGCCAAGTGAACAAATTGTTTCATGAGGTAGATGACGAACAATTGTGTTAAATGCTTTAGGTAAAGTAAGAAGGCTCCTAATAAACCACTGCCTGCATAACTTATGATTTATGACCTTGAAATAGCTGTTTTCTAGGAAGGGATGGAAGAAGGAATGATTGGTGTTGGCTTAAGAGCAAGGAAAGGAACTTAAATAATACAGATGTGCATTTCTGGGAGTTTTATTTTTAAGAGGAATTTTTAAAAGGAGAATAAATGAGATAATGTGATTGGGATTAAATTACCTTTTCATTATTGAAGATGCTATTACATGTTTATATGCTGTTAAAATGATCTATTTCTGAGGCCTCTGTTCTGTCTCATTGGTCTGCATATCTGTTTTGGTACCAGTACCATGCTATTTTGGTTACTGTAGCCTTGTAGTATAGTTTGAAGTTAGGTAGCATCATGCCTTCAGCTTTGTTCTTTTTGCTTAGGACTGTCATGGCTATATGGGCTCTTTTTTGGTTTCATATAAAATTAGGAAATGATCTAGTAGAAAGGAAATAATTAATGATAAAGAGGGAAAAGTTTTTGAAGAGATGATTTTTAACCAATAGGAAGAATGAGTTAAAAAACTCACATATATAAATGTTGATATTAAATAGTAGTTTGGTGGTTCGCCTGTGGCTTCAGGAAATAAGCTAGGGTGCAGATGCAGGTAGGTCTGTAGGGTGTAGATGAAATATAGATGATATCTTTCCTTCTTTAAAATAAAATATATTTAATATGGAGACTTCTTTGAATAAGCTGTTTTTGTATAAATGTGACATTTTAGGAATTTGAAATGATTTTTGGGCTTACCAGTTATGCAACACTTAACTTGGATTGGTGAAGCAGGGAAATGAAAATTTCTTAATGACACATTCCAAATTTTAATATGACAGATAACTCAGTTTAAACTATAGTTTCTAGTTTTATAGCAGCTTTATTGAGATATAATTCACATGCCATACAATTTTTAGTATACTTGTAGAATTGGTCAGCCACAATCAATTTTAGAAATTTTTGTCACCCCATCCCTGGCTCACACTAGCCACAGGCAACTGCTAGTTGTATTTTTTTTTTCTGGATTGGCTTGTTCTGTACATTTCATGTAAATAGAATCATGTAATATGTAGTCTTCTGTGTCTGCTACCTTTCACCTAGCATGATGTTTTAATAATTGTTGTGGTTTATACCAACACGTCATTTCTTTTTGTGTTCAAATAATGTTCATTGTATGCATATACATGTTGAGTATACCTTTTTGAAAATGCTTGGGACCGGAATGTTTGGATTTTGGATTTTTTCAAGTTTTGAATATTTGCAATACTCTGTGTAGCATGCAGGCCTTTGTGACATTTTTAACATATCTTTACACCAGACAGAAAGGAATAAGCAGAAAAGCTGCAGTGAATGATGCACATAGGTCTTGGCCCCATGTGGAGGCATTCTGAGGAACCTGGCATTGGCATATTACATTGGCATATCTAACTGCACACATGCCATTTTATTACCTTTTGTGAGATTGTTTGTGCGGGGAATTAGAATGTGCATGGAAAACATATATTCCAACTGAAGAGGGCTGGAGCGGTCTTTTTTTCCCTTGGGGATGCTGACTAAACTGTATTGTGCACCTGTGTTCTGAATGCAACTTGTCACAAGAAGTCAGTTGTGGGATTTTCCTCTTGTGGAGTTACGTTGGTGCTCAAAATGTCTTGAATTTCTGGGTTAGGGATTCCCAACCTGTACCATATTGTATTTATCCATTTATAAGTTGAGAGACATTTGCATAGTTCCCTTATTTGGCTGTTATTAATAATGCTGCTGTGAATATTCATGTGGAAGTGTTTGTAGGGACATAGGCTATCTTTTTTAGATAATTATTTTGGAGTGTATAGTTAATATTTAAAAACATTATTTTTTAAAATTATTATTCTTTAAATTCTGGGATACATGTGCAGAATGTGCAGGTTTGTTACATAGGTATACATGTGCCATGGTGGTTTGCTGCATCCATCAACCCATTATCTGCATTAGGTATTTCTCCTAATGCTATAGCTCCTCTAGCCCCCTACCTCCCAACAGACCCTGATGTGTGATGTTCCCTGCCCTGTGTCCATGTGATCTCATTGTTCAACTCCCACTTACGAATGAGAATATGCAGTGTCTGGTTTTCTGTTCTGGTGTTAGGTTGCTGAGAATGATGGTTTTCAGTTTCATCCATGTCCCTGCAAAAGACATGAATACATCCTTTTTTATGGCTGCATAGTATTCCATGGTGTATATATGCCACATTTTCTATATCCACTCTATCATTGATGGGCATTTGGATTGGTTCCAAGTCTTTGCTATTGAGATCAGTGCTGCAATAAGGATACATGTACATGTGTCTTTATAGTAGAATAATTTATAATCCTTTGGGTATATACCCATTAATGGGATTCCTGGGTCAAATGATATTCCTGGTTCTAGATCCTAGAAAATTGCCACATGGTCTTCCACAATGGTGAACTAATTTACACTCCCACCAACAGTGTACAAGTGTTCCTATTTCTCCCATCCTCTCCAGCATCTATTGTTTCCTGACATTTTAATGATTGGCATTCTAACTGGCATGAGATGGTCTCTCATTGTGGTTTTGATTTGCATTTCTCTAATGACCAGTGATGGTGAGCTTTTTTTCATACGTTTGTTGGCTACATAAATGTCTTCTTTAGAGAAGTGTCTGTACATATCCTTCGCCCACTTTTTGATGGGGTTGTTTTATTCTTGTACATTTGTTTAAGTTTCTTGCAGAGTCTGGATATTAGCACTTTGTCAGAAGGATAGATTACAAAAATTTTCTCCCATTCTGTAGGTTGCCTGTTCACTTTGATAGTAGTTTCTTTTGCCATGCAGATGCTGTTTAGTTTAATTAGGTCCCATTTGTCTATTTGGCTTTTGTTGCTATTGCTTTTGGTATTTTAGTCCTGAAGTCGTTGCCTATGACTATGTCCTGAATGGTAGTGCCTAGGATTTCTTCTAGGGTTTTTATGGTTTTAAGTCTTATGTTTAAGCCTTTAATCCATCTTGAGTTAATTTCTGTATAAGATGTAAGGAAGGGGTTCAGTTTCAATTTTTTTTGCATATGGCTAGCCAGTTTTCCCAACACCATTTATTAAATAGGAAGTACATTCTCCATTGCTTGTTGTCAGGTTTGCCAAAGATCAGATGGTTGTAGATGTATGGCGTTATTTCTGATGACTCTGTTCTGTTCCATTGGTCTATATATCTGTTTTGGTACCAGTACTGTGCTCTTTGGGTTACTGTAGCCTTGTAGTATGGTTTGAAGTCATGTAGTGTGATGCCTCCAGCTTTGTTCCTTTTGCCTAGGAGTGTCTTGGCTAAATGAGCTATTTTTATTTCCACATGAAATTTAAAGTAGTTTTGTCAAATTCTGTGAAGAAAGTCAATGGTAGTTTAATGAGGATTGCATTGAATCTATAAATTACTTTGGGCAGTATGGCCATTTTCACAATATTGATTCTTCCTATCCATGAGCATGGAATTTTTTGTCCCATTTGTTTGTGTCCTCTCTTATTTCCTTGAGCACTGGTTTGTAGTTATCCTTGAAGAGGTTCTTCACAACCCTTGTAAGTTGTATTTCTAGGTATTTTATTCCCTTTGTAGCAATTGTGAATGGGAGTTTACTCATGATTTGGCTCTCTGTTTATCTATTGTTGGTTTACAGGAATGCTTGTGACTTTTGCACATTGATTTTGTATCCAGAGACTTTACTGAAGTTGCTTATCAGCTTAAGGAGATTTGAGGCTGAGGTGATGGGGTTTTCTAAGAATACAATCATATCTGCAAACAGAGAAAATTTGACTTTCTTTCTTCCTATTTGAATACTCTTGACTTCTTTCTGTTGCCTGATTGCCCTGGCTAGAACTTCCAATATTATGTTGAACAGGAGTGGTGAGAGGGCATCCTTATCTTGTGCTGGTTTTCAATGGGAATGTTTCCAGCTTTTGCCTATCATGTATGATATTGGCTGTGGGTTTGCCACAAAAGGCTCTCATTATTTTGAGATACGTTCCATCAATATCTACTTTATTAAGGGTTTTTAGCATGAAGGGGTGTTACATTTTATTGAAGGCCTTTTCTGCATCTATTAAGAGAATCATGTGGTTTTTGTCATTGGTGGTGTTTTTGTGATGGATTATGTTTACTGTTTTGAGTATGTTGAACCAGCCTTGCATACTAGGGATGAAGTCAACTTGATTGTGGTGGATAAGCCTTTTGATGTGCTGCTGGATTTGGTTTGCCAGTATTTAATAAAGGATTAAAAAAGTAAACACTTAATAAAGGATTTTCACATCAATGTTCATCAGGGATATTGACCTGAAGTTTTCTTTTTTATTGTTTCTCTGCCAGGTTTTGGTATCAGGATGACGCTGGCTTCGTAAAATGAGTTAGGGAGGAGTCCCTCTTTTTCTGTTGTTTGAAATAGTTTCAGAAGAAATGATACCAGATCCTTTCTATACCTCTGGTAGAATTTGTCTAGAATTCATCTGATCTTGGGCTTTTCTGGTTGGTAGGCTCTAAATTACTGCCTTAATTTCAAAACTTGTTATTGGTCTATTCAGGGATTCTACTTCTCCTTGACTTAGTATTGGGAGAGTGTATGTCTCCAGGACTTTTTCCATTTTCTTTACGTTTTCTAGTTTATTTGTATAAAAGTGTTTATCGTATTCTCTGATGGTAGTTTGTATTTCTGTCAGATCAGTGGTGATATCCCATTTATGATTTTTCATTGTGTCTATTTGATTCATCTCTCTTTTCTTCTTTATTAGTCTGGCTAGCAGTCTATCTATTTTGTTAATCTTTTCAAAAAACCAGCTCCTGAATTCATTGATTTTGCTGAAGGCATTTTTGTGTCTCTATCTCCTTCAGTTCTGCTCTGACCTTAGTTATTTCTTGTCTTCTGCTAGCTTTTGAATTTGTTTGCTCTTGCTTTTCTAGTTCTTTCAATTCTGATATTAGGGTGTCAATTTTCGAATTTTCCTGCTTTCTCTTGTGTGCACTTAGTGCTATAAATTTCTCTCTAAACATTGCTTTAACTGTGTCCCAGAGGTTCTGGTACATTGTGTCTTTTTCTCATTGGTTTCAAATAACTTCTTTATTTCTGCCTTACTTTTTTTTAAATTTACCAAGTGGTCATTCAGGAGCAGGTTGTTCAGTTTCCATGTAATTGTGAGGTTTTGAGTGAGTTTCTTAATCCTGAGTTCTAATTTGATTGCACTGTGGTCTGAGAGACTGGTAAAATTTCTGTTCTTTTGCATTTGTTGAGGAGTGTTTTACTTTCAGTTATGTGGTCAATTTAAAAATAAGTGCAATGTGGTGATGAGAAGAATCTATATTCTGTTGGTTTGAGGTGGAGAGTTCTATAGATGTCTATTAGATCTGCTTGGTCCAGAGCTGAGTTCCAGTCCTGAATATCCTTGTTAATTTTCTGTCTCGTTAATCCGTCTAATATTGACAATGGGGTGTTAAAGTCTCCCACTATTATTGTTTGGGAGGTCAAACATCTTTGTAGGTCTCTAAAAACTTGCTTTATGAATCTGGGTGCTCCTGTACTGGATGCATATATGTTTCGGGTAGTTAGCTTTTCTAGTTACATTGATCTCTTTACCATTTTATAATGCCCTTTTTTGTCTATTTTAATCTTTGTTGGTTTAAAGTCTGTTTTATTAGAGACTAAGATTGCAATCCCTGCTTTTTTTTGCTTTCCATTTGCTTGGTAAATCTTCCTCCATCCCTTTATTTTGAGCCTATGTGTGTCTCTGCATGTGAGATGGGTCTCTTGAATACAGCACACTGATGGGTCTTAATTTCTCTATCCAATTTGCCAGTCTGTGTCCTTCCTTTGAGGCATTTAGCCCATTTACTTTTAATATTGTTATGTATGCATTGGATCCTGTCATTATGATGCTAGCTTGTTATTTTGTCCATTAGTTAATGCAGTTTCTTCATAGTGATGATGGTCTTTACAATTGGTATGTTTTTGCAGTGGCTGCTACTGGTTGTTACTTTCCATATTTATTGCTTCCTTCAGTATCTCTTGTAAGGCAGGCATGGTGGTGACAAAAATCTCTCAGCATTTACCTTTCTATAAAGAACTTTATTTCTTCTTTGCATATAAAGCTTAGTTTGGCTGGATATAAAATTCTGGGTTGAAAATTATTTCCTTTAAGAATGTTGAATATTCCCATCTGCAACTATCTTCTGGCTTGTAGGGTTTCTGCAGAGAGATCCACAGTTAGTCTGATGAGACTCCCTTTGTCGGTAACCCAACCTTGCTCTTGGGCTGCCTGTAACATTATTTTCTTCATTTCAACCTTGGTGAATCTGATGATTATGTGTCTTGAGGTTGCTCTTCTCAAGTAGTATCTGTGATGTTCTTGGATTTCCTGAATTTGAATGTTGGCCTGTCTTGCTAGGTTGGGGAAGTTCTTCTGGATGATATCCTTAAGAGTGTCTTCCAACTTGGTTCCCTTCTCCTTGTCACTTTAGGTACACCAGACAAAGGCAGATTTGATCTTTTCACATAGTCCCATATTTTTTGGAGGTTTTGTTCATTCCTTTCCATTATTTTTTCTCCAATCTTGTCTTCATGCTTTATTTCCTTAAGTTGATCTTCAATCTCTGATATCCTTTCTGCTGTTTGATCAATTTGACTATCGATACTTGTATACGCTTCACGAAATTCTTGTGCTGTGTTTTTCAGCTCCATCAGGTCATTTGTGTTCTCTCCACTGTTTAGTATAGTTAGCAATTCCTCTAACCTTTTTCCAACGTTCTTAGCTTCCTTGCATTGGGTTAGAACATCTCCTTCAGCTCAGAGGAGTTTGTTATTATCCACCTTCTGAAGTCTATTTCTGTCAACTTGTCAAACTCATTCTCCATCCAGCTTTGTTCCCTTCCTGGCGAGGAGTTGTGATCCTTTGGAGAGAGGAAGTGTTCTGGTTTTTGGAATTTTCAGCCTTTTTGTGCTGGTTTCTCCTCATCTTTGTGGATTTATCTACTTTTGGTCTTTGATGTTGGTGACCTTCTGATGGAATTTCTGTGTGGAGGTTCTTTTTGTTGATATTGATGCTATTCCTTTCAATTTGTTAGTTTTCCCTCTAACAGTCAGGCCCCTCTGCTGGAGGTCTGCTGGAGTTTTCTGGAGGTCCACTCCAGACTGTTTGCCTGGGTATTACCAGCAGAGGCTGCAGGACAGCAAAGACTGCTGCCTGTTCCTTCCTCTGGAAGCTTTGTCCCAGAGCGGCACCTGCCAGATGCCAGCCAGAGATCTCCTGTATGAGGTGTCTGTTGACCTCTGCTGGGAGGTGTCTCCCAGTCAGGAGGCACGGGGGTCAGGGACCCACTTGAGAAAGCAGTCTATCCCTTAGCAGAGCTCAAGCACTATTTTTGGGAGATCCAGTGCTCTCTTCCAGCAGGCAGGAATGTTTAAGTCTGTTGAAGCTGTGCCCATAGTTGCCTCTTCCCCCAGGTGCTCTGTCCCAGAGAGATGGGAGTTTTATCTATCTATAAGCACCTGACTGCAGCTCCTGCCTTTCTTTCAGAGATGCCCTTCCCAGAGAGGAGGAATCTAGAGAGATGGTCTGGCTACAGAAGCTTTGCCAAGTTTCATTGGGGTCTGCCCAGTCCAAACTTCCAGATGGCTTTGATTACATTGTGAGGGGAAAACCACCTACTCAAGCCTCAGTAACTGTGACACCTCTCCCCCCACCAAGCTCAAGTGTCTCAAGTCGACTTCAGACTGCTCTGATAGCAGCAAGAATTTCAAGCCAGTGGATCTTAGCTTACTGGGATCTGTGGGGTGGGATCCGCTGAGTTAAATCACTTGGTTCCCTGGCTTCAGCCCCATTTCAAGAAAGTGAACAGTTCTGTCTTGCTGGCATTCCAGGTGCCACTGGGGTATGAAAAAACAACCTTGTAGCTAGCTCGGTGTCTGCCCAAATGGTAGCCCAGTTTTGTGCTTGAAACCAAGGTTCCTGGTGGTATAGGCAGCCAAGGGAATCTCCTGCTCTGTGGGTTGTGAAGTTTGTGGGAAAAGCACAGCATCTGGGCCGGTATGCACCGTTTGTCACAGCACAGTCCCTCATGGCTTCTCTTGGCTAGGGGTGGGAGTTCCCCGACCCCTTGCATTTCCTAGGTAAGGAGATGCCCCACCCTTCTTCTGCTCACCCTCAGAAGAAGGGCTGTACCCACTATCTAACCAGTCCCAGTGAGATGAGCCGGGTACCTCAGTTGAAAATGCGGAAATCACCCACCTTCTGTGTTGATCTTGCTGGGAGCTGCAGACCAGAGCTGTTCCTATTTGGCCCTCTTGCCAGCCACCTTCGATGATGATATCTCTTCTGATTGTTCTTACACTATTAGTGAAATAGTAATTAAGCTTATTTTCCAAGAGTGAATTTATTGAGACAGTTATTAGAGAAAGTTCAAAATACTTTTAATAAGAGAGTTTGAAAAATGATAATAATAATAGCAAAATATAACATAAATGTCAAGTAGCACCTATATTTAATGGTCTGAGACCAATTAATATGTTTGTGTCTTTGGGGTTATGTGTTTCTAAACCACATTTATTTGCTTAGGTGCGAAGAACAGAAAAAGAGTTGTAGTAATCTCGGGTTGAAGTTTATCCCGGAGGTATGACCAATGGAGAAAGTGAAAGAAATGTGAGTATATATGGATATGTACAAAGCATATCCACATATATATGCTGTTCTAATAATAGACCATAAACTACAAAGCACAAGTAATGCGATACAAAGGTGGAAGGATATAGTAGAAAAATTATTAGATAAAAGATTTATGGTTTTTAGATGTAAAGAAATTTGTTAAATTAAGTTTCCAGAGAGGATGTGCTGGATAAATCAGAGACCGTCAGAGAGAAGTTATTACTATTGATGTTATGTGAGGGGGTTTTAGTTGCTGGTAATGGGAGTGGTTAGCATCTAATTATGAGAGTATATGTTTAAAGTAGAGGTAGATCAGATCAGATGATCAAAGCAGAGAATGTTAAAAAACTAAGAGGCTGCATTTGAAGGATTGTTTCTGGAATTATTAAAGTTAAAGTTACCAAGAATATTGACAGGAGAAATATGAGAGAGAATGTGGAGATAAAACAAACAATAAAAAAGATACATTTTATAGAGAACTGCAAAAAATGAAGAGTAGAGTTTGACAAAGCTACAGATGTGGTTTTAAACTTGTTTTCTCCCATTTCTATTTGTAAATAGAGCAGAGATGAGGAATGGTCTGGAAGTAACAATGATAAATACTTGCTGCACTTCCAAGCTTGGTAACTTAAAAGGTATGGACAGGGAAACAGCACCTGAGAGAACTGCCAAGAAATCAGTATGCTTAGAAAATGGTCAAGTTTCCATTAAAACTGGAAGGTGAAGGGAATGCTCAGAAAAGATATGGATAAAGCAGATTGATACCCCTGTTTTAGGCAGAATAGTGGAAGATTTTTGGGAGTTGGTAAAAAGCAAAAGAAGGGATGACACTAGGGATGCATGAAACCTTATAAGGATGGGATTCCAGGTGATGAGAGATAACAGGAGGTCTTGCCCTTCCTCTGGGGACTTAAGTAAACAAAAACAAAGGTATAATAGAGTTAATTTAGATAGATTCCAAGGCATCTCATAGTGATGAGGCTGTGGGCCATGAAGAAAGAAGGAGAAATGCAAGCCTTGCCTGATGCAGAGCTTTGGCATTGCCTGTATCTCCTGTGCTGGAAGTACTCACTGGGGCAATAAAGCAAGATTATGAATTAAAAGGCATTAAAATCGGAAGAGAGCAAGTCAACCTATCCCTGTTTGCAGATGACATGATCCTATATTAGAAAATCCATTGTTTCAACCTAAAGCCTTCTTCAGCTAATAAACAACTTCAGCAAAGTCTCAGGATACAAAATCAGTGTGAAAAATATTACTAGCATTCCTCCACACTAACAACAGTCAAGTCAGGAGTCAAATCAGGAATGAACTTTCATTCAAAATTTCCACAAAAACAATAAAATATTGTTTATTTTATTGTTTATTTTATTGTTTTATTTATACAGCTAACTAGGGAGGTGAAAGATCCCTACAAGAAGAACTATAAACCACTGTTCAAAGAAATCAGAGATGATACAAACAAATGGAAAAACATTCCATGCTCATGGATAGGAAGAATCAATATTGTTAAAATGGCCATACTGCCTAAAGCAATTTATAAATTCAATACTCTTTCTATTAAAGTGTATTTTTCTGAAAATTTAAAATTAAAAAAATACCTGATAAATAACAAATATGTCAACAGATTTCACAGGGCAAGAGATTATTTTTCAAATGAATGGTAGACAGTAAATTCTACTTTTCTTCATACAAAATAGAGATCTGTCTATAGGTGTGGTGTTCTGAGACAATTTCAATATGAGAATGTGTTGTGGCTGAAATAATTGATGGTCATTGAGGAGAATAGCACAATCTTAAGAGAAAAAGCTAGGTTATATTCGGGGTGCAATAAATGGACTAATAAGAAAAATGAACGACCATAACCATATCAAGTGGAAGGATGGATCAAGTCAGCAGATCAATATAAGAAAGTATTATAGATGCCCAGAAAAGTACACACTCTGCTATGAGGAGCAAAGAAGAGATGATCAGTGGAGTGAGGGATGGTAGGAGAGCATTCTCAGAGAAATTAATGTTCTTCATAGGGAATCAAGGTTAAGATTCAAATGCAAGTTAAAAACAACAAACCAGAAATAAGACCTGATTACGGAAATGAGAACACTAATTTAGTTCAAAGAGAACAAGAGAAGTGGCTGTTTAATATTAATTTTTGAATTCAGGCACTACCCCTAACTGGCTAGCAGACATTCTTGCTGGCCTATACAACATCCAGGTCCAAATACTTTCTTCCTTTCCTCTCTTCTGCAGTTGGTTGTGTCCGTGTGACACTTCTACATATGAACTAAGGAGAATTTGTTGGGAGCTTCTGTAGAAAATTTTACTTCATTTTTCTAGTAAGAGGGACTTTTTTTTTTTTCTGATGTTGCCCCTTTCCCCTTCTTGCCTAAAATACAAATACAATTCATGTCACTGTAGCAGCTCTCTTGCAACTTAATGAAGGCTGAACATATAATAGAGAACCTAGTGCTGATGTCACTGTGCAACCTAGGACAGAGATAATGTATTTCTTGCTAGGAGAGAAAAATAAGCCCCAATTTGTTTAGCACATTATGGTCAAGGTTTTGATCCTTGCGGCTGAAAGCATTTCTAACTGACGTGCTTTTTTTTTATTGGCTTGAGAAAGTTATTTAAATGCCCTGAATCTCAATTTCTTCCATTTTCCCCATTGTATACATTGAGATAATTTTTTGTGTGTTTTATATTAAGCCCAGTGCTTAAGGTATAAGGTGTTTAGTAAGTGTCATTCCTTATTGTAGTCATTGTTAAAAGCAAAACTGTTAAAAACAAGGCACTGACAAGGCACATTTGAGGGTGGCTGAAGAAGATACTCCCTATATTACTTCTACTTAGGAACAGAGACTTTCTAAAAATCAGGCAGCTGGACTAAGCCTAGAGGTAGGGGTTAAGTGGCTTACCCATCAAGATTAGATGGATATAGAAACACATAGGCCAGCTAATAATTACTCATATAAATTTATTTTTGACATGTAGTCAATACTACCATATCAGTGGTGCACGTGTGTCATAATGTATACTGCATAGCATGGGTTACTCTACCTGGTCTTTATTGACCCCATACTTAGACCCAGAAATGCTGGCTCTTGGCCAGTACAATGAAATCTATTAATTATGAAAAATGGTGCTCTATGATGACAGATTTCTTAGTTGCTCAATTTGTATTAGTTCATCAGCACTACTTAGTAATTTTAATTGAATTTATGGTTTAAAACTTGTGTGATAGAACCTCTCCTGGGAAGTGAGTTGCAGGGTAGAGGGGTGCATGGGTATGTGCTTGAGCCACCATAAACAGGTAGACGTTGTTTTAATGGTTACGAAATGTCATGCAGTTAGAAAGTTTGAATGTGCCTGCACCCACATGACCAGACCGGTTCACTATAAGAGAACCCCCCCAGGAGAAGACAGACATTGAACTTTCTGGTAGTGATGTAGCTATAAGGTAGCAGTTTGAGACCTTGACACAATGTGTTCTGTGCAACTTGACTAGTGGAGGTAGGAAAGAGAAGACTACTCTGTAATCATGCAGACTACATTTAAAGTGAGGACACTTGGAATGCAGACTTCTCTTGCTCCTGCTATATTGTACTTTTGCCTGTGATAAAGATATTCCATGATCATAAACCATTTGAAGTCTGTGAACTCTTTGAACAATTGAACATTTAGGATGATTAATAGGTAAATTACATATATACTTATTCTTAAAATCTGTTATTTGGGCCGAGCGCAGTGGCTCGCACCTGTAATCCCAGCACTTTGGGAGGCCAAGGCGGGTGGATCATGAGGTCAAGAGATCAAGACCATCCTGGCCAACATGGTGAAGCCTTATCTCTATTAAAAATACAAAAATCAGCTGGGCGTAGTGATGCATACCTGTAATCTCAGCTACTCAGGAGGCTGAAGCAGGAGTATTGCTTGAACCGTGGAGTCAGAAGTTGCAGTGGCTGAGATCGCACCACTGCCCTCCAGCCTGGCAACAGAGTGAGACTCTGTCAAAAAAAAAAAAAATCTGTTATTTGAAGAATTGGGTTATACTTGTAGTTTAAATTACTAAAATATAAATAAAATCATCACTTATTTAATCATACCACCAATACATTTTAAAGCTCAGGACATTCTTGCCTTTTACAGGAGTAAAAGCTACTATGAGTTTTGTAGTTTTTAAAAGCTTACTTTTCTCTACAGCCTACTACATTTATATGCAACCCTAAAAATATCATTTAGATTTATCTGGTTTTGAATTATAATGAATGAAATCATGAAGTATGATTTTATTTTCTGACTTCCTGCTTTTTTTCTACTGAATCCTATGTATTTGAGGTCCATCCACTGTGTGCGACTACTTTCTAATGTTTTATAATGAATTGTAAAAATATACCACAATTATCCATTCTCCTATTGATTGGCATTAATTTATTTATAATATTTTGTCATTATAAGCAGTGCCATGATTAATATTTTGTATACTTCTTAAAGTTAGACAGATGCAATTGTTCCTCTAAATACATGCATAGAAGAAGGATTTCTCAGTTACAGAGTTTGCACATGTTCAACTTGAGTTTGTGCCATTAACTAAAGTTGTTGTACCAATTTGAAATCTTAGCATACAGTATGATTTTCCATAAGTAAGGCATTTATTGACCGTTAAAACTAATATTTGTGGCCAGGCGCGATGGCTCACACCTGTAATCCCAGAACTTTGGAAGGCTGGGGCGGGCGGCTCATGAGATCAAGAGATCAAAACTATCCTGGCCAACACAGCGAAACCCTGTCTCTACTAAAAATACAAAAATTAGCTGGTGTGGTAGTGCGCTCCTGTAATTCCAGCTACTCGGGAGGCTGAGGCAGGAGAATCGCTTAAACCTGGGAGGCAGAGGACGCAGTGAGCCGAGATCTAGCCACTGCACTCCAGCCTGGCAGCAGAGCGAGACTCATCTAATAAAAAAAAAATGCTGGCTCATTTAAGGACAGGGAGAAGCTCAAAGAAGCGATTTAAACACCTGGGACTCTAGGAAAGGTGAGCCCCTCATCTAAAAAAAAAAAAATAATAACATTTGTAGGTTCCCAAAGAAATAGTTAAATAACATATTTGTAGTATAGTATATTTATTTGTATAAATATAATTTATACAAATTTGTATAAATATAATTTATACAAATTTGTATAAATAAAATAAATAAATGAAATATTGAGAATTTCTAGGAAATAATATATTTGAGTACTTCTGGATTTTTATTTAAAGTCACAAATTTGTATTCTATAGGAATCAGTAAATTTTCAATTTGGGATATTTTATACTAAATATGATATTTTTACATTTTACTATTTCTCTGCTTTTTAAAAATTAGAAAATCATACATTTTTGTTTTATAATGCATGATAGGGGATTGGAAACTGATGGAATGTTGTCAAAATGTCTGCTTTATGCAAAGCTTAATTTTGTCATAGCCATAATAAGTGCGCTATCTGAGGATGGCTGGTTGCTCTACATAAATGAAATTGTCTTGTATGCAACACCTTATGACTTAAATATGCATTGTTCTTCTTTGTTAAAATGGATACCCAAGAACCTGTGTAAATGTTATGTCTGAAGAGTTATGATTTAATAATAAATACCAGATATACTTTCAGGAAAATAAAAGAATTAAGTCTGATAGTCCCCAAATGTAATACTGGGAACCTCATGTGACCTCTCTGACCACCAATCTCTTCAGTAAATTGTAATCTTTTCATTATGTTACTGTAATGACTCAGGGAAGTAATATATAAGAAAGTTCCTCAAAAACTTCAAAACTGATACCTAAAACTGTCAGATACGCAATTCACTATTTTTATTCTAAGTTGAAGGTTCATTGGTGCAAGGAACAAGGGATGATTGGGATGATTTAGCCAGAAGAAAATAGTTATTTGGAAAAGGATTTAAAAACCCAGAGTATAGCTGTAAGGGGCCAAGAAGAACTGGAAGGGAAACCCCAAAGCATGGGGGAGACTCAGTTTAGTGACAGTCCCACTTTCCTTCCTGTACACTAGATGCCCACATGGCATCTGGCATGCTGAGTGACAACATGGGTACCAAAAAGTGGACACAGTTGCCACTACCTCTGCCCCTGGAAAGAGACATAGCTGTTGCCACTTCTGTGGAGTCCCCTAACTTTTGCATCACTGGCACCTAAGTCAATATTTAGGGTGACTTTGGTGACTGACAAATTATAGTTCATGTGTCTGCCTCATTGTCACAAAGGAAGATTAAAAAAATAAATATAATATTGGGAATAGCAGTTTAGGATTAGGGGATGTTAGATTAGTGGCTAGGTGGCCAAAACTAATATATGATACCCATATGTTTTCTTTAACCCCTAAAAAATGCTATTAAAGGTACCAAAAAGTTAAGTGACCTACCCAAAAGTCACAGAATTACCGTAAGTTCAGACAAAAGAATTGAAAGCTGTGTGTGTGTCTTAACTTCAAAGAATACAACTATCAAACTGCACTAAATTGTTTAAATACCAAGTAAGCCTGATATGCCTAAGGTTTTTATTTTTCCCTTAATATCTGGGGACCAAGAAATAAATTTAATTTCTTAAAAGTTTACTGATAGCCAAGAATAATGATGAAACAGTTAACTTAAAACAAATATGGTATATTTTGTTTAGTATGAGTGAAGTTCTGTACATATTAAACTGTGCACTGCGTTATAAATATCACATTCTGTCATATATCGAAAGGGATAAAAACTGTATTATGAAGCGACTGTGCTGTTGGGATGCCAGCACAGATTTGTCCATTTAGGCAGCACTCAAATCTGTCTACATTTCATTGATCTCTTTCCAAATATAAAGTGCTGCATAAATACCTAATGGTAACAAGTGACCTGAGTTACTGTCGTCTAATGGGTTTCAGCTTTAAATGTTGACGATGTAAGTTCAGTTCATGAGAGGCTAGTGCCTACACCATGGAAACCAGTAACACAATCAGTGCTAATTTGCAGTCTAAACAGAAAGGCCAAGGTTTGACTAAAAAGGCTAAATTTGCTTCTTCTTTCTGTGACTATTCCTGCTAGTTTGGTATTATAAGCAAATTTTTAATACAGGCACTTCATACAAATTCACATTCAAGCATGAGATAAAGCAGGACAGATATAAACTGCAGGAAGAAGGCGGTGTTGCATGTTGGAATGAGTTAATGGTTAAAAGTCAGAAGAAATAGGCTTGATTAGTTCTGTTGCTTTTTCAGCTTTGTAACCTTAGGCAAGTCACTTAACCTTTGGGATCTTCAGTTACTTTTATCTGTAAAACATGAATAATAATACCTATTGCGCAAGTGTGTAATATCTCGAAAAATGAAGGAGAAGTGTGGTGGCAAAATACTATCCAGATCCAGGTTATTCTATCTTTTTAAAAAGTGTTATTGTTAACTGTTTTGCCACACAATTAGATAGTTATTATCTGCAAGGATTATGAAAATTTTAGGAAGTTAGCAAAACCTGTATTGACTCAATCAACACAGAATTTTGCTTTTTATTGGGGAAACTGCTGTGAGTCTTTTTCTCTATTATTTAGTGGGAACTTATTGTTAACAAATAGTAAATGATAGCAGGGCTTCTACCACTGGAGGGAGGGTGCTGTGTTTATTATTACGCAGAGTTTTCAAACTGGTTTATGGTTTCAGCATTGCCTAAAACATAGTTGTTCAATTTATTAGCATATGCTATCATTTTCACCTTGCACTATATCTCAAATCCATTAATTTTCCCCTTGCTTCTACTCTTTCTCACTTTCAATACATTTTCTACTTATTTGCTCTTGATGTTTTTTATAAAATAGTAATATCATGTTTCTTTCCTATGTAAAATGGTTTTTTTTTTTTTTTAATTTTTGAGATGGAATTTTGCTCTTGTCACTCAGGCTGGAATGCGGTGGTACTATCTCATGATCTCGGCTAACTGCAACCTCCACCTCCCGGGTTCAAGAGATTCTCCTGCCCCAGCCTCCTGAGTAGCTGCGATTATGAGCGCCCACCACCATGCCTGGTTAATTTTTGTATTTTTATTACAGATGGGGGTTTCACCATGTTGGCCAGGCTGATCTCGAACTCCGGACCTCAGGAGATCTGCTTGCCTTGGCCTCTCAAAGTGCTGGGATTATAGGCATGAGCCACTGTGCCCCGTCATGGTTTCTTATTGCATTTAAAGTCAAGTCCAAACTCCAAATACACGTAATCTGGCACTGGCTTCCTGCTCACATTTGTATCTTACATCATTCTTTTCTCTCTGACTTCAAACATAAAGATTTTCTTCATATCTTTGATCTGGCCAGCTCTTTGGTATCTTTAAGACTTTTGTTGATACTGGCTCTACTGAAATACCTTTGCGTTTCTTTGCTCAAGGTTGAGCCCTCAAATTTCATCTCAGTTTGAATGTCAGGTCTTAGGAGAGGCCTTTCCTGACCATCCTACATAACTCCCTCCCCACTCTAATGTAAAATATTTATTTTTGAACTTACTTTGTGTCTGCGTTTTCCTCAGAAATATGAGTTGCATGAGGGCAAGAGCCATGTCTAATAAGATCACCAATGTATCTCATGCTCTTAGAAAAAGGCTTGGCATATCATTGCTGCTCAATATTTATTTACAAATGAATGAATAAATGGCTGTCTGACTGGCTGGCTGTCTGAGTGGATGGCTGTATTAAAACCTTGCCCCTCTCCCCACAAAATAAAAAAAAAAAAAAAAACTACTTGTCAATAAAAACACTGATATTATTCCTGAGAATCTGCATGTAAATTGGAATTTGATTTTTTAAACCTGATTTCTCATTATCATTACATAAATTATTTATCATTTCTTTTAATTAATTTTATAAGTTTCTCTTTTTTAATTCTCTAAAGTTTTATTTTTAATTGACAAATAATTGTATATATTCATGGGGTAAAACATGATGTTTGATATATCTATTCATTGTGTGGTGATCAAATCAGAGTAATTAGCATATCCATCACCTCAAATATTTATTTCTTTGTGGTGAGAACATTTAAAAACCTCCTCTTCTAGATAATTTGAAATATGCAATATATTATTATTAACTATAGTCACTGAAGCATCTGTTTTTTTTTAGGGGGTGGGAAGGCATACAAATTTATTTAACATGTATGTATATGTGGGAGCAAATAGAGTGAAAACTCAAAAATACAGAGATTTTTCATTTTTATGCTTAAGTTCAACAAAGTACGGACAGCTATGTGGAAATACGATTGCACAAAAACGTCTGATCTAATGCTAATATCCTGAGTGGGGGAATCCAGCAAGGCCTGTCTGTCTAGACTCTTCTTGGCCTCCCTGAGCAACCGTCCTTTCTTCTGGTTATGGGACAGGGCCCTTTCTAGAATGGGGGTCTTATGACCTACAGTCAAACAAGCTAGGTGAGATCATTTCTTTATGGCCACGTTTTACACAGAAAGGTAAAGGGAAAATTGGAGTAACAGTTTTAGGTTTTATGGCTGGCTTTGTGGAAAAAGCATTCTGATTTCTGTAACCTGCACTGGAAAAGAGGGATTCTAGTTGCTCTAGCTAGCCTCGGAGGGAGAATGGGACTGAGAGACAGGAGGGCCGAAGAAGGTCAGTCAAAAACTTTTACTTCTGAGACTATTTCTGAAGCCTTCATTTTGGGGTATTGTTTTCCAAGCCCCACGGAAGAAAGGTGCATTTGTTTATGGACTTGGGGTTGATGTTAAAGCTGGGCCTGAGCTGCTGTAGAAAATGACCCACTGTCCCTAGGGTCCCTAGGCTGTGCCAGAGCCAGACCAGAGCCAAGGGTTAGGAGAGGACAGCAGTTCCAAGTTGTTGCTTTTATTTTTTACCCCATCACGGCATTTCACATTTAGCAATGAGGGGGATGAACAGCTATGATTTTGATGCTGATGTCAAGCATTCAAAATTCTCCAGAGAAAGGAAGACCAGGCAAGTGGGGGTGATAGTATGAAAGAAATAATTTTTTTAAATTCAATTTTGTTTCCAGTTCCAAAATACATGTGCAGCATGTTCAGGTTTGTTACGTAGGTAAACGTGTGCCATGGTGGTTTGCTGCACCTATCAGATCATCACCTAAGTATTAAGCCCCGCATGCATTAGCTTAGATGCTTACCAAGCGTCTGTTTTTTATTTTTTTTTAACAGTTTAAAAGTATCTATCTCTAGACTTTTGATAAAAGAATTAGTAGCATCATGGAATCATGAGATTTGAAGGACATTGATCTCATCCATAGCCTAATATTCTCTCTATAACATGTGAATCATTTAATTTTGTCATGCCTAATTACATTGACAAGGAATTCACTATTTCCTAAGCGCTTGCCTTCCAAAAGATGAAAAGATGGCACTTAAAAGAATAAATAACCTGGTGACATTCTTTGAACCACTGGATCTGAAAGTGCTTTAATTTACCAGGTAGAGGACCATACATTTGTTTTCATATTTCTGCTAGTATATGTTTGTTTGCTTTTTGTCAATTGCACAGAAGTAGGCCTGACTTATGCCCACATTATATTTAGTACATATTTCAACTTTCTGGATAACGTAAAAGACTGAAAAAGCCCCCTGCCTCATTTTGTAGACCGAGTATGCTTAACTCGGTCAGAAAAAAAGCTATTATACAGAAAAAAAAGTTATTTATTTATTGTTTAAATTATGTAACCAAATATTATCAAGTGCTCACTTATACCCTGAGATTTGATTTAAAATTCAATATCTTTTGAAACTGCTTTGTATTTTCCAAGATTTCTGCCAGTTCTTTATAATTTATGTCCTCAAGGTCTTTATTCTTTCTGTTAATCTTTTAGTCTCCTTTATCACACCTTACTTGACTCTTTTGTCATTCATGCCTACTCAGAATTGTAACTCTGGATTTTTATTTCAGTTTCACTCAATCCTCTCACACAAAGCATATTTGCATATAAAGCTTTTCGCCATATTGAGTGACAGAGAGTGACCACACATTGCAACCAAAACATTATCATTATCACTGGTCATATAACCAACCAACCAACTCTTGAAACAACTTCTTTGCCCACATGTTGCATTTTAAAAAGATGTTCAAATAATAAATGTGTGCCTCTCTTTTTGTTCTATACATATTTGCTTGTCATTTCTCATTCCAAACTAAGTATTTGCAGTAAAATAGTTTAAGAGACAAGGTGATTTCTGCTAACCAATAAAAAGTAGGGATGTAATATCAACGCAACTTCCCCACACATGGCCCCATGGATAGAATTACCACTGGGCAAGCCGAATTACAACTGATGGCAAGAGGAGCACATGTCTAGTCAATATTTGAGTCATACACCAATTCTCTCCTAAGCGAGGGCAGTCATGGAAACGTGCATTGATTAAGATGTAAAGTGGAAACTTGTTTTGGGAAAGAGAGACAGTTCATCTGTGTGACAGAATAAAAATCTTGTTCAATCTTCCTAGATTCTTTATTTGAAAACCAGACTGCTTTCCAAGAAAAAAATTTGGCCTGAATAGGTAATATAGGAGATTAAGCAAATCTCTCAATGAACTGATGTTGCCATGGCAGAACCAAAATTAAGTTCATTTTGAAACACAGAGACATATGCTGCTTCAGTAATGTTTTCAGGTGACCTTTGCCAATGTATACCAGCAGGATTGTTCTCAAAGTTACAAACCCACATGGGTCAGATGATAGTACTGTCAGAGATTTGCAGCAACCTTGTGCTGCCAGAGCTACTTTTGTAAGACACATTCCTGTCACCTAGAGCAGTGTATAATGCCAATACATTTCCTTTTCTAATCTTTAAGAAACAGTAAGAGGTTATCTGGAAGATTAGATGGAATTTCGTGAAACACGGATCTATGCTAACTGGGACCTCCTTGAGATTTAGTCACAAAGTATATTAAATTGTTGCCTCTGAGCTGAGTTTGATTTTAATTAAAAATATATATTTTTAAATTTTACAGATCAGCTTTAAAGTCCCCTATAAATAGACACTACACTATAAACATTGCAGATCATTGATGAGAAAATGATTTGATAGCATGTCTTTAGAAATCTCCTTCATTTGAACAATGGAAAAAATGAAAGGAATTGCTTCAGCCTTGAACAGCATTCCAAGATAATAATCATGTAAGAAGAAATTTCCTTTGAGTTTAAAACCAAACAGGTGGAAGCTGTCAGGACACACTCGCAAAGAATCTGAGAAACTAATTCTAGCTCAATCTTTTCTATTATGCCCCTTTGCCCACACAGTCTTATTTCTGCCTGATCCACTGTTGCGTAAGATACTGAACACAGCTGTGGATCAATGAAGTCATTTACAGATCCACCTCGTGGGTAAGATAAATGATGGATTAATCTAAGTTCCCTGGGGCCTTTATTTTTGGAACATATCCTAATGGCAACTGAAATCCCTTACTGGAGTTTTCTCAAATTGTTGTCTTCTCTTTTTCTCGTTTCTAAATTTAATGTTTTTTTTTTTTTCATGTTGTTGTAGTTAATATGCTATTATTGCTTCCAAGTTACCAAATTCAATAAGAGTTATAAATATTGGTTACTCTGCCTAGCTATGGGTCTTTCCAATCACAAAGATAAAAGATGCAGAGCTTTGTTACACAGGTGCTGAATGCTAAAATCATCCCACAGCAAGTAATTTATTGTTTTCAAAATTATGGAGTATACAACTCAATTCTAGCACTTAATGTCAGTTTATATCAATGCTGAAGAACAAGAGAGAAATAAACAAAGGGTAGACAAATCTGAGAGAAAGATAATGCTATTTTTTTTTCCGGGAAATCAAACTTTGAGATAGTCATAATGAAGCTGCAATTATAACAATAAAGTATGACTACTAAAAGAGTTTCCTCACTTCTTCTCCATTATGCTATAATCTATGAATCATCATTTTAATGGTGAGGATGGTGGTATTGAAGGTGGCATTAGATGATGGTGGCATGTATGGTTTTATTTAATGCTGAAAATAATTCTAGGAAATAAACAGTAGTAATGTCACATTTTGCAGATGAGGAGTTATGGCTAAGAAAAGGAATTTCTCTAAGATCACACTGCCAATAATTGAATTGAGGTTTGATTGACTATGGGAGATAACGACTGATAGACTTGAAACATATGCAGAATCTTCACTCAATCTATAGTTTTACAAAAGGTATTTTCCCTCATTTTCTCTGCATTTCAGAATACAAGAAATTGTTTATTATTAGAGTAAATTAATATATCTTGTTTTGTTCCAGAGAGTCAACTCTCCAATTTCAAATGAAACTACTCCCTTTATTTGGGTTCTCTTTGAATATGTCAAATTACCAAAATAGAACGCTATTCTACTTTTGGTTTTTGGATCTCAAATGCGTCTTAAAAGATACATTATTTGATCTCTGCTTCCGTTTTGAAGAACTGAGTCTGACAGAACTATGAAGGTAAGTGGGAGAGGTTTCTGGGTATCATATATCATTTAAAAGTGATAACCAGAACTCAATCTTGAAAATCTGGGATGAATTTTGATAGCACTGGATAGCTTGCAAAATGTTAAATATCTATTGATCTGTTCTGGTTTTTCAATTGTTTTAGAGAAGGTCATTTTGTCATAAAAGTCTTCAGAAAAAGCAACTTTCCCTCCCAACAATGTATCTTTAAAAAATTCTTACTCCCTATTATGTGATTTCTCATGCCGTAACAATTTACTGAATTACCAAAAGGTTGTCTCTTTGAAGTTTTCATGGAGACCGACTTAGAACATACAATGCTTAGAACATACAATGCTGTGGAATTCATTGAATTATGTGAAAAAAAGTCATCCATTTCTAACATGTAAAAAATAGTCTTATATCTACAGCCTTTGAATTGTGAGATTATCTTCTCTTCATGCGTCATTTATTCATTAAATTAAATGAAGTATTAATTGTAGACCAAACCCACCCAAACATATTGCCCTGTCTATTCTGAGGGGATAAAAACAAATGTTCACTTTTTATATCTGGTTATCTGGGAAAAAGTCACATCCAGTGTCAGTCTCTTTTGGGACATAGTGATCTTCAATGTGTTATTCATGGGATATGTAGCCTATGGTGACCATTTTTTATCTTTGTTAGGCTTATGAAGGCATCAATTACTTTGAAAACAACAATCATAATGATTATTCGTTATTGTTATAATTAAATAAAATAGATAACTATTTATAATTAGGTACTTACTGAAATTGCAAGAGAAATCATATTTCCCAAGAAGCATTTTTATATGCAAATATGCAGTTCTCCTCAGTGAGGAAACAACACCATTTAGTTCTTTGAATTGGAGACAGTATCAGAATTTTGATGAAATGTAGTAGGGAGAATGTTTGATTTTTCAAAGTTACATTGTTGCATTGGCAGAAAGAAAATAGTTGCAAATAAGTTTACATTTAAATACATTTAGCATTTCATGCATTTTGACATGTATAAAAAGTCAGTAAAGTATTTCTGATTCACTTTATTAGCACTTACTACATATTTTCATGGCTTGTAAAGAATCTTTAAAATCTTAGAAAGACCCAGATTTGTTGTGATTATTATAGTTATAATCAGTATTGAATAATATAAACTGACTAGACCCAAAACATGGCATTATGGTTAGGAAAATATATAGAAGTAATAAAATTCTTACAATTATGCTATAAGATACTAGCGACATTACAAGGAAACAATTCTTTGTACTCTACTTTGATAGTAACAAAATGCTGAATGAAATAGATAATCAAAATTTCTTACAGATCTCTAAAGGGAAAATAAAAAACTTCTATAAAAATTTTCCCGCCTTTTATATCCTACTTAACTAATGCCAAGACAAATTTCATATTATAAAAGACCTGAATGACATAAAAAAAATCCACTTCTTACATATAAAAAAATAGTCTTATGTCTAGAGCTTTTGAATTGTGAGATCATCTTCTCTTCATGCTTAATTTATTCATTAAATTAAGTGTAGTATTAAGTTTGGACTAAACCCAACAAAGCATATTGCCTTTTCTATTTTGAAGAAATAAAAGCAAACGTTTACCTTGGATACATGGTCAACTGAGAAAAAGTTGCTCAGTGATTTACATACCTTGCAGATTTTCCATTTCCCCTTGATTGGTAGGCCTGACTTTCAGGTATGGCTCTGGGACACCTTCAGACCAATACACAACTTGTTGAGGCACTGTTTTGTCAACAGTGCCCCTCAGTTGGTAAATTTATCCTACACCGTTTAGTTCTATCTTGCTTAGGTACACCATACTAATATTAGAAGAAATTATTTTTTAAAATTTTGGAAAGAAAATAGAAAGAGCCCAAGGGGGCTAGTTCTGTTGTGCTTCACCCAAAACACTATGGGAATTGGCATGGTTAAACTGATTAAAGGTAGAACAACTAAGAAAGGGGGAATAGGTTTCTCAACAACCTACCTGCGTATCTGACGGCCAGCCCCATAGCTCCTGGTAGCAGGCACACTTACAGACCCCAGCAGCAAGCTTGACTGCAGGTCCCAGAAGCTTGATTGTCCATTGACCCAGCCAACTTATCTCTCCAGTATCTTTGGCCAGGCTGCTATTGAAGGGCTTTTTCTGGCAAATCCATGCCCTAAATTGGAAAAAAAAAAATAGATTACATCTTTAAACGCACATATGCCAATGCAAGGATACAAAGATCACAAAGAGTAAAATCTTGACACTGCAAGGAACAAGATAAAGCTCCAGTAATTAACCCTAAAGACAGAGAAATCTACAACCTTCCTGCCAAAAAATTCAAATTTTTTTTTCTAAGCTTGGGAGCTACAAGAGAACACAAATCAACAACTAAACAAAATTAGGAAAGCAATAAATGAACAAAATTAGAAGTTTGACAAAGAGAAACAAACCATGACAAAAGATACAAAAAACTCTGGAGCTGAAGATTCCAATGATTGAGCTAAAAAACTCAATAGGAAGCACTGATGGCAGATTTGATCAAGCAAAAAAAGAAACAGTAAATTTGAAGACATCATTTGAAATCATACAGTCAGTAAAACAAAAATAAAAAATAATATAGGGATCCTGTGGTGTTCGTGGGACACTATCAAGTGAAACAATGTATGTATCATGGAAACCTCAGAAAAAAATGGGGAGCATACAAAATTATTTAAATAAATAATAGCTGAAAACTTTCTATATCTGGAGAGGGAATGGGCATCCAGGTTAAAGAAACCCAAATGGCCCAAAAAATATTTACCTGATAAGGTCCATAACAAGAATAACTATAATTAATTGTCAGAAGTTGAAGCCCAAAAGAGAATTTTGAAAGCAAAAAGACTATCAGTAAATTTTTTAGTAGAAATCTTGCAGGAAAGAGGAAAATGGAGTAATATATTCAAAGGGCTGAAAGACTAAAGCTGCCAAACAAAAATTTTACATTGGGCAATACTACCTTTAAAAAATAGAGATATTAAGACTGCCCAGACAGGTAAAAACTGAGTGAATTTGTCATTGATAAAACTGCCTTACAAGAAATGCTAAATAGGGTTTTTAAAATCGCAGTAAATGGATTCTAAACAGCAGTATGAGAGCATACACAAGTCTAAATCTCATCGGCATAAGTGAATATATAAACAAATACATAATATTTTAATACTATCATGATGGTGTATAACCCATTTTAATGTTGTTATAAAAGTTAATAGACAAAATATTAAAAATAACAATAAACACCAAAGTGTACTAATAGCTACACAATACAAAAAGGTATAAATTCTGACATCAAAATAGATTATGTGTGGGGGATATAAAAGGGCAGTTTTTGTATGTGGTCGAAGTTAAGTTGGTATCTGCCTAAAATATACTGTCATAACTAAAAATATTCATGAGAACTTCATGGCAACTGCAAAGAAAAAAACTTACAAAAAAAAAAAAACGCATATCCCTACAAAAATAATCAAATCACAAAGGAAAATCACAAGAGAGGAAGAGAGAAACAAAATGACCATTAAATAGATAAAATCACAAATAAAGTATCAATAATAAGTTCTTACCTAACAATAACCAGTTTAAATGTAAATAGATTGATTCATCTGGGAAAAATGGCAGATAGGAGGCAGGACCAAATTGCAGCTCCCACTCAGATGGACAGAGCAGTGTGTTGAGATTCACATTGTGACTTTTGCTCCAAGAACTACCACAGGAGCATACCAGGGAAGTTGACAGAATCCACAGACCCTTTGAAGAAAGTGGATTGCTCTTGCAGGCTCCAGGAGACAAATGAAAAACAGAGTTCCCAAAGTGTGAAAGTATGAAAGGAAGATTGTCAGCTCCTAGTCAGACTCACATTGGGGAACCTGAAGGTCCAGATCACAGGAGAAGGACTGATCTTACCTAGAGCTGTGACAAATTTAGTGATCTCAGAGAAATATGGGGGTAGAAGAGGCAGTGGGAAGAACCCTGTGGGCTCTCGTGGTTCCCAGAGAAGCCATTTCTGACTTTGTCTCTCAGAGGTCTTTGGGGAGGGCTGCAAGGGGAAAAAGGAAAGGACCACAGGGAGTAGGAAACTTCCAGCTGAACTTTGTAACAATTTTGACTGACAGTGAAGTTTCCTGGACAGAACTCAGGGAAGGGGATGAAGCAGGAATGCAGACATAGCATAGAAGCCATAGCAGGCAGTGTAAAACCTGAAAACCCTGCTTGCTTTCTCAGCTAGGAGGCAGGTAGCTGGGGTCAGGTTCTCAGCCCTGCTCACCCACTGCCTGGAAATAAACTCAGTGCAGTTGGGGGGTGGTGGGGTGCACAGTGAGAATGAGACTGGACTTTTTGGCTGTGTGGGAGCTGGGTGAGATCTGCAACTGTTGACTTTCCCCCACTTCCTTGTCGAACTGCATAACACAACAAAGGCAGCCATAATCCTTCTGGGAATATAACTCAATTGGCCTGAAAACAACACCTCCATTCCCTACAGCAGCTGCAGTAAGCTCCATCCCAGAAGAGTCTGAGCTCAGACATGCCTGACACTGCCCCCACCTGATGGCCTTTCTCTATCCACCCTGGTAGCCAAAGGCAAAGGACATAATCTCTTAGGTGCTCTAGGAGCCTGTCCACTGCCTGATCCTCCCTATGCTCTCTTGAAAGTGCCATCTCCTGGCTGGAGGCCAACCAATACAAAACCAGTGCAATAAATACAACTATAATTAAGAACTTTTACAGAGTCCATTTTGCTCCCCTGCCACCTCCACTGCAGCTAGTGCTGGTATCCATGGCTGAGAGACCTGAAGACCATTCACATCACAGGACTCTGTGCAGACACCTCCCAGTGCCTGCCCAGAGCCTTGTAGCTCTAGTGGGTGACTAGATACAGAAGGCAAAAACGATCATTGCAGCTAGGCTCTCAGGAAGTTACATCCCTAGAGTAAGAGGGAGAGTACTACATCAAGGGAGCACATTGTGGGTCAAAAGAATGTGAAAAGCAGCCCGTGAGCCCCAGATCTTCCCTTTGACATAGTCTATCCAAATGAGAAGGAACCAGAAAAATAATTGTGGTAATATAACAAAACAAGGTTCTTTAACACCCCCCCACCACCAAAAAAAATCATACTAGCTCAGCAGCAATGGATCGAAACCAAGAAACAATCCCTGAATATCTAGAAAAAGAATTCGGAAGGTCAATTATTATGCTAATCAAGGGGGTACCAGAGAAAAGTAACATCCAGCTTAATGAAATTTTAAAAAAGTAATAAAGATATAAAGGGAAAAATATTCAGTGAAATAGATAGCATAAATAAAAAACAATCACAACTTCTGGAAATAAAGGATACACTTAGAGAAATGTAAGACACACTGGAAAGTCTCAGCAATAGAATCAGATAAGCAGAAGAAAAACTTCAGAGTCTGAAGGCAAGGTTTTGGAATTAACCCAACCCCAAAAAAGGCAAGGAAAATTTAAAAAAAAGAAAAAAAAAGGCCAAGTGCAGTGACTCACACCTGTAATCCCAGCACTTTGGAGGCAGAGGCAGAGAGATCATTAGGTCAAGAGCTCAAGACCATCCTGACCAACATGGCAAAACCCCATCTCTACTAAAAATATGAAAAAATTAGCCAGGCATGGTGGCAGGTGCCTGTAATCCCAGCTACATGGGAGGTTGAGGCAGGAGAATTGCTTGAGCCCAGGAGATGGAATAAGTTGCAGTGAGCCAAGATTGTGCCACTGCATTCCAGCCTGGGTGACAGAG